>NC_066579.1:209507594-210181505 GCF_024323335.1 Lathyrus oleraceus | reverse complement strand
TTTGCACTTTCTTTGTATATTTACCGCATTTCTTAATAAAGGGTGGTCAAACACGTATACAAATACCATATTTTAGGACAAATGTGGTACCTACTTTAAAACCTTACCACATTTCGTAATAAATGCATGAAAAACAATTATAAACACATCCATTTTAAGACAAATGGTGAATTTTCATTATAATTTTACCGCATTTCTTAATAAATGCGGGTAAAACATGTATACAAATACCATACTTTAGGATAAATGTGGTACCTACTTTACAATTTTACCACATTTCATAATAAATGCATGAAAAAAAAATATAACACATCCATTTTAAGACGATCGTTGCACCTTATTTGTAATTTTACCGCATTTCTTAATAAATGCAGAAAAACATGTATACAAATACCCTATTTTAGGATAAATGTGGTATCTACTTGTAACTTTACCATATTCATTTGAATGCTTGAAAATCAATTATAAACACATCCATTTTAAGACAAATGTTGCACTTTCTTTGTAATTTTATCGCATTTCTTAATAAATGCGGGTAAACATGTATACAAATACCATATTTTGGATAAATGTGGTATCTAATTTGTAAATTTAGCATATTTCATACAAATGTGTGAAAAATAATTATAACACATCCATTTTAAGACAAATGTTGCACCTTCTTTAAATTTTACCGCATTTCTTAATAACTACGGGTAAAACCTGTATACAAATACTATATTTAGGATAAATGTGGAACCTACTTTACAACTTTACCACATTTCATAATAAAGCATGAAAAACAATTATAACACATCCATTTTAAGACAAATTTTCACCTTCTTTGTAATTTTACAAAATGTTACAACAAATATTATATTTTATCATAAATGTGGTTTCTACTTTGTAAATTTACCACATTTCATATAAATGCATGAAAACCAATTATAACATATCCATTTTAAGACAAATGTTGCATTTTCTTTGTAATTTTAACGCATTTCTTAATACATGCGGGTAAAACATATATACAAATGCCATATTTAGGATAAATGTGGTACCTACTTTACAACTTTACCATATTAAATAATCAAAGCGTATAAAATCAATTATAACACATCCATTTTAAAACATATGTTGCACCTTCTTTGTAATTTTACCGTATTTCTTAATAAATGTGGGTAAAACATATATACAAATACAATACTTTAGGATAAATGTGGTACCTACTTTACCATTTTAACACATTTCATAATAAATGCATGAAAAACAATTATAACACATCCATTTTAAGACTAATGTTGCACCTTCTTTATAATTTTACCGCATTTCTTAATAAATGCAGGAAAAACATGTATACAAATACCCTATTTTAGGATAAATGTGGTATCTACTTTGTAACACATCCATTTTGAGACATATGTTGCACCTTCTTTGTAATTTTATCGCATTTCTTAATAAATGTGGGTAAAACATGTATACAAATATCATATTTTAGGATAAATGTGGTACCTGCTTTGCAACTTTACCACGTTTCATAATAAAATGCATGAAAAACAATTATAACTCCTCCATTTAAGACAAATGTTGCACCTTCTTTTTAATTTTACTACATTTCTTAATAAATGCTGGTAACTCATATATGTAAATACCATATCTTAGGATAAACGTGGTACCTACTTTACAACTTTACCATTATTCATAATAAATGCATGAAAAATAATTATAAAACATCCATTTTAAGACAAATGTTGCACTTTCTTTGTAATTTTTGCATTTCTTAATAAATGCGTGGTAAAACATGTATACAAATACCATACTTTAGGATAAATGTGGTACCTACTTTACAATTTTACCACATTTCATAATAAATGCATGAAAAAAAAAAATAACACATCCATTTTAAGACGATCGTTGCACCTTATTTGTAATTTTACAAAACATGTATACAAATACCCTATTTTAGGATAAATGTGGTATCTACTTTGTAATCTTAATGTAAACTACCGCCGTAAACCCTTAGTTAACAACCTACACAACCTCCCTCCCTTACCATCCCCCCTAACTTCAACAGCTCTTATACTTCTTCCTATTTGAATTCCTCCTTTACCATATTTCATTTGAATGCTTGAAAATCAATTATAAACATCCATTTTAAGACAAATGTTGCACTTTCTTTGTAATTTATCGCATTTCTTAATAAATGCGGGTAAAACATGTATACAAATACCATATTTTGGATAAATGTGGTATCTAATTTGTAAATTTAGCATATTTCATACAAATGTGTGAAAAATAATTATACACATCCATTTTAAGACAAATGTTGCACCTTCTTTATAATTTTACCGCATTTCTTAATAACTACGGGTAAAACCTGTATACAAATACTATATTTTAGGATAAATGTGGAACCTACTTTACAACTTTACCACATTTCATAATAAATGCATGAAAAACAATTATAACACATCCATTTTAAGACAAATGTTTCACCTTCTTTGTAATTTTACAAAACATGTATACAAATATTATATTTTATCATAAATGTGGTTTCTACTTTGTAAATTTACCACATTTCATATAAATGCATGAAAACCAATTATAACATATCCATTTTAAGACAAATGTTGCATTTCTTTGTAATTTTAACGCATTTCTTAATACATGCGGGTAAAACATATATACAAATGCCATATTTTAGGATAAATGTGGTACCTACTTTACAACTTTACCATATTAAATAATCAAAGCGTATAAAATCAATTATAACACATCCATTTTAAAACATATGTTGCACCTTCTTTGTAATTTTACCGTATTTCTTAATAAATGTGGGTAAAACATATATACAAATACAATACTTTAGGATAAATGTGGTACCTACTTTACCATTTAACACATTTCATAATAAATGCATGAAAAACAATTATAACACATCCATTTTAAGACTAATGTTGCACCTTCTTTATAATTTTACCGCATTTCTTAATAAATGCAGGAAAAACATGTATACAAATACCCTATTTTAGGATAAATGTGGTATCTACTTTGTAACTTTACCATATTTCATATGAATGCATGAAAATCAATTATAACACATCCATTTTGAGACATATGTTGCACCTTCTTTGTAATTTTATCGCATTTCTTAATAAATGTGGGTAAAACATGTATACAAATATCATATTTTAGGATAAATGTGGTACCTGCTTTGCAACTTTACCACGTTTCATAATAAAATGCATGAAAAACAATTATAACTCCTCCATTTTAAGACAAATGTTGCACCTTCTTTGTAATTTTACCACATTTCTTAATAAATGCTGGTAACTCATATATGTAAATACCATATCTTAGGATAAACGTGGTACCTACTTTACAACTTTACCATTATTCATAATAAATGCATGAAAAATAATTATAAAACATCCATTTTAAGACAAATGTTGCACTTTCTTTGTAATTTTTCCGTATTTCTTAATAAATGCGGGTAAATCATTTATACAAATCTTATATTTTAGGATAAATGTGGTTTCTACTTTGTAAATTTACCACATTTCATATAAATACATTAAAAACTATTATAACATACACATTTAAGACAAATTTTGCACTTTCTTTGTATATTTACCGCATTTCTTAATAAAGGGTGGTCAAACACGTATACAAATACCATATTTTAGGACACATGTGGTACCTACTTTAAAACCTTACCACATTTCGTAATAAATGCATGAAAAACAATTATAACACATCCATTTTAAGACAAATGGTGAATTTCATTATAATTTTACCGCATTTCTTAATAAATGCGGGTAAAACATGTATACAAATACCATACTTTAGGATAAATGTGGTACCTACTTTACAATTTTACCACATTTCATAATAATGCATGAAAAAAATTATAACACATCCATTTTAAGACGATCGTTGCACCTTATTTGTAATTTTACCGCATTTCTTAATAAATGCAGGAAAAACATGTATACAAATACCCTATTTTAGGATAAATGTGGTATCTACTTTGTAACTTTACCATATTTCATTTGAATGCTTGAAAATCAATTATAACACATCCATTTTAAGACAAATGTTGCACTTTCTTTGTAATTTATCGCATTTCTTAATAAATGCGGGTAAAACATGTATACAAATACCATATTTGGATAAATTTTTGGGTGGTATCTAATTGTAAATTAGCATATTTCATACAAATGTGTGAAAATAATTATAACACATCCATTTTAAGACAAATGTTGCACCTTCTTTATAATTTTACCGCATTTCTTAATAACTACGGGTAAAACCTGTATACAAATACTATATTTTAGGATAAATGTGGAACCTACTTTACAACTTTACCACATTTCATAATAAATGCATGAAAAACAATTATAACACATCCATTTTAAGACAAATGTTTCACCTTCTTTGTAATTTTACAAAACATGTATACAAATATTATATTTATCATAAATGTGGTTTCTACTTTGTAAATTTACCACATTTCATATAAATGCATGAAAACCAATTATAACATATCCATTTTAAGACAAATGTTGCATTTTCTTTGTAATTTTAACGCATTCTTAATACATGCGGGTAAACATATATACAAATGCCATATTTTAGGATAAATGTGGTACCTACTTTACAACTTTACCATATTAAATAATCAAAGCATATAAAATCAATTATAACACATCCATTTTAAAACATATGTTGCACCTTCTTTGTAATTTTACCGTATTTCTTAATAAATGTGGGTAAAACATATATACAAATACAATATCTTAGGATAAGTGTGGTACCTACTTTACCATTTTAACACATTTCATAATAAATGCATGAAAAACAATTATAACACATCCATTTAAGACTAATGTTGCACCTTCTTTATAATTTACCGCATTTCTTAATAAATGCAGGAAAAACATGTATACAAATACCCTATTTTAGGATAAATGTGGTATCTACTTTGTAACTTTACCATATTTCATATGAATGCATGAAAATCAATTATAACACATCCATTTTGAGACATATGTTGCACCTTCTTTGTAATTTTATCGCATTTCTTAATAAATGTGGGTAAAACATGTATACAAATATCATATTTTAGGATAAATGTGGTACCTGCTTTGCAACTTTACCACGTTTCATAATAAAATGCATGAAAAACAATTATAACTCCTCCATTTTAAGACAAATGTTGCACCTTCTTTGTAATTTTACCACATTTCTTAATAAATGCTGGTAACTCATATATGTAAATACCATATCTTAGGATAAACGTGGTACCTACTTTACAACTTTACCATTATTCATAATAAATGCATGAAAAATAATTATAAAACATCCATTTTAAGACAAATGTTGCACTTTCTTTGTAATTTTTCCGTATTTCTTAATAAATGCGGGTAAATCATTTATACAAATCTTATATTTAGGATAAATGTGGTTTCTACTTTGTAAATTTACCACATTTCATATAAATACATTAAAAACTATTATAACATACACATTTTAAGACAAATTTTGCACTTTCTTTGTATATTTACCGCATTTCTTAATAAAGGGTGGTCAAACACGTATACAAATACCATATTTTAGGACACATGTGGTACCTACTTTAAAACCTTACCACATTTCGTAATAAATGCATGAAAAACAATTATAACACATCCATTTTAAGACAAATGGTGAATTTTCATTATAATTTTACCGCATTTCTTAATAAATGCGGGTAAAACATGTATACAAATACCATACTTTAGGATAAATGTGGTACCTACTTTACAATTTTACACATTTCATAATAAATGCATGAAAAAATTATAACACATCCATTTTAAGACGATCGTTGCACCTTATTTGTAATTTTACCGCATTTCTTAATAAATGCAGGAAAAACATGTATACACCCTATTTAGGATAAATGTGGTATCTACTTTGTAACTTTACCATATTTCATTTGAATGCTTGAAAATCAATTATAACACATCCATTTTAAGACAAATGTTGCACTTTCTTTGTAATTTTATCGCATTTCTTAATAAATGCGGGTAAAACATGTATACAAATACCATTTTTGGATAAATGTGGTATCTAATTTGTAAATTTAGCATATTTCATACAAATGTGTGAAAAATAATTATAACACATCCATTTTAAGACAAATGTTGCACCTTCTTTATAATTTTACCGCATTTCTTAATAACTACGGGTAAAACCTGTATACAAATACTATATTTAGGATAAATGTGGAACCTACTTTACAACTTTACCACATTTCATAATAAATGCATGAAAAACAATTATAACACATCCATTTTAAGACAAATGTTTCACCTTCTTTGTAATTTTACAAAACATGTATACAAATATTATTTTATCATAAATGTGGTTTCTACTTTGTAAATTTACCACATTTCATATAAATGCATGAAAACCAATTATAACATATCCATTTTAAGACAAATGTTGCATTTTCTTTGTAATTTTAACGCATTTCTTAATACATGCGGGTAAAACATATATACAAATGCCATATTTTAGGATAAATGTGGTACCTACTTTACAACTTTACCATATTAAATAATCAAAGCATATAAAATCAATTATAACACATCCATTTTAAAACATATGTTGCACCTTCTTTGTAATTTTACCGTATTTCTTAATAAATGGGGTAAAACATATATACAAATACAATACTTTAGGATAAATGTGGTACCTACTTTACCATTTTAACACATTTCATAATAAATGCATGAAAAACAATATAACACATCCATTTTAAGACTAATGTTGCACCTTCTTTATAATTTTACCGCATTTCTTAATAAATGCAGGAAAAACATGTATACAAATACCCTATTTTAGGATAAATGTGGTATCTACTTTGTAACTTTACCATATTTCATATGAATGCATGAAAATCAATTATAACACATCCATTTTGAGACATATGTTGCACCTTCTTTGTAATTTTATCGCATTTCTTAATAAATGGGGTAAAACATGTATACAAATATCATATTTTAGGATAAATGTGGTACCTGCTTTGCAACTTTACCACGTTTCATAATAAAATGCATGAAAACAATTATAACTCCTCCATTTTAAGACAAATGTTGCACCTTCTTTGTAATTTTAACATTTCTTAATAAATGCTGGTAACATATATGTAAATACCATATCTTAGGATAAACGTGGTACCTACTTTACAACTTTACCATTATTCATAATAAATGCATGAAAAATAATTATAAAACATCCATTTTAAGACAAATGTTGCACTTTCTTTGTAATTTTTCCGTATTTCTTAATAAATGCGGGTAAATCATTTATACAAATCTTATTTTAGGATAATGTGGTTTCTACTTTGTAAATTTACCACATTTCATATAAATACATTAAAAACTATTATAACATACACATTTTAAGACAAATTTTGCACTTTCTTTGTATTTTACCGCATTTCTTAATAAAGGGTGGTCAAACACGTATACAAATACCATATTTTAGGACACATGTGGTACCTACTTTAAAACCTTACCACATTTCGTAATAAATGCATGAAAAACAATTATAACACATCCATTTTAAGACAAATGGTGAATTTTCATTATAATTTTACCGCATTTCTTAATAAATGCGGGTAAAACATGTATACAAATACCATACTTTAGGATAAATGTGGTACCTACTTTACAATTTTACCACATTTCATAATAAATGCATGAAAAAAAATTATAACACATCCATTTTAAGACGATCGTTGCACCTTATTTGTAATTTTACCGCATTTCTTAATAAATGCAGGAAAAACATGTATACAAATACCCTATTTTAGGATAAATGTGGTATCTACTTTGTAACTTTACCATATTTCATTTGAATGCTTGAAAATCAATTATAACACATCCATTTTAAGACAAATGTTGCACTTTCTTTGTAATTTTATCGCATTTCTTAATAAATGCGGGTAAAACATGTATACAAATACCATTTTTGGATAAATGTGGTATCTAATTTGTAAATTTAGCATATTTCATACAAATGTGTGAAAATAATTATAACACATCCATTTTAAGACAAATGTTGCACCTTCTTTATAATTTTACCGCATTTCTTAATAACTACGGGTAAAACCTGTATACAAATACTATATTTAGGATAAATGTGGAACCTACTTTACAACTTTACCACATTTCATAATAAATGCATGAAAAAAATTATAACAAATCCATTTTAAGACAAATGTTTCACCTTCTTTGTAATTTTACAAAACATGTATACAAATATTATATTTTATCATAAATGTGGTTTCTACTTTGTAAATTTACCACATTTCATATAAATGCATGAAAACCAATTATAACATATCCATTTTAAGACAAATGTTGCATTTTCTTTGTAATTTTAACGCATTTCTTAATACATGCGGGTAAAACATATATACAAATGCCATATTTTAGGATAAATGTGGTACCTACTTTACAACTTTACCATATTAAATAATCAAAGCATATAAATCAATTATAACACATCCATTTTAAAACATATGTTGCACCTTCTTTGTAATTTTACCGTATTTCTTAATAAATGTGGGTAAAACATATATACAAATACAATACTTTAGGATAATGTGGTACCTACTTTACCATTTTAACACATTTCATAATAAATGCATGAAAAACAATTATAACACATCCATTTTAAGACTAATGTTGCACCTTCTTTATAATTTTACCGCATTTCTTAATAAATGCAGGAAAAACATGTATACAAATACCCTATTTTAGGATAAATGTGGTATCTACTTTGTAACTTTACCATATTTCATATGAATGCATGAAAATCAATTATAACACATCCATTTTGAGACATATGTTGCACCTTCTTTGTAATTTTATCGCATTTCTTAATAAATGTGGGTAAAACATGTATACAAATATCATATTTTAGGATAAATGTGGTACCTGCTTTGCAACTTTACCACGTTTCATAATAAAATGCATGAAAAAAATTATAACTCCTCCATTTTAAGACAAATGTTGCACCTTCTTTGTAATTTTACCACATTTCTTAATAAATGCTGGTAACTCATATATGTAAATACCATATCTTAGGATAAACGTGGTACCTACTTTACAACTTTACCATTATTCATAATAAATGCATGAAAAATAATTATAAAACATCCATTTTAAGACAAATGTTGCACTTTCTTTGTAATTTTTCCGTTTCTTAATAAATGCGGGTAAATCATTTATACAAATCTTATATTTTAGGATAAATGTGGTCTACTTTGTAAATTTACCACATTTCATATAAATACATTAAAAACTATTATAACATACACATTTTAAGACAAATTTTGCACTTTCTTTGTATATTTACCGCATTTCTTAATAAAGGGTGGTCAAACACGTATACAAATACCATATTTTAGGACACATGTGGTACCTACTTTAAAACCTTACCACATTTCGTAATAAATGCATGAAAAACAATTATAACACATCCATTTTAAGACAAATGGTGAATTTCATTATAATTTTACCGCATTTCTTATAAATGCGGGTAAAACATGTATACAAATACCATACTTTAGGATAAATGTGGTACCTACTTTACAATTTTACCACATTTCATAATAAATGCATGAAAAAAAATTATAACACATCCATTTTAAGACGATCGTTGCACCTTATTTGTAATTTTACCGCATTTCTTAATAAATGCAGGAAAAACATGTATACAAATACCCTATTTTAGGATAAATGTGGTATCTACTTTGTAACTTTACCATATTTCATTTGAATGCTTGAAAATCAATTATAACACATCCATTTTAAGACAAATGTTGCACTTTCTTTGTAATTTTATCGCATTTCTTAATAATGCGGGTAAAACATGTATACAAATACCATTTTTTGGATAAATGTGGTATCTAATTTGTAAATTTAGCATATTTCATACAAATGTGTGAAAAATAATTATAACACATCCATTTTAAGACAAATGTTGCACCTTCTTTATAATTTTACGCATTTCTTAATAACTACGGGTAAAACCTGTATACAAATACTATATTTTAGGATAAATGTGGAACCTACTTTACAACTTTACCACATTTCATAATAAATGCATGAAAAACAATTATAACACATCCATTTTAAGACAAATGTTTCACCTTCTTTGTAATTTTACAAAACATGTATACAAATATTATATTTTATCATAAATGTGGTTTCTACTTTGTAAATTTACCACATTTCATATAAATGCATGAAAACCAATTATAACATATCCATTTTAAGACAAATGTTGCATTTTCTTTGTAATTTTAACGCATTTCTTAATACATGCGGGTAAAACATATATACAAATGCCATATTTTAGTTAATGTGGTACCTACTTTACAACTTTACCATATTAAATAATCAAAGCTATAAAATCAATTATAACACATCCATTTTAAAACATATGTTGCACCTTCTTTGTAATTTACCGTATTTCTTAATAAATGTGGGTAAAACATATATACAAATACAATACTTTAGGATAAATGTGGTACCTACTTTACCATTTTAACACATTTCATAATAAATGCATGAAAAACAATTATAACACATCCATTTTAAGACTAATGTTGCACCTTCTTTATAATTTTACCGCATTTCTTAATAAATGCAGGAAAAACATGTATACAAATACCCTATTTTAGGATAAATGTGGTATCTACTTTGTAACTTTACCATATTTCATATGAATGCATGAAAATCAATTATAACACATCCATTTTGAGACATATGTTGCACCTTCTTTGTAATTTTATCGCATTTCTTAATAAATGTGGGTAAAACATGTATACAAATACCATACTTTAGGATAAATGTGGTACCTACTTTACAATTTTACCAAATTTCATAATAAATGCATGAAAAAAAATTATAACTCCTCCATTTTAAGACAAATGTTGCACCTTCTTTGTAATTTTACCACATCTTAATAAATGCTGGTAACTCATATATGTAAATACCATATCTTAGGATAAACGTGGTACCTACTTTACAACTTTACCATTATTCATAATAAATGCATGAAAAATAATTATAAAACATCCATTTTAAGACAAATGTTGCACTTTCTTTGTAATTTTTCCGTATTTCTTAATAAATGCGGGTAAATCATTTATACAAATCTTATATTTTAGGATAAATGTGGTTTCTACTTTGTAAATTTACCACATTTCATATAAATACATTAAAAACTATTATAACATACACATTTTAAGACAAATTTGCACTTTCTTTGTATATTTACCGCATTTCTTAATAAAGGGTGGTCAAACACGTATACAAATACCATATTTTAGGACACATGTGGTACCTACTTTAAAACCTTACCACATTTCGTAATAAATGCATGAAAAACAATTATAACACATCCATTTTAAGACAAATGGTGAATTTTCATTATAATTTTACCGCATTTCTTAATAAATGCGGGTAAAACATGTATACAAATACCATACTTTAGGATAAATGTGGTACCTACTTTACAATTTTACCACATTTCATAATAAATGCATGAAAAAAAATTATAACACATCCATTTTAAGACGATCGTTGCACCTTATTTGTAATTTTACCGCATTTCTTAATAAATGCAGGAAAAACATGTATACAAATACCCTATTTTAGGATAAATGTGGTATCTACTTTGTAACTTTACCATATTTCATTTGAATGCTTGAAAATCAATTATAACACATCCATTTTAAGACAAATGTTGCACTTTCTTTGTAATTTTATCGCATTTCTTAATAAATGCGGGTAAAACATGTATACAAATACCATATTTTTGGATAAATGTGGTATCTAATTTGTAAATTTAGCATATTTCATACAAATTTGTGAAACATAATTATAACACATCCATTTTAAGACAAATGTTGCACCTTCTTTATAATTTTACCGCATTTCTTAATAACTACGGGTAAAACCTGTATACAAATACTATATTTTAGGATAAATGTGGAACCTACTTTACAACTTTACCACATTTCATAATAAATGCATGAAAAACAATTATAACAAATCCATTTTAAGACAAATGTTTCACCTTCTTTGTAATTTTACAAAACATGTATACAAATATTATATTTTATCATAAATGTGGTTTCTACTTTGTAAATTTACCACATTCCATATAAATGCATGAAAACCAATTATAACATATCCATTTTAAGACAAATGTTGCATTTTCTTTGTAATTTTAACGCATTTCTTAATACATGCGGGTAAAACATATATACAAATGCCATATTTTTGGATAAATGTGGTACCTACTTTACAACTTTACCATATTAACTAATTAAAGCATATAAAATCAATTATAACACATCCATAAAACATATGTTGCACCTTCTTTGTAATTTTACCGCATTTCTTAATAAAGGGTGGTCAAACACGTATACAAATACCGTATTTTAGGACACATGTGGTACCTACTTTAAAACCTTACCACATTTCGTAATAAATGCATGAAAAACAATTATAACACATCCATTTTAAGACAAATGGTGAATTTTCATTGTAATTTTACCGCATTTCTTAATAAATGCGGGTAAAACATGTATACAAATACCATACTTTAGGATAAATGTGGTACCTACTTTACAATTTTACCACATTTCATAATAAATGCATGAAAAAAAATTATAACACATCCATTTTAAGACGATCGTTGCACCTTATTTGTAATTTTACCGCATTTCTTAATAAATGCAGGAAAAACATGTATACAAATACCCTATTTTAGGATAAATGTGGTATCTACTTTGTAACTTTACCATATTTCATTTGAATGCTTGAAAATCAATTATAACACATCCATTTTAAGACAAATGTTGCACTTTCTTTGTAATTTTATCGCATTTCTTAATAAATGCGGGTAAAACATGTATACAAATACCATATTTTTGGATAAATGTGGTATCTAATTTGTAAATTTAGCATATTTCATACAAATGTGTGAAAAATAATTATAACACATCCATTTTAAGACAAATGTTGCACCTTCTTTATAATTTTACCGCATTTCTTAATAACTACGGGTAAAACCTGTATACAAATACTATATTTTAGGATAAATGTGGAACCTACTTTACAACTTTACCACATTTCATAATAAATGCATGAAAAACAATTATAACACATCCATTTTAAGACAAATGTTTCACCTTCTTTGTAATTTTACAAAACATGTATACAAATATTATATTTTATCATAAATGTGGTTTCTCTTCTTTTCTATCTTTTCTTCGTCTTCCCTCGTACTTTGTAAATTTACCACATTTCATATAAATGCATGAAAACCAATTATAACATATCCATTTTAAGACAAATGTTGCATTTTCTTTGTAATTTTAACGCATTTCTTAATACATGCGGGTAAAACATATATACAAATGCCATATTTTAGGATAAATGTGGTACCTACTTTACAACTTTACCATATTAAATAATCAAAGCGTATAAAATCAATTATAACACATCCATTTTAAAACATATGTTGCACCTTCTTTGTAATTTTACCGTATTTCTTAATAAATGTGGGTAAAACATATATACAAATACAATACTTTAGGATAAATGTGGTACCTACTTTACCATTTTAACACATTTCATAATAAATGCATGAAAAACAATTATAACACATCCATTTTAAGACTAATGTTGCACCTTCTTTATAATTTTACCGCATTTCTTAATAAATGCAGGAAAAACATGTATACAAATACCCTATTTTAGGATAAATGTGGTATCTACTTTGTAACTTTACCATATTTCATATGAATGCATGAAAATCAATTATAACACATCCATTTTGAGACATATGTTGCACCTTCTTTGTAATTTTATCGCATTTCTTAATAAATGTGGGTAAAACATGTATACAAATATCATATTTTAGGATAAATGTGGTACCGCTTTGCAACTTTACCACGTTTCATAATAAAATGCATGAAAAACAATTATAACTCCTCCATTTTAAGACAAATGTTGCACCTTCTTTGTAATTTTACCACATTTCTTAATAAATGCTGGTAACTCATATATGTAAATACCATATCTTAGGATAAACGTGGTACCTACTTTACAACTTTACCATTATTCATAATAAATGCATGAAAAATAATTATAAAACATCCATTTTAAGACAAATGTTGCACTTTCTTTGTAATTTTTCCGTATTTCTTAATAAATGCGGGTAAATCATTATACAAATCTTATATTTTAGGATAAATGTGGTTTCTACTTTGTAAATTTACCACATTTCATATAAATACATTAAAAAACTATTATAACATACACATTTTAAGACAAATTTTGCACTTTCTTTGTATATTTACCGCATTTCTTAATAAAGGGTGGTCAAACACGTATACAAATACCATATTTTAGGACACATGTGGTACCTACTTTAAAACCTTACCACATTTCGTAATAAATGCATGAAAAACAATTATAACACATCCATTTTAAGACAAATGGTGAATTTTCATTATAATTTTACCGCATTTCTTAATAAATGCGGGTAAAACATGTATACAAATACCATACTTTAGGATAAATGTGGTACCTACTTTACAATTTTACCACATTTCATAATAAATGCATGAAAAAAAATTATAACACATCCATTTTAAGACGATCGTTGCACCTATTTGTAATTTTACCGCATTTCTTAATAAATGCAGGAAAAACATGTATACAAATACCCTATTTTAGGATAAATGTGGTATCTACTTTGTAACTTTACCATATTTCATTTGAATGCTTGAAAATCAATTATAACACATCCATTTTAAGACAAATGTTGCACTTTCTTTGTAATTTTATCGCATTTCTTAATAAATGCGGGTAAAACATGTATACAAATACCATATTTTTGGATAAATGTGGTATCTAATTTGTAAATTTAGCATATTTCATACAAATGTGTGAAAAATAATTATAACACATCCATTTTAAGACAAATGTTGCACCTTCTTTATAATTTTACCGCATTTCTTAATAACTACGGGTAAAACCTGTATACAAATACTATATTTTAGGATAAATGTGGAACCTACTTTACAACTTTACCACATTTCATAATAAATGCATGAAAAACAATTATAACACATCCATTTTAAGACAAATGTTTCACCTTCTTTGTAATTTTACAAAACATGTATACAAATATTATATTTTATCATAAATGTGGTTTCTACTTTGTAAATTTACCACATTTCATATAAATGCATGAAAACCAATTATAACATATCCATTTTAAGACAAATGTTGCATTTTCTTTGTAATTTTAACGCATTTCTTAATACATGCGGGTAAAACATATATACAAATGCCATATTTTAGGATAAATGTGGTACCTACTTTACAACTTTACCATATTAAATAATCAAAGCGTATAAAATCAATTATAACACATCCATTTTAAAACATATGTTGCACCTTCTTTGTAATTTTACCGTATTTCTTAATAAATGTGGGTAAAACATATATACAAATACAATACTTTAGGATAAATGTGGTACCTACTTTACCATTTTAACACATTTCATAATAAATGCATGAAAAACAATTATAACACATCCATTTTAAGACTAATGTTGCACCTTCTTTATAATTTTACCGCATTTCTAATAAATGCAGGAAAAACATGTATACAAATACCCTATTTTAGGATAAATGTGGTATCTACTTTGTAACTTTACCATATTTCATATGAATGCATGAAAATCAATTATAACACATCCATTTTGAGACATATGTTGCACCTTCTTTGTAATTTTATCGCATTTCTTAATAAATGTGGGTAAAACATGTATACAAATATCATATTTTAGGATAAATGTGGTACCTGCTTTGCAACTTTACCACGTTTCATAATAAAATGCATGAAAAACAATTATAACTCCTCCATTTTAAGACAAATGTTGCACCTTCTTTGTAATTTTACCACATTTCTTAATAAATGCTGGTAACTCATATATGTAAATACCATATCTTAGGATAAACGTGGTACCTACTTTACAACTTTACCATTATTCATAATAAATGCATGAAAAATAATTATAAAACATCCATTTTAAGACAAATGTTGCACTTTCTTTGTAATTTTTCCGTATTTCTTAATAAATGCGGGTAAATCATTTATACAAATCTTATATTTTAGGATAAATGTGGTTTCTACTTTGTAAATTTACCACATTTCATATAAATACATTAAAAACTATTATAACATACACATTTTAAGACAAATTTTGCACTTTCTTTGTATATTTACCGCATTTCTTAATAAAGGGTGGTCAAACACGTATACAAATACCATATTTTAGGACACATGTGGTACCTACTTTAAAACCTTACCACATTTCGTAATAAATGCATGAAAAACAATTATAACACATCCATTTTAAGACAAATGGTGAATTTTCATTATAATTTTACCGCATTTCTTAATAAATGCGGGTAAAACATGTATACAAATACCATACTTTAGGATAAATGTGGTACCTACTTTACAATTTTACCACATTTCATAATAAATGCATGAAAAAAAATTATAACACATCCATTTTAAGACGATCGTTGCACCTTATTTGTAATTTTACCGCATTTCTTAATAAATGCAGGAAAAACATGTATACAAATACCCTATTTTAGGATAAATGTGGTATCTACTTTGTAACTTTACCATATTTCATTTGAATGCTTGAAAATCAATTATAACACATCCATTTTAAGACAAATGTTGCACTTTCTTTGTAATTTTATCGCATTTCTTAATAAATGCGGGTAAAACATGTATACAAATACCATATTTTGGATAAATGTGGTATCTAATTTTTAAATTTAGCATATTTCATACAAATGTGTGAAAAATAATTATAACACATCCATTTTAAGACAAATGTTGCACCTTCTTTATAATTTTACCGCATTTCTTAATAACTACGGGTAAACCTGTATATAAATACTATATTTTAGGATAATGTGGAACCTACTTTACAACTTTACCACATTTCATAATAAATGCATGAAAAACAATTATAACACATCCATTTTAAGACAAATGTTTCACCTTCTTTGTAATTTTACAAAACATGTATACAAATATTATATTTTATCATAAATGTGGTTTCTACTTTGTAAATTTACCACATTTCATATAAATGCATGAAAACCAATTATAACATATCCATTTTAAGACAAATGTTGCATTTTCTTTGTAATTTTAACGCATTTCTTAATACATGCGGGTAAAACATATATACAAATGCCATATTTTAGGATAAATGTGGTACCTACTTTACAACTTTACCATATTAAATAATCAAAGCGTATAAAATCAATTATAACACATCCATTTTAAAACATATGTTGCACCTTCTTTGTAATTTTACCGTATTTCTTAATAAATGTGGGTAAAACATATATACAAATACAATACTTTAGGATAAATGTGGTACCTACTTTACCATTTTAACACATTTCATAATAAATGCATGAAAAACAATATAACACATCCATTTTAAGACTAATGTTGCACCTTCTTTATAATTTTACCGCATTTCTTAATAAATGCAGGAAAAACATGTATACAAATACCCTATTTTAGGATAAATGTGGTATCTACTTTGTAACTTTACCATATTTCATATGAATGCATGAAAATCAATTATAACACATCCATTTTGAGACATATGTTGCACCTTCTTTGTAATTTTATCGCATTTCTTAATAAATGTGGGTAAACATGTATACAAATATCATATTTTAGGATAAATGTGGTACCTGCTTTGCAACTTTACCACGTTTCATAATAAAATGCATGAAAAACAATTATAACTCCTCCATTTTAAGACAAATGTTGCACCTTCTTTGTAATTTTACCACATTTCTTAATAAATGCTGGTAACTCATATATGTAAATACCATATCTTAGGATAAACGTGGTACCTACTTTACAACTTTACCATTATTCATAATAAATGCATGAAAAATAATTATAAAACATCCATTTTAAGACAAATGTTGCACTTTCTTTGTAATTTTCCGTATTTCTTAATAAATGCGGGTAAATCATTTATACAAATCTTATATTTTAGGATAAATGTGGTTTCTACTTTGTAAATTTACCACATTTCATATAAATACATTAAAAACTATTATAACATACACATTTTAAGACAAATTTTGCACTTTCTTTGTATTTACCGCATTTCTTAATAAAGGGTGGTCAAACACGTATACAAATACCATATTTTAGGACACATGTGGTACCTACTTTAAAACCTTACCACATTTCGTAATAAATGCATGAAAAACAATTATAACACATCCATTTTAAGACAAATGGTGAATTTTCATTATAATTTTACCGCATTTCTTAATAAATGCGGGTAAAACATGTATACAAATACCATACTTTAGGATAAATGTGGTACCTACTTTACAATTTTACCACATTTCATAATAAATGCATGAAAAAAAATTATAACACATCCATTTTAAGACGATCGTTGCACCTTATTTGTAATTTTACCGCATTTCTTAATAAATGCAGGAAAAACATGTATACAAATACCCTATTTTAGGATAAATGTGGTATCTACTTTGTAACTTTACCATATTTCATTTGAATGCTTGAAAATCAATTATAACACATCCATTTTAAGACAAATGTTGCACTTTCTTTGTAATTTTATCGCATTTCTTAATAAATGCGGGTAAAACATGTATACAAATACCATATTTTTGGATAAATGTGGTATCTAATTTGTAAATTTAGCATATTTCATACAAATGTGTGAAAAATAATTATAACACATCCATTTTAAGACAAATGTTGCACCTTCTTTATAATTTTACCGCATTTCTTAATAACTACGGGTAAAACCTGTATACAAATACTATATTTTAGGATAAATGTGGAACCTACTTTACAACTTTACCACATCATAATAAATGCATGAAAAACAATTATAACACATCCATTTTAAGACAAATGTTTCACCTTCTTTGTAATTTTACAAAACATGTATACAAATATTATATTTTATCATAAATGTGGTTTCTACTTTGTAAATTTACCACATTTCATATAAATGCATGAAAACCAATTATAACATATCCATTTTAAGACAAATGTTGCATTTTCTTTGTAATTTTAACGCATTTCTTAATACATGCGGGTAAAACATATATACAAATGCCATATTTTAGGATAAATGTGGTACCTACTTTACAACTTTACCATATTAAATAATCAAAGCGTATAAAATCAATTATAACACATCCATTTTAAAACATATGTTGCACCTTCTTTGTAATTTTACCGTATTTCTTAATAAATGTGGGTAAAACATATATACAAATACAATACTTTAGGATAAATGTGGTACCTACTTTACCATTTTAACACATTTCATATAAAATGCATGAAAAACAATTATAACACATCCATTTTAAGACTAATGTTGCACCTTCTTTATAATTTTACCGCATTTAATAAATGCAGGAAAAACATGTATACAAATACCCTATTTTAGGATAAATGTGGTATCTACTTTGTAACACATCCATTTTAAGACAAATGGTGAATTTTCATTGTAATTTTACCGCATTTCTTAATAAATGTGGGTAAAACATGTATACAAATACCATACTTTAGGATAAATGTGGTACCTACTTTACAACTTTACCACGTTTCATAATAAAATGCATGAAAAACAATTATAACTCCTCCATTTTAAGACAAATGTTGCACCTTCTTTGTAATTTTACCACATTTCTTAATAAATGCTGGTAACTCATATATGTAAATACCATATCTTAGGAAACGTGGTACCTACTTTACAACTTTACCATTATTCATAATAAATGCATGAAAAATAATTATAAAACATCCATTTTAAGACAAATGTTGCACTTTCTTTGTAATTTTTCCGTATTGCATTTCTTAATAAATGCGGGTAAAACATGTATACAAATACCATACTTTAGGATAAATGTGGTACCTACTTTACAATTTTACCACATTTCATAATAAATGCATGAAAAAAAATTATAACACATCCATTTTAAGACGATCGTTGCACCTTATTTGTAATTTTACCGCATTTCTTAATAAATGCAGGAAAAACATGTATACAAATACCCTATTTTAGGATAAATGTGGTATCTACTTTGTAACTTTACCATATTTCATTTGAATGCTTGAAAATCAATTATAACACATCCATTTTAAGACAAATGTTGCACTTTCTTTGTAATTTTATCGCATTTCTTAATAAATGCGGGTAAAACATGTATACAAATACCATATTTTGGATAAATGTGGTATCTAATTTTTAAATTTAGCATATTTCATACAAATGTGTGAAAAATAATTATAACACATCCATTTTAAGACAAATGTTGCACCTTCTTTATAATTTTACCGCATTTCTTAATAACTACGGGTAAAACCTGTATACAAATACTATATTTTAGGATAAATGTGGAACCTACTTTACAACTTTACCACATTTCATAATAAATGCATGAAAAACAATTATAACACATCCATTTTAAGACAAATGTTTCACCTTCTTTGTAATTTTACAAAACATGTATACAAATATTATATTTTATCATAAATGTGGTTTCTACTTTGTAAATTTACCACATTTCATATAAATGCATGAAAACCAATTATAACATATCCATTTTAAGACAAATGTTGCATTTTCTTTGTAATTTTAACGCATTTCTTAATACATGCGGGTAAAACATATATACAAATGCCATATTTTAGGATAAATGTGGTACCTACTTTACAACTTTACCATATTAAATAATCAAAGCGTATAAAATCAATTATAACACATCCATTTTAAAACATATGTTGCACCTTCTTTGTAATTTTACCGTATTTCTTAATAAATGTGGGTAAAAATATATACAAATACAATACTTTAGGATAAATGTGGTACCTACTTTACCATTTTAACACATTTCATAATAAATGCATGAAAAACAATATAACACATCCATTTTAAGACTAATGTTGCACCTTCTTTATAATTTTACCGCATTTCTTAATAAATGCAGGAAAAACATGTATACAAATACCCTATTTTAGGATAAATGTGGTATCTACTTTGTAACTTTACCATATTTCATATGAATGCATGAAAATCAATTATAACACATCCATTTTGAGACATATGTTGCACCTTCTTTGTAATTTTATCGCATTTCTTAATAAATGTGGGTAAAACATGTATACAAATATCATATTTTAGGATAAATGTGGTACCTGCTTTGCAACTTTACCACGTTTCATAATAAAATGCATGAAAAACAATTATAACTCCTCCATTTTAAGACAAATGTTGCACCTTCTTTGTAATTTTACCACATTTCTTAATAAATGCTGGTAACTCATATATGTAAATACCATATCTTAGGATAAACGTGGTACCTACTTTACAACTTTACCATTATTCATAATAAATGCATGAAAAATAATTATAAAACATCCATTTTAAGACAAATGTTGCACTTTCTTTGTAATTTTTCCGTATTTCTTAATAAATGCGGGTAAATCATTTATACAAATCTTATATTTTAGGATAAATGTGGTTTCTACTTTGTAAATTTACCACATTTCATATAAATACATTAAAAACTATTATAACATACACATTTTAAGACAAATTTTGCACTTTCTTTGTATATTTACCGCATTTCTTAATAAAGGGTGGTCAAACACGTATACAAATACCATATTTTAGGACACATGTGGTACCTACTTTAAAACCTTACCACATTTCGTAATAAATGCATGAAAAACAATTATAACACATCCATTTTAAGACAAATGGTGAATTTTCATTATAATTTTACCGCATTTCTTAATAAATGCGGGTAAAACATGTATACAAATACCATACTTTAGGATAAATGTGGTACCTACTTTACAATTTTACCACATTTCATAATAAATGCATGAAAAAAAATTATAACACATCCATTTTAAGACGATCGTTGCACCTTATTTGTAATTTTACCGCATTTCTTAATAAATGCAGGAAAAACATGTATACAAATACCCTATTTTAGGATAAATGTGGTATCTACTTTGTAACTTTACCATATTTCATTTGAATGCTTGAAAATCAATTATAACACATCCATTTTAAGACAAATGTTGCACTTTCTTTGTAATTTTATCGCATTTCTTAATAAATGCGGGTAAAACATGTATACAAATACCATATTTTTGGATAAATGTGGTATCTAATTTGTAAATTTAGCATATTTCATACAAATGTGTGAAAAATAATTATAACACATCCATTTTAAGACAAATGTTGCACCTTCTTTATAATTTTACCGCATTTCTTAATAACTACGGGTAAAACCTGTATACAAATACTATATTTTAGGATAAATGTGGAACCTACTTTACAACTTTACCACATTTCATAATAAATGCATGAAAAACAATTATAACACATCCATTTTAAGACAAATGTTTCACCTTCTTTGTAATTTTACAAAACATGTATACAAATATTATATTTTATCATAAATGTGGTTTCTACTTTGTAAATTTACCACATTTCATATAAATGCATGAAAACCAATTATAACATATCCATTTTAAGACAAATGTTGCATTTTCTTTGTAATTTTAACGCATTTCTTAATACATGCGGGTAAAACATATATACAAATGCCATATTTTAGGATAAATGTGGTACCTACTTTACAACTTTACCATATTAAATAATCAAAGCGTATAAAATCAATTATAACACATCCATTTTAAAACATATGTTGCACCTTCTTTGTAATTTTACCGTATTTCTTAATAAATGTGGGTAAAACATATATACAAATACAATACTTTAGGATAAATGTGGTACCTACTTTACCATTTTAACACATTTCATAATAAATGCATGAAAAACAATTATAACACATCCATTTTAAGACTAATGTTGCACCTTCTTTATAATTTTACCGCATTTCTTAATAAATGCAGGAAAAACATGTATACAAATACCCTATTTTAGGATAAATGTGGTATCTACTTTGTAACTTTACCATATTTCATATGAATGCATGAAAATCAATTATAACACATCCATTTTGAGACATATGTTGCACCTTCTTTGTAATTTTATCGCATTTCTTAATAAATGTGGGTAAAACATGTATACAAATATCATATTTTAGGATAAATGTGGTACCTGCTTTGCAACTTTACCACGTTTCATAATAAAATGCATGAAAAACAATTATAACTCCTCCATTTTAAGACAAATGTTGCACCTTCTTTGTAATTTTACCACATTTCTTATAAATGCTGGTAACTCATATATGTAAATACCATATCTTAGGATAAACGTGGTACCTACTTTACAACTTTACCATTATTCATAATAAATGCATGAAAATAATTATAAAACATCCATTTTAAGACAAATGTTGCACTTTCTTTGTAATTTTTCCGTATTTCTTAATAAATGCGGGTAAATCATTTATACAAATCTTATATTTTAGGATAAATGTGGTTTCTACTTTGTAAATTTACCACATTTCATATAAATACATTAAAAACTATTATAACATACACATTTTAAGACAAATTTTGCACTTTCTTTGTATATTTACCGCATTTCTTAATACATACGGGTAAAAACATATATACAAATGCCATTTTAGGATAAATGTGGTACCTACTTTACAACTTTACCATATTAATAATGAAAGCATGAAAAGCAATTATAAACATCCATTTTAAAACATATATTGCACCTTCTTTGTAATTTTATCGCATTTCTAATAAATATGGGTAAAAAATGTATACAAATTCCATATTTTTGGGATAAATGGTACTACTTTGCAAATTACCACATTTCAAAATAAAATGCAAAAAACAATTAAAACACCTCCATTTTAAGACAAATGTTGCACCTTCTTTGTAACTTTACCACATTCTTAATAAAGGGTGGTCAAACACGTATACAAATACCATATTTTAGGACACATGTGGTACCTACTTTAAAACCTTACCACATTTCGTAATAAATGCATGAAAAACAATTATAACACATCCATTTTAAGACAAATGGTGAATTTTCATTATAATTTTACCGCATTTCTTAATAAATGCGGGTAAAACATGTATACAAATACCATACTTTAGGATAAATGTGGTACCTACTTTACAATTTTACCACATTTCATAATAAATGCATGAAAAAAATTATAACACATCCATTTTAAGACGATCGTTGCACCTTATTTGTAATTTTACCGCATTTCTTAAAATGCAGGAAAAACATGTATACAAATACCCTATTTTAGGATAAATGTGGTATCTACTTTGTAACTTTACCATATTTCATTTGAATGCTTGAAAATCAATTATAACACATCCATTTTAAGACAAATGTTGCACTTTCTTTGTAATTTTATCGCATTTCTTAATAAATGCGGGTAAAACATGTATACAAATACCATATTTTTGGATAAATGTGGTATCTAATTTGTAAATTTAGCATATTTCATACAAATGTGTGAAAAATAATTATAACACATCCATTTTAAGACAAATGTTGCACCTTCTTTATAATTTTACCGCATTTCTTAATAACTACGGGTAAAACCTGTATACAAATACTATATTTTAGGATAAATGTGGAACCTACTTTACAACTTTACCACATTTCATAATAAATGCATGAAAAACAATTATAACACATCCATTTTAAGACAAATGTTTCACCTTCTTTGTAATTTTACAAAACATGTATACAAATATTATATTTTATCATAAATGTGGTTTCTACTTTGTAAATTTACCACATTTCATATAAATGCATGAAAACCAATTATAACATATCCATTTTAAGACAAATGTTGCATTTTCTTTGTAATTTTAACGCATTTCTTAATACATGCGGGTAAAACATATATACAAATGCCATATTTTAGGATAAATGTGGTACCTACTTTACAACTTTACCATATTAAATAATCAAAGCGTATAAAATCAATTATAACACATCCATTTTAAAACATATGTTGCACCTTCTTTGTAATTTTACCGTATTTCTTAATAAATGTGGGTAAAACATATATACAAATACAATACTTTAGGATAAATGTGGTACCTACTTTACCATTTTAACACATTTCATAATAAATGCATGAAAAACAATTATAACACATCCATTTTAAGACTAATGTTGCACCTTCTTTATAATTTTACCGCATTTCTTAATAAATGCAGGAAAAACATGTATACAAATACCCTATTTTAGGATAAATGTGGTATCTACTTTGTAACTTTACCATATTTCATATGAATGCATGAAAATCAATTATAACACATCCATTTTGAGACATATGTTGCACCTTCTTTGTAATTTTATCGCATTTCTTAATAAATGTGGGTAAAACATGTATACAAATATCATATTTTAGGATAAATGTGGTACCTGCTTTGCAACTTTACCACGTTTCATAATAAAATGCATGAAAAACAATTATAACTCCTCCATTTTAAGACAAATGTTGCACCTTCTTTGTAATTTTACCACATTTCTTAATAAATGCTGGTAACTCATATATGTAAATACCATATCTTAGGATAAACGTGGTACCTACTTTACAACTTTACCATTATTCATAATAAATGCATGAAAAATAATTATAAAACATCCATTTTAAGACAAATGTTGCACTTTCTTTGTAATTTTTCCGTATTTCTTAATAAATGCGGGTAAATCATTTATACAAATCTTATATTTTAGGATAAATGTGGTTTCTACTTTGTAAATTTACCACATTTCATATAAATACATTAAAAACTATTATAACATACACATTTTAAGACAAATTTTGCACTTTCTTTGTATATTTACCGCATTTCTTAATAAAGGGTGGTCAAACACGTATACAAATACCATATTTTAGGACACATGTGGTACCTACTTTAAAACCTTACCACATTTCGTAATAAATGCATGAAAAACAATTATAACACATCCATTTTAAGACAAATGGTGAATTTTCATTATAATTTTACCGCATTTCTTAATAAATGCGGGTAAAACATGTATACAAATACCATACTTTAGGATAAATGTGGTACCTACTTTACAATTTTACCACATTTCATAATAAATGCATGAAAAAAAATTATAACACATCCATTTTAAGACGATCGTTGCACCTTATTTGTAATTTTACCGCATTTCTTAATAAATGCAGGAAAAACATGTATACAAATACCCTATTTTAGGATAAATGTGGTATCTACTTTGTAACTTTACCATATTTCATTTGAATGCTTGAAAATCAATTATAACACATCCATTTTAAGACAAATGTTGCACTTTCTTTGTAATTTTATCGCATTTCTTAATAAATGCGGGTAAAACATGTATACAAATACCATATTTTTGGATAAATGTGGTATCTAATTTGTAAATTTAGCATATTTCATACAAATGTGTGAAAAATAATTATAACACATCATTTTAAGACAAATGTTGCACCTTCTTTATAATTTTACCGCATTTCTTAATAACTACGGGTAAAACCTGTATACAAATACTATATTTTAGGATAAATGTGGAACCTACTTTACAACTTTACCACATTTCATAATAAATGCATGAAAAACAATTATAACACATCCATTTTAAGACAAATGTTTCACCTTCTTTGTAATTTTACAAAACATGTATACAAATATTATATTTTATCATAAATGTGGTTTCTACTTTGTAAATTTACCACATTTCATATAAATGCATGAAAACCAATTATAACATATCCATTTTAAGACAAATGTTGCATTTTCTTTGTAATTTTAACGCATTTCTTAATACATGCGGGTAAAACATATATACAAATGCCATATTTTAGGATAAATGTGGTACCTACTTTACAACTTTACCATATTAAATAATCAAAGCGTATAAAATCAATTATAACACATCCATTTTAAAACATATGTTGCACCTTCTTTGTAATTTTACCGTATTTCTTAATAAATGTGGGTAAAACATATATACAAATACAATACTTTAGGATAAATGTGGTACCTACTTTACCATTTTAACACATTTCATAATAAATGCATGAAAAACAATTATAACACATCCATTTTAAGACTAATGTTGCACCTTCTTTATAATTTTACCGCATTTCTTAATAAATGCAGGAAAAACATGTATACAAATACCCTATTTTAGGATAAATGTGGTATCTACTTTGTAACTTTACCATATTTCATATGAATGCATGAAAATCAATTATAACACATCCATTTTGAGACATATGTTGCACCTTCTTTGTAATTTTATCGCATTTCTTAATAAATGTGGGTAAAACATGTATACAAATATCATATTTTAGGATAAATGTGGTACCTGCTTTGCAACTTTACCACGTTTCATAATAAAATGCATGAAAAACAATTATAACTCCTCCATTTTAAGACAAATGTTGCACCTTCTTTGTAATTTTACCACATTTCTTAATAAATGCTGGTAACTCATATATGTAAATACCATATCTTAGGATAAACGTGGTACCTACTTTACAACTTTACCATTATTCATAATAAATGCATGAAAAATAATTATAAAACATCCATTTTAAGACAAATGTTGCACTTTCTTTGTAATTTTTCCGTATTTCTTAATAAATGCGGGTAAATCATTTATACAAATCTTATATTTTAGGATAAATGTGGTTTCTACTTTGTAAATTTACCACATTTCATATAAATACATTAAAAACTATTATAACATACACATTTTAAGACAAATTTTGCACTTTCTTTGTATATTTACCGCATTTCTTAATAAAGGGTGGTCAAACACGTATACAAATACCATATTTTAGGACACATGTGGTACCTACTTTAAAACCTTACCACATTTCGTAATAAATGCATGAAAAACAATTATAACACATCCATTTTAAGACAAATGGTGAATTTTCATTATAATTTTACCGCATTTCTTAATAAATGCGGGTAAAACATGTATACAAATACCATACTTTAGGATAAATGTGGTACCTACTTTACAATTTTACCACATTTCATAATAAATGCATGAAAAAAAAATTATAACACATCCATTTTAAGACGATCGTTGCACCTTATTTGTAATTTTACCGCATTTCTTAATAAATGCAGGAAAAACATGTATACAAATACCCTATTTTAGGATAAATGTGGTATCTACTTTGTAACTTTACCATATTTCATTTGAATGCTTGAAAATCAATTATAACACATCCATTTTAAGACAAATGTTGCACTTTCTTTGTAATTTTATCGCATTTCTTAATAAATGCGGGTAAAACATGTATACAAATACCATATTTTTGGTAAATGTGGTATCTAATTTGTAAATTTAGCATATTTCATACAAATGTGTGAAAAATAATTATAACACATCCATTTTAAGACAAATGTTGCACCTTCTTTATAATTTTACCGCATTTCTTAATAACTACGGGTAAAACCTGTATACAAATACTATATTTTAGGATAAATGTGGAACCTACTTTACAACTTTACCACATTTCATAATAAATGCATGAAAAACAATTATAACACATCCATTTTAAGACAAATGTTTCACCTTCTTTGTAATTTTACAAAACATGTATACAAATATTATATTTTATCATAAATGTGGTTTCTACTTTGTAAATTTACCACATTTCATATAAATGCATGAAAACCAATTATAACATATCCATTTTAAGACAAATGTTGCATTTTCTTTGTAATTTTAACGCATTTCTTAATACATGCGGGTAAAACATATATACAAATGCCATATTTTAGGATAAATGTGGTACCTACTTTACAACTTTACCATATTAAATAATCAAAGCGTATAAAATCAATTATAACACATCCATTTTAAAACATATGTTGCACCTTCTTTGTAATTTTACCGTATTTCTTAATAAATGTGGGTAAAACATATATACAAATACAATACTTTAGGATAAATGTGGTACCTACTTTACCATTTTAACACATTTCATAATAAATGCATGAAAAACAATTATAACACATCCATTTTAAGACTAATGTTGCACCTTCTTTATAATTTTACCGCATTTCTTAATAAATGCAGGAAAAACATGTATACAAATACCCTATTTTAGGATAAATGTGGTATCTACTTTGTAACTTTACCATATTTCATATGAATGCATGAAAATCAATTATAACACATCCATTTTGAGACATATGTTGCACCTTCTTTGTAATTTTATCGCATTTCTTAATAAATGTGGGTAAAACATGTATACAAATATCATATTTTAGGATAAATGTGGTACCTGCTTTGCAACTTTACCACGTTTCATAATAAAATGCATGAAAAACAATTATAACTCCTCCATTTTAAGACAAACGTTGCACCTTCTTTGTAATTTTACCACATTTCTTAATAAATGCTGGTAACTCATATATGTAAATACCATATCTTAGGATAACGTGGTACCTACTTTACAACTTTACCATTATTCATAATAAATGCATGAAAAATAATTATAAAACATCCATTTTAAGACAAATGTTGCACTTTCTTTGTAATTTTTCCGTATTTCTTAATAAATGCGGGTAAATCATTTATACAAATCTTATATTTTAGGATAAATGTGGTTTCTACTTTGTAAATTTACCACATTTCATATAAATACATTAAAAATATTATAACATACACATTTTAAGACAAATTTTGCACTTTCTTTGTATATTTACCGCATTTCTTAATAAAGGGTGGTCAAACACGTATACAAATACCATATTTTAGGACACATGTGGTACCTACTTTAAAACCTTACCACATTTCGTAATAAATGCATGAAAAACAATTATAACACATCCATTTTAAGACAAATGGTGAATTTTCATTATAATTTTACCGCATTTCTTAATAAATGCGGGTAAAACATGTATACAAATACCATACTTTAGGATAAATGTGGTACCTACTTTACAATTTTACCACATTTCATAATAAATGCATGAAAAAAAATTATAACACATCCATTTTAAGACGATCGTTGCACCTTATTTGTAATTTTACCGCATTTCTTAATAAATGCAGGAAAAACATGTATACAAATACCCTATTTTAGGATAAATGTGGTATCTACTTTGTAACTTTACCATATTTCATTTGAATGCTTGAAAATCAATTATAACACATCCATTTTAAGACAAATGTTGCACTTTCTTTGTAATTTTATCGCATTTCTTAATAAATGCGGGTAAAACATGTATACAAATACCATATTTTTGGGTAAATGTGGTATCTAATTTGTAAATTTAGCATATTTCATACAAATGTGTGAAAAATAATTATAACACATCCATTTTAAGACAAATGTTGCACCTTCTTTATAATTTTACCGCATTTCTTAATAACTACGGGTAAAACCTGTATACAAATACTATATTTTAGGATAAATGTGGAACCTACTTTACAACTTTACCACATTTCATAATAAATGCATGAAAAACAATTATAACACATCCATTTTAAGACAAATGTTTCACCTTCTTTGTAATTTTACAAAACATGTATACAAATATTATATTTTATCATAAATGTGGTTTCTACTTTGTAAATTTACCACATTTCATATAAATGCATGAAAACCAATTATAACATATCCATTTTAAGACAAATGTTGCATTTTCTTTGTAATTTTAACGCATTTCTTAATACATGCGGGTAAAACATATATACAAATGCCATATTTTAGGATAAATGTGGTACCTACTTTACAACTTTACCATATTAAATAATCAAAGCGTATAAAATCAATTATAACACATCCATTTTAAAACATATGTTGCACCTTCTTTGTAATTTTACCGTATTTCTTAATAAATGTGGGTAAAACATATATACAAATACAATACTTTAGGATAAATGTGGTACCTACTTTACCATTTTAACACATTTCATAATAAATGCATGAAAAACAATTATAACACATCCATTTGAAGACTAATGTTGCACCTTCTTTATAATTTTACCGCATTTCTTAATAAATGCAGGAAAAACATGTATACAAATACCCTATTTTAGGATAAATGTGGTATCTACTTTGTAACTTTACCATATTTCATATGAATGCATGAAAATCAATTATAACACATCCATTTTGAGACATATGTTGCACCTTCTTTGTAATTTTATCGCATTTCTTAATAAATGTGGGTAAAACATGTATACAAATATCATATTTTAGGATAAATGTGGTACCTGCTTTGCAACTTTACCACGTTTCATAATAAAATGCATGAAAAACAATTATAACTCCTCCATTTTAAGACAAACGTTGCACCTTCTTTGTAATTTTACCACATTTCTTAATAAATGCTGGTAACTCATATATGTAAATACCATATCTTAGGATAAACGTGGTACCTACTTTACAACTTTACCATTATTCATAATAAATGCATGAAAAATAATTATAAAACATCCATTTTAAGACAAATGTTGCACTTTCTTTGTAATTTTTCCGTATTTCTTAATAAATGCGGGTAAATCATTTATACAAATCTTATATTTTAGGATAAATGTGGTTTCTACTTTGTAAATTTACCACATTTCATATAAATACATTAAAAACTATTATAACATACACATTTTAAGACAAATTTTGCACTTTCTTTGTATATTTACCGCATTTCTTAATAAAGGGTGGTCAAACACGTATACAAATACCATATTTTAGGACACATGTGGTACCTACTTTAAAACCTTACCACATTTCGTAATAAATGCATGAAAAACAATTATAACACATCCATTTTAAGACAAATGGTGAATTTTCATTATAATTTTACCGCATTTCTTAATAAATGCGGGTAAAACATGTATACAAATACCATACTTTAGGATAAATGTGGTACCTACTTTACAATTTTACCACATTTCATAATAAATGCATGAAAAAAAATTATAACACATCCATTTTAAGACGATCGTTGCACCTTATTTGTAATTTTACCGCATTTCTTAATAAATGCAGGAAAAACATGTATACAAATACCCTATTTTAGGATAAATGTGGTATCTACTTTGTAACTTTACCATATTTCATTTGAATGCTTGAAAATCAATTATAACACATCCATTTTAAGACAAATGTTGCACTTTCTTTGTAATTTTATCGCATTTCTTAATAAATGCGGGTAAAACATGTATACAAATACCATATTTTTGGGTAAATGTGGTATCTAATTTGTAAATTTAGCATATTTCATACAAATGTGTGAAAAATAATTATAACACATCATTTTAAGACAAATGTTGCACCTTCTTTATAATTTTACTGCATTTCTTAATAACTACGGGTAAAACCTGTATACAAATACTATATTTTAGGATAAATGTGGAACCTACTTTACAACTTTACCACATTTCATAATAAATGCATGAAAAACAATTATAACACATCCATTTTAAGACAAATGTTTCACCTTCTTTGTAATTTTACAAAACATGTATACAAATATTATATTTTATCATAAATGTGGTTTCTACTTTGTAAATTTACCACATTTCATATAAATGCATGAAAACCAATTATAACATATCCATTTTAAGACAAATGTTGCATTTTCTTTGTAATTTTAACGCATTTCTTAATACATGCGGGTAAAACATATATACAAATGCCATATTTTAGGATAAATGTGGTACCTACTTTACAACTTTACCATATTAAATAATCAAAGCGTATAAAATCAATTATAACACATCCATTTTAAAACATATGTTGCACCTTCTTTGTAATTTTACCGTATTTCTTAATAAATGTGGGTAAAACATATATACAAATACAATACTTTAGGATAAATGTGGTACCTACTTTACCATTTTAACACATTTCATAATAAATGCATGAAAAACAATTATAACACATCCATTTTAAGACTAATGTTGCACCTTCTTTATAATTTTACCGCATTTCTTAATAAATGCAGGAAAAACATGTATACAAATACCCTATTTTAGGATAAATGTGGTATCTACTTTGTAACTTTACCATATTTTATATGAATGCATGAAAATCAATTATAACACATCCATTTTGAGACATATGTTGCACCTTCTTTGTAATTTTATCGCATTTCTTAATAAATGTGGGTAAAACATGTATACAAATATCATATTTTAGGATAAATGTGGTACCTGCTTTGCAACTTTACCACGTTTCATAATAAAATGCATGAAAAACAATTATAACTCCTCCATTTTAAGACAAACGTTGCACCTTCTTTGTAATTTTACCACATTTCTTAATAAATGCTGGTAACTCATATATGTAAATACCATATCTTAGGATTAACGTGGTACCTACTTTACAACTTTACCATTATTCATAATAAATGCATGAAAAATAATTATAAAACATCCATTTTAAGACAAATGTTGCACTTTCTTTGTAATTTTTCCGTATTTCTTAATAAATGCGGGTAAATCATTTATACAAATCTTATATTTTAGGATAAATGTGGTTTCTACTTTGTAAATTTACCACATTTCATATAAATACATTAAAAACTATTATAACATACACATTTTAAGACAAATTTTGCACTTTCTTTGTATATTTACCGCATTTCTTAATAAAGGGTGGTCAAACACGTATACAAATACCATATTTTAGGACACATGTGGTACCTACTTTAAAACCTTACCACATTTCGTAATAAATGCATGAAAAACAATTATAACACATCCATTTTAAGACAAATGGTGAATTTTCATTATAATTTTACCGCATTTCTTAATAAATGCGGGTAAAACATGTATACAAATACCATACTTTAGGATAAATGTGGTACCTACTTTACAATTTTACCACATTTCATAATAAATGCATGAAAAAAATTATAACACATCCATTTTAAGACGATCGTTGCACCTTATTTGTAATTTTACCGCATTTCTTAATAAATGCAGGAAAAACATGTATACAAATACCCTATTTTAGGATAAATGTGGTATCTACTTTGTAACTTTACCATATTTCATTTGAATGCTTGAAAATCAATTATAACACATCCATTTTAAGACAAATGTTGCACTTTCTTTGTAATTTTATCGCATTTCTTAATAAATGCGGGTAAAACATGTATACAAATACCATATTTTTGGGTAAATGTGGTATCTAATTTGTAAATTTAGCATATTTCATACAAATGTGTGAAAAATAATTATAACACATCAATTTTAAGACAAATGTTGCACCTTCTTTATAATTTTACTGCATTTCTTAATAACTACGGGTAAAACCTGTATACAAATACTATATTTTAGGATAAATGTGGAACCTACTTTACAACTTTACCACATTTCATAATAAATGCATGAAAAACAATTATAACACATCCATTTTAAGACAAATGTTTCACCTTCTTTGTAATTTTACAAAACATGTATACAAATATTATATTTTATCATAAATGTGGTTTCTACTTTGTAATTTTACCATATTTCATATAAATGCATGAAAACCAATTATAACATATCCATTTTAAGACAAATGTTGCATTTTCTTTGTAATTTTAACGCATTTCTTAATACATGCGGGTAAAACATATATACAAATGCCATATTTTAGGATAAATGTGGTACCTACTTTACAACTTTACCATATTAAATAATCAAAGCGTATAAAATCAATTATAACACATCCATTTTAAAACATATGTTGCACCTTCTTTGTAATTTTACCGTATTTCTTAATAAATGTGGGTAAAACATATATACAAATACAATACTTTAGGATAAATGTGGTACCTACTTTACCATTTTAACACATTTCATAATAAATGCATGAAAAACAATTATAACACATCCATTTGAAGACTAATGTTGCACCTTCTTTATAATTTTACCGCATTTCTTAATAAATGCAGGAAAAACATGTATACAAATACCCTATTTTAGAATAAATGTGGTATCTACTTTGTAACTTTACCATATTTTATATGAATGCATGAAAATCAATTATAACACATCCATTTTGAGACATATGTTGCACCTTCTTTGTAATTTTATCGCATTTCTTAATAAATGTGGGTAAAACATGTATACAAATATCATATTTTAGGATAAATGTGGTACCTGCTTTGCAACTTTACCACGTTTCATAATAAAATGCATGAAAAACAATTATAACTCCTCCATTTTAAGACAAACGTTGCACCTTCTTTGTAATTTTACCACATTTCTTAATAAATGCTGGTAACTCATATATGTAAATACCATATCTTAGGATTAACGTGGTACCTACTTTACAACTTTACCATTATTCATAATAAATGCATGAAAAATAATTATAAAACATCCATTTTAAGACAAATGTTGCACTTTCTTTGTAATTTTTCCGTATTTCTTAATAAATGCGGGTAAATCATTTATACAAATCTTATATTTTAGGATAAATGTGGTTTCTACTTTGTAAATTTACCACATTTCATATAAATACATTAAAATCTATTATAACATACACATTTTAAGACAAATTTTGCACTTTCTTTGTATATTTACCGCATTTCTTAATAAAGGGTGGTCAAACACGTATACAAATACCATATTTTAGGACACATGTGGTACCTACTTTAAAACCTTACCACATTTCGTAATAAATGCATGAAAAACAATTATAACACATCCATTTTAAGACAAATGGTGAATTTTCATTATCATTTTACCGCATTTCTTAATAAATGCGGGTAAAACATGTATACAAATACCATACTTTAGGATAAATGTGGTACCTACTTTACAATTTTACCACATTCCATAATAAATGCATGAAAAAAAATTATAACACATCCATTTTAAGACGATCGTTGCACCTTATTTGTAATTTTACCGCATTTCTTAATAAATGCAGGAAAAACATGTATACAAATACCCTATTTTAGGATAAATGTGGTATCTACTTTGTAACTTTACCATATTTCATTTGAATGCTTGAAAATCAATTATAACACATCCATTTTAAGACAAATGTTGCACTTTCTTTGTAATTTTATCGCATTTCTTAATAAATGCGGGTAAAACATGTATACAAATACCATATTTTTGGTAAATGTGGTATCTAATTTGTAAATTTAGCATATTTCATACAAATGTGTGAAAAATAATTATAACACATCATTTTAAGACAAATGTTGCACCTTCTTTATAATTTTACTGCATTTCTTAATAACTACGGGTAAAACCTGTATACAAATACTATATTTTAGGATAAATGTGGAACCTACTTTACAACTTTACCACATTTCATAATAAATGCATGAAAAACAATTATAACACATCCATTTTAAGACAAATGTTTCACCTTCTTTGTAATTTTACAAAACATGTATACAAATATTATATTTTATCATAAATGTGGTTTCTACTTTGTAAATTTACCACATTTCATATAAATGCATGAAAACCAATTATAACATATCCATTTTAAGACAAATGTTGCATTTTCTTTGTAATTTTAACGCATTTCTTAATACATGCGGGTAAAACATATATACAAATGCCATATTTTAGGATAAATGTGGTACCTACTTTACAACTTTACCATATTAAATAATCAAAGCGTATAAAATCAATTATAACACATCCATTTTAAAACATATGTTGCACCTTCTTTGTAATTTTACCGTATTTCTTAATAAATGTGGGTAAAACATATATACAAATACAATACTTTAGGATAAATGTGGTACCTACTTTACCATTTTAACACATTTCATAATAAATGCATGAAAAACAATTATAACACATCCATTTGAAGACTAATGTTGCACCTTCTTTATAATTTTACCGCATTTCTTAATAAATGCAAGTAAAACATGTATACAAATACCCTATTTTAGAATAAATGTGGTATCTACTTTGTAACTTTACCATATTTCATATGAATGCATGAAAATCAATTATAACACATCCATTTTGAGACATATGTTGCACCTTCTTTGTAATTTTATCGCATTTCTTAATAAATGTGGGTAAAACATGTATACAAATATCATATTTTAGGATAAATGTGGTACCTGCTTCGCAACTTTACCACGTTTCATAATAAAATGCATGAAAAACAATTATAACTCCTCCATTTTAAGACAAACGTTGCACCTTCTTTGTAATTTTACCACATTTCTTAATAAATGCTGGTAACTCATATATGTAAATACCATATCTTAGGATAAACGTGGTACCTACTTTACAACTTTACCATTATTCATAATAAATGCATGAAAAATAATTATAAAACATCCATTTTAAGACAAATGTTGCACTTTCTTTGTAATTTTTCCGTATTTCTTAATAAATGCGGGTAAATCATTTATACAAATCTTATATTTTAGGATAAATGTGGTTTCTACTTTGTAAATTTACCACATTTCATATAAATACATTAAAATCTATTATAACATACACATTTTAAGACAAATTTTGCACTTTCTTTGTATATTTACCGCATTTCTTAATAAAGGGTGGTCAAACACGTATACAAATACCATATTTTAGGACACATGTGGTACCTACTTTAAAACCTTACCACATTTCGTAATAAATGCATGAAAAACAATTATAACACATCCATTTTAAGACAAATGGTGAATTTTCATTATCATTTTACCGCATTTCTTAATAAATGCGGGTAAAACATGTATACAAATACCATACTTTAGGATAAATGTGGTACCTACTTTACAATTTTACCACATTTCATAATAAATGCATGAAAAAAAAATTATAACACATCCATTTTAAGACGATCGTTGCACCTTATTTGTAATTTTACCGCATTTCTTAATAAATGCAGGAAAAACATGTATACAAATACCCTATTTTAGGATAAATGTGGTATCTACTTTGTAACTTTACCATATTTCATTTGAATGCTTGAAAATCAATTATAACACATCCATTTTAAGACAAATGTTGCACTTTCTTTGTAATTTTATCGCATTTCTTAATAAATGCGGGTAAAACATGTATACAAATACCATTTTTTGGATAAATGTGGTATCTAATTTGTAAAATGGATGTGTTATATTTATTTTTCATGCATTTATATGAAATATGCTAAAGTTACAAAGTAGATACCACATTTATCTCAAAATATGGTATTGGTATACATGTTTTACCCGCATTTATTAAGAAATGCGGTAAAATAACAAACAAAGTGCAACATTTGTCATAAAATGGATGTGTTATAAATGTTTTTCATGCATTTATTATGAAATATGGTCAAGTTGTAAAGTAGGTAGCACATTAATCCTAAAGTATGGCAATTGTATACATGTGTTACCAGCATTTATTAAGAAATTCGGTAAAATTACAAAGAAGGTGCAATATTTGTCTTAAAATGGAGGTGTTATAATTATTTTTCCTGCATTTATATGAAATATGTTAAAGTTACAAAGTAGATACCACATTTATCCCAAAATATGGTATTGGTATACATGTTTTACCCGCATTTATTAAGAAATGCGGTAAAATAACAAAGAAAGTGCAACATTTTCCTTAAAATGGATGTGTTATAATTGTTTTTCATGCATTTATATGAAATATGTTAAAGTTACAAAGTAGATACCACGTTTATCCCGAAATATGGTATTTGTATACATGTGCTATAAAATTACAAAGAAGTTGCAAAATTTGTCATAAAATGGATGTGTTATAATTGTTTTTCATGCATTTATTATGAAATCTGGTAAAGTTGTAAAGTAGGTAGCACATTTATCCTAAAGTATGGTATTTGTATACATGTGTTACAAGCATTTATTAAGAAATGCGGTAAAATTACAAAGAAGGTGCAATATTTGTCTTAAAATGGATGTGTTATAATTGTTTTTCATGCATTTATTATGAAATGTGGTAAAGTTGTAAAGTAGGTACCACGTTTATCCTAAAATATAGTATTTGTATACATGTTTTACCCACATTTATTAAGAAATGCGATAAAATTACAATGAAGGTGCATCATATGTCTTAAAATGGATGTGTTATAATTGCTTTTGATGCTTTAATTATTTAATATGGTAAGGTTTAAAGTAGGTACCACATTTGCCCTAAAATATGGCATTTGTATATATGTTTTACCCGCATGTATTAAGAAATGTGTTAAAATTACTAAGAAAATGCAACATTTGTTTTAAAATAGTTATGTTATAACTATTTTTCATGTATTTATATGAAATGTGGTAAATTTACAAAGTAGAAACCACATTTATCCTAAAACATAATATTTGTATACAGGTTTTACCCGTAGTTATTAAGAAATACGATAAAATTACAAAGAAGGTGCAACATTTGTCTTAAAATGGATGTGTTATAATTGTTTTTCATGCATTTATTTTGAAATGTGGTAAAGTTGTAAAGTAGGTACCACATTTATCCTAAAATATAGTATTTCTATACAGGTTTTACCCGTAGTTATTAAGAAATGCGATAAAATTACAAAGAAGGTGCAACATTTGTCTTAAAATGGATGTGTTATAATTATTTTTCATGGATTTATATGAAATATGCTAAAGTTACAAAGTAGATACCACATTCATCCCAAAATATGGTATTGGTATACATGTTTTACCCGCATTTATTAAGAAATGCGGTAAAATAACAAACAAAGTGCAACATTTGTCATAAAATGGATGTGTTATAATTGTTTTTCATGCATTTATTATGAAATATGGTAAAGTTGTAAAGTAGGTAGCACATTTATCCTAAAGTATGGTATTTGTATACATGTGTTACCAGCATTTATTAAGAAATGCGGTAAAATTACAAAGAAGGTGCAATATTTGTCTTAAAATGGAGGTGTTATAATTGTTTTTCATGCATTTATTATGTAGTATGGTAAAGTTGTAAATTAGGTACCACATTTATCCTAAAATATGGTATTTGTATACATGTGTTACCAGCATTTATTAAGAATTGCGGTAAAATTATAAAGAAGGTGCAACATTTGTCTTAAAATGGAGGTGTTATAATTGTTTTTCATGCATTTTATTAGGAAATGTGGTAAAGTTGCAAAGTAGAAACCACATTATCCTAAAATGTGGTATTTGTATACTTGTTTTACCCACATTTATTAAGAAATGCGATAAAATTACAAAGAAGGTGCATTATATGTCGTAAAATGGATGTGTTATAATTGCTTTTGATGCTTTCATTATTTAATATGTTAAGGTTGTAAAGTAGGTACCACATTTGTCCTAAAATATGGCATTTGTATATATGTTTTACCCGCATGTATTAAGAAATGCGTTAAAATATCTAAGAAAATGCAACATTTGTCTTAAAATGGTTATGTTATAACTATTTTTCATGTATTTATATGATCTAGTCGATAGATTCATGGCGGTCGGCGATAATACTACACCCAGTTTGTATTTTTTACCGTTTAATTCTGGCAACGGGTTAGATTTTCTTTCTAATAATTTAATTCTAATCTATGTATATCTTTTACGTAGAAAATTTTCATTCATCTAAATTTTTGTTTTATTTTACAGTGGTCACTGGGTGTTGGTTGCTATGGATCTTTCGAGACTCATAGTGTATTATCTGGATTCGTTATCGGGTGATTGGAGTAAATATCCGAGTATGAAGAAGACGGTTGACGCGTAAGTGAAATTCCCCTAAATATTCGTGTGTATTTGTATATTTAATTATGTCTGTCAGATTGATCTCAATATACGTTTTTATTTTGTTAGGGCAATACTAAAATTTAGATCGAAAAAGAATTATCGTAATAGGAAGGACATTACCTGGGTCAGAGTTGAGGTATATATTAAGTATCTTATTTTTGCTTAATTATAATAGTGTTTATTTTTGCTTATAATAGTGTTTGTAAGAAATGAACTATATATATATTGTTTGTTTTTCTTTGTAGTGTCCTCAGCAAAACAATTCGGTCGATTGCGGATTTTTTGTATTGAGATTTATGAGAGATATCATTGCGTTGAATCGTATAGACATCCCAAAAATGGTATGGAATAATAACTTAGGGTTTATTTTAATATTATCGGATATTTCATCTAATTTGTTACTAAATCTTGAATATGTTTTATTCTCTTAATTGTAGTACTTTGACGAATACAAATCTTACTCAAGAGCTCATTTGGATGAAATGAAGGATGAATTGTGTCAATTCATTATTGATCAAAGAATCATATAGCTAGGTTGTATATTGTTGTACATATATGTATGGAATGTTGTTGTTGTATGTTGTTGTTGTATATATGTTGTATATTGTTGTTGTACTTTTTTTACTAAATCATGAATATGTTGTTGTATATTGTTGATCAAAGAATCATATATTAATGTTGTATATATGGAGGATTAATGTTGTATATAAATGGATTCATGTTGTATATATCAATGGATTAATGGTGTATAACATTGGATTAAAGGATGAAATCAATATGAATTTTACACTTTTGCAGCATGCGAACAGGTTCCCAATTAAATACCCACTGCTTTTCAAACAAATTTTTTTAAAATAACTAACACTTTAGAGGGCGCTTTCTGCAGGAAGCGCCCTCTAAACACTTTACATTGACAACTTTAGAGGGCGCTTTGTCTAGAAAGCGCCCTCTAAGGTGGCTTTACATTGACAACTTTAGAGGGCGCTTTATCCAGAAAGCGCCCTCTAAGGTGGCTCTCTAAGGTGGCTTTACATGACAACTTTAGAGGGCGCTTTATCCAGAAAGCGCCCTCTAAAGTGGCCCTTTATGGGCCACTTTAGACAGCGTTTTTTTATGAAAGCGCACTAGAATGTGGCCCTTAAAGGGCCACTTTAGACAGCGCTTTCTCCAGGAAAACAAAGCGCTGTCTTTACCTATGCCAACGCCACTTTAGAGGGTGCTTAAAAGCGCTGTTATAGGCCAAAATAAGCGCCCTCTTTTCCCTTATTTGGCGTAGTGAATGTGGTAAATTTACAAAGTAGAAACCACATTTATCCTAAAATATAATATTTGTATACATGCTTTGTAAAATTAATAAGAAGGTGCAACATTTGTCTTAAAATGGATTTTATATCATTGTTTTTCATGCATTTATTATGAAATGTGGTAAAGTTGTAAAGTAGGTACCACATTTATCCTAAAATATAGTATTTGTATACAGGTTTTACCCGTAGTTATTAAGAAATACGATAAAATTACAAAGAAGGTGCAACATTTGTCTTAAAATGGATGTGTTATAATTGTTTTTCATGCATTTATTATGAAATGTGGTAAAGTTGTAAAGTAGGTACCACATTTATCCTAAAATATAGTATTTGTATACAGGTTTTACCCGTAGTTATTAAGAAATCCAATAAAATGACAAAGAAGGTGCAACATTTGTCTTAAAATGGATGTGTTATAATTATTTTTCATGGATTTATATGAAATATGCTAAAGTTACAAAGTAGATACCACATTTATCCCAAAATATGGTATTGGTATACATGTTTTACCCGCATTTAATAAGAAATGCGGTAAAATAACAAACAAAGTGCAACATTTGTCATAAAATGGATGTGTTATAATTGTTTTTCATGCATTTATTATGAAATATGGTAAAGTTGTAAAGTAGGTAGCACATTTATCCTAAAGTATGGTATTTGTATACATGTGTTACCAGCATTTATTAAGAAATGCGGTAAAATTACAAAGAAGGTGCAATATTTGTCTTAAAATGGAGGTGTTATAATTGTTTTTCATGCATTTATTATGTAGTATGGTAAAGTTGTAAAGTAGGTACCACATTTATCCTAAAATATGGTATTTGTATACATGTGTTACCAGCATTTATTAAGAATTGCGGTAAAATTACAAAGAAGGTGCAACATTTGTCTTAAAATGGAGGTCTTATAATTGTTTTTCATGCATTTTATTAGGAAATGTGGTTAAGTTGCAAAGTAGAAACCACATTATCCTAAAATGTGGTATTTGTATACTTGTTTTACCCACATTTATTAAGAAATGCGATAAAATTACAAAGAAGGTGCATTATATGTCTTAAAATGGATGTGTTATAATTGCTTTTGATGCTTTCATTATTTAATATGGTAAGGTTGTAAAGTAGGTACCACATTTGTCCTAAAATATGGCATTTGTATATATGTTTTACCCGCATGTATTAAGAAATGCGTTAAAATTACTAAGAAAATGCAACATTTGTCTTAAAATGGTTATGTTATAACTATTTTTCATGTATTTATATGAAATGTGGTAAATTTACAAAGTAGAAACCACATTTATCCTAAAATATAATATTTGTATACATGCTTTGTAAAATTAATAAGAAGGTGCAACATTTGTCTTAAAATGGATTTGTTATAATTGTTTTTCATGCATTTATTATGAAATATGGTAAAGTTGTAAAGTAGATAGCACATTTATCCTAAAGTATGGTATCTGTATACATGTGTTACCAGCATTTATTAAGAAATGCGGTAAAATTACAAAGAAGGTGCAATATTTGTCTTAAAATAGAGGTGTTATAATTGTTTTACATGCATTTTATTAGGAAATGTGGTAAATTTACCAAGTAGAAACCACATTATCCTAAAATGTGGTATTTGTATACTTGTTTTACCCACATTTATTAAGAAATGCGATAAAATTACAAAGAAGGTGCATTATATGTCTTAAAATGGATGTGTTATAATTGCTTTTGATGCTTTCATTATTTAATATGGTAAGGTTGTAAAGTAGGTACCACATTTGTCCTAAAATATGGCATTTGTATATATGTTTTACCCGCATGTATTAAGAAATGCGTTAAAATTACTAAGAAAATGCAACATTTGCCTTAAAATGGTTATGTTATAACTATTTTTCATGTATTTATATGAAATGTGGTAAATTTACAAAGTAGAAACCACATTTATCCTAAAATATAATATTTGTATACATGCTTTGTAAAATTAATAAGAAGGTGCAACATTTGTCTTAAAATGGATTTGTTCTAATTGTTTTTCTTGCATTTATTATGAAATATGGTAAAGTTGTAAAGTAGGTAGCACATTTATCCTAAAGTAAGGTATCTGTATACATGTGTTACCAGCATTTATTAAGAAATGCGGTAAAATTACAAAGAAGGTGCAATATTTGTCTTAAAATAGAGGTGTTATAATTGTTTTACATGCATTTTATTAGGAAATGTGGTAAAGTTGCCAAGTAGAAACCACATTATCCTAAAATATGGTATTTGTATACATGTTTTACCCACATTTATTAAGAAATGCGAAAAAATTACAAAATAGGTGCAACATATGTCTTAAAATGGATGTCTTATAATTGCTTTTGATGCTTTCATTATTTAATATGGTAAGGTTGTAAAGTAGGTACCACATTTATCCTAAAATATGGCATTTGTATATATGTTTTACCCGCATGTATTAAGAAATGCGTTAAAATTACTTAGAAAATGCAACATTTGTCTTAAAATGGTTATGTTATAACTGTTTTTCATGTATTTATATGAAATGTGGTAAATTTACAAAGTAGAACCCACATTTATCCTAAAATGTAATATTTGTATACAGGTTTTACCCGTAATTATTTAGAAATGCGATAAAATTACAAAAAAGGTGCAACATTTGACTTAAAATGGATGTGTTATAATTGTTTTTCATGCATTTTATGAAATATGCTAATGTTGTAAAGTGGGTACCACATTTATCGTAAAAAGTGGTATTTCTATACATGAGTTACCAACATTTATTAAGAAATGCGGTAAAGTTACAAAGAAGGTGCAACATTTGTCTTAAAATGGAGGTGTTATAATTGTTTTACATGCATTTTATTAGGAAATATGGTAATGTTGCAAAGTAGGTACCACATTTATCATAAAATATGGAATTTGTATACATGTTTTACCCACATTTTTTAAGAAATGCGATTAAATTACAAAGAAGGTGCAACATATGTTTTAAAATGGTTGTGTTATAATTGCTTTTCATGCTTTCATTATTTAATATGGTAAAGTTGTAGAGTAGGTGCCACATTTATCCTAAAATATGGCATTTGTATATATGTTTTACCCGCTTGGATTAAGAAATGCGTTAAAATTACAAAGAAAATGCAACATTTGTCTTAAAATGGATATGTTATAATTCGTTTTCATGTATTTATATGAAATGTGGTAAATTTACAAAGTAGAAACAACATTTATCCTAAAATATAATATTTGGATACATGTTTTGTAAAATTAATAAGAAGGTGCAGCATTTGTCTTAAAATGGATGTGTTCTAATTGTTTTTCATGCATTTATTATGAAATGTGGTAAAGTTGTAAAGTAGGTACCACATTTATCCTTAAATATAGTATTTGTATACAGGTTTTACCCGTAGTTATTAAGAAATGGGATAAAATTACAAAGAAGGTGCAACATTTGTCTTAAAATGGATGTGTTATAATTATTTTTCATGCAATTATATGAAATATGCTAAAGTTACAAAGTATATACCTCATTTATCCCAAAATATGGTATTGGTATACATGTTTTACCCGCATTTATTAAGAAATGCGGTAAAATAACAAACAAAGTGCAACATTTGTCATAAAATGGATGTGTTATAATTGTTTTTCGTGCATTTATTATGAAATATGGTAAAGTTGTAAAGTAGGTAGCACATTAATCCTAAAGTATGGTATTTGTATACATGTGTTACCAGCATTTATTAAGAAATGCGGTAAAATTACAAAGAAGGTGCAATATTTGTCTTAAAATGGAGGTGTTATAATTGTTTTTCATGCATTTATTATGTAGTACCGTAAAGTTGTAAAGTAGGTACCACATTTATCCAAAAATATGGTATTTGGATACATGTCTTACCAGCATTTATTAAGAATTGCGGTAAAATTACAAAGAAGGTGCAATATTTGTCTTAAAATGGAGGTGTTATAATTGTTTTACATGCATTTTATTAGGAAATATGGTAAAGTTGCAAAGTAGAAACCACATTATCCTAAAATATGGTATTTGTATACATCTTTTACCCACATTTATTAAGAAATGCGATAAAATTACAAAGTAGGTGCAACATATGTCTTAAAATGGATGTCTTATAATTGCTTTTGATGCTTTCATTATTTAATATGGTAAGGTTGCAAAGTAGGTACCACATTTATCCTAAAATATGGCATTTGTATATATGTTTTACCCGCATGTATTAAGAAATGCGTTAAAATTACTAAGAAAATGCAACATTTGTTTTAAAATGGTTATGTTATAACTGTTTTTCATGTATTTATATGAAATGTGGTAAATTTACAAATTAGAAACCACATTTATCCTAAAATATAGTATTTGTATACAGGTGTTACCCGTAGTTATTAAGAAATGCGATAATATTACAAAAAAGGTGCAACATATGTCTTAAAATGGATTTGTTATAATTGACTTTCATGCATTTATATGAAATATGGTAAAGTTACAAAGTAGATACCACATTTATCCTAAAATATGGTATTTGTAAACATGTTTTTCCTGCATTTATTAAGAAATGCGGTAAAATTACAAATAAGGTGCAATGATCGTCTTAAAATGGATGCGTTATAATTGTTTTTCATGCATTTATTATGAAATATGGTAAAATTGTAAATTAGGTACCACATTTATCCTAAAGTATGGCATTTGTATACATCTTTTACCCGCATTTATTAAGAAATGCGGTAAAATTACAATGGAAATTCACCAATTGTCTTAAAATGGATGTGTTATAATTGTTTTTCATGCATTTATAACGAAATGTGGAAAGGTTGTAAAGTAGGTACCACATTTATCCTAAAATATGGTATTTGTATACGTGTTTTACCACCCTTTATTAAGAAATGCGGTAAATATACAAAGAAAGTGCAAAATTTGTCTTAAAATTTTATGTTATAATAGTTTTTAATGCATTTATATGAAATGTGGTAAAGTTGTAAAGTAGGTAACACATTTATCCTAAAATATAAGTTTTGTATAAATGTTTTACCCGCATTTATTAAGAAATACGGAAAATTTACAAAGAAGGTGGAACATTCGTCTTAAAATGGATGTGTTATAATTGTTTTTGATGCATTTATTATGAAATTTGGTAAAGTTGTAAAGTAGGTACCACATTTATCCTAAAATATGGTATTTGTATACATGTTTTATCCGCAATTATTAAGACATGCGATAAAATTACAAAGGAGGTTCAACATTTGTCTTAAATTGGATGTGTTATAATTGTTTTTCATGCATTTATTATGAAATGTGGGAAAGTTGTAAAGTAGGTACCACATTTATCCTAAAATATAGTATTTGTATACCGGTTTTACCCGTAGTTATTAAGAAATGCGATAAAATTACAAAGAAGGTGCAACATTTGTCTTAAAATGGATGTGTTATAATTATTTTTCCTGCATTTATATGAAATATGCTAAAGTTACAAAGTAGATACCACATTTATCCAAAAATATGGTATTGGTATACATGTTTTAACCGCATTTATTAAGAAATGCGGTAAATAACAAAGGAAGTGCAACATTTGTCTTAAAATGGATGTGTTATAACTGTTTTTCATGCTTTCATTATGAAATATGGTAAAGTTGTAAAGTAGGTACCACTTTTATCCTAAAATATGGCATTTGTATATATGTTTTTCCTGCATGTATTAAGAAATGCGTCAAAATTACAAAGAAAAGCAACATTTGTCTTTAAATGGTTATGTTATAATTGTTTTTCATGCATTTATATGAAATGTGGTAAACTTACAAAGTAGAAACCACATTTATCCTAAAATATAATATTTGTAAACTTGTTTTGTAAAATTACAAAGAAGGTGCAACATTTGTCTTTAAATAGATGTGTTATAATTGTTTTTCATGCATTAATTATGAAATGTGGTAAAGTTATATAGTAGGTACCACATTTATCCTAAAATATAGTATTTGTATACAGGTTTTTCCTGTAGTTATTAAGAAATGCGATAAAATTACAAAGAAGGTGCAACATTTGTCTTAAAATGGATGTGTTATAACTATTTTTCATGCATTTATATGAAATATGCTAAAGTTACAAAGTAGATAACACATTTATCCCAAAATATGGTATTGGTTACATGTTTTACCCGCATTTAATAAGAAATGCGATAAAATTACAATGAAGTTGCAAAATTTGTCTTAAAATGGATGTGTTATAATTGTTTTTCATGCATTTATTATGTAATATGTAAAAGTTGTAAAGTAGGTACCACATTTATCCTAAAATATGGTATTTGTATACATGTCTTACCAGCATTTAATAAGAAATGCGGTAAAATTACAAAGAAGGTGCAATATTTGTCTGAAAATGGAGGTGTTATAATTGTTTTTCATGCATTTTATTAGGAAATGTGGTAAAGTTGCAAAGTAGATACCAAATTTATCCTAAAATATGGTATTTGTATACATGTTTTACCCACATTTATTAAGAAATGTGATAAAATTACAAAGAAGGTGCAACATATTTCTTAAAATGGATATGTTATAATTGTTTTTCATGCATTTATATGAAATGTGGTAAATTTACAAAGTAGAAACCACATTTATCCTAAAATATAATATTTGTATACATGTTTTGTAAAATTACAAAGAAGGTGCAACATTTGTCTTTAAATGGATGTGTTATAATTGTTTTTCATGCATTTATTATGAAATGTGGGAAAGTTGTAAAGTAGGTACCACATTTATCCTAAAATATAGTATTTGTATACCGGTTTTAACCGTAGTTATTAAGAAATGCGATAAAATTACAAAGAAGGTGCAACATTTGTCTTAAAATGGATGTGTTATAATTATTTTTCCTGCATTTATATGAAATATGCTAAAGTTACAAAGTAGATACCACATTTATCCAAAAATATGGTATTGGTATACATGTTTTAACCGCATTTATTAAGAAATGCGGTAAATAACAAAGGAAGTGCAACATTTGTCTTAAAATGGATGTGTTATAACTGTTTTTCATGCTTTCATTATGAAATATGGTAAAGTTGTAAAGTAGGTACCACATTTATCCTAAAATATAGTATTTGTATACCGGTTTTACCCGTAGTTATTAAGAAATGCGATAAAATTACAAAGAAGGTGCAACATTTGTCTTAAAATGGATGTGTTATAATTAGTTTTCCTGCATTTATATGAAATATGCTAAAGTTACAAAGTAGATACCACATTTATCCAAAAATATGGTATTGGTATACATGTTTTAACCGCATTTATTAAGAAATGCGGTAAATAACAAAGGAAGTGCAACATTTGTCTTAAAATGGATGTGTTATAACTGTTTTTCATTCTTTCATTATGAAATATGGTAAAGTTGTAAAGTAGGTACCACATTTATCCTAAAATATGGCATTTGTATATATGTTTTTCCCGCATGTATTAAGAAATGCGTGAAAATTACAAAGAAAAGCAACATTTGTCTTTAAATGGTTATGTTATAATTGTTTTTCATGCATTTATATGAAATGTGGTAAACTTACAAAGTAGAAACCACATTTATCCTAAAATATAATATTTGTAAACTTGTTTTGTAAAATTACAAAGAAGGTGCAACATTTGTCTTTAAATAGATGTGTTATAATTGTTTTTCATGCATTAATTATGAAATGTGGTAAAGTTATATAGTAGGTACCACATTTATCCTAAAATATAGTATTTGTATACAGGTTTTTCCTGTAGTTATTAAGAAATGCGATAAAATTACAAAGAAGGTGCAACATTTGTCTTAAAATGGATGTGTTATAACTATTTTTCATGCATTTATATGAAATATGCTAAAGTTACAAAGTAGATAACACATTTATCCCAAAATATGGTATTGGTTACATGTTTTACCCGCATTTAATAAGAAATGCGATAAAATTACAATGAAGTTGCAAAATTTGTCTTAAAATGGATGTGTTATAATTGTTTTTCATGCATTTATTATGTAATATGTAAAAGTTGTAAAGTAGGTACCACATTTATCCAAAAATATGGTATTTGTATACATGTCTTACCAACATTTAATAAGAAATGCGGTAAAATTACAAAGAAGGTGCAATATTTGTCTGAAAATGGAGGTGTTATAATTGTTTTTCATGCATTTTATTAGGAAATGTGGTAAAGTTGCAAAGTAGATACCAAATTATTCCTAAAATATGGTATTTGTATACATGTTTTACCCACATTTATTAAGAAATGTGATAAAATTACAAAAAAGGTGCAACATATTTCTTAAAACGGATATGTTATAATTGTTTTTCATGCATTTATATGAAATGTGGTAAATTTACAAAGTAGAAACCACATTTATCCTAAAATATAATATTTGTATACATGTTTTGTAAAATTACAAAGAAGGTGCAACATTTGTCTTTAAATGGATGTGTTATAATTGTTTTTCATACATTTATCATCAAATGTGGTAAAGTAGTAAAGTAGGTATCACATTTATCCTAAAATAAAGGTTTTACCCGTAGTTAATAAGAAATGCGATAAAATTACAAAGAAGGTGCAACATTTGTCTTAAAATGGATGTCTTATAATTATTTTTCATGCATTTATATGAAATATGCTAAAGTTACAAAGTAGATACCATATTTATCCAAAAATTTCATATTTGTATACATGTCTTACCAACATTTATTAAGAAATGCGGTAAAATTACGAAGAAGGTGCAACATTAGTCTTAAAATGGATGTGTTATAATTGTTTTTCATGCATTTATTATGAAATGTGGTAAAGTTGTAAAGTAGGTACCACATTTATCCTAAAATATGGTATTTGTATACATGTTTTATCCGCACTTATTAAGACATGCGATAAAATTACAAAGAAGGTGCAACATTTGTCTTAAAATGGATGTGTTATAATTGTTTTTTATGCATTTATTATGAAATATGATAAAGTTGTAAAGTAGGTACCACATTTATCCTAAAATATGGTATTTGTATACATGTCTTACCAGCATTTATTAAGAAATGCTGTAAAATTAGAAAGAAAGTGCAACATTATTCTTGAAATAGATGTGTTATAATTGTTTTTCGTGCATTTATTATGAAATGTGGTAATGTTGAAAAGTAGGTATCACATTTATCCTAAAATATGGTTTTTGTATACATGTTTTATCCGCACTTATTAAAACATGTGATAAAATTACAAAGAAGGTGCAACATTTGTCTTAAAATGGATGTGTTATAATTGCTTTTCATGCTTTCATTATTTAATATGGTAAGGTTGTAAAGTAGGTAACACATTCGTCCTAAAATATGGCATTTGTATATATGTTTTACCCGCATGTATTAAGAAATGCGTTAAAATTATTAAGAAAATGCAACATTTGTCTCAAAATAGTTATGTTATAACTGCTTTTCATGTATTTATATGAAATGTGGTAAATTTACAAAGTAGAAACCACATTTATCCTAAAATATGGTATTTGTATACATGTTTTACCCGCATTTATCAAGAAATGCTGTAAAATTATAAAGAAAGTGCAACATTTGTCTTATAATAGATGTGTTATAATTGTTTTTCATGCATTAACTATGAAATGTGGTAAAGTTATAAAGTAGGTACCACATTTATCCAAAAATATGGTATTTGTATACAGGTTTTACCCGTAGTTATTAAGAAATGCGGTAAAATTACAAAGAAGGTGAAACATTTGTCTTAAAATGGATGTGTTATAACTATTTTTCATTCATTTATATGAAATATGCTAAAGTTACAAAGTAGATACCACATTTATCCCAAAATATGGTATTGGTATACATGTTTTACCCGCATTTATTAAGAAATGCGGTAAAATTACAATGAAGTTGCAAAATTTGTCTTAAAATGGATGTGTCATAATTGTTTTTCATGCATTTATTATGTAATATGTAAAAGTTGTAAAGTAGGTACCACATTTATCCTAAAATATGGTATTTTTATACATGTGTTACCAACATTTATTAAGAAATGCGGTAAAATTACAAAGAAGGCGCAATATTTTTACTTAAAATGGAGGTGTTATAATTGTTTTTCATGCATTTTATTAGGAAATATGGTAAAGTTGCGAAATAGATACCACATTTATCCTAAAATATGGTATTTGTATATATGTTTTACCCATATTTATTAAGGAATGCGATAAAATTACAAAGAAGGTGCAACATATTTCTTAAAATGGATATGTTATAATTGTTTTTCATGCATTTATTATGAAATATGGTAAAGTTGTAAAGTAGGTACCACATTTATCCTAAAATATAGTATTTGTATACAGGTTTTACCCGTAGTTATTAAGAAAAGCGATAAAATTACAAAGAAGGAGCATCATTTGTCTTAAAATGGATGTGTTACAATTATTTTTCATGCATTTGTATGAAATATGCTAAAGTTACAAAGTAGATACCACATTTATCCCAAAATTTGTTATTTGTATACATGTTTTTCCTGCATTTATTAAGAAATGCGGTAAATTTACAAATAAGGTGCAACGATCGTCTTAAAATGGATGTGTAATTATTGTTTTTCATGCATTTATTATGAAATGTGGTAAAATTGTAAAGTAAGTACCACATTTATCCTAAAGTATGGTATTTATATATATGTTTTACCCGCAGTTATTAAGAAATACGGTAAAATTACAATGAAAAATCACCATTTGTCTGAAAATGGATGTGTTATAATTGTTTTTCATACATTTATTACGAAATGTGGTAAGGTTGTAAAATAGGTACCATATTTATCCGAAAATATGGTATTTGTATACATGTTTTACCCGCATTTATTAAGAAATGCGGTAAAATTAGAAAGAAAGTGCAACATTTGTCTTAAAATGGATGTGTTATAACTATTTTTCATGCATTTATATGAAATATGCTAAAGTTACAAAGTAGATACCACATTTATCCCAAAATATGGTCTTGGTATACATGTTTTACCCGCATTTATTAAGAAATGTGGTAATATTACAATGAAGTTGCAAAATTTGTCTTAAAATGGATGTGTCATAATTGTTTTTCTTGCATTTATTATGTAATATGTAAAAGTTGTAAAGTAGGTACCACATTTATCCTAAAATATGGTATTTGTATACATGTGTTACCAGTATTTATTAAGAAATGCGGTAAAATTACAAAGAAGGTGCAATATTTTTACTTAAAATGGAGGTGTTATAATTGTTTTTCATGCATTTTATTAGGAAATGTGGTAAAGTTGCGTAGTATATATACCACATTTATCCTAAAATTTGGTATTTGTATATATGTTTTACCCACATTTATTAAGAAATGCGATAAATTTACAAAGAAGGTGCAACATATTTCTTAAAATGGATATGTTATAATTGTTTTTCATGCATTTATATGAAATGTGGTAAACTTACAAAGTAGAAACCACATTTATCCTAAAATATAATATTAGTATACATGTTTTGTAAAATTACAAAGAAGGTGCAACATTTGTCTTAAAATGGATGTGTTATAATTGTTTTTCATGCATTTATTATGAAATGTGGTAAAGTTGTAAAGTACGTACCGCGTTGATCCTAAAATATGGTATTTGTATATATGTTTTACCCGCATGTATTAAGAAATGCGGTAAAATTACAAAGAAGGTGCAACATTTGTCTTAAAATGGATGTGTTATAATTGTTTTTCATGCATTTATTATGGAATGTGGTAATGTTGTAAAGTAGGTACCACATTTATCCTAAAATATAGTATTTGTATACAGGTTTTACCTGTAGTTATTAAGAAATGCGATAAAACTTCAAAGAAGGTGCAACATTTGTCTTAAAATGGATGTGTTATAATTGCTTTTCATGCTTTCATTATTTAATATGGCAAAGTTGTAAAGTAGGTACCAGATTTATCCTAAAATATGGCATTTGTATATATGTTTTACCTGCATGTATTAAGAACTGCGGTAAAATTAAAAAGAAGGTGCAACATTTGTCTTAAAATGGAGGTGTTATAATTGTTTTTCATGCATTTTATTATGAAATGTGGTAAAGTTGCAAAGTAGGTACCACATTTATCCTAAAATATGGTATTTGTGTACATGTTTTACCCACATTTACTAAGAAATGCGATAAAATTACAAAGAAGGTGCAACAAATGTCTTAAAATGGATGTGTTATAATTGTTTTCCTGCATTTATTATGAAATATGGTAAAGTTATAAAGTAGATACATAATTTATCCTAAAATATGGTATTTGTATACATGTTTTTCTGGCATTTATTAAGAAATGCAGTAAAATTAGAAATAAGGTGCAACGATCGTCTTAAAATGGATGTGTTATAATTGTTTTTCATGCATTTATTATGAAATGTGGTAAAATTGTAAAGTAGGTACCACATTTATCCTAAACTATGGTATTTGTATACATGTTTTGTAAAATTACAAAGAAGGTGCAACATTTGTCTTTAAATGGATGTGTTATAATTGTTTTTCGTACATTTATCATCAAATGTGGTAAAGTAGTAAAGTAGGTATCACATTTATCCTAAAATAAAGGTTTTACCCGTAGTTAATAAGAAATGCGATAAAATTACAAAGAAGGTGCAACATTTGTCTTAAAATGGATGTCTTATAATTATTTTTCATGCATTTATATGAAATATGCTAAAATTACAAAGTAGATACCACATTTATCCAAAAATTTCATATTTGTATACATGTCTTACCAACATTTATTAAGAAATGCGGTAAAATTACGAAGAAGGTGCAACATTAGTCTTAAAATGGATGTGTTATAATTGTTTTTCATGCATTTATTATGAAATGTGGTAAAGTTGTAAAGTAGGTACCACATTTATCCTAAAATATGGTATTTGTATACATGTTTTATCCGCACTTATTAAGACATGCGATAAAATTACAAAGAAGGTGCAACATTTGTCTTAAAATGGATGTGTTATAATTGTTTTTCATACATTTATTATGAAATATGATAAATTTGTAAAGTAGGTACCACATTTATCCTAAAATATGGTATTTGTATACATGTCTTACCAGCATTTAGTAAGAAATGCTGTAAAATTAGAAAGAAAGCGCAATATTATTCTTGAAATAGATGTGTTATAATTGTTTTTCGTGCATTTATTATGAAATGTGGTAATGTTGAAAAGTAGGTATCACATTTATCCTAAAATATGGTTTTTGTATACATGTTTTATCCGCACTTATTAAAACATGTGATAAAATTACAAAGAAGGTGCAACATTTGTCTTAAAATGGATGTGTTATAATTGCTTTTCATGCTTTCATTATTTAATATGGTAAGGTTGTAAAGTAGGTAACACATTTGTCCTAAAATATGGCATTTGTATATATGTTTTACCCGCATGTATTAAGAAATGCGTTAAAATTATTAAGAAAATGCAACATTTGTCTCAAAATAGTTATGTTATAACTGCTTTTCATGTATTTATATGAAATGTGGTAAATTTACAAAGTAGAAACCACATTTATCCTAAAATATGGTAATTGTATACATGTTTTACCCGCATTTATTAAGAAATGCTGTAAAATTATAAAGAAAGTGCAACATTTATCTTATAATAGATGTGTTATAATTGTTTTTCATGAATTAACTATGAAATGTGGTAAAGTTATGAAGTAGGTACCACATTTATCCAAAAATATGGTATTTGTATTCAGGTTTTACCCGTAGTTATTAAGAAATGCGATAAAATTACAAAGAAGGTGCAACATTTGTCTTAAAATGGATGTGTTATAACTATTTTTCATTCATTTATATGAAATATGCTAAAGTTACAAAGTAGATACCACATTTATCCCAAAATATGGTATTGGTATACATGTTTTACCCGCATTTATTAAGAAATGCGGTAAAATTACAATGAAGTTGCAAAATTTGTCTTAAAATGGATGTGTCATAATTGTTTTTCATGCATTTATTATGTAATATGTAAAAGTTGTAAAGTAGGTACCACATTTATCCTAAAATATGGTATTTGTATACATGTGTTACCAGCATTTTTTAAGAAATGCGGTAAAATTACAAAGAAGGCGCAATATTTTTACTTAAAATGGAGGTGTTATAATTGTTTTTCATGCATTTTATTAGGAAATGTGGTAAAGTTGCGAAATAGATACCACATTTATCCTAAAATATGGTATTTGTTCATATGTTTTACCCATATTTATTAAGGAATGCGGTAAAATTACAAAGAAGGTGCAACATATTTCTTAAAATGGATATGTTATAATTGTTTTTCATGCATTTATTATGAAATATGGTAAAGTTGTAAAGTAGGTACCACATTTACCCTAAAATATAGTATTTGTATACAGGTTTTACCCGTAGTTATTAAGAAATGCGATAAAATTACAAAGAAGGAGCATCATTTGTCTTAAAATGGATGTGTTACAATTATTTTTCATGCATTTGTATGAAATATGCTAAAGTTACAAAGTAGATACCACATTTATCCAAAAATTTGTTATTTGTATACATGTTTTTCCTGCATTTATTAAGAAATGCGGTAAAATTACAAATAAGGTGCAACGATCGTCTTAAAATGGATGTGTAATTATTGTTTTTCATGCATTTATTATGAAATGTGGTAAAATTGTAAAGTAAGTACCACATTTATCCTAAAGTATGGTATTTATATATATGTTTTACCCGCAGTTATTAAGAAATACGGTAAAATTACAATGAAAATTCATCATTTGTCTGAAAATGGATGTGTTATAATTGTTTGTCATACATTTATTACGAAATGTGGTAAGGTTGTAAAATAGGTACCATATTTATCCGAAAATATGGTATTGGTATACATGTTTTACCCGCATTTATTAAGAAATGTGGTAATATTACAATGAAGTTGCAAAATTTGTCTTAAAATGGATGTGTCATAATTGTTTTTCATGCATTTATTATGTAATATGTAAAAGTTGTAAAGTAGGTACCACATTTATCCTAAAATATGGTATTTGTATACATGTGTTACCAGTATTTATTAAGAAACGCGGTAAAATTACAAAGAAGGTGCAATAGTTTTACTTAAAATGGAGGTGTTATAATTGTTTTTCATGCATTTTATTAGGAAATGTGGTAAAGTTGCGTAGTATATATATACCACATTTATCCTAAAATTTGGTATTTGTATATATGTTTTACCCACATTTATTAAGAAATGCGATAAATTTACAAAGAAGGTGCAACATATTTCTTAAAATGGATATGTTATAATTGTTTTTCATGCATTTATATGAAATGTGGTAAACTTACAAAGTAGAAACCACATTTATCCTAAAATATAATATTAGTATACATGTTTTGTAAAATTACAAAGAAGGTGCAACATTTGTCTTAAAATGGATGTGTTATAATTGTTTTTCATGCATTTATTATGAAATGTGGTAAAGTTGTAAAGTACGTACCGCGTTGATCCTAAAATATGGTATTTGTATATATGTTTTACCCGCATGTATTAAGAAATGCGGTAAAATTACAAAGAAGGTGCAACATTTGTCTTAAAATGGATGTGTTATAATTGTTTTTCATGCATTTATTATGGAATGTGGTAATGTTGTAAAGTAGGTACCACATTTATCCTAAAATATAGTATTTGTATACAGGTTTTACCTGTAGTTATTAAGAAATGCGATAAAACTACAAAGAAGGTGCAACATTTGTCTTAAAATGGATGTGTTATAATTGCTTTTTATGCTTTCATTATTTAATATGGCAAAGTTGTAAAGTAGGTACCACATTTATCCTAAAATATGGCATTTGTATATATGTTTTACCTGCATGTATTAAGAACTGCGGTAAAATTAAAAAGAAGGTGCAACATTTGTCTTAAAATGGAGGTGTTATAATTGTTTTTCATGCATTTTATTATGAAATGTGGTAAAGTTGCAAAGTAGGTACCACATTTATCCTAAAATATGGTATTTGTGTACATGTTTTACCCACATTTACTAAGAAATGCGATAAAATTACAAAGAAGGTGCAACAAATGTCTTAAAATGGATGTGTTATAATTGTTTTTCATGCATTTATTATGAAATATGGTAAAGTTATAAAGTAGATACATAATTTATCCTAAAATATGGTATTTGTATACATGTTTTTCTTGCATTTATTAAGAAATGCAGTAAAATTAGAAATAAGCTGCAACGATCGTCTTAAAATGGATGTGTTATAATTGTTTTTCATGCATTTATTATGAAATGTGGTAAAATTGTAAAGTAGGTACCACATTTATCCTAAACTATGGTATTTGTATACATGTTTTACCCGCATTTATTAAGAAATGCGGTAAAATTACAATGAAAATTCACCATTTGTCTTAATATGGAAGTGTTATAATAGTTTTTAATGCATTTATATGAAATGTGGTAAATTTACAAAGTAGAAACCACATTTATCCTAAAATATAAGATTTTACGCGCATTTATTAAGAAATATGGAAAAATTACAAAGAAGTTGGAACATTTGTCTTAAAATGGATGTGTTATAATTTTTTTTGCATTCCTTTATTATGAAATATGGTAAAGTTGTAAAGTAGGTACCATATTTATCCTAAAATATGGTATTTGTATACATGTTCTACGTGCATTTATTAAGAAATGCGGTAAAATTACAAAGAAGGTGCAACGTTAGTATTAAAATGGATGTGTTATAATTATTTTTCATGCATTTATTATGAAATGTGGTAAAGTTGTAGAGTAGGTACCACATTTATCCTAAAATATGGTATTTGTATACATGTTTTATCCGCACTTAATAAGACATGCGATAAAATTACAAAGAAGGTGCAACATTTGTTTTAAAATGGATGTATTATAATTGATTTTCATGCTTTCATTATTTAATATGGTGAGGTTGTAAAGTAGGTACCACATTTATCCTAAAATATGGTATTTGTATATATGTTTTACCCGCATTTACTAAGAAATGTGTTAAAATTACAAAGAAAATGCAACATTTGTCCTAAAATGGTTATGTTATAATAGTTTTTCATGCATTTATATGAAATGTGGTAAATTTACAAAGTAGAAACCACATTTATCCTAAAATATAATATTTGTATACACGTTTAGTAAAATTACAAAGAAGGTGCAGCATTTGTCTTAAAATGGATGTGTTATATTTGTTTTTCATGCATTTATTATGAAATATGGTAAAGTTGAAAAGTAGGTACCACATTCATCCTAAAATATGGTTTTTCTATACATGTTTTATCCGCACTTATTAAGACATGTGATAAAATTACAAAGAAGGTGCAACATTTGTCTTAAAATGGATGTTTTATAATTGCTTTTCATGCTTTCATTATTTAATATGGTAAGGTTGTAAAGTAGGTACCACATTTATCCTAAAATATGGCATTTGTATATATGTTTTACCCGCATGTATTAAGAAATGCGTTAAAATTACAAAGAAATTGCAACATTTGTCTTTAAATGGTTATGTTATAATTTTTTTCATGCATTCATATGAAATATGGTAAAGTTACAAAGTAGATACCACATTTATCCTAAAATATAATATTTGTATACATGTCTTTCCTGCATTTATTAAGAAATGCGGTAAAATTACAAATAAGGTGCAACGATCGTCTTAAAATGGATGTGTAATAATTGTTTTTCATGCATTTATTATGAAATGTGGTAAAATTATAAAGTAAGTACCACATTTGCCCTAGAGTATGGTATTTGTATATATGTTTTACTCGCATTTATTAAGAAATACGGTAAAATTACAATGAAAATTCACCATTTGTCTAAAAATGGATGTGTTATAATTGTTTTTCATGCATTTATTACAAAATGTGGTAAGGTTGTAAAGTAGGTACCACATTTATCCTAAAATATTGTATTTGTATACTTGTTTTACCCGCATTTATTAAGAAATGCGGTAAAATTACAAAGAAAGTGCAACATATGTCTTAAAATGGATGTGCTATAATTGTTTTTCATGCATTTATTATGAAATGTGGTAAAGTTGTAAAGTAGGTACCACATTTATCCTAAAATATAGTATTTGTATATAGGTTTTACCCGTAGTTATTAAGAAATGCGGTAAAATTACAAAGAAGGTGCAACATTTGTCTTAATATTGAGGTGTTATAATTGATTTTCATGCATTTTATTATGAAATGTGCTAAAGTTGCAAAGTAGGTACCACATTTATCCTAAAATATGGTATTTGTATACATGTCTTACCCACATTTATTAAGAAATGCGATAAAATTTCAAAGAAGGTGCAACATATGTCTTAAAATGGATGTGTTATAATTGATTTTCATGTATTCATATGAAATATGGTAAAGTTACAAAGTAGATACCACATTTATCCTAAAATATGGTATTTGTATACATGTTTTTCATATATTTATTAAGAATTGTGGTAAAATTACATATAAGGTGCAACGATTGTTCTTAAATGGATGTGTTATAAATGTTTTTCATGCATTTATTATGAAATGTGATAAAATTGTAAAGTAGGTACCACATTTATCCTAAAGTATGGTATTTGTATACATGTTTTACCCACATTTATTAAGAAATGCGGTAAAATTACAGAGAAAGTGCAACATTTGTCTTAAAATGGATGTATTATAATTTTTTTTCATGCATTTATTATGAATAATGGTAAAGTTGTAAAATATGGTATTTGCAAATATGTGTTACCAACATTTATTAAGAAATATGGTAAAATTACAAAGAAGGTGCAATATTTGTCTTAAAATGGAGGTGTTATAATTGTTTTTCATGCATTTTATTACGAAACGTGGTAAAGTTGCAAAGTAGGTACCATATTTATCCTAAAATATGGTATTTGTATACATGTTTTACCCACATTTATTAAGAAAATGCGATAAAATTACAAGAAGGTGCAACATATGTTATAAAATGGATGTGTTATCCTAAAATATGGTAAAGTAACAAATAAGGTGAAACAATCGTCTTAAAATGGATGTGTAATTACTGTTTTTCATGCATTTATTATGAAATGTGGTAAAATTGTAAAGTAAGCACCACATTTATCCTAAGGTATGGTTTTTGTATAATAGTTTTTCATGCATTTTATTATGAAATATGGTAAAGATGCAAAGTAGGTACCACATTTATCTAAAATATGGTATTTGTATACATGTCTTACCCGCATTTATTAAGAAATGCGATAAACTACAAATAAGGTGCAACATATGTCTTAAAATGGTTGTGTTATAATTGATTTTCATGCATTCATATGAAATATGGTAAAGACACAAAGTAGATACCACATTTATCCTAAAATATGGTATTTGTATACATGTTTTTCCTATATTTATTAAGAAATGCGGTAAAAATACAAATAAGGTGCAACGATCGTCTTAAAATGGATGTGTTATAAATGTTTTTCATGCATTTATTATGAAATATGGTAAAATTGTAAAGTAGATTCCACATTTATCCTAAAGTATGGTATTTGTATATATGTTTTACCCGCATTTAATAAGAAATACGGTAAAATTACAACGAAAGTGCAACATTTGTCTTAAAATGGATGTGTTATAATTGGTTTTCATGCATTTGTTATGAAATATGGTAAAGTTGTAAAGTAGGTACCACATTTATCCTAAAATATAGTATTTGTATACAGGTTTTACCCGTAGTAATTAAGAAATGCGATAAAATTACAAAGAAGGTGAAACATATGTCTTAAAATGGATGTGTTATAATTATGAAATGTGGTAAAGTTGCAAAGTAGGTACCACATTTATCCTAAAATATGGTATTTGTATACATGTCTTACCCATATTTATTAAGAAATGCAATAAAATTTCAAAGAAGGTGCAACATATGACTTAAAATGGATGTGTTATAATTGATTTTCATGCATTCATATGAAATATGGGAAAGTTACAAAGTAGATACCACATTTATCCTAAATTATGGTATTTGTATACATGTTTTTCCTATATTTATTAAGAAATGCGGTAAAATTACAAATAAGGTGCAACGATCGTCTTAAAATGGATGTGTTATAAATGTTTTTCATGCATTTATTATGAAATGTGGTAAAATTGTAAAGTAGGTACCACATTTATCCTAAAGTATGGTATTTGTATACATGTTTTACCCGCATTTATTAAGAAATACGGTAAAATTACAAAGAAAGTGCAACATTTGTTTTAAAATGGATGTGTTATAATTGGTTTTCATGCATATATTATGAAATATGGTAAAGTTGTAAAGTAGGTACCACATTAGTCCTAAAATATAGTGTTTGTATACAGGTTTTACCCGTAGTTATTGAGAAATGCGATAAAATTACAAAGAAGGAGCTTCATTTGTCTTAAAATGGATGTGTTATAATTATTTTTCATGCATTTATATGAAATATGCTAAAGTTACAAAGTAGATACCACATTTATCATAAACTTTGGAATTTGTATACATGTTTTACCCGCATTTATTAAGAAATACGGTAAAATTACAACGAAAGTGCAACATTTGTCTTAAAATGGATGTGTTATAATTGTTTTTCATGCATTTATTATGAACTATGGTAAAGTTGTAAAGTAGGTACCACATTTATCCTAAACTATCGTATTTGTATACGTCTTTTACCCGCAGTTATTAAGAAATGCGATAAAATTACGAAGAAGGAGCATCCTAAACTATAATTATTTTTCATGCATCTATATGAAATATGCTAAAGTTACAAACTAGATACCACATTTATCAAAAAAATTGGTATTTGTATACATGTTTTACCCGCTTTTATTAAGAAATGCGGTAAAATTACAAAGAAGGTGCAACATTTGTCTTAAAATGAATATGTTATAATTGTTTTTCATGCATTTTATTATGAAATGTGGTAAAGTTGCAAAGTAGGTACAACATTTATCCAAATATATGGAATTTGTATACATGTTTTACCCTCATTTATTAAGAAATGCGTAGAACTTACAAAGAAGGTGCAACATATGTTTTAAAATGGAAGTGTTGTAATTGTTTTTCATGCATTTATTATGAATAATGGTAAAGTTTTAAAGTAAGTACCACGTTTATCCTAAAATATAGTATTTGCATATATGTGTTACCAGCATTTAATAAGAAATGTGGTAAAATTACAAAGAAGGTGCAACATTTGTCTTAAAATGGAGGTGTTATAATTGTTTTTCATGCATTTTATTATGAAACGTGGTAAAGTTGCAAAGTAGGTACCACATTTATCCTAAAATGTGGTATTTGTATACATGTTTTACCCACATTTATTAAGAAATGCGATAAAATTACAAGAAGGTGCAACATATGTCTTAAAATGGATGTGTTATAATTGATTTAGATGCATTCATATGAAATATGGTAAAGTTACAAAGTAGATACCACATTTATCCTAAAATATGGTATTTGTATACATGTCTTTCTTGCATTTATTAAGAAATGCGGTAAAATTACATATAAGGTGCAACCATCGTCTTAAAATGGATGTGTAATTATTTTTTTTCATGCATTTATTATGAAATGTGGTAAAATTGTAAAGTAAGTACCACATTTGTCCTAAAGTGTGGTATTTGTATATATGTTTTACTTGCATTTACTAAGAAATACGGTAAAATTACAATGAAAATTCACCATTTGTCTGAAAATGGATGTGTTATAATTGTTTTTCATGCATTTATTACGAAATATGGTAAGGTTATATTGTAGGTACCACATTTATCCTAAAATATGGTATTTGTATACATGTTTTACCCGCATTTATTAAGAAATCCGGTAAAATTACAAAGAAAGTGCAACATTTTTCTTAAAATGGATGTGTTATAATTGTTTTTCATGCATTTATTATGAAATATCGTAAAGTTGTAAAGTACGTACCGCGTTGATCCTAAAATATGGTATTTGTATATATGTTTTGCCGACATGTATTAAGAAATGCGGTAAAATTTCAAAGAAGATGCAACCTTTGTCTTAAAATTGAGGTGTTATAATTGATTTTCATTCATTTTATTATGAAATGTGCTAAAGTTGCAAAGTAGGTACCACATTTATCCTAAAATATGGTATTTGTATACATGTCTTACCCACATTTATTAAGAAATGCGATAAAACTTCAAAGAAGGTGCAACATATGTCTTAAAATCGATGAGTTATAATTGATTTTCATGCATTCATATGAAATATGGTAAAGTTACAAAGTAGATACCACATTTATCCTAAAATATGGTATTTGTATACATGTTTTTCTTATATTTATTAAGAAATGCGGTAAAATTACGAATAAGGTGCAACGATCGTTCTTAAATGGATGTGTTATAATTGTTTTTCATGCATTTATTATGAAATGTGGTAAAATTGTAAAGTAGGTACCACATTTATCCTAAAGTATGGTATTTGTATACATGTTTTACCCACATTTATTAAGAAATGCGGTAAAATTACAAAGAAAGTGCAACATTTGTCTTAAAATGGATGTATTATAATTTTTGTTCATGCATTTATTATGAATAATGGTAAAGTTGTAAAATATGGTATTTGCATATATGTGTTACCAACTTTTATTAAGAAATATGGTAAAATTACAAAGAAGGTGCAATATTTGTCTTAAAATGGAGGTGTTATAATTGTTTTTCATGCATTTTATTATGAAACGTGGTAAAGTTGCAAAGTAGGTACCACATTTATCCTAAAATATGGTATTTGTGTACAAGTTTTACCCACATTTATTACGAAATGCGATAAAATTACAAAGAAGGTGCAACATATGTCTTAAAATGGATGTGTTATAAATGATTTTCATGCATTCTTATAAAATATGGTAAAGTTACAAAGTAGATACAACATTTATCCTAAAATATGGTAGTTGTATACATGTTTTTCCTGCATTTATTAAGAAATATGGTAAAATTACAAATAAGGTGCAACGATCGTCTTAAAATGGATGTGTAATTACTGTTTTTCATGCATTTATTATGAAATGTGGTAAAATTGTAAAGTAAGTACCACATTTATCCAAAGGTATGGTATTTGTATATATGTTTTACCCGCATTTATTAAGAAATACGGTAAAATTACAATGAAAATTCACCATTTGTCTTAAAATGGATGTGTTATAATTGTTTTTCATGCATTTATTACGAAATGTGGTAAGGTTGTAAAGTAGGTACCACATTTATCCTAAAATATGCTATTAGTATACATGTTTTACCCGCATTTATTAAGAAATGCGGTAAAATTACAAAGAAAGTGCAACATTTGTCTTAAAATTGAGGTGCTATAATTGTTTTTCATGCATTTTATTATGAAATATGGTAAAGATGCAAAGTAGGTACCACATTTCTCTAAAATATGGTATTTGTATACATGTCTTACCCGCATTTATTAAGAAATGCGATAAAATTTCAAAGACGGTGCAACATATGTCTTAAAATGGTTGTGTTATAATTGATTTTCATGCATTCAAATGAAATATGGGAAAGTTACAAAGTAGATACCACATTTATCCTAAAATATGGTATTTTTATACATGTTTTTCCTATATTTATTAAGAAATGCGGTAAAGTTACAAATAAGGTGCAACGATCGTCTTAAAATGGATGTGTTATAAATGTTTTTCATGCATTTATTATGAAATGTGGTAAAATTGTAAATTAGGTACCACATTTATCCTAAAGTATGGTATTTGTATACATGTTTTACCCGCATTTATTAAGAAAAACGGTAAAATTACAAAGAAAGTGCAACATTTGTCTTAAAATGGATGTGTTATAATTGTTTTTCATGCATTTATTATGAACTATGGTAAAGTTGTAAAGTAGGTACCACATTTATCCTAAACTATAGTATTTGAATACATGTTTTACCCGCAGTTATTAAGAAATGCGATAAAATTACGAAGAAGGAGCATCATTTGTCTTAAAATGGATGTGGTATAATTATTTTTCATGCATCTATATGAAATATGCTAACGTTACAAACTAGATACCACATTTATCAAAAAATTTGGTATTTGTATACATGTTTTACCCGCATTTATTAAGAAATGCAGTAAATTTACAAAGAAGGTGCAACATTTGTCTTAAAATGGAGGTGTTATAATTGTTTTTCATGCATTTTATTATGAAATGTGGTAAGGTTGCAAAGTAGGTACAGCATTTATCCAAATATATGGAATTTGTATACATGTTTTACCCTCATTTATTAAGAAATGCGTAAAAATTACAAAGAAGGTGCAACATATGTTTTAAAATGGAAGTGTTGTAATTGTTTTTGATGCATTTATTATGAATAATGGTAAAGTTTTAAAGTAAATACCACGTTTATCCTAAAATATAGTATTTGCATATATGTGTTACCAGCATTTAATAAGAAATGTGGTAAAATTACAAAGAAGGTGCAACATTTGTCTTAAAATGGAGGTGTTATGATTGTTTTTCATGCATTTAATTATGAAACGTGGTAAAGTTGCAAAGTAGGTACCACATTTATCCTAAAATGTGGTATTTGTATACATGTTTTACCCACATTTATTAAGAAAATGCGATAAAATTACAAGAAGGTGCAACATATGTTATAAAATGGATGTGTTATAATTGATTTAGATGCATTCATATGAAATATGGTAAAGTTACAAAGTAGATACCACATTTATCCTAAAATATGGTATTTGTATACATGTCTTTCTTGCATTTATTAAGAAATGCGGTAAAATTACAAATAAGGTGCAACCATCGTCTTAAAATGGATGTGTAATTATTGTTTTTCATGCATTTATTATGAAATGTGGTAAAATTGTAGAGTAAGTACCACATTTGTCCTAAAGTATGGTATTTGTATATATGTTTTACTCGCATTTACTAAGAAATACGGTAAAATTACAATGAAAATTCACCATTTGTCTGAAAATGGATGTGTTATAATTGTTTTTCATGCATTTATTACGAAATGTGGTAAGGTTATATTGTAGGTACCACATTTATTCTAAAATATGGTATTTGTATACATGTTTTACCTGCATTTATTAAGAAATCCGGTAAAATTACAAAGAAAGTGCAACATTTGTCTTAAAATGGATGTGTTATAATTGTTTTTCATGCATTTATTATGAATAATGGTAAAGTTGTAAAGTAGGTACCACATTTATCCTAAAATATGGTATTAGTATACATGTTTTACCCGCATGTATTAAGAAATGCGGTAAATTTACAAAGAAGGTGCAACTTTTGTCTTAAAATGGAGGTGTTATAATTGTTGTTTATGCATTTTATTATGAAATATGGTAAAGTTGCAAAGTAGGTACCACATTTACCTAAAATATGGTATTTGTATACATGACTTACCCGCATTTATTAAAAGATGCGATAAAATTACAAAGAAGGTGAAACATATGTCTTAAAATGGATGTGTTATAATTGATTTTCATGCATTTTATTATGAATAATGGTAAAGTCGTAAAGTAGGTACCACGTTTATCCTAAAATATGGTATTTGCATATATGTGTTACCAGGATTTATTAAGAAATGTGGTAAAATTACTAAGAAGGTGCAACATTTGTCTTAAAATGGAGGTGTTATAATTGTTTTTCATGCATTTTATTATGAAACGTGGTAAAGTTGCAAACTAGGTACCACATTTATCCTAAAATATGGTATTTGTATACATGTTTTACCCACATTTATTAAGAAATATTTGTATACATGTTTTACCCACATTTATCCTAAAATATGGTAAGGTTGTAAAGTAGGTACCACATTTATCCTAAAATATGGTATTTGTATACATGTTTTACCCGCATTTATTAAGAAATGCGGTAAAATTACAAAGAAAGTGCAACATTTGTCTTAAAATGGATGTGTTATAATTGTTTTTCATGCATTTATTATGAATAATGGTAAAGTTGTAAAGTAGGTACCACGTTTATCCTAAAATATGGTATTTGCATATATGTGTTACCAGGATTTATTAAGAAATGTGGTAAAATTACTAAGAAGGTGCAACATTTCTCTTAAAATGGAGGTGTTATAATTGTTTTTCATGCATTTTATTATGAAACGTGGTAAAGTTGCAAACTAGGTACCACATTTATCCTAAAATATGGTATTTGTATACATGTTTTACCCACATTTTTTAAGAAATGTGTTAAAATTACAAAGAAAGTGCAACATATGTCTTAAAATGGATGTGTTTTAATTGATTTTCATGCATTCATATGAAATATGGTAAAGTTACAAAGTAGATACCACATTTATCCTAAAATATGGTATTTGTATACATGTTTTTCCTATATTTATTAAGAAATGCGATAAAATTACAAATAAGGTACAACGATCATCTTAAAATGGATGTGTTATAAAAAAAAATTCATGAATTTATTATGAAATGTGGCAAAATTGTGAAGTAGGTACCACATTTGTCCTAAAGTATGGTATTTGTATATATGTTTTACCCGCATTTCTTAAGAAATACGGTAAAATTACAATGAAAATTCAGCATTTGTCTTAAAATGGATGTGTTATAATTGTTTTTCATGCATTTATTACGAAATGTGGTAAGGTTGTAAAGTAGGTACCACATTTATCGTAAAATATGATATTAGTATACATGTTTTTCCCGCATTTATTAAGAAATGCGGTAAAATTACAAAGAAGGTGCAACTTTTGTCTTAAAATGGAGGTGTTATAATTGTTGTTTATGCATTTTATTATGAAATATGGTAAAGTTGCAAAGTAGGTACCACATTTACCTAAAATATGGTATTTGTATAAATGACTTACCCGCATTTATTAAAAAATGCGATAAAATTACAAAGAAGGTGAAACATATGTCTTAAAATGGATGTGTTATAATTGATTTTCATGCATTTTATTATGAAATGTGGTAAAGTTGCAAAGTAGGTACCACATTTATCCTAAAATATGGTATTTGTATACATGTCTTACCCATATTTATTAAGAAATACGATAAAATTTCAAAGAAGGTGCAACATATGTCTTAAAATGGATGTGTTATAATTGATTTTCATGCATTCATGTGAAATATGGTAAAGTTACAAAGTAGGTACCACATTTATCCTAAAATATGGTATTTGTATACATGTTTTTCCAGCATTTATTAAGAAATACGGTAAAATTACAAATAAGGTGCAACGATCGTCTTAAAATGGATGTGTAATTACTGTTTTCCATGCATTTATTTTGAAATGTGGTAAAATTGTAAAGTAAGTACCACATTTATCCTAAAGTATGGTATTTGTATATATGTTTTACCCACATTTATTAAGAAATACGGTAAAATTACAATGAAATTCACCATTTGTCTTAAAATGGATGTGTTATAATTGTTTTTCATGCATTTATTACGAAATGTGGTAAGGTTGTAAAGTAGGTACCACATTTATCCTATAATATGGTACAAGTATACATGTTTTACCTGCATTTATTAAGAAATGCGGTAAAATTACAAAGAAAGTGCAACATTTGTCTTAAAATGGATGTGTTATAATTGTTTTTCATGCATTTATTATGAAATATGGTAAAGTTGTAAAGTACGTACCACGTTTATCCTAAAATATGGTATTTGTATATATGTTTTACCCGCATTTATTAAGAAATGCGGTAAAGTTACAAAGAAGGTGCAACATTTGTCTTAAAATGGAGGTGTTATAATTGATTTTCATGCATTTTATTATGAAATTTGGTAAATTTGCAAAGTAGGTACCACATTTATCCTAAAATATGGTATTTGTATAGATGTCTTACCCACATTTATTAAGAAATGCGATAGAATTTCAAAGAAGGTGCAACATATGTCTTAAAATGGATGTGTTATAATTGATTTTCATGCATTCATATGAAATATGGTAAAGTTATAAAGTAGATACCACATTTATCCTAAAATATGGTATTTGTATACATGTTTTTCCTGCACTTATTAAGAAATACGGTAAAATTACAAATAAGGTGCAACGATCGTCTTAAAATGGATGTGTAATTATTGTTTATCATGCATTTATTTTGAAATGTGGTAAAATTGTAAAGTAAGTACCACATTTATCCTAAAGTATGGTATTTGAATATATGTTTTACCCGCATTTATTAAGAAATACGGTAAAATTACAATGAAAATTCACCATTTATCTTAAAATGGATGTGTTATAATTGTTTTTCTTGCATTTATTACGAAATGTGGTAAGGTTGTAAAGTAGGTACCACATTTATCCTAAAATATGCTATTAGTATACTTGTTTTACCCGCATTTATTAAAAAATGCGGTAAAATTACAAAGAAGGTGCAACATTTGCCTTAAAATTGAGGTGTTATAATTGTTTTTCATGCATTTTATTATGAAATATGGTAAAGTTGCAAAGTAGGTACCACATTTATCCTAAAATATGGTATTTGTATACATGTCTTACCCATATTTATTAAGAAATGCGATAAAATTTCAAAGAAGGTGCAACATATGTCTTAAAATGGTTGTGTTATAATTGTTTTTCATGCATTCATATGAAATATGGTAAAGTTATAAAGTAGGTACCACATTTATCCTAAAATATGGTATTTGTATACATGTTTTTCCTGCATTTATTAAGAAATACGGTAAAATTACAAATAAGGTGCAACGATCGTCTTAAAATGGATGTGTAATTACTGTTTTTCATGCATTTATTATGAAATGTGGTAAAATTGTAAAGTAAGTACCACATTTATCCTAAAGTATGGTATTTGTATATATGTTTTACCCACATTTATTAAGAAATACGGTAAAATTACAATGAAATTCACCATTTGTCTTAAAATGGATGTGTTATAATTGTTTTTCATGCATTTATTACGAAATGTGGTAAGGTTGTAAAGTACGTACCGCGTTGATCCTAAAATATGGTATTTGTATATATGTTTTACCCGCATGTATTAAGAAATGCGGTAAAATTACAAAGAAGGTGTAACATTTGTCTTAAAATGGATGTGTTATAATTGTTTTTCATGCATTTATTATGGAATGTGGTAATGTTGTAAAGTAGGTACAACATTTATCCTAAAATATGGTATTTGTATACATGTTTTACCCGCATTTATTAAGAAATGCGATAAAATTACAAAGAAGGTGAAACATATGTCTTAAAATGGATGTGTTATAATTGATTTTCATGCATTTTATTATGAAATGTGGTAAAGTTGCAAAGTAGGTACCACATTTATCCTAAAATATGGTATTTGTATACATGTCTTACCCATATTTATTAAGAAATGCGATAAAATTTCAAAGAAGGTGCCACATATGTCTTAAAATGGATGTGTTATAATTGATTTTCATGCATTCATATGAAATATGGTAAAGTTACAAAGTAGATACCACATTTATCCTAAAATATGGTATTTGTATACATGTTTTTCCTATATTTATTAAGAAATGCGGTAAAATTACAAATAAGGTGCAACAATCGTCTTAAAATGGATGTGTTATAAATGTTTTCATGCATTATTATGAAATGTGGTAAAATTGTAAAGTAGGTACCACATTTATCCTAAAGTATGTTATTTATATACATGTTTTACTCGCATTTTTATTAAGAAATGCAGTAAAATTACAATGAAAATTCACCATTTGTCTTAAGATGGATGTGTTATAATTGTTTTTCATGCATTTATTTCCAAATGTGGTAAGGTTATAAAGTAGGTACCACATTTATCCTAAAATATGGTATTTGAATACGTGTTTTACCACCCTTTATTAAGAAATGCGGTAAATATACAAAGAAAGTAAAAAATTTGTCTTAAAATGGTTATGTTATAATAGTTTTTATTGCATTTATATGAAATGTGGTAAATTTACAAAGTAGAAACCAAATTTATCCGAGAATATAAGATTTCTATACATGTTTTACCCGCATTTATTAAGAAATAAAGAAAAATTACATAGAAGGTGGAACATTTGTCTTAAAATGGATGTGTTATAATTGTTTTTCATGCATTTATTATGAAATATGTTAAAGTTGTAAAGTAGGTACCATATTTATCCTAAAATATGGTATTTGTATACATGTCTTACCAGCATTTATTAAGAAATGCGGTAAAATTACAAAGAAGGTGCAACATTAGTCTTAAAATGGATGTGTTATAATTGTTTTCCATGCATTTATTATGAAATATGGTAAAGTTGTTAAGTAGGTACCATATTTATCCTAAAATATAGTATTTGTATACATGTTTTATCCACACTTATTAAGACATGCGATAAAATTACAAAGAAGGTGCAACATTTGTCTTAAAATGGATGTGTTATAATTGCTTTTCATGCATTCATATGAACTATGGTAAAGTTACAAAGTAGATACCACATTTATCCTAAAATATGGTATTTGTATACATGTTTTTCCTATATTTATTAAGAAATGCGGTAAAATTACGAATAAGGTGCAACGATCGTTCTTAAATGGATGTGTTATACATGTTTTTCATGCATTTATTATGAAATATGGTAAAATTATAAAGTAGGTACCACGTTTATCCTAAAGTATGGTATTTGTATACATGTTTTACCCACATTTATTAAGAAATGCGGTAAAATTACAAAGAAAGTGCAACATTTGTCTTAAAATGGATGTATTATAATTGTTTTTCATGCATTTATTATGAATAATGGTAAAGTTGTAAAGTAGGTACCACATTTATCCTAAAATATGGTATTTGCATATATGTGTTACCAGCATCTATTAAGAAATGTGGTAAAATTACAAAGAAGGTGCAATATTTGTCTTAAAATGGAGGTGTTATAATTATTTTTCATGCATTTTATTATGAAACGTGGTAAAGTTGCAAAGTAGGTACCACATTTATTCTAAAATATTGTATTTGTATACATGTTTTACCCACATATATTAAGAAATGCGATAAAATTACAAAGAAGGTGCAACATATGTCTCAAAATGGATGTGTTATAATTGATTTTCATGCATTTATATGAAATATGGTAAAGTTACAAAGTAGATACGACATTTATCCTAAAATATGGTATTTGTATACATGTTTTTCATGCATTTACTAAGAAATACGGTAAAATTACAAATAAGGTGCAACGATCGTCTTAAAATGGATGTGTAATTATTGTTTTTCATGCATTTATTACGAAATGTGGTAAAATTGTAAAGTAAGTACCACATTTATCCTAAAGTATGGTATTTGTATATGTTTTACCCGCATTTATTAAGAAATACGGTAAAATTACAACAAAAATTCACCATTTGTCTTAAAATGGATATGTTATAATTGTTTTTCATGAATTTATTACGAAATGTGGTAAGGTTGTAAAGTAGGTACCACATTTATCCTTAAATATGCTATTAGTATGCATATTTTACCCGTATTTATTAAGAAATGCGGTAAAATTACAAAGAAGGTGCAACATTTGTCTTAAAATGGAGGTATTATAATTGTTTTTCATGCATTTTATTATAAAATATGGTAAAGTTGCAAAGTAGGTACCACATTTATCTAAAATATGGTATTTGTATACTTGTCTTACCCGCATTTATTAAGAAATGCGATAAAATTACAAAGAAGGTGAAACATATGTCTTAAAATGGTTGTGTTATAATTGTTTTTCATGCATTTTATTATGAAATGTGGTAAAGTTGCAAACTAGGTACCACATTTATCCTAAAATATGGTATTTGTATACATGTCTTAACCATATTTAATAAGAAATGCGATAAAATTTCAAAGAAGGTGTAACATATGTCTTAAAATGGATGTGTTATAATTGATTTGCATGCATTCATATGAAATATGGTAAAGTTACAAAGTAGATACCACATTTATCCTAAAATATGGTATTTGTATACATGTTTTTCCTATATTTATTAAGAAATGCGGTAAAATTACAAATAAGGTGCAACGGTCGTCTTAAAGTGGATATGTTATAAATGTTTTTCATGCATTTGTTATGAAATGTGGTAAAATTGTAAAGTAGGTACGAGATTTATCCTAAAGTATGGTATTTGAATACATGTTTTACCCGCATTTTTATTAAGAAATGCAGTAAAATTACAATGAAAATTCACCATTTGTCTTAAGATGGACGTGTTATAATTGTTTTTCACGCATTTATTACGAAAAGTGGTAAGGTTGTAAGGTAGGTACCACATTTATCCTAAAATATGGTATTTGAATACGTGTTTTACCACCCTTTATTAAGAAATGCGGTAAATATACAAAGAAAGTGAAAAATTTGTCTTAAAATGGTTATGTTATAATAGTTTTTAATGCATTTATATGAAATGTGGTAAATTTACAAAGTAGAAACCACATTTATCCGAGAATATAAGATTTCTATACCTGTTTTACCCGCATTTATTAAGAAATATGGAAAAATTACAAAGAAGGTGGAACATTTGTCTTAAAATGGATGTGTTATAATTGTTTTCCATGCATTTATTAAGAAATATGGTAAAGTTGTAAAGTAGGTACCATATTTATCCTAAAATATGGTATTTGTATACATGTCTTACCAGCATTTATTAAGAAATGCGGTAAAATTACAGAGAAGGTGCAACATTAGTCTTAAAATGGATGTGTTATAATTGATTTTCATGCATTTTATTATGAAACGTGGTAAAGTTGCAAAGTAGGTACCACATTTATCCTAAAATATGGTATTTGTATACATGTTTTACCCACATTTATTAAGAAATGTGTTAAAATTACAAAGAAAGTGCAACATATGTCTTAAAATGGATGTGTTATAATTGATTTTCGTGCATTCATATGAAATATGGTAAAGTTACAAAGTAGATACGACATTTATCCTAAAATATGGTATTTGTATACATGTTTTTCCTATATTTATTAAGAAATGCGATAAAATTACAAATAAGGTGCAACGATCATCTTAAAATGGATGTGTTATAAAAAAAAATTCATTAATTTATTATGAAATTTGGTAAAATTGTAAAGTAGGTACCACATTTGTCCTAAAGTATGGTATTTGTATATATGTTTTACCCACATTTCTTAAGAAATACGGTAAAGATACAATGAAAATTCACCATTTGTCTTAAAATGGATGTGTTATAATTGTTTTTCATGCATTTATTACGAAATGTGGTAAGGTTGTAAAGTAGGTACCACATTTATCGTAAAATATGCTATTAGTATACATGTTTACCCGCATTTATTAAGAAATGCGGTAAAATTTCAAAGAAGGTGCAACATTTGTCTTAAAATGGAGGTGTTATAATTGTTGTTCATGCATTTTATTATGAAATATGGTAAAGTTGCAAAGTAGGTACCACATTTACCTAAAATATGGTATTTGTATACATGACTTACCCGCATTTATTAAGAAATGCGATAAAATTACAAAGAAGGTGAAACATATGTCTTCAAATGGATGTGTTATAATTGATTTTCATGCATTTTATTATGAAATGTGGTAAAGTTGCAAAGTAGGTACCACATTTATCCTAAAATATGGTATTTGTATACATGTCTTACCCATATTTATTAAGAAATGCGATCAAATTTCAAAGAAGGTGCAACATATGTCTTAAAATGGATGTGTTATAATTGATTTTCAAGCATTTTATTATGAAATGTGGTAAAGTTGCAAAGTAGGTACCACATTTATCCTAAAATATGGTATTTGTATACATGTCTTACCGATATTTATTAAGAAATGCGATAAAATTTCAAAGAAGGTGCAACATATGTCTTAAAATGGATGTGTATAATTGATTTCATGCATTTATTATGAAATGTGGTAAAATTGTAAAGTAGGTACCACATTTATCCTAAAGTATGTTATTTGTATACATGTTTTACCCGCATTTTTATTAAGAAATGCAGTAAAATTACAATGAAAATTCACCATTTGTCTTAACATGGATGTGTTATAATTGTTTTTTTTATGCATTTATTTCGAAATGTGGTAAGGTTATAAAGTAGGTACCACATTTATCCTAAAATATGGTATTTGAATACGTGTTTTACCACCCTTATTAAAAAATGCGGTAAATATACAAAGAAAGTAAAAATTTGTCTTAAAATGGTTATGTTATGATAGTTTTTATTGCATTTATATGAAATGTGGTAAATTTATAAAGTAGAAACCAAATTATCCGAGAATATAAGATTTCTATACATGTTTTACCCGCATTTATTAAGAAATAAAGAAAAATTACAAAGAAGGTGGAACATTTGTCTTAAAATGGATGTGTTATAATTGTTTTTCATGCATTTATTATGAAATATGTTAAAGTTGTAAAGTAGGTACCATATTTATCCTAAAATATGGTATTGTATACATGTCTTACCACATTTATTAAGAAATGCGGTAAAATTACAAAGAAGGTGCAACATTAGTCTTAAAATGGATGTGTTATAATTGTTTTCCATGCATTATTATGAAATATGGTAAAGTTGTTAAGTAGGTACCATATTTATCCTAAATATAGTATTTGTATACATGTTTATCCACACTTATTAAGACATGCGATAAAATTACAAAGAAGGTGCAACATTTGTCTTAAAATGGATGTGTTATAATTGCTTTTCATGCATTCATATGAACTATGGTAAAGTTATAAAGTAGGTACCAAATTTATCCTAAAGTATGGTATTTGTATACATGTTTTACCCACATTTATTAAGAAATGCGGTAAAATTACAAAGAAAGTGCAACATTTGTCTTAAAATGGATGTATTATAATTGTTTTTCATGCATTTATTATGAATAATGGTAAAGTCGTAAAGTAGGTACCACATTTATCCTAAAATATGGTATTTGCATATATGTGTTACCAGCATCTATTAAGAAATGTGGTAAAATTACAAAGAAGGTGCAATATTTGTCTTAAAATGGAGGTGTTATAATTGTTTTTCATGCATTTTATTATGAAACGTGGTAAAGTTGCAAAGTAGTACCACATTTATCCTAAAATATTGTATTTGTATACATGTTTTACCCACATATATTAAGAAATGCGATAAATTACAAAGAAGGTGCAACATATGTCTCAAAATGGATGTGTTATAATTGATTTTCATGCATTTATATGAAATATGGTAAAGTTACAAAGTAGATACCACATTTATCCTAAAATATGGTATTTGTATACATGTTTTTCATGCATTTACTAAGAAATACGGTAAAATTACAAATAAGGTTCAACGATCGTCTTAAAATGGATGTTATTATTTTTGTTTTCATGCATTTATTACGAAATGTGGTAAATTGTAAAGTAAGCACCACATTTATCCTAAAGTATGGTATTTGTATATGTTTTACCCGCATTTATTAAGAAATACGGTAAAATTACAGCAAAAATTCACCATTTGTCTTAAAATGGATGTGTTATAATTGTTTTTCATGCATTTATTACGAAATGTGGTAAGGTTGTAAAGTAGGTACCACATTTATCCTTAAATATGCTATTAGTATACATATTTTACCCGTATTTATTAAGAAATTACGTAAAATTATAAAGAAGGTGCAACATTTGTCTTAAAATGGAGGTGTTATAATTGTTTTCATGCATTTTATTATGAAATATGGTAAAGTTGCAAAGTAGGTACCACATTTATCTAAAATATGGTATTTGTATACTTGTCTTACCCGCATTTATTAAGAAATGCGATAAAATTACAAAGAAGGTGAAACATATGTCTTAAAATGGATGTGTTATAATTGATTTTCATGCATTTTATTATGAAATGTGGTAAAGTTGCAAACTAGGTACCACATTTATCCTAAAATATGGTATTTGTATACATGTCTTAACCATATTTAATAAGAAATGCGATAAAATTTCAAAGAAGGTGTAACATATGTCTTAAAATGGATGTGTTATAATTGATTTGCATGCATTCATATGAAATATGGTAAAGTTACAAAGTAGATACCACATTTATCCTAAAATATGGTATTTGTATACATGTTTTTCCGTATTTATTAAGAAATGCGGTAAAATTACAAATAAGGTGCAAACGGTCGTCTTAAAATGGATGTGTTATAAATGTTTTCATGCATTTGTTATGAAATGTGGTAAAATTGTAAAGTAGGTACGAGATTTATCCTAAAGTATGGTATTTGAATACATGTTTTACCCGCATTTTTATTAAGAAATGCAGTAAAATTACAATGAAAATTCACCATTTGTCTTAAGATGGACGTGTTATAATTGTTTTTCACGCATTTATTACGAAAAGTGGTAAGGTTGTAAGGTAGGTACCACATTTATCCTAAAATATGGTATTTGAATACGTGTTTTACCACCCTTATTAAGAAATGCGGTAAATATACAAAGAAAGTGAAAATTTGTCTTAAAATGGTTATGTTATAATAGTTTTTAATGCATTTATATGAAATGTGGTAATTTACAAAGTAGAAACCACATTTATCCGAGAATATAAGATTTCTATACCTGTTTTACCCGCATTTATTAAGAAATATGGAAAAATTACAAAGAAGGTGGAACATTGTCTTAAAATGGATGTGTTATAATTGTTTTCCATGCATTTATTATGAAATATGGTAAAGTTGTAAAGTAGGTACCATATTTATCCTAAAATATGGTATTTGTATACATGTCTTACCAGCATTTATTAAGAAATGCGGTAAAATTACAGAGAAGGTGCAACATTAGTCTTAAAATGGATGTGTTATAATTGATTTTCATGCATTTTATTATGAAATGTGGTAAAGTTGCAAAGTAGGTACCACATTTATCCTAAAATATGGTATTTGTATACATGTTTTACCCACATTTATTAAGAAATGTGTTAAAATTACAAAGAAAGTGCAACATATGTCTTAAAATGGATGTGTTATAATTGATTTTCGTGCATTCATATGAAATATGGTAAAGTTACAAAGTAGATACGACATTTATCCTAAAATATGGTATTTGTATACATGTTTTTCCTATATTTATTAAGAAATGCGATAAAATTACAAATAAGGTGCAACGATCATCTTAAAATGGATGTGTTATAAATAAAATTCATTATTTATTATGAAATTTGGTAAAATTGTAAAGTAGGTACCACATTTGTCCTAAAGTATGGTATTTGTATATATGTTTTACCCGCATTTCTTAAGAAATACGGTAAAGATACAATGAAAATTCACCATTTGTCTTAAAATGGATGTGTTATAATTGTTTTTCATGCATTTATTACGAAATGTGGTAAGGTTGTAAAGTAGGTACCACATTTATCGTAAAATATGCTATTAGTATACATGTTTACACCGCATTTATTAAGAAATGCGGTAAAATTCAAAGAAGGTGCAACATTTGTCTTAAAATGGAGGTGTTATAATTGTTGTTCATGCATTTTATTATGAAATATGGTAAAGTTGCAAAGTAGGTACCACATTTACCTAAAATATGGTATTTGTATACATGACTTACCCGCATTTATTAAGAAATGCGATAAAATTACAAAGAAGGTGAAACATATGTCTTCAAATGGATGTGTTATAATTGATTTTCATGCATTTTATTATGAAATGTGGTAAAGTTGCAAAGTAGGTACCACATTTATCCTAAAATATGGTATTTGTATACATGTCTTACCCATATTTATTAAGAAATGCGATAAAATTTCAAAGAAGGTGCAACATATGTCTTAAAATGGATGTGTTATAATTGATTTTCATGCATTTATTATGAAATGTGGTAAATGTAAAGTAGGTACCACATTTATCCTAAAATATGTTATTGTATACATGTTTTACCCGCATTTTATTAAGAAATGCAGTAAAATTTCAAAGAAAATGCAACATATGTCTTAAAATGGATGTGTTATAATTGATTTTCATGCATTTATTATGAAATGTGGTAAAATTGTAAAGTAGTACCACATTTATCCTAAAGTATGTTATTTGTATACATGTTTTACCCGCATTTTTATTAAGAAATGCAGTAAAATTACAATGAAAATTCACCATTTGTCTTAACATGGATGTGTTATAATTGTTTTTTTTATGCATTTATTCGAAATGTGGTAAGGTTATAAAGTAGGTACCACATTTATCCTAAAATATGGTATTTGAATACGTGTTTTACCACCCTTTATTAAAAATGCGGTAAATATACAAAGAAAGTAAAAATTTGTCTTAAAATGGTTATGTTATGATAGTTTTTTATGCATTTATATGAAATGTGGTAAATTTATAAAGTAGAAACCAATTTATCCGAGAATATAAGATTTCTATACATGTTTTACCCGCATTTATTAAGAATAAAGAAAAATTACAAAGAAGGTGGAACATTTGTCTTAAAATGGATGTGTTATAATTGTTTTTCATGCATTTATTATGAAATATTTAAAGTTTGTAAAGTAGGTACCATATTTATCCTAAAATATGGTATTTGTATACATGTCTTACCACCATTTATTAAGAAATGCGGTAAAATTACAAAGATGGTGCAACATTAGTCTTAAAATGGATGTGTTATAATTGTTTTCCATGCATTTATTATGAAATATGGTAAAGTTGTTAAGTAGGTACCATATTTATCCTAAAATATAGTATTTGTATACATGTTTTATCCACACTTATTAAGACATGCGATAAAATTACAAAGAAGGTGCAACATTTGTCTTAAAATGGATGTGTTATAATTGCTTTTCATGCATTCATATGAACTATGGTAAAGTTATAAAGTAGGTACCAAATTTATCCTAAAGTATGGTATTTGTATACATGTTTTACCCACATTTATTAAGAAATGCGGTAAAATTACAAAGAAAGTGCAACATTTGTCTTAAAATGGATGTATTATAATTGTTTTTCATGCATTTATTATGAATAATGGTAAAGTCGTAAAGTAGGTACCACATTTATCCTAAAATGGTATTTGCATTATGTGTTACCAGCATCTATTAAGAAATGTGGTAAAATTACAAAGATGGTGCAATATTTGTCTTAAAATGGAGGTGTTATAATTGTTTTTCATGCATTTTATTATGAAACGTGGTAAGTTGCAAAGTAGTACCACACATTTATCCTAAAATATTGTATTTATACATGTTTTACCCACATATATTAAGAAATGCGATAAATTACAAAGAAGGTGCAACATATGTCTCAAAATGGATGTGTTATAATTGATTTTCATGCATTATATGAAATATGGTAAAGTTACAAAGTAGATACCACATTTATCCTAAAATATGGTATTTGTATACATGTTTTTCATGCATTTACTAAGAAATACGGTAAAATTACAAATAAGGTTCAACGATCGTCTTAAAATGGATGTGTATTATTGTTTTTCATGCATTTATTACGAAATGTGGTAAAATTGTAAAGTAAGCACCACATTTATCCTAAAGTATGGTATTTGTATATGTTTTTTACCCGCATTTATTAAGAAATACGGTAAATTACAGCAAAATTCACCATTTGTCTTAAAATGGATGTGTTATAATTGTTTTTCATGCATTTATTACGAAATGTGGTAAGGTTGTAAAGTAGGTACCACATTTATCCTTAAATATGCTATTAGTATACATATTTTACCCGTATTTATTAAGAAATTACGTAAAATTATAAAGAAGGTGCAACATTTGTCTTAAAATGGAGGTGTTATAATTGTTTTTCATGCATTTTATTATGAAATATGGTAAAGTTGCAAAGTAGGTACCACATTTATCTAAAATATGGTATTTGTATACTTGTCTTACCCGCATTTATTAAGAAATGCGATAAAATTACAAAGAAGGTGAAACATATGTCTTAAAATGGATGTGTTATAATTGATTTTCATGCATTTTATTATGAAATGTGGTAAAGTTGCAAACTAGGTACCACATTTATCCTAAAATATGGTATTTGTATACATGTCTTAACCATATTTATAAGAAATGCGATAAATTTCAAAGAAGGTGTAACATATGTCTTAAAATGGATGTGTTATAATTGATTTGCATGCATTCATATGAAATATGGTAAAGTTACAAAGTAGATACCACATTTATCCTAAAATATGGTATTTGTATACATGTTTTTCCTGTATTTATTAAGAAATGCGGTAAAATTACAAATAAGGTGCACAGGTCGTCTTAAAATGGATGTGTTATAAATGTTTTTCATGCATTTGTTATGAAATGTGGTAAAATTGTAAAGTAGGTACGAGATTTATCCTAAAGTATGGTATTTGAATACATGTTTTACCCGCATTTTTATTAAGAAATGCAGTAAAATTACAATGAAAATTCACCATTTGTCTTAAGATGGACGTGTTATAATTGTTTTTCACGCATTTATTACGAAAAGTGGTAAGGTTGTAAGGTAGGTACCACATTTATCCTAAAATATGGTATTTGAATACGTGTTTTACCACCCTTTATTAAGAAATGCGGTAAATATACAAAGAAAGTGAAAAAATTTGTCTTAAAATGGTTATGTTATAATAGTTTTTAATGCATTTATATGAAATGTGGTAAATTTACAAAGTAGAAACCACATTTATCCGAGTATAAGATTTCTATACCTGTTTTACCCGCATTTTAAAGAAATATGGAAAAATTACAAAGAAGGTGGAACATTTGTCTTAAAATGGATGTGTTATAATTGTTTTCCATGCATTTATTATGAAATATGGTAAAGTTGTAAAGTAGGTACCATATTTATCCTAAAATATGGTATTTGTATACATGTCTTACCAGCATTTATTAAGAAATGCGGTAAAATTACAGAGAAGGTGCAACATTAGTCTTAAAATGGATGTGTTATAATTGATTTTCATGCATTTTATTATGAAATGTGGTAAAGTTGCAAAGTAGGTACCACATTTATCCTAAAATATGGTATTTGTATACATGTTTTACCCACATTTATTAAGAATGTGTTAAAATTACAAAGAAGTGCAACATATGTCTTAAAATGGATGTGTTATAATTGATTTTCGTGCATTCATATGAAATATGGTAAAGTTACAAAGTAGATACGACATTTATCCTAAAATATGGTATTTGTATACATGTTTTTCCTATATTTATTAAGAAATGCGATAAAATTACAAATAAGGTGCAACGATCATCTTAAATGGATGTGTTATAATAAAATTTCATTAATTTATTATGAATTTGGTAAATTGTAAAGTAGGTACCACATTTGTCCTAAAGTATGGTATTTGTATATATGTTTTACCCGCATTTCTTAAGAAATACGGTAAAGATACAATGAAAATTCACCATTTGTCTTAAATGGATGTGTTATAATTGTTTTTCATGCATTTATTACGAAATGTGGTAAGGTTGTAAAGTAGGTACCACATTTATCGTAAAATATGCTATTAGTATACATGTTTACCCGCATTTATTAAGAAATGCGGTAAAATTTCAAAGAAGGTGCAACATTTGTCTTAAAATGGAGGTGTTATAATTGTTGTTCATGCATTTTATTATGAAATATGGTAAAGTTGCAAAGTAGGTACCACATTTACCTAAAATATGGTATTTGTATACATGACTTACCCGCATTTATTAAGAAATGCGATAAATTACAAAGAAGGTGAAACATATGTCTTCAAATGGATGTGTTATAATTGATTTTCATGCATTTTATTATGAAATGTGGTAAAGTTGCAAAGTAGGTACCACATTTATCCTAAAATATGGTATTTGTATACATGTCTTACCCATATTTATTAAGAAATGCGATAAAATTTCAAAGAAGGTGCAACATATGTCTTAAAATGGATGTGTTATAATTGATTTTCATGCATTATTATGAAATGTGGTAAAATTGTAAAGTAGGTACCACATTTATCCTAAAGTATTTATTTGTATACATGTTTTACCCGCATTTTTATTAAGAATGCAGAAAATTACAATGAAAATTCACCATTTGTCTTAAGATGGATGTGTTATAATTGTTTTTTTTATGCATTTATTTCGAAATGTGGTAAGGTTATAAAGTAGGTACCACATTTATCCTAAAATATGGTATTTGAATACGTGTTTTTACCACCCTTTATTAAAAAATGCGGTAAATATACAAAGAAAGTAAAAATTTGTCTTAAAATGGTTATGTTATAATTTTTTATTGCATTTATATGAAATGTGGTAATTTACAAAGTAGAAACCAAATTTATCCGAGAATATAAGATTTCTATATACAGTTTTACCCGCATTTATTAAGAAATAAAGAAAAATTACAAAGAAGGTGGAACATTTGTCTTAAAATGGATGTGTTATAATTGTTTTTCATGCATTTATTATGAAATATGTTAAAGTTGTTAAGTAGGTACCACATTTATCCTAAAGTATGGTATTTGTATACATGTTTTACCCACATTTATTAAGAAATGCGGTAAAATTACAAAGAAAGTGCAACATTTGTCTTAAAATGGATGTATTATAATTGTTTTTCATGCATTTATTATGAATAATGGTAAAGTTGTAAAGTAGGTACCACATTTATCCTAAAATATGGTATTTGCATATATGTGTTACCAGCATCTATTAAGAAATGTGGTAAAATTACAAAGAAGGTGCAATATTTGTCTTAAAATGGAGGTGTTATAATTGTTTTTCATGCATTTTATTATGAAACGTGGTAAAGTTGCAAAGTAGTACCACATTTATCCTAAAATATTGTATTTGTATACATGTTTTACCCACATATTAAGAAATGCGATAATTACAAAGAAGGTGCAACATATGTCTCAAAATGGATGTGTTATAATTGATTTTCATGCATTTATATGAAATATGGTAAAGTTACAAAGTAGATACCACATTTATCCTAAAATATGGTATTTGTATACATGTTTTTCATGCATTTACTAAGAAATACGGTAAAATTACAAATAAGGTGCAACGATCGTCTTAAAATGGATGTGTATTTATTGTTTTTCATGCATTTATTACGAAATGTGGTAAAATTGTAAAGTAAGCACCACATTTATCCTAAAGTATGGTATTTGTATATATGTTTTACCCGCATTTCTTAAGAAATACGGTAAAGATACAATGAAAATTCACCATTTGTCTTAAAATGGATGTGTTATAATTGTTTTTCATGCATTTATTACGAAATGTGGTAAGGTTGTAAAGTAGGTACCACATTTATCCTTAAATATGCTATTAGTATTCATATTTTACCCCGTATTTATTAAGAAATTACGTAAAATTTAAAGAAGGTGCAACATTTGTCTTAAAATGGAGGTGTTATAATTGTTTTTCATGCATTTTATTATGAAATATGGTAAAGTTGCAAAGTAGGTACCACATTTATCTAAAATATGGTATTTGTATACTTGTCTTACCCGCATTTATTAAGAAATGCGATAAAATTACAAAGAAGGTGAACATATGTCTTAAAATGGATGTGTTATAATTGATTTTCATGCATTTTATTATGAAATGTGGTAAAGTTGCAAACTAGGTACCACATTTATCCTAAAATATGGTATTTGTATACATGTCTTAACCATATTTAATAAGAAATGCGATAAAATTTCAAAGAAGGTTAAACATATGTCTTAAAATGGATGTGTTATAATTGATTTGCATGCATTCATATGAAATATGGTAAAGTTACAAAGTAGATACCACATTTATCCTAAATATGGTATTTGTATACATGTTTTTCCTGTATTTATTAAGAAATGCGGTAAAATTACAAATAAGGTGCAACGGTCGTCTTAAAATGGATGTGTTATAAATGTTTTTCATGCATTTGTTATGAAATGTGGTAAAATTGTAAAGTAGGTACGAGATTTATCCTAAGTATGGTATTTGAATACATGTTTTTACCCCATTTTTATTAAGAAATGCAGTAAAATTACAATGAAAATTCACCATTTGTCTTAAGATGGACGTGTTATAATTGTTTTTCATGCATTTATTACGAAAGTGGTAAGGTTGTAAGGTAGGTACCACATTTATCCTAAAATATGGTATTTGAATACGTGTTTTACCACCCTTTATTAAGAAATGCGGTAATATACAAAGAAAGTGAAAATTTGTCTTAAATGGTTATGTTATAATAGTTTTAATGCATTTATATGAAATGTGGTAAATTTACAAAGTAGAAACCACATTTATCCGAGAAATAGATGTTTCTATACCTGTTTTATTTACCCGCATTTATTAAGAAATATGGAAAAATTACAAAGCGTGGAACATTTGTCTTAAAATGGATGTGTTATAATTGTTTTCCATGCATTTATTATGAAATATGGTAAAGTTGTAAAGTAGGTACCATATTTATCCTAAAATATGGTATTTGTATACATGTCTTACCAGCATTTATTAAGAAATGCGGTAAAATTACAGAGAAGGTGCAACATTAGTCTTAAAATGGATGTGTTATAATTGATTTTCATGCATTTTATTATGAAACGTGGTAAAGTTGCAAAGTAGGTACCACATTTATCCTAAAATATGGTATTTGTATACATGTTTTACCCACATTTTATAAGAAATGTGTTAAAATTACAAAGAAAGTGCAACATATGTCTGAAAATGGATGTGTTATAATTGATTTTCATGCATTCATATGAAATATGGTAAAGTTACAAAGTAGATACGACATTTATCCTAAAATATGGTATTTGTATACATGTTTTTCCTATATTTATTAAGAAATGCGATAATATTACAAATAAGGTGCAACGATCATCTTAAAATGGATGTGTTATAAAAAAAATTTCATGCATTTATTATGAAATTTGGTAAAATTGTAAAGTAGGTACCACATTTGTCCTATAGTATGGTATTTGTATATATGTTTTACCCGCATTTCTAGATAGTAAAGAAAAAGATACAATGAAAATTCACCATTTGTCTTAAAATGGATGTGTTTAAATTGTTTTTCATGCATTTATTACGAAATGTGGTAAGGTTGTAAAGTAGGTACCACATTTATCGTAAAATATGCTATTAGTATACATGTTTTACCCGCATTTATTAAGAAATGCGGTAAAATTTCAAAGAAGGTGCAACATTTGTCTTAAAATGGAGGTGTTATAATTGTTGTTCATGCATTTTATTATGAAATATGGTAAAGTTGCAAAGTAGGTACCACATTTACCTAAAATATGGTATTTGTATACATGACTTACCCGCATTTATTAAGAAATGCGGTAAAATTACAGAGAAGGTGCAACATTAGTCTTAAAATGGATGTGTTATAATTGAATTTCATGCATTTTATTATGAAATGTGGTAAAGTTGCAAAGTAGGTACCACATTTATCCTAAAATATGGTATTTGTATACATGTCTTACCCATATTTATTAAGAAATGCGATAAAATTTCAAAGAAGGTGCAACATATGTCTTAAAATGGATGTGTTATAATTGATTTTCATGCATTTTATTATGAAATGTGGTAAAGTTGCAAAGTAGGTACCACATTTATCCTAAAATATGGTATTTGTATACATGTCTTACCCATATTTGTTAAGAAATGCGATAAAATTTCAAAGAAGGTGCAACATATGTCTTAAAATGGATGTGTTATAATTGATTTTCATGCATTTATTATGAAATGTGGTAAAATTGTAAAGTAGGTACCACATTTATCCTAAAGTATGTTATTTGTATACATGTTTTACCCGCATTTTTATTAAGAAATGCAGTAAAATTACAATGAAAATTCACCATTTGTCTTAAGATGGATGTGTTATAATTGTTTTTTTTATGCATTTATTTCGAAATGTGGTAAGTTATAAAGTAGGTACCACATTTATCCTAAAATATGGTATTTGAATACGTGTTTTACCACCCTTTATTAAAAAATGCGGTAAATATACAAAGAAAGTAATAAATTTGTCTTAAAATGGTTATGTTATAATAGTTTTTATTGCATTTATATGAAATGTGGTAAATTTACAAAGTAAAACCAAATTTATCCGAGAATATAAGATTTCTATACATGTTTTACCCGCATTTATTAAGAAATAAAGAAAATTACAAAGAAGGTGGAACATTTGTCTTAAAATGGATGTGTTATAATTGTTTTTCATGCATTTATTATGAAATATGTTAAAGTTGTAAAGTAGGTACCATATTTATCCTAAAATATGGTATTTGTATACATGTCTTACCAGCATTTATTAAGAAATGCGGTAAAATTACAAAGAAGGTGCAACATTAGTCTTAAAATGGATGTGTTATAATTGTTTTCCATGCATTTATTATGAAATATGGTAAAGTTGTTAAGTAGGTACCATATTTATCCTAAAATATAGTATTTGTATACATGTTTTATCCACACTTACATGCGATAAAATTACAAAGAAGGTGCAACATTTGTCTTAAAATGGATGTGTTAAAATTGCTTTTCATGCATTCATATGAACTATGGTAAAGTTAAAAAGTAGATACCACATTTATCCTAAAATATGGTATTTGTATACATGTTTTTCCTATATTTATTAAGAAATGCGGTAAAATTACAAATAAGGTGCAACGATCGTTCTTAAATGGATGTGTTATACATGTTTTTCATGCATTTATTATGAAATGTGGTAAAATTATAAAGTAGGTACCACATTTATCCTAAAGTATGGTATTTGTATACATGTTTTACCCACATTTATTAAGAAATACGGTAAAATTACAAAGAAAGTGCAACATTTGTCTTAAAATGGATGTATTATAATTGTTTTTCATGCATTTATTATGAATAATGGTAAAGTTGTAAAGTAGGTACCATATTTATCCTAAAATATGGTATTTGCATATATGTGTTACCAGCATCTATTAAGAAATGTGGTAAAATTACAAAGAAGGTGCAATATTTGTCTTAAAATGGAGGTGTTATAATTGTTTTTCATGCATTTTATTATGAAACGTGGTAAAGTTGCAAAGTAGTACCACATTTATCCTAAAATATTGTATTTGTATACATGTTTTACCCACATATATTAAAAAATGCGATAAAATTACAAAGAAGGTGCAACATATGTCTCAAAATGGATGTGTTATAATTGATTTTCATGCATTTATATGAAATATGGTAAAGTTACAAAGTAGATACCACATTTATCCTAAAATATGGTATTTGTATACATGTTTTTCATGCATTTACTAAGAAATACGGTAAAATTACAAATAAGGTGCAACGATCGTCTTAAATGGATGTGTATTTATTGTTTTTCATGCATTTATTACGAAATGTGGTAAAATTGTAAAGTAAGCACCACATTTATCCTAAAGTATGGTATTTGTATATATGTTTTACCCGCATTTATTAAGAAATACGGTAAAATTACAGCAAAAATTCACCATTTGTCTTAAAATGGATGTGTTATAATTGTTTTTCATGCATTTATTACGAAATGTGGTAAGGTTGTAAAGTAGGTACCACATTTATGCTTAAATATGCTATTAGTATACATATTTTACCCGTATTTATTAAGAAATTACGTAAAATTATAAAGAAGGTGCAACATTTGTCTTAAAATGGAGGTGTTATAATTGTTTTTCATGCATTTTATTATGAAATATGGTAAAGTTGCAAAGTAGGTACCACATTTATCTAAAATATGGTATTTGTATACTTGTCTTACCCGCATTTATTAAGAAATGCGATAAAATTACAAAGAGGGTGAAACATATGTCTTAAAATGGATGTGTTATAATTGATTTTCATGCATTTTATTATGAAATGTGGTAAAGTTGCAAACTAGGTACCACATTTATCCTAAAATATGGTATTTGTATACATGTCTTAACCATATTTAATAAGAAATGCTATAAAATTTCAAAGAAGGTGTAACATATGTCTTAAAATGGATGTGTTATAATTGATTTGCATGCATTCATATGAAATATGGTAAAGTTACAAAGTAGATACCACATTTATCCTAAAATATGGTATTTGTATACATGTTTTTCCTGTATTTATTAAGAAATGCGGTAAAATTACAAATAAGGTGCAACGGTCGTCTTAAAATGGATGTGTTATAAATGTTTTTCATGCATTTGTTATGAAATGTGGTAAAATTGTAAAGTAGGTACGAGATTTATCCTAAAGTATGGTATTTGAATACATGTTTTACCCCCATTTTTATTAAGAAATGCAGTAAAATTACAATGAAAATTCACCATTTGTCTTAAGATGGACGTGTTATAATTGTTTTTCATGCATTTATTACGAAAAGTGGTAAGGTTGTAAGGTAGGTACCACATTTATCCTAAAATATGGTATTTGAATACGTGTTTTACCACCCTTTATTAAGAAATGCGGTAAATATACAAAGAAAGTGAAATTTTGTCTTAAATGGTTATGTTATAATAGTTTTTAATGCATTTATATGAAATGTGGTAAATTTACAAAGTAGAAACCACATTTATCCGAGAATATAAGATTTCTATACCTGTTTTACCCGCATTTATTAAGAAATATGGAAAAATTAGAAAGAAGGTGGAACATTTGTCTTAAAATGGATGTGTTATAATTGTTTTCCATGCATTTATTATGAAATATGGTAAAGTTGTAAAGTAGGTACCATATTTATCCTAAAATATGGTATTTGTATACATGTCTTACCAGCATTTATTAAGAAATTCGGTAAAATTACAGAGAAGGTGCAACATTAGTCTTAAAATGGATGTGTTATAATTGATTTTCATGCATTTTATTATGAAACGTGGTAAAGTTGCAAAGTAGGTACCACATTTATCCTAAAATATGGTATTTGTATACATGTTTTACCCACATTTTTTAAGAAATGTGTTAAAATTACAAAGAAAGTGCAACATATGTCTTAAAATGGATGTGTTATTATTGATTTTCATGCATTCATATGAAATATGGTAAAGTTACAAAGTAGATACCACATTTATCCTAAAATATGGTATTTGTATACATGTTTTTCCTATATTTATTAAGAAATGTGATAAAATTACAAATAAGGTGCAACGATCATCTTAAAATGGATGTGTTTTAAAAAAAATTTCATGCATTTATTATGAAATTTGGTAAAATTGTAAAGTAGGTACCACATTTGTCCTAAAGTATGGTATTTGTATATATGTTTTACCCGCATTTCTTAAGAAATACGGTAAAGATACAATGAAAATTCACCATTTGTCTTAAAATGGATGTGTTATAATTGTTTTTCATGCATTTATTACGAAATGTGTAAGGTTGTAAAGTAGGTACCACATTTATCGTAAAATATGCTATTAGTATACGTGTTTTACCCGCATTTATTAAGAAATGCGGTAAAATTTCAAAGAAGGTGCAACATTTGTCTTAAAATGGAGGTGTTATAATTGTTGTTCATGCATTTTATTATGAAATATGGTAAAGTTGCAAAGTAGGTACCACATTTACCTAAAATATGGTATTTGTATACATGACTTACCCGCATTTATTAAGAAATGCGATAAAATTACAAAGAAGGTGAAACATATGTCTTCAAATGGATGTGTTATAATTGATTTTCATGCATTTTATTATGAAATGTGGTAAAGTTGCAAAGTAGGTACCACATTTATCCTAAAATATGGTATTTGTATACATGTCTTACCCATATTTATTAAGAAATGCGATAAAATTTCAAAGAAGGTGCAACATATGTCTTAAAATGGATGTGTTATAATTGATTTTCATGCATTTTATTATGAAATGTGGTAAAGTTGCAAAGTAGGTACCACATTTATCCTAAAATATGGTATTTGTATACATGTCTTACCCATATTTATTAAGAAATGCGATAAAATTTCAAAGAAGGTGCAACATATGTCTTAAAATGGATGTGTTATAATTGATTTTCATGCATTTATTATGAAATGTGGTAAAATTGTAAAGTAGGTACCACATTTATCCTAAAGTATGTTATTTGTATACATGTTTTACCCGCATTTTTATTAAGAAATGCAGTAAAATTACAATGAAAATTCACCATTTGTCTTAAGATGGATGTGTTATAATTGTTTTTTTTATGCATTTATTTCGAAATGTGGTAAGGTTATAAAGTAGGTACCACATTTATCCTAAAATATGGTATTTGAATACGTGTTTTACCACCCTTTATTAAAAAATGCGGTAAATATACAAAGAAAGTAAAAATTTGTCTTAAAATGGTTATGTTATAATAGTTTTTATTGCATTTATATGAAATGTGGTAAATTTACAAAGTAGAAACCAAATTTATCCGAGAATATAAGATTTCTATACATGTTTTACCCGCATTTATTAAGAAATAAAGAAAAATTACAAAGAAGGTGGAACATTTGTCTTAAAATGGATGTGTTATAATTGTTTTTCATGCATTTATTATGAAATATGTTAAAGTTGTAAAGTAGGTACCATATTTATCCTAAAATATGGTATTTGTATACATGTCTTACCAACATTTATTAAGAAATGCGGTAAAATTACAAAGAAGGTGCAACATTAGTCTTAAAATGGATGTGTTATAATTGTTTTCCATGCATTTATTATGAAATATGGTAAAGTTGTTAAGTAGGTACCATATTTATCCTAAAATATAGTATTTGTATACATGTTTTATCCACACTTACATGCGATAAAATTACAAAGAAGGTGCAACATTTGTCTTAAAATGGATGTGTTAAAATTGCTTTTCATGCATTCATATGAACTATGGTAAAGTTAAAAAGTAGATACCACATTTATCCTAAAATATGGTATTTGTATACATGTTTTTCCTATATTTATTAAGAAATGCGGTAAAATTACAAATAAGGTGCAACGATCGTTCTTAATGGATGTGTTATACATGTTTTTCATGCATTTATTATGAAATGTGGTAAAATTATAAAGTAGGTACCACATTTATCCTAAAGTATGGTATTTGTATACATGTTTTACCCACATTTATTAAGAAATACGGTAAAATTACAAAGAAAGTGCAACATTTGTCTTAAAATGGATGTATTATAATTGTTTTTCATGCATTTATTATGAATAATGGTAAAGTTGTAAAGTAGGTACCACATTTATCCTAAAATATGGTATTTGCATATATGTGTTACCAGCATCTATTAAGAAATGTGGTAAAATTACAAAGAAGGTGCAATATTTGTCTTAAAATGGAGGTGTTATAATTGTTTTTCATGCATTTTATTATGAAACGTGGTAAAGTTGCAAAGTAGTACCACATTTATCCTAAAATATTGTATTTGTATACATGTTTTACCCACATATATTAAGAAATGCGATAAAATTACAAAGAAGGTGCAACATATGTCTCAAAATGGATGTGTTATAATTGATTTTCATGCATTTATATGAAATATGGTAAAGTTACAAAGTAGATACCACATTTATCCTAAAATATGGTATTTGTATACATGTTTTTCATGCATTTACTAAGAAATACGGTAAAATTACAAATAAGGTGCAACGATCGTCTTAAAATGGATGTGTATTTATTGTTTTTCATGCATTTATTACGAAATGTGGTAAAATTGTAAAGTAAGCACCACATTTATCCTAAAGTATGGTATTTGTATATATGTTTTACCCGCATTTATTAAGAAATACGGTAAAATTACAGCAAAAATTCACCATTTGTCTTAAAATGGATGTGTTATAATTGTTTTTCATGCATTTATTACGAAATGTGGTAAGGTTGTAAAGTAGGTACCACATTTATGCTTAAATATGCTATTAGTATACATATTTTACCCGTATTTATTAAGAAATTACGTAAAATTATAAAGAAGGTGCAACATTTGTCTTAAAATGGAGGTGTTATAATTGTTTTTCATGCATTTTATTATGAAATATGGTAAAGTTGCAAAGTAGGTACCACATTTATCTAAAATATGGTATTTGTATACTTGTCTTACCCGCATTTATTAAGAAATGCGATAAAATTACAAAGAGGGTGAAACATATGTCTTAAAATGGATGTGTTATAATTGATTTTCATGCATTTTATTATGAAATGTGGTAAAGTTGCAAACTAGGTACCACATTTATCCTAAAATATGGTATTTGTATACATGTCTTAACCATATTTAATAAGAAATGCTATAAAATTTCAAAAAAGGTGTAACATATGTCTTAAAATGGATGTGTTATAATTGATTTGCATGCATTCATATGAAATATGGTAAAGTTACAAAGTAGATACCACATTTATCCTAAAATATGGTATTTGTATACATGTTTTTCCTGTATTTATTAAGAAATGCGGTAAAATTACAAATAAGGTGCAACGGTCGTCTTAAAATGGATGTGTTATAAATGTTTTTCATGCATTTGTTATGAAATGTGGTAAAATTGTAAAGTAGGTACGAGATTTATCCTAAAGTATTGTATTTGAATACATGTTTTACCCCCATTTTTATTAAGAAATGCAGTAAAATTACAATGAAAATTCACCATTTGTCTTAAGATGGACGTGTTATAATTGTTTTTCATGCATTTATTACGAAAAGTGGTAAGGTTGTAAGGTAGGTACCACATTTATCCTAAAATATGGTATTTGAATACGTGTTTTACCACCCTTTATTAAGAAATGCGGTAAATATACAAAGAAAGTGAAAATTTTGTCTTAAAATGGTTATGTTATAATAGTTTTTAATGCATTTATATGAAATGTGGTAAATTTACAAAGTAGAAACCACATTTATCCGAGAATATAAGATTTCTATACCTGTTTTACCCGCATTTATTAAGAAATATGGAAAAATTAGAAAGAAGGTGGAACATTTGTCTTAAAATGGATGTGTTATAATTGTTTTCCATGCATTTATTATGAAATATGGTAAAGTTGTAAAGTAGGTACCATATTTATCCTAAAATATGGTATTTGTATACATGTCTTACCAGCATTTATTAAGAAATTCGGTAAAATTACAGAGAAGGTGCAACATTAGTCTTAAAATGGATGTGTTATAATTGATTTTCATGCATTTTATTATGAAACGTGGTAAAGTTGCAAAGTAGGTACCACATTTATCCTAAAATATGGTATTTGTATACATGTTTTACCCACATTTTTTAAGAAATGTGTTAAAATTACAAAGAAAGTGCAACATATGTCTTAAAATGGATGTGTTATTATTGATTTTCATGCATTCATATGAAATATGGTAAAGTTACAAAGTAGATACCACATTTATCCTAAAATATGGTATTTGTATACATGTTTTTCCTATATTTATTAAGAAATGTGATAAAATTACAAATAAGGTGCAACGATCATCTTAAAATGGATGTGTTTTAAAAAAAATTTCATGCATTTATTATGAAATTTGGTAAAATTGTAAAGTAGGTACCACATTTGTCCTAAAGTATGGTATTTGTATATATGTTTTACCCGCATTTCTTAAGAAATACGGTAAAGATACAATGAAAATTCACCATTTGTCTTAAAATGGATGTGTTATAATTGTTTTTCATGCATTTATTACGAAATGTGGTAAGGTTGTAAAGTAGGTACCACATTTATCGTAAAATATGCTATTAGTATACATGTTTTACCCGCATTTATTAAGAAATGCGGTAAAATTTCAAAGAAGGTGCAACATTTGTCTTAAAATGGAGGTGTTATAATTGTTGTTCATGCATTTTATTATGAAATATGGTAAAGTTGCAAAGTAGGTACCACATTTACCTAAAATATGGTATTTGTATACATGACTTACCCGCATTTATTAAGAAATGCGATAAAATTACAAAGAAGGTGAAACATATGTCTTCAAATGGATGTGTTATAATTGATTTTCATGCATTTTATTATGAAATGTGGTAAAGTTGCAAAGTAGGTACCACATTTATCCTAAAATATGGTATTTGTATACATGTCTTACCCATATTTATTAAGAAATGCGATAAAATTTCAAAGAAGGTGCAACATATGTCTTAAAATGGATGTGTTATAATTGATTTTCATGCATTTTATTATGAAATGTGGTAAAGTTGCAAAGTAGGTACCACATTTATCCTAAAATATGGTATTTGTATACATGTCTTACCCATATTTATTAAGAAATGCGATAAAATTTCAAAGAAGGTGCAACATATGTCTTAAAATGGATGTGTTATAATTGATTTTCATGCATTTATTATGAAATGTGGTAAAATTGTAAAGTAGGTACCACATTTATCCTAAAGTATGTTATTTGTATACATGTTTTACCCGCATTTTTATTAAGAAATGCAGTAAAATTACAATGAAAATTCACCATTTGTCTTAAGATGGATGTGTTATAATTGTTTTTTTTATGCATTTATTTCGAAATGTGGTAAGGTTATAAAGTAGGTACCACATTTATCCTAAAATATGGTATTTGAATACGTGTTTTACCACCCTTTATTAAAAAATGCGGTAAATATACAAAGAAAGTAAAAAATTTGTCTTAAAATGGTTATGTTATAATAGTTTTTATTGCATTTATATGAAATGTGGTAAATTTACAAAGTAGAAACCAAATTTATCCGAGAATATAAGATTTCTATACATGTTTTACCCGCATTTATTAAGAAATAAAGAAAAATTACAAAGAAGGTTGAACATTTGTCTTAAAATGGATGTGTTATAATTGTTTTTCATGCATTTATTATGAAATATGTTAAAGTTGTAAAGTAGGTACCATATTTATCCTAAAATATGGTATTTGTATACATGTCTTACCAGCATTTATTAAGAAATGCGGTAAAATTACAAAGAAGGTGCAACATTAGTCTTAAAATGGATGTGTTATAATTGTTTTCCATGCATTTATTATGAAATATGGTAAAGTTGTTAAGTAGGTACCATATTTATCCTAAAATATAGTATTTGTATACATGTTTTATCCACACTTATTAAGACATGCGATAAAATTACAAAGAAGGTGCAACATTTGTCTTAAAATGGATGTGTTAAAATTGCTTTTCATGCATTCATATGAACTATGGTAAAGTTACAAAGTAGATACCACATTTATCCTAAAATATGGTATTTGTATACATGTTTTTCCTATATTTATTAAGAAATGCGGTAAAATTACAAATAAGGTGCAACGATCGTTCTTAAATGGATGTGTTATACATGTTTTCATGCATTTATTATGAAATGTGGTAAAATTGTAAAGTAGGTACCACATTTATCCTAAAGTATGGTATTTGTATACATGTTTTACCCACATTTATTAAGAAATGCGGTAAAATTACAAAGAAAGTGCAACATTTGTCTTAAAATGGATGTATTATAATTGTTTTTCATGCATTTATTATGAATAATGGTAAAGTTGTAAAGTAGGTACCACATTTATCCAAAAATATGGTATTTGCATATATGTGTTACCAGCATCTATTAAGAAATGTGTTAAAATTAAAAAGAAGGTGCAATATTTGTCTTAAAATCGAGGTGTTATAATCGTTTTTCATGCATTTTATTATGAAACGTGGTAAAGTTGCAAAGTAGTACCACATTTATCCTAAAATATTGTATTTGTATACATGTTTTACCCACATATATTAAGAAATGCGATAAAATTACAAAGAAGGTGAAACATATGTCTCAAAATGGATGTGTTATAATTGATTTTCATGCATTTATATGAAATATGGTAAAGTTACAAAGTAGATACCACATTTATCCTAAAATATGGTATTTGTATACATGTTTTTCATGCATTTACTAAGAAATACGGTAAAATTACAAATAAGGTGCAACGATCGTCTTAAAATGGATGTGTAATTATTGTTTTTCATGCATTTATTACGAAATGTGGTAAAATTGTAAAGTAAGCACCACATTTATCCTAAAGTATGGTATTTGTATATATGTTTTACCCGCATTTATTAAGAAATACGGTAAAATTACAGCAAAAATTCACCATTTGTCTTAAAATGGATGTGTTATAATTGTTTTTCATGCATTTATTACGAAATGTGGTAAGGTTGTAAAGTAGGTACCACATTTATCCTTAAATATGCTATTAGTATACATATTTTACCCGTATTTATTAAGAAATTACGTAAAATTATAAAGAAGGTGCAACATTTGTCTTAAAATGGAGGTGTTATAATTGTTTTTCATGCATTTTATTATGAAATATGGTAAAGTTGCAAAGTAGGTACCACATTTATCTAAAATATGGTATTTGTATACTTGTCTTACCCGCATTTATTAAGAAATGCGATAAAATTACAAAGAAGGTGAAACATATGTCTTAAAATGGATGTGTTATAATTGATTTTCATGCATTTTATTATGAAATGTGGTAAAGTTGCAAACTAGGTACCACATTTATCCTAAAATATGGTATTTGTATACATGTCTTAACCATATTTAATAAGAAATGCGATAAAATTACAAAGAAGGTCTAACATATGTCTTAAAATGGATGTGTTATAATTGATTTGCATGCATTCATATGAAATATGGTAAAGTTACAAAGTAGATACCACATTTATCCTAAAATATGGTATTTGTATACATGTTTTTCCTGTATTTATTAAGAAATGCGGTAAAATTACAAATAAGGAGCAACGGTCGTCTTAAAATGGATGTGTTATAAATGTTATTCATGCATTTGTTATGAAATGTGGTAAAATTGTAAAGTAGGTACGAGATTTATCCTAAAGTATGGTATTTGAATACATGTTTTACCCGCATTTTTATTAAGAAATGCAGTAAAATTACAATGAAAATTCACCATTTGTCTTAAGATGGACGTGTTATAATTGTTTTTCATGCATTTATTACGAAAAGTGGTAAGGTTGTAAGGTAGGTACCACATTTATCCTAAAATATGGTATTTGAATACGTGTTTTACCACCCTTTATTAAGAAATGCGGTAAATATACAAAGAAAGTGAAAAATTTGTCTTAAAATGGTTATGTTATAATAGTTTTTAATGCATTTATATGAAATGTGGTAAATTTACAAAGTAGAAACCACATTTATTCGAGAATATAAGATTTCTATACCTGTTTTACCCGCATTTATTAAGAAATATGGAAAAATTACAAAGAAGGTGGAACATTTGTCTTAAAATGGATGTGTTATAATTGTTTTCCATGCATTTATTATGAAATTTGGTAAAGTTGTAAAGTAGGTACCATATTTATCCTAAAATATGGTATTTGTATACATGTCTTACCAGCATTTATTAAGAAATGCGGTAAAATTATAGAGAAGGTGCAACATTAGTCTTAAAATGGATGTGTTATAATTGATTTTCATGCATTTTATTATGAAACGTGGTAAAGTTGCAAAGTAGGTACCACATTTATCCTAAAATATGGTATTTGTATACATGTTTTACCCACATTTATTAAGAAATGTGTTAAAATTACAAAGAAAGTGCAACATATGTCTTAAAATGGATGTGTTATAATTGATTTTCATGCATTCATATGAAATATGGTAAAGTTACAAAGTAGATACCACATTTATCCTAAAATATGGTATTTGTATACATGTTTTTCCTATATTTATTAAGAAATGCGATAAAATTACAAATAAGGTGCAAAGATCATCTTAAAATGGATGTGTTATAAAAAAAAATTCATGCATTTATTATGAAATGTGGTAAAATTGTAAAGTAAGTACCACATTTGTCCTAAAGTATGGTATTTGTATATATGTTTTACCCGCATTTCTTAAGAAATACGGTAAAATTACAATGAAAATTCACCATTTGTCTTAAAATGGATGCGTTATAATTGTTTTTCATGCATTTATTACGAAATGTGGTAAGGTTGTAAAGTAGGTACCACATTTATCGTAAAATATGGTATTAGTATACATGTTTTACCCGCATTTATTAAGAAATGCGGTAAAATTACAAAGAAGGTGCAACATTTGTCTTAAAATGGAGGTGTTATAATTGTTGTTCATGCATTTTATTATGAAATATGGTAAAGTTGCAAAGTAGGTACCACATTTACCTAAAATATGGTATTTGTATACATGACTTACCCGCATTTATTAAGAAATGCGATAAAATTACAAAGAACGTGAAACATATGTCTTAAAATGGATGTGTTAAAATTGATTTTCATGCATTTTATTATGAAATGTGGTAAAGTTGCAAAGTAGGTACCACATTTATCCTAAAATATGGTATTTGTATACATGTCTTACCCATATTTATTAAGAAATGCGATAAAATTTTAAAGAAGGTGCAACATATGTCTTAAAATGGATGTGTTATAATTGATTTTCATGCATTTATATGAAATATGGTAAAGTTACAAAGTAGATACCACATTTATCCTAAAATATGGTATTTGTATACATGTTTTTCCTATATTTATTAAGAAATGCGGTAAAATTACAAATAAGGTGCAACAATCGTCTTAAAATGGATGTGTTATAAATGTTTTTCATGCATTTATTATGAAATGTGGTAAAATTGTAAAGTAGGTACCACATTTATCCTAAAGTATGTTATTTATATACATGTTTTACCCGCATTTTTATTAAGAAATGCAGTAAAATTACAATGAAAATTCACCATTTGTCTTAAGATGGATGTGTTATAATTGTTTTTCATGCATTTATTTCGAAATGTGGTAAGGTTATAAAGTAGGTACCACATTTATCCTAAAATATGGTATTTGAATACGTGTTTTACCACCCTTTATTAAGAAATGCGGTAAATATACAAAGAAAGTAAAAAATTTGTCTTAAAATGGGTATGTTATAATAGTTTTTATTGCATTTATATGAAATGTGGTAAATTTACAAAGTAGAAACCAAATTTATCCGTGAATATAAGATTTCTATACATGTTTTACCCGCATTTATTAAGAAATAAAGAAAAATTTCAAAGAAGGTGGAACATTTGTCTTAAAATGGATGTGTTATAATTGTTTTTCATGCATTTATTATGAAATATGTTAAAGTTATAAAGTAGGTACCATATTTATCCTAAAATATGGTATTTGTATACATGTCTTACCAGCATTTATTAAGAAATGCGGTAAAATTACAAAGAAGGTGCAACATTAGTCTTAAAATGGATGTGTTATAATTGTTTTCCATGCATTTATTGCGAAATATGGTAAAGTTGTTAAGTAGGTACCATATTTATCCTAAAATATAGTATTTGTATACATGTTTTATCCACACTTATTAAGACTTGCGATAAAATTACAAAGAAGGTGCAACATTTGTCTTAAAATGGATGTGTTAAAATTGCTTTTCATGCATTCATATGAACTATGGTAAAGTTACAAAGTAGATACCACATTTATCCTAAAATATGGTATTTGTATACATGTTTTTCCTATATTTATTAAGAAATGCGGTAAAATTACAAATAAGGTGCAACGATCGTTCTTAAATGGATGTGTTATACATGTTTTTCATGCATTTATTATGAAATGTGGTAAAATTATAAAGTAGGTACCACATTTAGCCTAAAGTATGGTATTTGTATACATGTTTTACCCACATTTATTAAGAAATGCGATAAAATTACAAAGAAAGTGCAACATTTGTCTTAAAATGGATGTATTATAATTGTTTTTCATGCATTTATTATGAATAATGGTAAAGTTGTAAAGTAGGTACCACATTTATCCTAAAATATGGTATTTGTATACATGTCTTAACCATATTTAATAAGAAATGCGATAAAATTTCAAAGAAGGTGTAACATATGTCTTAAAATGGATGTGTTATAATTGATTTGCATGCATTCATATGAAATATGGTAAAGTTACAAAGTAGATACCACATTTATTCTAAAATATGGTATTTGTATACATATTATTCCTGTATTTATTAAGAAATGCGGTAAAATTACAAATAAGGTGCAACGGTCGTCTTAAAATGGATGTGTTATAAATGTTTTTCATGCATTTTTTATGAAATGTGGTAAAATTGTAAAGTAGGTACGAGATTTATCCTAAAGTATGGTATTTTAATACATGATTTACCCGCATTTTTATTAAGAAATGCAGTAAAATTACAATGAAAATTCACCATTTGTCTTAAGATGGACGTGTTATAATTGTTTTTCATGCATTTATTACGAAAAGTGGTAAGGTTTTAAAGTAGGTACCACATTTATCCTAAAATACGGTATTTGAATACATGTTTTACCACCCTTTATTAAGAAATGCGGTAAATATACAAAGAAAGTGAAAAATTTGTCTTAAAATGGTTATGTTATAATAGTTTTTAATGCATTTATATGAAATGTGGTAAATTTACAAAGTAGAAACCACATTTATCCGAGAATATAAGATTTCTATACCTGTTTTACCCGCATTTATTAAGAAATATGGAAAAATTACAAAGAAGGTGGAACATTTGTCTTAAAATGGATGTGTTATAATTGTTTTCCATGCATTTATTATGAAATATGGTAAAGTTGTAAAGTAGGTACCATATTTATCCTAAAATATGGTATTTGTATACATGTCTTAGCAGCATTTATTAAGAAATGCGGTAAAATTACAGAGAAGGTGCAACATTAGTCTTAAAATGGATGTGTTATAATTGATTTTCATGCATTTTATTATGAAACGTGGTAAAGTTGCACAGTAGGTACCACATTTATCCTAAAATATGGTATTTGTATACATGTTTTACCCACATTTATTAAGAAATGTGTTAAAATTACAAAGAAAGTGCAACATATGTTTTAAAATGGATGTGTTATAATTGATTTTCATGCATTCATATGAAATATGGTAAAGTTACAAAGTAGATACCACATTTATCCTAAAATATGGTATTTGTATACATGTTTTTCCTATATTTATTAAGAAATGCGATAAAATTACAAATAAGGTGCAACGATCATCTTAAAATGGATGTGTTGTAAAAAAAATTTCATGCATTTATTATGAAATTTGGTAAAATTGTAAAGTAGGTACCACATTTGTCCTAAAGTATGGTATTTGTATATATGTTTTACCCGCATTTCTTAAGAAATACGGTAAAGATACAATGAAAATTCACCATTTGTCTTAAAATGGATGTGTTATAATTGTTTTTCATGCATTTATTACGAAATGTGGTAAGGTTGTAAAGTAGGTACCACATTTATCGTAAAATATGCTATTAGTATACATGTTTTACCTGCATTTATTAAGAAATGCGGTAAAATTTCAAAGAAGGTGCAACATTTGTCTTAAAATGGAGGTGTTATAATTGTTGTTCATGCATTTTATTATGAAATATGGTAAAGTTGCAAAGTAGGTACCACATTTACCTAAAATATGGTATTTGTATACATGACTTACCCGCATTTATTAAGAAATGCGATAAAATTACAAAGAAGGTGAAACATATGTCTTCAAATGGATGTGTTATAATTGATTTTCATGCATTTTATTATGAAATGTGGTAAAGTTGCAAAGTAGGTACCACATTTATCCTAAAATATGGTATTTGTATACATGTCTTACCCATATTTATTAAGAAATGCGATAAAATTTCAAAGAAGGTGCAACATATATCTTAAAATGGATGTGTTATAATTGATTTTCTTGCGTTTTATTATGAAATGTGGTAAAGTTGCAAAGTAGGTACCACATTTATCCTAAAATATGGTATTTGTATACATGTCTTACCCATATTTATTAAGAAATGCGATAAAATTTCAAAGAAGGTGCAACATTTGTCTTAAAATGGATGTGTTATAATTGATTTTCATGCATTTATTATGAAATGTGTTAAAATTGTAAAGTAGGTACCACATTTATCCTAAAGTATGTTATTTGTATACATGTTTTACCCGCATTTTTATTAAGAAATGCAGTAAAATTACAATGAAAATTCACCATTTGTTTTAAGATGGATGTGTTATAATTGTTTTTTTATGCATTTATTTCGAAATGTGGTAAGGTTATAAAGTAGGTACCACATTTATCCTAAAATATGGTATTTGAATACGTGTTTTACCACCCTTTATTAAGAAATGCGGTAAATATACAAAGAAAGTAAAAAATTTGTCTTAAAATGGTTATGTTATAATAGTTTTTATTGCATTTATATGAAATGTGGTAAATTTACAAAGTAGAAACCAAATTTATCCGAGAATATAAGATTTCTATACATGTTTTACCCGCATTTATTAAGAAATAAAGAAAAATTACAAAGAAGGTGGAACATTTGTCTTAAAATGGATGTGTTATAATTGTTTTTCATGCATTTATTATGAAATATGTTAAAGTTGTAAAGTAGGTACCATATTTATCCTAAAATATTATATTTGTACACATGTTTTACCCACATATATTAAGAAATGCGATAAAATTACAAAGAAGGTGCAACATATGTCTCAAAATGGATGTGTTATAATTGATTTTCATGCATTTATATGAAATACGGTAAAGTTACAAAGTAGATACCACATTTATCCTAAAATATGGTATTTGTATACATGTTTTTCATGCATTTACTAAGAAATACGCTAAAATTACAAATAAGGTGCAACGATCGTGTTAAAATGGATGTGTAATTATTGTTTTTCATGCATTTATTACGAAATGTGGTAAAATTGTAAAGTAAGCACCACATTTATCCTAAAGTATGGTATTTGTATATATGTTTTACCCGCATTTATTAAGAAATACGGTAAAATTACAACAAAAATTCACCATTTGTCTTAAAATGGATGTGTTATAATTGTTTTTCATGCATTTATTACGAAATGTGGTAAGGTTGTAAAGTAGGTACCACATTTATCCTTAAATATGCTATTAGTATACATATTTTACCCGTATTTATTAAGAAATGCGGTAAAATTACAAAGAAGGTGCAACATTTGTCTTAAAATGGAGGTGTTATAATTGTTTTTCATGCATTTTATTATGAAATATGGTAAAGTTGCAAAGTAGGTACCACATTTATCTAAAATATGGTATTTGTATACTTGTCTTACCCGCATTTATTAAGAAATGCGATAAAATTACAAAGAAGGTGAAACATATGTCTTAAAATGGATGTGTTATAATTGATTTTCATGCATTTTATTATGAAATGTGGTAAAGTTGCAAACTAGGTACCACATTTATCCTAAAATATGGTATTTGTATACATGTCTTAACCATATTTAATAAGAAATGCGATAAAATTTCAAAGAAGGTGTAACATATGTCTTAAAATGGATGTGTTATAATTGATTTGCATGCATTCATATGAAATATGGTAAAGTTACAAAGTAGATACCACATTTATCCTAAAATATGGTATTTGTATACATGTTTTTCCTGTATTTATTAAGAAATACGGTAAAATTACAAATAAGGTGCAACGGTCGTCTTAAAATGGATGTGTTATAAATGTTTTTCATGCATTTGTTATGAAATGTGGTAAAATTGTAAAGTAGGTACGAGATTTATCCTAAAGTATGGTATTTGAATACATGTTTTACCCGCATCTTTATTAAGAAATGCAGTAAAATTACAATGAAAATTCAGCATTTGTCTTAAGATGGACGTGTTATAATTGTTTTTGATGCATTTATTACGAAAAGTGGTAAGGTTGTAAGGTAGGTACCACATTTATCCTAAAATATGGTATTTGAATACGTGTTTTACCACCCTTTATTTAGAAATGCGGTAAATATACAAAGAAAGTGAAAAATTTGTCTTAAAATGGTTATGTTATAATAGTTTTTAATGCATTTATATGAAATGTGGTAAATTTACAAAGTAGAAACAACATTTATCCGAGAATATAAGATTTCTATACCTGTTTTACCCGCATTTATTAAGAAATATGGAAAAATTACAAAGAAGGTGGAACATTTGTCTTAAAATGGAGGTGTTATAATTGTTTTCCATGCATTTATTATGAAATATGGTAAAGTTGTAAAGTAGGTACCATATTTATCCTAAAATATGGTATTTGTATACATGTCTTACCAGCATTTATTAAGAAATGCGGTAAAATTACAAAGAAGGTGCAACATTAGTCTTAAAATGGATATGTTATAATTGATTTTCATGCATTTTATTATGAAACGTGGTAAAGTTGCAAAGTAGGTACCACATTTATCCTAAAATATGGTATTTGTATACATGTTTTACCCACATTTATTAAGAAATGTGTTAAAATTACAAAGAAAGTGCAACATATGTCTTAAAATGGATGTGTTATAATTGATTTTCATGCATTCATATGAAATATGGTAAAGTTACAAAGTAGATACCACATTTATCCTAAAATATGGTATTTGTATACATGTTTTTCCTATATTTATTAAGAAATGCGATAAAATTACAAATAAAGTGCAACGATCATCTTAAAATGGATGTGTTATAAAAAAAAATTCATGCATTTATTATGAAATGTGGTAAAATTGTAAAGTAGGTACCAGATTTGTCCTAAAGTATGGTATTTGTATACATGTTTTACCCGCATTTCTTAAGAAATACGGTAAAATTACAATGAAAATTCACTATTTGTCTTAAAATGGATGTGTTATAATTGTTTTTCATGCATTTATTACGAAATGTGGTAAGGTTGTAAAGTAGCACTACGCCAAAAACTGGAATAGACAGCGCCCCTTAGAGGGCGCTTTATTACAAAAGCGCACTCTAAAGTAAAGAGAAAAAATAAGGAGCATACTATTGGAATAGACAGCGCACTTTAGAGGGAGCTTTTGTAACAAAGCGCACTCTAAAGTGAAGCGAAAAAATAATGAGGAAATGGAGGGACACCAATAGAGGACGCTTTATTGAAAGCGCCCTCTAAGGGTAACCTTAGAGGGCGCTTCTAAAAAAGCGCTCTCTATGTCCATGTACATTTCCAGTTTATAAGGCGCTTTTGGAAAGCCTTAGAGAGCGCTTTTAGAAGCGCCCTCTTAGGCCCCCTTTAGAGGGCGCTTTTATAACTAAGCGCCCTCTAAAGTGAAGCCAAAAAAAAAATGGAGGGACAACAATAGAGGGCGCTTTTGTGAACGCGCCCTCTAAGGTTACCCTTAGAGGGCGCTTTTGAAAAAGCGCTCTCTAAGTCCATGTACATTTCCAGTTTAGAAGGCGCTTTTGGAAAGCCTTAGAGAGCGCTTTCAGAAGCGCCCTCTTAGGCCCCCTTTAGAGGGCGCTTTTTTTAAAAAAGCGCCCTCTAAGGTCCCCTTTAGTAAACATTAAAATTATAACATATACTGCATGTCTCTTTATTTTCCCTCTCTATAAGCTATTTCGTTTACGTAACTGGGTTTTCTCTCAACTGCGATTACTCTCTACTGCGATTACTCTCGTCCTCCGTTCGTTCTCCCTCCCTCACCGTCATCGTCGCCGTTCGTTCTCCCTCCCTCACCGTTCACGTTCACTGCGTTAACCTCTTCCACCGTCACTGTTCACTTTCTTCTCCATCGTTACCGTCACCTTTAAGGTATTTCTCTTCTCCATCGTTACCGTTCACTTTCTTCATGTGTTTGATTAGGGCATTTTCTAAACTTAGTTTTTCATTTTGTGCATTATGTTGATTAATGTTGTTTAGGGCAAACTGAGTTTTTTATTTCTGATTGAAAACTGATATATTTGAAGTGTGTTTGAGCTTGTGCTTGGAAGTTTGATGATTATGGATGCAAGTTTGTTCATGTTCCAAACACCATAAGTTTGCATTGGTCTTTTGCATGCAGTAGGTGTGTGTGAGTAAATGTGTATGCAGTAAGTTTGTGCATGCAGTAAATGTGTTCACGTATTGAATCATTGTCTTACTTGGGTCTTATTGAATCATTTCTATATTACAGATAAAATGGCTAACCAAGACGATACCCATGCCGCGAATGAATCACGTAATAATGTTGAAAAAGAAATCAAACGAGGATTGACTGTTATGAAGTCAATCATTCGTGCAAGAGACAAGGGTGTAAAATTTGAAGTACATTGGAGTGCTGAAGACCAACTAATTGAGCCTAACGGTTCAATGTTGGCAAGTTACATTGGTTTCCTTGTTCGCCAACATATTCCGATTACATGTGATAATTGGAGAAGTCCGGACTTGAAGGTTGGCAAGGAAAAAATATGGTCGGAGATACAGGTACTTACCATATATTGTTATATGTTTTTTTTGTTGACTATTTGTTAACCATATATTGTTATAATATTACTTTATAATAACACACTCCATTTGTATGTTTTTTAGAGATCCTTTCACATCGATGAAAGCCGGCAAAAATATTGTATTCAATTGGCCGGAAAAAGACTCCGAGGATTTCGATCCTTTTTGTGCAACAAATTTCTCAAGGATGAGGAAGGAAAATTTGTTGAAGGAGAACGGCCAATGAAGTATGCCGAGATTATTTCAGCCGATGAATGGGATAACTTTGTCGCCAAACGAAGAAACGAAAAATTCCATGTAATGTCTATTAATTATGGTATTATACAATTGTTAAGTTACTTGGTTCTAATATGCCTTAAACTTTTTTATCCAGGAAGTAAGCGACATAAATAGGAAAAGGGCATCAAAACCCGCGTATCCGTACAAAAAAGGGCGTACGGGTTATGCACGGTTACAACAAAGAATTGTGAGTATATTCAAATGCTATGAGCTTATACATTGTCACAATATGTTATAATTGATGATCTTATAATCTAATTCAATGTGTAGCTAGCCGAGGAGAAAAGTGACGCAACATCTCTTCCGGACCACGTATTATGGAAGGCTGCTCGGGTTGGGAAGGATGGGGCTGTCATTGAAGCGGTCCAAAATGTTTATGACGAATGTGTAAGTATATGTAACATTATTTCTTTAATTATATCGAAAATTTTGTTAGACATATAATTCATTTTTAATCTCCTCTAATAATATTTCAGGAGACTTTATCCCAAACCGTACCTTCAACCGAGGTCCAGGATTGCAGGAGCGTACTTAGTCGAGTACTAAATGTTCCTGAGTATTCCGGTCGTGTGAGGGGTAAGGGTTTTGGTGTGACTCCGTCGTCATTTTATAAAAAAACAAAAACAAAAAATCCTACCAACAAAGAGGTGATGTAGACCTTGGCGGAGTTAAGGGCACAAGTACTCCAACTGCAAAACGAGAATGCAAGGTATAGAGAGGAAAGGTGCGCTTCCGAGGCAAAAGATACTAGTGACCGAGCTAGTATCAATCATCAACCGAAATTTCCCGAGGTAATTATATATGTTATTATGAAATTAAAATAGCACTTTTTTACTTGACACATATACAAGTTAACAATAACATTTATTATTGGTTTAGGGCATTTCACCTTGTCAGCTGTATCTATCGTCACCAACTTATCGCATGGTTGGCAAGGGAAAAGTGCACAATACTTCGGGTGAATTACTTCACCATAATCCCCTCCCGGTGGGATTTATGAAAGTTTCGGTTGACCTCGTATTAGATACGGACGCCCGTCTACCATTACCCGACGTTGTTTCAGAGACAACGTTGATGCGAGATGCTGTCGGATCCTTTGTTGGTTGACCGTTAGATCTAATTTTCCCTGATGCCGAGGTATATATGTTCTAAATGATTATGAATATTTAGAATTCACATTTCAATTCAGCTACAATTATGATATTTAATCAATCCTTATTACATGGTAATGTTAGACTCCTACAAGACCCACCCCTAAAGCTGGTAAAGGGATTTCAAGACGCATCGAGTCGGTTGCATCTCAAAAAGAGGTACAAATATATATACCCATTGAATTATATACACAACGATTCTTTTGCATCACAAAAAGTAATGATTTATTTTATATGAATTTTTAGGTTCCCGGTCGAAAGTTGAAAAGCGATGGTAAGGATATTCCAACGAAGGATATTCCAACGAAGGATATTCCAACGAAGGATATTCCAACGAAGGATATTCCAACGACGGCCGGGACAAAATCTCAAATTATGATGCGTCTTGAGAAAATGGTGGAAGAGTCCGATATTATGGACGGGTCCATTCGTAGTATAGATTTTGATGAAGGTGTTTTCGGAAAAGCTCATTTCGAAATAATTGGAAAGGAGGACATGCAACAACTTTTTGAGCACGACGAATTGGGCATCGCTATCATTCATACATACATATGGTACTCCGATCAATCTATAATTTACTTAGTTGAACAATTTATTTACACATTTCAATGAGTAGTCTAATATTTATTATGTTTCTATTTAAGGTATATGTATGACAAATTGATGCGGGGAACTGAATTGTGTAACCGTTTCAATTTTATTGCTGCTTCCCGTGTCAACGCAACGTTAATATCGAAAAATCCAACATCCGTAAAGAATGATCTAGTCGATAGATTCATGGCGGCCGGCGATAATACTACACGCAGTTTGTATTTTTTACCGTTTAATTCTGGCAACGGGTTAGATTTTCTTTCTAATAATTTCATTCTAATCTATGTATATCTTTTACGTAGAAAATTTTCATTCATCTAAATTTTTGTTTTATTTTACAGTGGCCACTGGGTGTTGGTTGCTATGGATCTTTCGAGACTAATAGTGTATTATCTCGATTCGTTATCGGGTGATTGGAGTAAATATCCGGGTTTGAAGAAGACGGTTGACACGTAAGTGAAATTCCCCTAAATATTCGTGTGTATTTCTATATTTAATTATGTCTGTCAGATTGATCTCAATATACGTTTTTATTTTGTTAGGGCAATAATAAAATTTAGATCGAAAAAGAATTACCGCATTAGGAAGGACATTACCTGGGTCAGAGTTCAGGTATATATTAAGTATCTTATTTTTGCTTATAATAGTGTTTGTTTTTTTGCTTATAATAGTGTTTGTAAGAAATTAACTATATATATATTGTTTGTTTTTCTGTGTAGTGTCCTCAGCAAAATAACTCGGTCGATTGCGGATTTTTTGTATTGAGATTTATGAGAGATATCATTGCATTGAATCGTATAGACATCCCAAAAATGGTATGGAATAATAACTTAGGGTTTATTTTAATATTATCGGATAACTAATCTAATTTGTTACTAAATCATGAATATGTTTTATTCTCTTAATTGTAGTACTTTGAGGAATACAAATCTTACTCAAGAGCTCATTTGGATGAAATGAAGGATGAATTGTGTCAATTCATTGTTGATCAAAGAATCATATAGCTAGGTTGTATATTGTTGTACATATATGTATGGAATGTTGTTGTTGTATGCTGTTGTTGTATATATGTTGTATATTGTTGTTGTACTTTTACTAAATCATGAATATGTTGTTGTATATTGTTGATCAAAGAATCATATATTAATGTTGTATATATGGAGGATTAATGTTGTATATAAATGGATTCATGTTGTATATATCAATGGATTAATGGTGTATAACATTGGATTAAAGGATGAAATCAATATGAGTTTTACACTTTTGCAGCATGCGAACAGGTTACCAATTAAATATCCACTATTTTTCAAACAAATTTTTTTAAAATAACTAACACTTTAGAGGGCGCTTTCTGTAGGAAGCGCCCTCTAAACACTTTACATTGAGAACTTTAGAGGGCGCTTTGTCCAGAAAGCGCCCTCTAAACACTTTACATTGACAACTTTAGAGGGCGCTTTCTGCAGAAAGCGCCCTCTAAAGTGTTAGTTATTTTAAAAAAATAAGCGCCCTCTAAACACTTTACATTGACAACTTTAGAGGGCACTTTTTCCAGAAAGCGCCCTCTAAACACTTTACATTGACAACTTTAGAGGGCGCTTTTTCCAGAAAGCGCCCTCTAAGGTGTCCCTTTATGGACCACTCCAGAGGGCGCTTTTTTCATAAAGCGCACTATAATGTGGGCCTTTAGACAACGCTTTCTCCAGGAAAACAAAGCGCTGTCTTTACCTATGCCAGCGCCAGATTAGAGGGCGCTTAAAAGCGCTGTTATAAGCCAAAATAAGCGCCCTCTTTTCCCTTATTTGGCGTAGTGTAGGTACCACATTTATCGTAAAATATGGTATTAGTATACATGTTTTACCCGCATTTATCAAGAAATGCGGTAAAATTACAAAGAAGGTGCAACATTTGTCTTAAAATGGAGGTGTTATAATTGTTGTTCATGCATTTTATTATGAAATATGGTAAAGTTGCAAAGTAGGTACCACATTTACCTAAAATATGGTATTTGTATACATGACTTACCCGCATTTATTAAGAAATGCGATAAAATTACAAAGAAGGTGAAACATATGTCTTAAAATGGATGTGTTATAATTGATTTTCATGCATTTTATTATGAAATGTGGTAAAGTTGCAAAGTAGGTACCACATTTATCCTAAAATATGGTATTTGTATACATGTCTTACCCATATTTATTAAGAAATGCGATAAAATTTCAAAGAAGGTGCAACGTATGTCTTAAAATGGATGTGTTATAATTGATTTTCATGCATTTATATGAAATATGGTAAAGTTACAAAGTAGATACCACATTTATCCTAAAATATGGTATTTGTATACATGTTTTTCCTATATTTATTAAGAAATGCGGTAAAATTACAAATAAGGTGCAACAATCGTCTTAAAATGGATGTGTTATAAATGTTTTTCATGCATTTATTATGAAATGTGGTAAAATTGTAAAGTAGGTACCACATTTATCCTAAAGTATGTTATTTATATACATGTTTTACCCGCATTTTTATTAAGAAATGCAGTAAAATTACAGTGAAAATTCACCATTTGTCTTAAGATGGATGTGTTATAATTGTTTTTCATGCATTTATTTCGAAATGTGGTAAGGTTATAAAGTAGGTACCACATTTATCCTAAAATATGGTATTGGAATACGTGTTTTACCACCCTTTATTAAGAAATGCGGTAAATATACAAAGAAAGTAAAAAATTTGTCTTAAAATGGTTATGTTATAATAGTTTTTATTGCATTTATATGAAATGTGGTAAATTTACAATGTAGAAACCAAATTTATCCGAGAATATAAGATTTCTATACATGTTTTACCCGCATTTATTAAGAAATAAAGAAATATTACAAAGAAGGTGGAACATTTGTCTTAAAATGGATGTGTTATAATTGTTTTTCATGCATTTATTATGAAATATGTTAAAGTTGTAAAGTAGGTACCATATTTATCCTAAAATATGGTATTTGTATACATGTCTTACCAGCATTTATTAAGAAATGCGGTAAAATTACAAAGAAGGTGCAACATTAGTCTTAAAATGGATGTGTTATAATTGTTTTCCATGCATTTATTATGAAATATGGTAAAGTTGTTAAGTAGGTACCATATTTATCCTAAAATATAGTATTTGTATACATGTTTTATCCACACTTATTAAGACATGCGATAAAATTACAAAGAAGGTGCAACATTTGTCTTAAAATGGATGTGTTATAATTGCTTTTCATGCATTCATATGAACTATGGTAAAGTTACAAAGTAGATACCACATTTATCCTAAAATATGGTATTTGTATACATGTTTTTCCTATATTTATTAAGAAATGCGGTAAAATTACAAATAAGGTGCAACGATCGTTCTTAAATGGATGTGTTATACATGTTTTTCATGCATTTATTATGAAATGTTGTAAAATTATAAAGTAGGTACCACATTTATCCTAAAGTATGGTATTTGTATACATGTTTTACCCACATTTATTAAGAAATGCGGTAAAATTACAAAGAAAATGCAACATTTGTCTTAAAATGGATGTATTATAATTGTTTTTCATGCATTTATTATGAATAATGGTAAAGTTGTAAAGTAGGTACCACATTTATCCTAAAATATGGTATTTGCATATATGTGTTACCAGCATCTATTAAGAAATGTGGTAAAATTACAAAGAAGGTGCAATAATTGTCTTAAAATGGAGGTGTTATAATTGTTTTTCATGCATTTTATTATGAAACGTGGTAAAGTTGCAAAGTAGGTACCACATTTATCCTAAAATATTGTATTTGTATACATGTTTTACCCACATATATTAAGAAATGCGATAAAATTACAAAGAAGGTGCAACATATGTCTCAAAATGGATGTGTTATAATTGATTTTCATGCATTCATATGAAATATGGTAAAGTTACAAAGTAGATACCACATTTATCCTAAAATATGGTATTTGTATACATGTTTTTCATGCATTTACTAAGAAATACGGTAAAATTACAAATAAGGTGCAACGATCGTCTTAAAATGGATGTGTAATTATTGTTTTTCATGCATTTATTACGAAATGTGGTATTTGTATATATGTTTTACCCGCATTTGTTAAGAAATACGGTAAAATTACAACGAAAATTCACCATTTGTCTTAAAATGGATGTGTTATAATTGTTTTTCATGCATTTATTACGAAATGTGGTAAGGTTGTAAAGTAGGTACCACATTTATCCTTAAATATGCTATTAGTATACATATTTTACCCGTATTTATTAAGAAATGCGGTAAAATTACAAAGGAGGTGCAACATTTGTCTTAAAATGGAGGTGTTATAATTGTTTTTCATGCATTTTATTATGAAATATGGTAAAGTTGCAAAGTAGGTACCACATTTATCTAAAATATGTTATTTGTATACTTGTCTTACCCGCATTTATTAAGAAATGCGATAAAATTACAAAGAAGGTGAAACATATGTCTTAAAATGGATGTGTTATAATTGATTTTCATGCATTTTATTATGAAATGTGGTAAAGTTGCAAACTAGGTACCACATTTATCCTAAAATATGGTATTTGTATACATGTCTTAACCATATTTAATAAGAAATGCGATTAAATTTCAAAGAAGGTGTAACATATGTCTTAAAATGGATGTGTTATAATTGATTTTCATGCATTTATATGAAATATGGTAAAGTTACAAAGTAGATACCACATTTATCCTAAAATATGGTATTTGTATACATGTTTTTCCTTTATTTATTAAGAAATGCGGTAAAATTCCAAATAAGGTGCAACGGTCGTCTTAAAATGGATGTGTTATAAATGTTTTTCATGCATTTGTTATGAAATGTGGTAAAATTGTCAAGTAGGTACGAGATTTATCCTAAAGTATGGTATTTGAATACATGTTTTACCCGCATTTTTATTAAGAAATGCAGTAAAATTGCAACGAAAATTCACCATTTGTCTTAAGATGGACGTGTTATAATTTTTTTTCATGCATTTATTACGAAAAGTGGTAAGGTTGTAAAGTAGGTACCACATTTATCCTAAAATATGGTATTTGAATACGTGTTTTACCACCCTTTATTAAGAAATGCGGTAAATATACAAAGAAAGTGAAAATTTTGTCTTAAAATGGTTATGTTATAATAGTTTTTAATGCATTTATATGAAATGTGGTAAATTTACAAATTAGAAACCACATTTATCCGAGAATATAAGATTTCTATACCTGTTTTACCCGCATTTATTAAGAAATATGGAAAAATTACAAAGAAGGTGGAACATTTGTCTTAAAATGGATGTGTTATAATTGTTTTCCATGCATTTATTATGAAATATGGTAAAGTTGTAAAGTAGGTACCATATTTATCCTAAAATATGGTATTTGTATACATGTCTTACCAACATTTATTAAGAAATGCGGTAAAATTACAAAGAAGGTGCAACATTAGTCTTAAAATGGATGTGTTATAATTGATTTTCATGGATTTTATTATGAAATGTCGTAAAGTTGCAAAGTAGGTACCACATTTATCCTAAAATATGGTATTTGTATACATGTCTTACCCATATTTATTAAAAAATGCGATAAAATTTCAAAGAAGGTGCAACATATGTCTTAAAATGGTTGTGTTATAATTGTTTTTCATGCATTCATATGAAATATGGTAAAGTTATAAAGTAGGTACCACATTTATCCTAAAATATGGTATTTGTATACATGTTTTTCCTGCATTTATTAAGAAATACGGTAAAATTACAAATAAGGTGCAACGATCGTCTTAAAATGGATGTGTAATTACTGTTTTTCATGCATTTATTATGAAATGTGGTAAAATTGTAAAGTAAGTACCACATCTATCCTAAAGTATGGTATTTGTATATATGTTTTACCCACATTTATTAAGAAATACGGTAAAATTACAATGAAATTCACCATTTGTCTTAAAATGGATGTGTTATAATTGTTTTTCATGCATTTATTACGAAATGTGGTAAGGTTGTAAAGTATGTACCGCGTTGATCCTAAAATATGGTATTTGTATATACGTTTTACCCGCATGTATTAAGAAATGCGGTAAAATTACAAAGAAGGTGCAACATTTGTCTTAAAATGGATGTGTTATAATTGTTTTTCATGCATTTATTATGGAATGTGGTAATGTTGTAAAGTAGGTACCACATTTATCCTAAAATATAGTATTTGTATACAGGTTTTACCCGTAGTTATTAAGAAATGCGATAAAACTACAAAGAAGGTGCAACATTTGTCTTAAAATGGAGTTGTTTTAATTGTTTTTCATGCATTTTATTATGAAATGTGGTAAAGTTGCAAAGTAGGTACCACATTTATCCTAAAATATGGTATTTGTATATATGTCTTACCCACATTTATTAAGAAATGCGATAGAATCTCAAAGAAGGTGCAACATATGTCTTAAAATGGATGTGTTATAATCGATTTTCATGCATTCATATGAAATATGGTAAAGTTACAAAGTAGATACCACATTTATCCTAAAATATGGTATTTGTATACATGTTTTTCCTGCATTTATTAAGAAATACGGTAAAATTACAGATAAGGTGCAACGATCGTCTTAAAATGGATGTGTAATTATTGTTTTTCATGCATTTATTATGAAATGTGGTAAAATTGTAAAGTAAGTACCACATTTATCCTAAAGTATGGTATTTGTATATATGTTTTACCCGCATTTATTAAGAAATACGGTAAAATTACAATGAAAATTCACCGTTTGTCTTAAAATGGATGTGTTATAATTGTTTTTCTTGTATTTATTACGAAATGTGGTAAGGTTGTAAAGTAGGTACCACATTTATCCTAAAATATGCTATTAGTATACATGTTTTACCTGCATTTATTAAGAAATGCGGTAAAATTACAAAGAAGGTGCAACATTTGTCTTAAAATGGAGGTGTTATAATTGTTTTTCATGCATTTTATTATGAAATATGGTAAAGTTGCAAAGCAGGTACCACATTTATCTAAAATATGGTATTTGTATACATGTCTTACCCGCATTTATTAAGAAATGCGATAAAATTACAAAGAAGGTGAAACATATGTCTTAAAATGGATGTGTTATAATTGATTTTCATGCATTTTATTATGAAATATGGTAAAGTTGCAAAGTAGGTACCACATTTATCCTAAAATATGGTATTTGTATACATGTCTTACCCATATTTATTAAGAAATGCGATAAAATTTCAAAGAAGGTGCAACATTTGTCTTAAAATGAATGTGTTATAATTGATTTTCATGCATTCATATGAAATATGGTAAAGTTACAAAGTAGATAACACATTTATCCTAAAATATGGTATTTGTATACATGTTTTTCCTATATTTATTAAGAAATGCGGTAAAATTACAAATAAGGTGCAACGATCGTCTTAAAATGGATGTGTTATAAATTTTTTCATGCATTCATATGAAATGTGGTAAAATTGTAAAGTAGGTACCACATTTATCCTAAAGTATGGTATTTGTATACGTGTTTTACCCACATTTATTAAGAAATGCGGTAAAATTACAAAGAAAGTGCAACATTTGTCTTAAAATGGAGGTGTTATAATTGTTTTTCATGCATTTATTATGAATAATGGTAAAGTTGTAAAGTAGGTACCACGTTTATCCTAAAATATGGTATTTGCATATATGTGTTACCAGCATTTATTAAGAAATGTGGTAAAATTACTAAGAAGGTGCAACATTTGTCTTAAAATGGAGGTGTTATAATTGTTTTTCATGCATTTTATTATGAAACGTGGTAAAGTTGCAAAGTAGGTACCACATTTATCCTAAAATATGGTATTTGTATACATGTTTTACCCACATTTATTAAGAAATGTGTTAAAATTACAAAGAAAGTGCAACATATGTCTTAAAATGGATGTGTTATAATTGATTTTCATGCATTCATATGAAATATGGTAAAGTTACAAAGTAGATACCACATTTATCCTAAAATATGGTATTTGTATACATGTTTTTCCTATATTTATTAAGAAATGCGGTAAAATTACAAATAAGGTGCAACGATCGTCTTAAAATGGACGTGTTATAAAAAAAATTGCATGCATTTATTATGAAATGTGGTAAAATTGTAAAGTAGGTACCACATTTATCCTAAAGTATGGTATTTGTATACGTGTTTTACCCACGTTTATTAAGAAATGCGGTAAAATTACAAAGAAAGTGCAACATTTGTCTTAAAATGGATGTGTTATAATTGTTTTTCATGCATTTATTATGAATAATGGTAAAGTTGTAAAGTAGGTACCACGTTTATCCTAAAATATGGTATTTGCATATATGTGTTACCAGCATTTATTAAGAAATGTGGTAAAATTACTAAGAAGGTGCAACATTTGTCTTAAAATGGAGGTGTTATAATTGTTTTTCATGCATTTTATTATGAAACGTGGTAAAGTTGCAAAGTAGGTACCACATTTATCCTAAAATATGGTATTTGTATACATGTTTTACCCACATTTATTAAGAAATGTGTTAAAATTACAAAGAAAGTGCAACATATGTCTTAAAATGGATGTGTTATAATTGATTTTCATGCATTCATATGAAATATGGTAAAGTTACATGGTAGATACCACATTTATCCTAAAATATGGTATTTGTATACATGTTTTTCCTATATTTATTAAGAAATGCGATAAAATTACAAATAAGGTGCAACGATCATCTTAAAATGGATGTGTTATAAAAAAAAATTCATGCATTTATTATGAAATGTGGTAAAATTGTAAAGTAGGTACCACATTTGTCCTAAAGTATGGTATTTGTATATATGTTTTACCCGTATTTCTTAAGAAATACGGTAAAATTACAATGAAAATTCACCATTTGTCTTAAAATGGATGTGTTATAATTGTTTTTCATGCATTTATTACAAAATGTGGTAAGGTTGTAAAGTAGGTACCACATTTATCGTAAAATATGCTATTAGTATACATGTTTTACCCGCATTTATTAAGAAATGTGGTAAAATTACAAAGAAGGTGCAACATTTGTCTTAAAATGGAGGTGTTATAATTGTTGTTCATGCATTTTATTATGAAATATGGTAAAGTTGCAAAGTAGGTACCACATTTACCTAAAATATGGTATTTGTATACATGACTTACCCGCATTTATTAAGAAATGCGATAAAATTACAAAGAAGGTGAAACATATGTCTTAAAATGGATGTGTTATAATTGATTTTCATGCATTTTATTATGAAATGTGGTAAAGTTGCAAAGTAGGTACCACATTTATCCTAAAATATGGTATTTGTATACATGTCTTACCCATATTTATTAAGAAATGCGATAAAATTTCAAAGAAGGTGCAACATTTGTCTTAAAATGGATGTGTTATAATTGATTTTCATGCATTCATATGAAATATGGTAAAGTTACAAAGTAGATAACACATTTATCCTAAAATATGGTATTTGTATACATGTTTTTCCTATATTTATTAAGAAATGCGGTAAAATTACGAATAAGGTGCAACGATCGTCTTAAAATGGATGTGTTATAAATTTTTTCATGCATTCATATGAAATATGGTAAAGTTACAAAGTAGATACCACATTTATCCTAAAATATGGTATTTGTATACATGTTTTTCCTGTATTTATTAAGAAATGCGGTAAAATTACAAATAAGGTGCAACGGTCGTCTTAAAATGGATGTGTTATAATTGTTTTTAATGCATTTATTATGAATAATGGTAAAGTTGTAAAGTAGGTACCACGTTTATCCTAAAATATGGTATTTGCATATATGTGTTACCAGCATTTATTAAGAAATGTGGTAAAATTACTAAGAAGGTGCAACATTTGTCTTAAAATGGAGGTGTTATAATTGTTTTTCATGCATTTTATTATGAAACGTGGTAAAGTTGCAAAGTAGGTACCACATTTATCCTAAAATATGGTATTTGTATACATGTTTTACCCACATTTATTAAGAAATGTGTTAAAATTACAAAGAAAGTGCAACATATGTCTTAAAATGGATGTGTTATAATTGATTTTCATGCATTCATATGAAATATGGTAAAGTTACAAAGTAGATACCACATTTATCCTAAAATATGGTATTTGTATACATGTTTTTCCTATATTTATTAAGAAATGCGGTAAAATTACAAATAAGGTGCAACGATCGTCTTAAAATGGACGTGTTATAAAAAAATTTCATGCATTTATTATGAAATGTGGTAAAATTGTAAAGTAGGTACCACATTTATCCTAAAGTATGGTATTTGTATACGTGTTTTACCCACATTTATTAAGAAATGCGGTAAAATTACAAAGAAAGTGCAACATTTGTCTTAAAATGGATGTGTTATAATTGTTTTTCATGCATTTATTATGAATAATGGTAAAGTTGTAAAGTAGGTACCACGTTTATCCTAAAATATGGTATTTGCATATATGTGTTACCAGCATTTATTAAGAAATGTGGTAAAATTACTAAGAAGGTGCAACATTTGTCTTAAAATGGAGGTGTTATAATTGTTTTTCATGCATTTTATTATGAAACGTGGTAAAGTTGCAAAGTAGGTACCACATTTATCCTAAAATATGGTATTTGTATACATGTTTTACCCACATTTATTAAGAAATGTGTTAAAATTACAAAGAAAGTGCAACATATGTCTTAAAATGGATGTGTTATAATTGATTTTCATGCATTCATATGAAATATGGTAAAGTTACATGGTAGATACCACATTTATCCTAAAATATGGTATTTGTATACATGTTTTTCCTATATTTATTAAGAAATGCGATAAAATTACAAATAAGGTGCAACGATCATCTTAAAATGGATGTGTTATAAAAAAAAATTCATGCATTTATTATGAAATGTGGTAAAATTGTAAAGTAGGTACCACATTTGTCCTAAAGTATGGTATTTGTATATATGTTTTACCCGTATTTCTTAAGAAATACGGTAAAATTACAATGAAAATTCACCATTTGTCTTAAAATGGATGTGTTATAATTGTTTTTCATGCATTTATTACAAAATGTGGTAAGGTTGTAAAGTAGGTACCACATTTATCGTAAAATATGCTATTAGTATACATGTTTTACCCGCATTTATTAAGATATGTGGTAAAATTACAAAGAAGGTGCAACATTTGTCTTAAAATGGAGGTGTTATAATTGTTGTTCATGCATTTTATTATGAAATATGGTAAAGTTGCAAAGTAGGTACCACATTTACCTAAAATATGGTATTTGTATTCATGACTTACCCGCATTTATTAAGAAATGCGATAAAATTACAAAGAAGGTGAAACATATGTCTTAAAATGGATGTGTTATAATTGATTTTCATGCATTTTATTATGAAATGTGGTAAAGTTGCAAAGTAGGTACCACATTTATCCTAAAATATGGTATTTGTATACATGTCTTACCCATATTTATTACGAAATGCGATAAAATTTCAAAGAAGGTGCAACATATGTCTTAAAATGGATGTGTTATAATTGATTTTCATGCATTCATATGAAATATGGTAAAGTTACAAAGTAGATACCACATTTATCCTAAAATATGGTATTTGTATACATGTTTTTCCTATATTTATTAAGAAATGCGGTAAAATTATGAATAAGGTGCAACAATCGTCTTAAAATGGATGTGTTATAAATGTTTTTCATGCATTTATTATGAAATGTGGTAAAATTGTAAAGTAGGTACCACATTTATCCTAAAGTATGTTATTTGTATACATGTTTTACCCGCATTTTTATTAAGAAATGCAGTAAAATTACAATGAAAATTCACCATTTGTCTTAAGATGGATGTGTTATAATTGTTTTTCATGCATTTATTTCGAAATGTGGTAAGGTTATAAAGTAGGTACCACAGTTATCCTAAAATATGGTATTTGAATACGTGTTTTACCACCCTTTATTAAGAAATGCGGTAAATATACAAAGAAAGTAAAAAATTTGTCTTAAAATGGTTATGTTATAATAGTTTTTATTGCATTTATATGAAATGTGGTAAATTTACAATGTAGAAACCAAATTTATCCGAGAATATAAGATTTCTATACATGTTTTAGCCGCATTTATTAAGAAATAAAGAAAAATTACAAAGAAGGTGGAACATTTGTCTTAAAATGGATGTGTTATAATTGTTTTTCATGCATTTATTATGAAATATGGTAAAGTTGTAAAGTAGGTACCATATTTATCCTAAAATATGGTATTTGTATACATGTCTTACCAGCATTTATTAAGAAATGCGGTAAAATTACAAAGAAGGTGCAACATTAGTCTTAAAATGGATGTGTTATAATTGTTTTCCATGCATTTATTATGAAATATGGTAAAGTTGTTAAGTAGGTACCGAATTTATCCTAAAATATAGTATTTGTATACATGTTTTATCCACACTTATTAAGACATGCGATAAAATTACAAAGAAGGTGCAACATTTGTCTTAAAATGGAGGTGTTATAATTGTTTTTCATGCATTTTATTATGAAACGTGGTAAAGTTGCAAAGTAGATACCACATTTATCCTAAAATATGGTATTTGTATACATGTTTTACCCACATTTATTAAGAAATGTGTTAAAATTACAAAGAAAGTGCAACATATGTCTTAAAATGGATGTGTTATAATTGATTTTCATGCATTCATATGAAATATGGTAAAGTTACAAAGTAGATACCACATTTATCCTAAAATATGGTATTTGTATACATGTTTTTCCTATATTTATTAAGAAATGCGGTAAAATTACAAATAAGGTGCAACGATCGTCTTAAAATGGACGTGTTATAAAAAAATTTCATGCATTTATTATGAAATGTGGTAAAATTGTAAAGTAGGTACCACATTTATCCTAAAGTATGGTATTTGTATACGTGTTTTACCCACATTTATTAAGAAATGCGGTAAAATTACAAAGAAAGTGCAACATTTGTCTTAAAATGGATGTGTTATAATTGTTTTTCATGCATTTATTATGAATAATGGTAAAGTTGTAAAGTAGGTACCACGTTTATCCTAAAATATGGTATTTGCATATATGTGTTACCAGCATTTATTAAGAAATGTGGTAAAATTACTAAGAAGGTGCAACATTTGTCTTAAAATGGAGGTGTTATAATCGTTTTTCATGCATTTTATTATGAAACGTGGTAAAGTTGCAAAGTAGGTACCACATTTATCCTAAAATATGGTATTTGTATACATGTTTTACCCACATTTATTAAGAAATGTGTTAAAATTACAAAGAAAGTGCAACATATGTCTTAAAATGGATGTGTTATAATTGATTTTCATGCATTCATATGAAATATGGTAAAGTTACATGGTAGATACCACATTTATCCTAAAATATGGTATTTGATTACATGTTTTTCCTATATTTATTAAGAAATGCGATAAAATTACAAATAAGGTGCAACGATCATCTTAAAATGGATGTGTTATAAAAAAAAATTCATGCATTTATTATGAAATGTGGTAAAATTGTAAAGTAGGTACCACATTTGTCCTAAAGTATGGTATTTGTATATATGTTTTACCCGTATTTCTTAAGAAATACGGTAAAATTACAATGAAAATTCACCATTTGTCTTAAAATGGATGTGTTATAATTGTTTTTCATGCATTTATTACAAAATGTGGTAAGGTTGTAAAGTAGGTACCACATTTATCGTAAAATATGCTATTAGTATACATGTTTTACCCGCATTTATTAAGAAATGTGGTAAAATTACAAAGAAGGTGCAACATTTGTCTTAAAATGGAGGTGTTATAATTGTTTTTCATGCATTTTATTATGAAATATGGTAAAGTTGCAAAGTAGGTACCACATTTACCTAAAATATGGTATTTGTATACATGACTTACCCGCATTTATTAAGAAATGCGATAAAATTACAAAGAAGGTGAAACATATGTCTTAAAATGGATGTGTTATAATTGATTTTCATGCATTTTATTATGAAATGTGGTAAAGTTGCAAAGTAGGTACCACATTTATCCTAAAATATGGTATTTGTATACATGTCTTACCCATATTTATTACGAAATGCGATAAAATTTCAAAGAAGGTGCAACATATGTCTTAAAATGGATGTGTTATAATTGATTTTCATGCATTCATATGAAATATGGTAAAGTTACAAAGTAGATACCACATTTATCCTAAAATATGGTATTTGTATACATGTTTTTCCTATATTTATTAAGAAATGCGGTAAAATTATGAATAAGGTGCAACAATCGTCTTAAAATGGATGTGTTATAAATGTTTTTCATGCATTTATTATGAAATGTGGTAAAATTGTAAAGTAGGTACCACATTTATCCTAAAGTATGTTATTTGTATACATGTTTTACCCGCATTTTTATTAAGAAATGCAGTAAAATTACAATGAAAATTCACCATTTGTCTTAAGATGGATGTGTTATAATTGTTTTTCATGCATTTATTTCGAAATGTGGTAAGGTTATAAAGTAGGTACCACAGTTATCCTAAAATATGGTATTTGAATACGTGTTTTACCACCCTTTATTAAGAAATGCGGTAAATATACAAAGAAAGTAAAAAATTTGTCTTAAAATGGTTATGTTATAATAGTTTTTATTGCATTTATATGAAATGTGGTAAATTTACAATGTAGAAACCAAATTTATCCGAGAATATAAGATTTCTATACATGTTTTAGCCGCATTTATTAAGAAATAAAGAAAAATTACAAAGAAGGTGGAACATTTGTCTTAAAATGGATGTGTTATAATTGTTTTTCATGCATTTATTATGAAATATGGTAAAGTTGTAAAGTAGGTACCATATTTATCCTAAAATATGGTATTTGTATACATGTCTTACCAACATTTATTAAGAAATGCGGTAAAATTACAAAGAAGGTGCAACATTAGTCTTAAAATGGATGTGTTATAATTGTTTTCCATGCATTTATTATGAAATATGGTAAAGTTGTTAAGTAGGTACCAAATTTATCCTAAAATATAGTATTTGTATACATGTTTTATCCACACTTATTAAGACATGCGATAAAATTACAAAGAAGGTGCAACATTTGTCTTAAAATGGAGGTGTTATAATTGTTTTTCATGCATTTTATTATGAAACGTGGTAAAGTTGCAAAGTAGATACCACATTTATCCTAAAATATGGTATTTGTATACATGTTTTACCCACATTTATTAAGAAATGTGTTAAAATTACAAAGAAAGTGCAACATATGTCTTAAAATGGATGTGTTATAATTGATTTTCATGCATTCATATGAAATATGGTAAAGTTACAAAGTAGATACCACATTTATCCTAAAATATGGTATTTGTATACATGTTTTTCCTATATTTATTAAGAAATGCGGTAAAATTACAAATAAGGTGCAACGATCGTCTTAAAATGGACGTGTTATAAAAAAAATTTCATGCATTTATTATGAAATGTGGTAAAATTGTAAAGTAGGTACCACATTTATCCTAAAGTATGGTATTTGTATACGTGTTTTACCCACATTTATTAAGAAATGCGGTAAAATTACAAAGAAAGTGCAACATTTGTCTTAAAATGGATGTGTTATAATTGTTTTTCATGCATTTATTATGAATAATGGTAAAGTTGTAAAGTAGGTACCACGTTTATCCTAAAATATGGTATTTGCATATATGTGTTACCAGCATTTATTAAGAAATGTGGTAAAATTACTAAGAAGGTGCAACATTTGTCTTAAAATGGAGGTGTTATAATTGTTTTTCATGCATTTTATTATGAAACGTGGTAAAGTTGCAAAGTAGGTACCACATTTATCCTAAAATATGGTATTTGTATACATGTTTTACCCACATTTATTAAGAAATGTGTTAAAATTACAAAGAAAGTGCAACATATGTCTTAAAATGGATGTGTTATAATTGATTTTCATGCATTCATATGAAATATGGTAAAGTTACATGGTAGATACCACATTTATCCTAAAATATGGTATTTGTATACATGTTTTTCCTATATTTATTAAGAAATGCGATAAAATTACAAATAAGGTGCAACGATCATCTTAAAATGGATGTGTTATAAAAAAAAATTCATGCATTTATTATGAACTATGGTAAAATTGTAAAGTAGGTACCACATTTGTCCTAAAGTATGGTATTTGTATATATGTTTTACCCGTATTTCTTAAGAAATACGGTAAAATTACAATGAAAATTCACCATTTGTCTTAAAATGGATGTGTTATAATTGTTTTTCATGCATTTATTACAAAATGTGGTAAGGTTGTAAAGTAGGTACCACATTTATCGTAAAATATGCTATTAGTATACATGTTTTACCCGCATTTATTAAGAAATGTGGTAAAATTACAAAGAAGGTGCAACATTTGTCTTAAAATGGAGGTGTTATAATTGTTGTTCATGCATTTTATTATGAAATATGGTAAAGTTGCAAAGTAGGTACCACATTTACCTAAAATATGGTATTTGTATACATGACTTACCCGCATTTATTAAGAAATGCGATAAAATTACAAAGAAGGTGAAACATATGTCTTAAAATGGATGTGTTATAATTGATTTTCATGCATTTTATTATGAAATGTGGTAAAGTTGCAAAGTAGGTACCACATTTATCCTAAAATATGGTATTTGTATACATGTCTTACCCATATTTATTACGAAATGCGATAAAATTTCAAAGAAGGTGCAACATATGTCTTAAAATGGATGTGTTATAATTGATTTTCATGCATTCATATGAAATATGGTAAAGTTACAAAGTAGATACCACATTTATCCTAAAATATGGTATTTGTATACATGTTTTTCCTATATTTATTAAGAAATGCGGTAAAATTATGAATAAGGTGCAACAATCGTCTTAAAATGGATGTGTTATAAATGTTTTTCATGCATTTATTATGAAATGTGGTAAAATTGTAAAGTAGGTACCACATTTATCCTAAAGTATGTTATTTGTATACATGTTTTACCCGCATTTTTATTAAGAAATGCAGTAAAATTACAATGAAAATTCACCATTTGTCTTAAGATGGATGTGTTATAATTGTTTTTCATGCATTTATTTCGAAATGTGGTAAGGTTATAAAGTAGGTACCACAGTTATCCTAAAATATGGTATTTGAATACGTGTTTTACCACCCTTTATTAAGAAATGCGGTAAATATACAAAGAAAGTAAAAAATTTGTCTTAAAATGGTTATGTTATAATAGTTTTTATTGCATTTATATGAAATGTGGTAAATTTACAATATAGAAACCAAATTTATCCGAGAATATAAGATTTCTATACATGTTTTAGCCGCATTTATTAAGAAATAAAGAAAAATTACAAAGAAGGTGGAACATTTGTCTTAAAATGGATGTGTTATAATTGTTTTTCATGCATTTATTATGAAATATGGTAAAGTTGTAAAGTAGGTACCATATTTATCCTAAAATATGGTATTTGTATACATGTCTTACCAGCATTTATTAAGAAATGCGGTAAAATTACAAAGAAGGTGCAACATTAGTCTTAAAATGGATGTGTTATAATTGTTTTCCATGCATTTATTATGAAATATGGTAAAGTTGTTAAGTAGGTACCAAATTTATCCTAAAATATAGTATTTGTATACATGTTTTATCCACACTTATTAAGACATGCGATAAAATTACAAAGAAGGTGCAACATTTGTCTTAAAATGGATGTGTTATAATTGCTTTTCATGCATTCATATGAACTATGGTAAAGTTACAAAGTAGATACCACATTTATCCTAAAATATGGTATTTGTATACATGTTTTTCCTATATTTATTAAGAAATGCGGTAAAATTACAAATAAGGTGCAACGATCGTTCTTAAATGGATGTGTTATAATTGTTTTTCATGCATTTATTATGAAATGTGTTAAAATGGTAAAGTAGGTACCACATTTATCCTAAAGTATTGTATTTGTATATATGTTTTACCCACATTTATTAAGAAATTCGGTAAAATTACAAAGAAGGTGCAACATATGTTTTAAAATGGATGTGTTATAATTGATTTTATATGCTTTCATTATTTAATATGGTAAAGTTGTAAAGTAGGTACCACATTTATCCTAAAATATGGCATTTGTATATATGTTTTACCCGCATGTATTAAGAAATGCATTAAAATTACAAAGAAAATGCAACATTTGTCTTAAAATGGATATGTTATAATTGGTTTTCATGCATTTATATGAAATGTGGTAAGTTTACAAAGTAGAAACGACATTTATGATAAAATAAAATATTTGTATACATGTTTTGTAAAATTACAAAGAAGGTGAAACATTTGTCTTAAAATGGATGTGTTATACTTGTTTTTGATGCATTTATTATGAAATGTGGTAAAATTATAAAGTAGGTACCACATTTATCCTAAAGTATGGTATTTGTATACATGTTTTACCCTCATTTATTAAGAAATGCGGTAAAATTACAAAGAAAGTGCAACATTTGTCTTAAAATGGATGTGTTATAATTGTTTTTCATGCATTTATTATGAATAATGGTAAAGTTGTAAAGTAGGTACCACATTTATCCTAAAATATGGTATTTGAATACGTGTTTTACCACCCTTTATTAAGAAATGCGGTAAATATACAAAGAAAGTAAAAAATTTGTCTTAAAATGGTTATGTTATAATAGTTTTTATTGCATTTATATGAAATGTGGTAAATTTACAAAGTAGAAACCAAATTTATCCGAGAATATAAGATTTCTATACATGTTTTAGCCGCATTTATTCAGAAATAAAGAAAAATTACAAAGAAGGTGGAACATTTGTCTTAAAATGGATGTGTTATAATTGTTTTTCATGCATTTATTATGAAATATGGTAAAGTTGTAAAGTAGGTACCATATTTATCCTAAAATATGGTATTTGTATACATGTCTTACCAGCATTTATTAAGAAATGCGGTAAAATTACAAAGAAGGTGCAACATTAGTCTTAAAATGGATGTGTTATAATTGTTTTCCATGCATTTATTATGAAATATGGTAAAGTTGTTAAGTAGGTACCAAATTTATCCTAGAATATAGTATTTGTATACATGTTTTATCCACACTTATTAAGACATGCGATAAAATTACAAAGAAGGTGCAACATTTGTCTTAAAATGGATGTGTTATAATTGCTTTTCATGCATTCATATGAACTATGGTAAAGTTACAAAGTAGATACCACATTTATCCTAAAATATGGTATTTTGTATACATGTTTTTCCTATATTTATTAAGAAATGCGGTAAAATTACAAATAAGGTGCAACGATCGTTCTTAAATGGATGTGTTATACATGTTTTTCATGCATTTATTATGAAATGTGGTAAAATTATAAAGTAGGTACCACATTTATCCTAAAGTATGGTATTTGTATACATGTTTTACCCACATTTATTAAGAAATGCGGTAAAATTACAAAGAAAGTGCAACATTTGTCTTAAAATGGATGTGTTATAATTGTTTTTCATGCATTTATTATGAATAATGGTAAAGTTGTAAAGTAGGTACCACATTTATCCTAAAATATGGTATTTGCATATATGTGTTACCAGCATCTATTAAGAAATGTGGTAAAATTACAAAGAAGGTGCAATATTTGTTTTAAAATGGAGGTGTTATAATTGTTTTTCATGCATTTTATTATGAAACGTGGTAAAGTTGCAAAGTAGGTACCACATTTATCCTAAAATATTGTATTTGTATACATGTTTTACCCACATTTATTAAGAAATGCGATAAAATTACAAATAAGGTGCAACATATGTCTCAAAATGGATGTGTTATAATTGATTTTCATGCATTCATATGAAATATGGTAAAGTTACAAAGTAGATACGACATTTATCCTAAAATATGGTATTTGTATACATGTTTTTCATGCATTTACTAAGAAATACGGTAAAATTACAAATAAGGTGCAACGATCGTCTTAAAATGGATGTGTAATTATTGTTTTTCATGCATTTATTACGAAATATGGTAAAATTGTAAAGTAAGTACCACATTTATCCTAAAGTATGGTATTTGTATATATGTTTTACCCGCATTTATTAAGAAATACGGTAAAATTACAACGAAAATTCACCATTTGTTTTAAAATGGATGTGTTATAATTGTTTTTCATGCATTTATTACAAAATGTGGTAAGGTTGTAAAGTAGGTACCACATTTATCGTAAAATATGCTATTAGTATACATGTTTTACCCGCATTTATTAAGATATGTGGTAAAATTACAAAGTAGGTGCAACATTTGTCTTAAAATGGAGGTGTTATAATTGTTGTTCATGCATTTTATTATGAAATATGGTAAAGTTGCAAAGTAGGTACCACATTTACCTAAAATATGGTATTTGTATACATGACTTACCCGCATTTATTAAGAAATGCGATAAAATTACAAAGAAGGTGAAACATATGTCTTAAAATGGATGTGTTATAATTGATTTTCATGCATTTTATTATGAAATGTGGTAAGTTGCAAAGTAGGTACCACATTTATCCTAAAATATGGTATTTGTATACATGTCTTACCCATATTTATTAAGAAATGCGATAAAAATTCAAAGAAGGTGCAACATATGTCTTAAAATGGATGTGTTATAATTGATTTTCATGCATTTATATGAAATATGGTAAAGTTACAAAGTAGATACCACATTTATCCTAAAATATGGTATTTGTATACATGTTTTTCCTATATTTATTAAGAAATGCGGTAAAATTATGAATAAGGTGCAACAATCGTCTTAAAATGGATGTGTTATAAATGTTTTTCATGCATTTATTATGAAATGTGGTAAATTGTAAAGTAGGTACCACATTTATCCTAAAGTATGTTATTTGTATACATGTTTTACCGCATTTTTATTAAGAAATGCAGTAAAATTACAATGAAAATTCACCATTTGTCTTAAGATGGATGTGTTATAATTGTTTTTCATGCATTTATTTCGAAATGTGTTAAGGTTATAAAGTAGGTACCACAGTTATCCTAAAATATGGTATTTGAATACGTTTTACCACCCTTTATTAAGAAATGCGGTAATATACAAAGAAAGTAAAAAAGTTGTCTTAAAATGGTTATGTTATAATAGTTTTTATTGCATTTATATGAAATGTGGTAAATTTACAAAGTAGAAACAAAATTTATCCGAGAATATAAGATTTCTATACATGTTTTAGCCGCATTTATTAAGAAATATGGAAAAATTACAAAGAAGGTGGAACATTTGTCTTAAAATGGATGTGTTATAATTGTTTTCCATGCATTTATTATGAAATATGGTAATGTTGTAAAGTAGGTACCATATTTATCCTAAAATATGGTATTTGTATACATGTCTTACCAGCATTTATTAAGAAATGCGGTAAAATTACAAAGAAGGTGCAACATTAGTCTTAAAATGGATGTGTTATAATTGATTTTCATGCATTTTATTATGAAATGTGGTAAAGTTGCAAAGTAGGTACCACATTTATCCTAAAATATGGTATTTGTATACATGTCTTACCCATATTTATTAAGAAATGCGATAAAATTTCAAAGAAGGTGCAACATATGTCTTAAAATGGATGTGTTATAATTGTTTTCATGCATTCATATGAAATATGGTAAAGTTATAAAGTAGGTACCACATTTATCCTAAAATATGGTATTTGTATACATGTTTTTCCTGCATTTATTAAGAAATACGGTAAAATTACAGATAAGGTGCAACGATCGTCTTAAAATGGATGTGTAATTATTGTTTTTCATGCATTCATTATGAAATATGGTAAAATTGTAAAGTAAGTACCACATTTATCCTAAAGTATGGTATTTGTATATATGTTTTACCCGCATTTATTAAGAAATACGGTAAAATTACAATGAAAATTCACCATTTGTCTTAAAATGGATGTGTTATAATTGTTTTTCTTGCATTTATTACGAAATGCGGTAAGGTTGTAAAGTAGGTACCACATTTATCCTAAAATATGCTATTAGTATACATGTTTTACCTGCATTTATTAAGAAATGCGGTAAAATTACAAAGAAGGTGCAACATTTGTCATAAAATGGAGGTGTTATAATTGTTTTTCATGCATTTTATTATGAAATATGGTAAAGTTGCAAAGTAGGTACCACATTTATCTAAAATATGGTATTTGTATACATGTCTTACCACATTTATTAAGAAATGCGATAAAATTACAAAGAAGGTGAAACATATGTCTTAAAATGGATGTGTTATAATTGATTTTCATGCATTTTATTATGAAATATGGTAAAGTTGCAAAGTAGGTACCACATTTATCCTAAAATATGGTATTTGTATACATGTCTTACCCATATTTATTAAGAAATGCGATAAAATTTCAAAGAAGGTGCAACATATGTCTTAAAATGGATGTGTTATAATTAATTTTCATGCATTCATATGAAATATGGTAAAGTTACAAAGTAGATACCACATTTATCCTAAAATATGGTATTTGTATACATGTTTTTCCTATATTTATTAAGAAATGCGGTAAAATTACAAATAAGGTGCAACGATCGTCTTAAAATGGATGTGTTATAAATTTTTTCATGCATTTATTATGAAATATGGTAAAATTGTAAAGTAGGTACCACATTTATCCTAAAGTATGGTATTTGTATACATGTTTTACCCACATTTATTAAGAAATGCGGTAAAATTACAAAGAAAGTGCAACATTTGTCTTAAAATGGATGTATTATAATTGTTTTTCATGCATTTATTATGAATAACGGTAAAGTTGTAAAGTAGGTACCACGTTTATCCTAAAATATGGTATTTGCATATATGTGTTACCAGCATTTACTAAGAAATGTGGTAAAATTACTAAGAAGGTGCAACATTTGTCTTAAAATGGTGGTGTTATAATTGTTTTTCATGCATTTTATTATGAAACGTGGTAAAGTTGCAAAGTAGGTACCACATTTATCCTAAAATATGGTATTTATATACATGTTTTACCCATATTTATTAAGAAATGTGTTAAAATTACAAAGAAAGTGCAACATATGTCTTAAAATGGATGTGTTATAATTGATTTTCATGCATTCATATGAAATATGGTAAAGATACAAAGTAGATACCACATTTATCCTAAAATATGGTATTTGTATACATGTTTTTCCTATACTTATTAAGAAATGCGATAAAATTACAAATAAGGTGCAACGATCATCTTAAAATGGATGTGTTATAAAAAAAAATTCATGCATTTATTATGAAATGTGGTAAAATTGTAAAGTAGGTACCACATTTGTCCTAAAGTATGGTATTTGTATATATGGTTTACCCGCATTTCTTAAGAAATACGGTAAAATTACAATGAAAATTCACCATTTATCTTAAAATGGATGTGTTATAATTGTTTTTCATGCATTTATTACGAAATGTGGTAAGGTTGTAAAGTAGGTACCACATTTATCGTAAAATATGCTATTAGTATACATGTTTTACCCGCATTTATTAAGAAATGCGGTAAAATTACAAAGAAGGTGCAACATTTGTCTTAAATGGAGGTGTTATAATTGTTGTTCATGCATTTTATTATGAAATATGGTAAAGTTGCAAAGTAGGTACCACATTTACCTAAAATATGGTATTTGTATACATGACTTACCCGCATTTATTAAGAAATGCGATAAAATTACAAAGAAGGTGAAACATATATCTTTAAATGGATGTGTTATAATTGATTTTCTTACATTTTATTATGAAATGTGGTAAAGTTGCAAAGTAGGTACCACATTTATCCTAAAATATGGTATTTGTATACATGTCTTACCCATATTTATTAAGAAATGCGATAAAAATTCAAAGAAGGTGCAACATATGTCTTAAAATGGATGTGTTATAATTGATTTTCATGCATTCATATGAAATATGGTAAAGTTACAAAGTAGATACCACATTTATCCTAAAATATGGTATTTGTATACATGTCTTACCAATATTTATTAAGAAATGCGATAAAATTTCAAAGAAGGTGCAACATATGTCTTAAAATGGATGTGTTATAATTGATTTTCATGCATTTATATGAAATATGGTAAATTACAAAGTAGATACCACATTTATCATAAAATATGGTATTTGTATACATGTTTTTCCTATATTTATTAAGAAATGCGGTAAAATTATGAATAAGGTGCAACAATCGTCTTAAAATGGATGTGTTATAAATGTTTTTCATGCATTTATTATGAAATGTGGTAAAATTGTAAAGTAGGTACCACATTTATCCTAAAGTATGTTATTTGTATACATGTTTTACCCGCATTTTTATTAAGAAATGCAGTAAAATTACAAAGAAAATTCACCATTTGTCTTAAGATGGATGTGTTATAATTGTTTTTCATGCATTTATTTCGAAATGTGTTAAGGTTATAAAGTAGGTACCACAGTTATCCTAAAATATGGGATTTGAATACGTGTTTTACCACCCTTTATTAAGAAATGCGGTAAATATACAAAGAAAGTAAAAAAGTTGTCTTAAAATGGTTATGTTATAATAGTTTTTATTGCATTTATATGAAATGTGGTAAATTTACAAAGTAGAAACAAAATTTATCCGAGAATATAAGATTTCTATACATGTTTTAGCCGCATTTATTAAGAAATATGGAAAAATTACAAAGAAGGTGGAACATTTGTCTTAAAATGGATGTGTTATAATTGTTTTCCATGCATTTATTATGAAATATGGTAATGTTGTAAAGTAGGTACCATATTTATCCTAAAATATGGTATTTGTATACATGTCTTACCAGCATTTATTAAGAAATGCGGTAAAATTACAAAGAAGGTGCAACATTAGTCTTAAAATGGATGTGTTATAATTGATTTTCAAGCATTTTATTATGAAATGTGGTAAAGTTGCAAAGTAGGTACCACATTTATCCTAAAATATGGTATTTGTATACATGTCTTACCCATATTTATTAAGAAATGCGATAAAATTTCAAAGAAGGTGCAACATATGTCTTAAAATGGTTGTGTTATAATTGTTTTTCATGCATTCATATGAAATATGGTAAAGTTATAAAGTAGGTACCACATTTATCCTAAAATATGGTATTTGTATACATGTTTTTCCTGCATTTATTAAGAAATACGGTAAAATTACAAATAAGGTGCAACGATCGTCTTAAAATAGATGTGTAATTACTGTTTTTCATGCATTTATTATGAAATGTGGTAAAATTGTAAAGTAAGTACCACATTTATCCTAAAGTATGGTATTTGTATATATGTTTTACACACATTTATTAAAAAATACGGTAAAATTACAATTAAATTCACCATTTGTCTTAAAATGGATGTGTTATATTTGTTTTTCATGCATTTATTACGAAATGTGGTAAGGTTGTAAAGTACGTACCGTGTTGATCCTAAAATATGGTATTTGTATATATGTTTTACCCGCATGTATTAAGAAATGCGGTAAAATTACAAAGAAGGTGCAACATTTGTCTTAAAATGGATGTGTTATAATTGTTTTTCATGCATTTATTATGGAATGTGGTAATGTTGTAAAGTAGGTACCACATTTATCCTAAAATATAGTATTTGTTTACAGGTTTTACCCGTAGTTATTAAGAAATGCGATAAAACTACAAAGAAGGTGCAACATTTGTCTTAAAATGGAGGTGTTTTAATTGTTTTTTATGCATTTTATTATGAAATGTGGTAAAGTTGGAAAGTAGGTACCACATTTATCCTAAAATATGGTATTTGTATATATGTCTTACCCACATTTATTAAGAAATGCGATAGAATTTCAAAGAAGGTGCAACATATGTCTTAAAATGGATGTGTTATAATTGATTTTCATGCATTCATATGAAATATGGTAAAGTTACAAAGTAGATACCACATTTATCCTAAAATATGGTATTTGTATACATGTTTTTCCTGCATTTATTAAGAAATACGGTAAAATTACAGATAAGGTGCAACGATCGTCTTAAAATGGATGTGTAATTATTGTTTTTCATGCATTCATTATGAAATATGGTAAAATTGTAAAGTAAGTACCACATTTATCCTAAAGTATGGTATTTGTATATATGTTTTACCCGCATTTATTAAGAAATACGGTAAAATTACAATGAAAATTCACCATTTGTCTTAAAATGGATGTGTTATAATTGTTTTTCTTGCATTTATTACGAAATGCGGTAAGGTTGTAAAGTAGGTACCACATTTATCCTAAAATATGCTATTAGTATACATGTTTTACCTGCATTTATTAAGAAATGCGGTAAAATTACAAAGAAGGTGCAACATTTGTCATAAAATGGAGGTGTTATAATTGTTTTTCATGCATTTTATTATGAAATATGGTAAAGTTGCAAAGTAGGTACCACATTTATCTAAAATATGGTATTTGTATACATGTCTTACCCACATTTATTAAGAAATGCGATAAAATTACAAAGAAGGTGAAACATATGTCTTAAAATGGATGTGTTATAATTGATTTTCATGCATTTTATTATGAAATATGGTAAAGTTGCAAAGTAGGTACCACATTTATCCTAAAATATGGTATTTGTATACATGTCTTACCCATATTTATTAAGAAATGCGATAAAATTTCAAAGAAGGTGCAACATATGTCTTAAAATGGATGTGTTATAATTAATTTTCATGCATTCATATGAAATATGGTAAAGTTACAAAGTAGATACCACATTTATCCTAAAATATGGTATTTGTATACATGTTTTTCCTATATTTATTAAGAAATGCGGTAAAATTACAAATAAGGTGCAACGATCGTCTTAAAATGGATGTGTTATAAATTTTTTCATGCATTTATTATGAAATATGGTAAAATTGTAAAGTAGGTACCACATTTATCCTAAAGTATGGTATTTGTATACATGTTTTACCCACATTTATTAAGAAATGCGGTAAAATTACAAAGAAAGTGCAACATTTGTCTTAAAATGGATGTATTATAATTGTTTTTCATGCATTTATTATGAATAACGGTAAAGTTGTAAAGTAGGTACCACGTTTATCCTAAAATATGGTATTTGCATATATGTGTTACCAGCATTTACTAAGAAATGTGGTAAAATTACTAAGAAGGTGCAACATTTGTCTTAAAATGGTGGTGTTATAATTGTTTTTCATGCATTTTATTATGAAACGTGGTAAAGTTGCAAAGTAGGTACCACATTTATCCTAAAATATGGTATTTATATACATGTTTTACCCATATTTATTAAGAAATGTGTTAAAATTACAAAGAAAGTGCAACATATGTCTTAAAATGGATGTGTTATAATTGATTTTCATGCATTCATATGAAATATGGTAAAGATACAAAGTAGATACCACATTTATCCTAAAATATGGTATTTGTATACATGTTTTTCCTATACTTATTAAGAAATGCGATAAAATTACAAATAAGGTGCAACGATCATCTTAAAATGGATGTGTTATAAAAAAAAATTCATGCATTTATTATGAAATGTGGTAAAATTGTAAAGTAGGTACCACATTTGTCCTAAAGTATGGTATTTGTATATATGGTTTACCCGCATTTCTTAAGAAATACGGTAAAATTACAATGAAAATTCACCATTTATCTTAAAATGGATGTGTTATAATTGTTTTTCATGCATTTATTACGAAATGTGGTAAGGTTGTAAAGTAGGTACCACATTTATCGTAAAATATGCTATTAGTATACATGTTTTACTCGCATTTATTAAGAAATGCGGTAAAATTACAAAGAAGGTGCAACATTTGTCTTAAAATGGAGGTGTTATAATTGTTGTTCATGCATTTTATTATGAAATATGGTAAAGTTGCAAAGTAGGTACCACATTTACCTAAAATATGGTATTTGTATACATGACTTACCCGCATTTATTAAGAAATGCGATAAAATTACAAAGAAGGTGAAACATATATCTTTAAATGGATGTGTTATAATTGATTTTCTTACATTTTATTATGAAATGTGGTAAAGTTGCAAAGTAGGTACCACATTTATCCTAAAATATGGTATTTGTATACATGTCTTACCCATATTTATTAAGAAATGCGATAAAAATTCAAAGAAGGTGCAACATATGTCTTAAAATGGATGTGTTATAATTGATTTTCATGCATTCATATGAAATATGGTAAAGTTACAAAGTAGATACCACATTTATCCTAAAATATGGTATTTGTATACATGTCTTACCAATATTTATTAAGAAATGCGATAAAATTTCAAAGAAGGTGCAACATATGTCTTAAAATGGATGTGTTATAATTGATTTTCATGCATTCATATGAAATATGGTAAAGTTACAAAGTAGATACCACATTTATCCTAAAATATGGTATTTGTATACATGTCTTACCAACATTTATTAAGAAATGCGGTAAAATTACAAAGAAGGTGCAACATTAGTCTTAAAATGGATGTGTTATAATTGTTTTCCATGCATTTATTATGAAATATGGTAAAGTGTTTAAGTAGGTACCATATTTATCCTAAAATATAGTATTTGTATACATGTTTTATCCACACTTATTAAGACATGCGATAAAATTACAAAGAAGGTGCAACATATGTCTTAAAATGGATGTGTTATAATTGATTTTCATGCATTCATATGAAATATGGTAAAGTTACAAAGTAGATACCACATTTATCCTAAAATATGGTATTTGTATACATGTTTTTCCTATACTTATTAAGAAATGCGATAAAATTACAAATAAGGTGCAACGATCATCTTAAAATGGATGTGTTATAAAAAAAATTTCATGCATTTATTATGAAATGTGGTAAAATTGTAAAGTAGGTACCACATTTGTCCTAAAGTATGGTATTTGTATATATGTTTTACCCGCATTTCTTAAGAAATACGGTAAAATTACAATGAAAATTCACCATTTATCTTAAAATGGATGTGTTATAATTGTTTTTCATGCATTTATTACGAAATGTGGTAAGGTTGTAAAGTAGGTACCACATTTATCGTAAAATATGCTATTAGTATACATGTTTTACCCGCGTTTATTAAGTAATGCGGTAAAATTACAAAGAAGGTGCAACATTTGTCTTAAAATGGAGATTTTTTTTTTAAAATATCCAAAAATTTCAAAAAAATTTCAAAAATATACCATATTTCAAAATAATTACACAAATGGCCATTTTTGGCCATTTTTTACCCTTAGGCGCCACCCTAGTTGGCGCCTACCCTTAATGGGTAGGGCAAGTTGCCACTAGGAGTGGCGCCTATGCCCATTCCATTTTTTTTTTTTTTTTTATAAATGTTATTTTTTTTGTTTTTTTAATTTTTTTAATTTAAAAATTTATATTTTTTATTAGTTATATTAATTTATATTAACACATATATATAAATAAATTTTTTTACAAGATATATATATATATATATATATATATATATATATATATATATATATATATTAATTTATATATATATTAATTTATATATATATATATATATATTAATTTAATTTATAAGTAATTAATATTATTTGTAAATTTTTGGAAAAAAAGTTAATTTATATACGTGTAAATAAATATTTATACACATGTAAATTAATATATATATATATATATATATATATATATATATATATATATATATATATATATATATATATATATATATATATATATATATATATATATATATATATATATATATATATATATATATATATATATATATATATATATATATATATATATATATATAAAGATATGATAGACAATATTTTTAAAGATAAAGATAAAGATATAAAGATAATAAACAGAAAATATTTTTATTTAAATAATAGACAAGACAAATATTACAAAGATATGATTAATCACATATGATGCGGTCCCTGGTACGATCCGCACGGGGGAGGTCTAATTACTCGCCTAGACGGTTCACGTGGTGGTGGTGCTTCCCTATTACCACCCCTTGCCCTAACGCGTCCCCTTGCCGTTTGCCGTTGTGGTTGGGTCGAAGTCCCTTCAGTGCTGTAGGAAAGACGGGTCCCCTCTGCACCCTCAAAGCTTTGTCTGGGTGGGACAAACTGACTACTGCTGGGTGCGCCCTCGAATTGTGGTCTTTGGTAGTTTAGGGTTGAATCGGGTTGGCCAAAGTGCAGTGTTTGTTGTGGTGTGTAGTAGTCCTGTTGGTAGTCCTCTTGTATACCCGTGTCGGGGCTAGGTGGAGGACTGGAAGAGCTCGGGACATTGTCGTGATGGAAGTGTTGGGATTGGTGGAAGTGGGGGGATTGATATTGTGGTAGGTGTTGGGAGTGTTGATGGTGGTGGGAATGTTGAGTTTGTTGTTGGTAGTCTTCATGGTATTGGGGTTGAGTTTGTGGTATGTATTGTTGATTTGGTTGGGGGGTGGACATATGTTGTGGTGGTTGTTGTTGGTAATATGGTGGTGGTGGTTGTTGTTGGTAATAAGGTGGTGGTGGTTGTTGTTGGTAAAATGGTGGTGGTGGTTGTTGTTGGTAATAAGGTGGTGGTTGTTGTTGTTGGGAATACTGTGGTGGTTGTTGTTGTTGGGAATACTGTGGTGGTTGTTGTTGTTGGAAATATGGCTGTTGCATCCGGGGATCGTCCAAATAGAACGGGTCAGACACAATCATTTCTGGATTTGTATTTGCTCTATACCAATCCACATATTCCCTTGTCGGCTTCATTTCGTTGGGCGCCACCGGAAATTGTAGAACATAGTGGGCACGGTCTTTCCACATTTTACGAAACTCCTTAGCAAATTCCTTCCAATTTTGGGCATACCACTGGTGGCTGACTTTTTTTAGATACCAAGGTTCCATAGACATTGGGGGGCCTGGGATTTCTTGATGCATTCCGAATTGAAGCTTGACACGGTCACTTTGGTGCATCTCCATAGTGGTGAACCGCATTATGGCCGTTTTTGCTGTCCAAACAGCTGCATCTTCGGGGTTGGGTTGATGTTCCAATCCCAAATATGGCCTCCAAATAAACTGCAAAGAAAAAAGTAAAAATGTTATTTATCGAGAATGCATGATATTAATAAATCAGTTAGAAGCTGAGTGATTTAGTGGTAATACATCTTGTGCTCGGAGACGATCCAAGAGTTGACGATAAAATATAATTTTATTTTTGGGGGTAAGACTGTAATCCAGTCCGGTTGCAATGAACCTAAACAAAAAAAGATAAATAATATTAGTTACAAATATGTATAGAATAAATATACAAAATGAAATAACATCATAAATTTACCTAGTTGCGTAGGGGAAGGAGTAGACATTAGGATTTTCTGGGGCTAGCCTCGGCAATCTCCACCACCCCCATGTTTGGAGCAAGAAAGCACATCCAGAAAATGTACAGTGCTCATTTTGTGCATTTTTACACAAAGAGCTATATAGGAATGCTAATACTGCAGAACCCCAACTATATGTGCTTATTCTATCAATGTCCCCGAGCAAACTCAAGTACATAAAGTTTATGCTATTTCCCGTCCCTTCGGGAAATAGCAAGTTCCCAAACAATAGCATAATGTAAACCCGGGTTTTTATGACTTTTTCTTGTTCGGAGGATTCCTCAGTCAAAGTTATGGAGTCGTGGTACATTTGTAGGCTAGATAATTTAATACCCTGACCCCTTGCTTTGGCAGACCCCTCACCCTCGACCAGATCTACCCCCAACATTTGAACACATATTTGGTTAGGCTGTTGAACATTTCCGGTGACAGGCTTACCATCTATTCTAAGACCCAAAAGCATGTACACGTCCTCTAATGTGACGGTACATTCACCAGTTGGTAGGTGAAAAGTGTGTGTCTCAGGTCTCCAACGTTCACACAGAGCCAAAATGAATTTGACATCAATTGTGGCATTTACGACATGCATAACATGACCGAAACCCGCACGTTGTATGTAAGGTACACACCATGGGTCTGGATAAGGCATTGGGTGTGAACGTTGACGAAATTTCTTGGGATCCTTTAAAAACAAACAATATAAACAATCATTAGATTGGACTTTTAAAAAACTAATTACAAACATATGAAAGAGGCAATGTTCAAGAAAAACTTACGAATGAGGCAATGTTTGCCTTAGTGCCTCTGTGTTCTTGGCCCATGGTAAGAAGAGACATGACTGCAATGTAGAACGAAGTGGGGTGGATGAGAAGTTTCGCCGGAGTTCTCTGAATAAAAGTGTTAGTGGTTGATGAAAACTTGCAAGAATGACCCTCTATTTATACTCGTTTTCAAGTAGACTGAATATGCAAAAATGTGACAAGTGTAAGGCATGCGTGGTAGTGTTGGCATGCATTGGTAGTGTTGGCATGCATTGGTGCAGACTAGGTGGGAGTTGTCTTGTCTTGGGGAAGGCTTGGTGGAATCTGATGATGCAAAAATGTGACAAGTGGAAGGCATGCGTGGGAATCTTGCAGAATAGGTGCAGGCTAGGTGGTAGTGTTGGCATGCATTGGTGCAGACTAGGTGGGAGTTATCTTGTCTTGGGGAAGGCTTGGTGGAATCTGATGATGCAAAACTTGGACACGTGGAAGGCATGCGTGGGAATCTTGCAGAATAGGTGCGGGCTAGGTGGTAGTGTTGGCATGCATTGGTGCAGACTAGGTGGGAGTTGTCTTGTCTTGGGGAAGACTTGGTGGAATCTGATGATGCAAAACTTGGACACGTGGAAGGCATGCGTGGGAATCTTGCAGAATAGGTGCAGGCTAGGTGGTAGTGTTGGCATGCATTGTTGCAGACTAGGTGGGAGTTGTCTTGTCTTGGGGAAGACTTGGTGGAATCTGATGATGCAAAACTTGGACACGTGGAAGGCATGCGTGGGAATCTTGCAGAATAGGTGCAGGCTAGGTGGTAGTGTTGGCATGCATTGGTGCAGACTAGGTGGGAGTTGTCTTGTCTTGGGGAAGGCTTGGTGGAATCTGATGATGCAAAACTTGGACACGTGGAAGGCATGCGTGGGAATCTTGCAGAATAGGTGCAGGCTAGGTGGTAGTGTTGGCATGCATTGGTGCAGACTAGGTGGGAGTTGTCTTGTCTTGGGGAAGACTTGGTGGAATCTGATGATGCAAAACTTGGACACGTGGAAGGCATGCGTGGGAATCTTGCAGAATAGGTGCAGGCTAGGTGGTAGTGTTGGCATGCATTGGTGCAGACTAGGTGGGAGTTGTCTTGTCTTGGGGAAGGCTTGGTGGAATCTGATGATGCAAAACTTGGACACGTGGAAGGCATGCGTGGGAATCTTGCAGAATAGGTGCAGGCTAGGTGGTAGTGTTGGCATGCATTGGTGCAGACTAGGTGGGAGTTGTCTTGTCTTGGGGAAGGCTTGGTGGAATCTGATGATGCAAAACTTGGACACGTGGAAGGCATGCGTGGGAATCTTGCAGAATAGGTGCAGGCTAGGTGGTAGTGTTGGCATGCATTGGTGCAGACTAGGTGGGAGTTGTCTTGTCTTGGGGAAGGCTTGGTGGAATCTGATGATGCAAAACTTGGACACGTGGAAGGCATGCGTGGGAATCTTGCAGAATAGGTGCAGGCTACGTGGTAGTGTTGGCATGCATTGGTGCAGACTAGGTGGGAGTTGTCTTGTCTTGGGGAAGACTTGGTGGAATCTGATGATGCAAAACTTGGACACGTGGAAGGCATGCGTGGGAATCTTGCAGAATAGGTGCAGGCTAGGTGGTAGTGTTGGCATGCATTGGTGCAGACTAGGTGGGAGTTGTCTTGTCTTGGGGAAGGCTTGGTGGAATCTGATGATGAAAAACTTGGACACTTGGAAGGCATGCGTGGGAATCTTGCAGAATAGGTGCAGGCTAGGTGGTAGTGTTGGCATGCATTGGTGCAGACAAGGTGGGAATTGTCTTGTCTTGGGGAAGACTTGGTGGAATCTGATGATGCAAAACTTGGACACGTGGAAGGCATGCGTGGGAATCTTGCAGAATAGGTGCAGGCTAGGTGGTAGTGTTGGCATGCATTGGTGCAGACTAGGTGGGAGTTGTCTTGTCTTGGGGAAGACTTGGTGGAATCTGATGATGCAAAACTTGGACACGTGGAAGGCATGCGTGGGAATCTTGCAGAATAGGTGCAGGCTAGGTGGTAGTGTTGGCATGCATTGGTGCAGACTAGGTGGGAGTTGTCTTGTCTTGGGGAAGGCTTGGTGGAATTTGATGATGCAAAACTTGGACACGTGGAAGGCATGCGTGGGAATCTTGCAGAATAGGTGCAGGCTAGGTGGTAGTGTTGGCATGCATTGGTGCAGACTAGGTGGGAGTTGTCTTGTCTTGGGGAAGACTTGGTGGAATCTGATGATGCAAAACTTGGACACGTGGAAGGCATGCGTGGGAATCTTGCAGAATAGGTGCAGGCTAGGTGGTAGTGTTGGCATGCATTGGTGCAGACTAGGTGGGAGTTATCTTGTCTTGGGGAAGGCTTGGTGGAATCTGATGATGCAAAACATGGACACGTGGAAGGCATGCGTGGGAATCTTGCAGAATAGGTGCAGGCTAGGTGGTAGTGTTGGCATGCAATGGTGCAGACTAGGTGGGAGTTGTCTTGTCTTGGGGAAGACTTGGTGGAATCTGATGATGCAAAACTTGGACACGTGGAAGGCATGCGTGGGAATCTTGCAGAATAGGTGCAGGCTAGGTGGTAGTGTTGGCATACATTGGTGCAGACTAGGTGGGAGTTGTCTTGTCTTGGGGAAGGCTTGGTGGAATCTGATGATGCAAAACTTGGACACGTGGAAGGCATGCGTGGGAATCTTGCAGAATAGGTGCAGGCTAGGTGGTAGTGTTGGCATGCATTGGTGCAGACTAGGTGGGAGTTGTCTTGTCTTGGGGAAGGCTTGGTGGAATCTGATGATGCAAAACTTGGACACGTGGAAGGCATGCGTGGGAATCTTGCAGAATAGGTGCAGGCTAGGTGGTAGTGTTGGCATGCATTGGTGCAGACTAGGTGGGAGTTGTCTTGTCTTGGGGAAGGCTTGGTGGAATCTGATGATGCAAAACTTGGACACGTGGAAGGCATGCGTGGGAATCTTGCAGAATAGGTGCAGGCTAGGTGGTAGTGTTGGCATGCATTGGTGCAGACTAGGTGGGAGTTGTCTTGTCTTGGGGAAGGCTTGGTGGAATCTGATGATGCAAAACTTGGACACGTGGAAGGCATGCGTGGGAATCTTGCAGAATAGGTGCAGGCTACGTGGTAGTGTTGGCATGCATTGGTGCAGACTAGGTGGGAGTTGTCTTGTCTTGGGGAAGACTTGGTGGAATCTGATGATGCAAAACTTGGACACGTGGAAGGCATGCGTGGGAATCTTGCAGAATAGGTGCAGGCTAGGTGGTAGTGTTGGCATGCATTGGTGCAGACTAGGTGGGAGTTGTCTTGTCTTGGGGAAGGCTTGGTGGAATCTGATGATGAAAAACTTGGACACTTGGAAGGCATGCGTGGGAATCTTGCAGAATAGGTGCAGGCTAGGTGGTAGTGTTGGCATGCATTGGTGCAGACAAGGTGGGAATTGTCTTGTCTTGGGGAAGACTTGGTGGAATCTGATGATGCAAAACTTGGACACGTGGAAGGCATGCGTGGGAATCTTGCAGAATAGGTGCAGGCTAGGTGGTAGTGTTGGCATGCATTGGTGCAGACTAGGTGGGAGTTGTCTTGTCTTGGGGAAGACTTGGTGGAATCTGATGATGCAAAACTTGGACACGTGGAAGGCATGCGTGGGAATCTTGCAGAATAGGTGCAGGCTAGGTGGTAGTGTTGGCATGCATTGGTGCAGACTAGGTGGGAGTTGTCTTGTCTTGGGGAAGGCTTGGTGGAATTTGATGATGCAAAACTTGGACACGTGGAAGGCATGCGTGGGAATCTTGCAGAATAGGTGCAGGCTAGGTGGTAGTGTTGGCATGCATTGGTGCAGACTAGGTGGGAGTTGTCTTGTCTTGGGGAAGACTTGGTGGAATCTGATGATGCAAAACTTGGACACGTGGAAGGCATGCGTGGGAATCTTGCAGAATAGGTGCAGGCTAGGTGGTAGTGTTGGCATGCATTGGTGCAGACTAGGTGGGAGTTATCTTGTCTTGGGGAAGGCTTGGTGGAATCTGATGATGCAAAACATGGACACGTGGAAGGCATGCGTGGGAATCTTGCAGAATAGGTGCAGGCTAGGTGGTAGTGTTGGCATGCAATGGTGCAGACTAGGTGGGAGTTGTCTTGTCTTGGGGAAGACTTGGTGGAATCTGATGATGCAAAACTTGGACACGTGGAAGGCATGCGTGGGAATCTTGCAGAATAGGTGCAGGCTAGGTGGTAGTGTTGGCATACATTGGTGCAGACTAGGTGGGAGTTGTCTTGTCTTGGGGAAGGCTTGGTGGAATCTGATGATGCAAAACTTGGACACGTGGAAGGCATGCGTGGGAATCTTGCAGAATAGGTGCAGGCTAGGTGGTAGTGTTGGCATGCATTGGTGCAGACTAGGTGGGAGTTGTCTTGTCTTGGGGAAGGCTTGGTGGAATCTGATGATGCAAAACTTGGACACGTGGAAGGCATGCGTGGGAATCTTGCAGAATAGGTGCAGGCTAGGTGGTAGTGTTGGCATGCATTGGTGCAGACTAGGTGGGAGTTGTCTTGTCTTGGGGAAGACTTGGTGGAATCTGATGATGCAAAACTTGGACACGTGGAAGGCATGCGTGGGAATCTTGCAGAATAGGTGCAGGCTAGGTGGTAGTGTTGGCATGCATTGGTGCAGACTAGGTGGGAGTTGTCTTGTCTTGGGGAAGGCTTGGTGGAATCTGATGATGCAAAACTTGGACACGTGGAAGGCATGCGTGGGAATCTTGCAGAATAGGTGCAGGCTAGGTGGTAGTGTTGGCATGCATTGGTGCAGACTAGGTGGGAGTTGTCTTGTCTTGGGGAAGACTTGGTGGAATCTGATGATGCAAAACTTGGACACGTGGAAGGCATGCGTGGGAATCTTGCAGAATAGGTGCAGGCTAGGTGGTAGTGTTGGCATGCATTGGTGCAGACTAGGTGGGAGTTGTCTTGTCTTGGGGAAGGCTTGGTGGAATCTGATGATGCAAAACTTGGACACTTGGAAGGCATGCGTGGGAATCTTGCAGAATAGGTGCAGGCTAGGTGGTAGTGTTGGCATGCATTGGTGCAGACTAGGTGGGAATTGTCTTGGCTTGGGGAAGACTTGGTGGAATCTGATGATGCAAAACTTGGACACGTGGAAGGCATGCGTGGGAATCTTGCAGAATAGGTGCAGGCTAGGTGGTAGTGTTGGCATGCATTGGTGCAGACTAGGTGGGAGTTGTCTTGTCTTGGGGAAGACTTGGTGGAATCTGATGATGCAAAACTTGGACACGTGGAAGGCATGCGTGGGAATCTTGCAGAATAGGTGCAGGCTAGGTGGTAGTGTTGGCATGCATTGGTGCAGACTAGGTGGGAGTTGTCTTGTCTTGGGGAAGACTTGGTGGAATCTGATGATGCAAAACTTGGACACGTGGAAGGCATGCGTGGGAATCTTGCAGAATAGGTGCAGGCTAGGTGGTAGTGTTGGCATGCATTGGTGCAGACTAGGTGGGAGTTATCTTGTCTTGGGGAAGGCTTGGTGGAATCTGATGATGCAAAACATGGACACGTGGAAGGCATGCGTGGGAATCTTGCAGAATAGGTGCAGGCTAGGTGGTAGTGTTGGCATGCAATGGTGCAGACTAGGTGGGAGTTGTCTTGTCTTGGGGAAGACTTGGTGGAATCTGATGATGCAAAACTTGGACACGTGGAAGGCATGCGTGGGAATCTTGCAGAATAGGTGCAGGCTAGGTGGTAGTGTTGGCATACATTGGTGCAGACTAGGTGGGAGTTGTCTTGTCTTGGGGAAGGCTTGGTGGAATCTGATGATGCAAAACTTGGACACGTGGAAGGCATGCGTGGGAATCTTGCAGAATAGGTGCAGGCTAGGTGGTAGTGTTGGCATGCATTGGTGCAGACTAGGTGGGAGTTGTCTTGTCTTGGGGAAGGCTTGGTGGAATCTGATGATGCAAAACTTGGACACGTGGAAGGCATGCGTGGGAATCTTGCAGAATAGGTGCAGGCTAGGTGGTAGTGTTGGCATGCATTGGTGCAGACTAGGTGGGAGTTGTCTTGTCTTGGGGAAGACTTGGTGGAATCTGATGATGCAAAACTTGGACACGTGGAAGGCATGCGTGGGAATCTTGCAGAATAGGTGCAGGCTAGGTGGTAGTGTTGGCATGCATTGGTGCAGACTAGGTGGGAGTTGTCTTGTCTTGGGGAAGGCTTGGTGGAATCTGATGATGCAAAACTTGGACACGTGGAAGGCATGCGTGGGAATCTTGCAGAATAGGTGCAGGCTAGGTGGTAGTGTTGGCATGCATTGGTGCAGACTAGGTGGGAGTTGTCTTGTCTTGGGGAAGACTTGGTGGAATCTGATGATGCAAAACTTGGACACGTGGAAGGCATGCGTGGGAATCTTGCAGAATAGGTGCAGGCTAGGTGGTAGTGTTGGCATGCATTGGTGCAGACTAGGTGGGAGTTGTCTTGTCTTGGGGAAGGCTTGGTGGAATCTGATGATGCAAAACTTGGACACTTGGAAGGCATGCGTGGGAATCTTGCAGAATAGGTGCAGGCTAGGTGGTAGTGTTGGCATGCATTGGTGCAGACTAGGTGGGAATTGTCTTGGCTTGGGGAAGACTTGGTGGAATCTGATGATGCAAAACTTGGACACGTGGAAGGCATGCGTGGGAATCTTGCAGAATAGGTGCAGGCTAGGTGGTAGTGTTGGCATGCATTGGTGCAGACTAGGTGGGAGTTGTCTTGTCTTGGGGAAGACTTGGTGGAATCTGATGATGCAAAACTTGGACACGTGGAAGGCATGCGTGGGAATCTTGCAGAATAGGTGCAGGCTAGGTGGTAGTGTTGGCATGCATTGGTGCAGACTAGGTGGGAGTTGTCTTGTCTTGGGGAAGGCTTGGTGGAATCTGATGATGCAAAACTTGGACACGTGGAAGGCATGCGTGGGAATCTTGCAGAATAGGTGCAGGCTAGGTGGTAGTGTTGGCATGCATTGGTGCAGACTAGGTGGGAGTTGTCTTGTCTTGGGGAAGACTTGGTGGAATCTGATGATGCAAAACTTGGACACGTGGAAGGCATGCGTGGGAATCTTACAGAATAGGTGCAGGCTAGGTGGTAGTGTTGGCATGCATTGGTGCAGACTAGGTGGGAGTTGTCTTGTCTTGGGGAAGGCTTGGTGGAATCTGATGATGCAAAACTTGGACACGTGGAAGGCATGCGTGGGAATCTTGCAGAATAGGTGCAGGCTAGGTGGTAGTGTTGGCATGCATTGGTGCAGACTAGGTGGGAGTTGTCTTGTCTTGGGGAAGACTAGGTGGAATATGATGATGCAAAACTTGGACACGTGGAAGGCATGCGTGGGAATCTTGCAGAATAGGTGCAGGCTAGGTGGTAGTGTTGGCATGCATTGGTGCAGACTAGGTGGGAGTTGTCTTGTCTTGGAGAAGGCTTGGTGGAATCTGATGATGCAAAACTTGGACACGTGGAAGGCATGCGTGGGAATCTTGCAGAATAGGTGCAGGCTAGGTGGTAGTGTTGGCATGCATTGATGCAGACTAGGTGGGAGTTGTCTTGTCTTGGGGAAGACTTGGTGGAATCTGATGATGCAAAACTTGGACACGTGGAAGGCATGCGTGGGAATCTTGCAGAATAGGTGCAGGCGAGGTGGTAGTGTTGGCATGCATTGGTGCAGACTAGGTGGGAGTTGTCTTGTCTTGGGGAAGACTTGATGGAATCTGATGATGCAAAACTTGGACACGTGGAAGGCATGCGTGGGAATCTTGCAGAATAGGTGCAGGCTAGGTGGTAGTGTTGGCATGCATTGGTGCAGACTAGGTGGGAGTTGTCTTGTCTTGGGGAAGGCTTGGTGGAATCTGATGATGCAAAACTTGGACACGTGGAAGGCATGCGTGGGAATCTTGCAGAATAGGTGCAGGCTAGGTGGTAGTGTTGGCATGCATTGGTGCAGACTAGGTGGGAGTTGTCTTGTCTTGGGGAAGACTTGGTGGAATCTGATGATGCAAAACTTGGACACGTGGAAGGCATGCGTGGGAATCTTGCAGAATAGGTGCAGGCTAGGTGGTAGTGTTGGCATGCATTGGTGCAGACTAGGTGGGAGTTGTCTTGTCTTGGGGAAGGCTTGGTGGAATCTGATGATGCAAAACTTGGACACGTGGAAGGCATGCGTGGGAATCTTGCAGAATAGGTGCAGGCTAGGTGGTAGTGTTGGCATGCATTGGTGCAGACTAGGTGGGAGTTGTCTTGTCTTGGGGAAGACTTGGTGGAATCTGATGATGCAAAACTTGGACACGTGGAAGGCATGCGTGGGAATCTTACAGAATAGGTGCAGGCTAGGTGGTAGTGTTGGCATGCATTGGTGCAGACTAGGTGGGAGTTGTCTTGTCTTGGGGAAGGCTTGGTGGAATCTGATGATGCAAAACTTGGACACGTGGAAGGCATGCGTGGGAATCTTGCAGAATAGGTGCAGGCTAGGTGGTAGTGTTGGCATGCATTGGTGCAGACTAGGTGGGAGTTGTCTTGTCTTGGGGAAGACTAGGTGGAATATGATGATGCAAAACTTGGACACGTGGAAGGCATGCGTGGGAATCTTGCAGAATAGGTGCAGGCTAGGTGGTAGTGTTGGCATGCATTGGTGCAGACTAGGTGGGAGTTGTCTTGTCTTGGAGAAGGCTTGGTGGAATCTGATGATGCAAAACTTGGACACGTGGAAGGCATGCGTGGGAATCTTGCAGAATAGGTGCAGGCTAGGTGGTAGTGTTGGCATGCATTGATGCAGACTAGGTGGGAGTTGTCTTGTCTTGGGGAAGACTTGGTGGAATCTGATGATGCAAAACTTGGACACGTGGAAGGCATGCGTGGGAATCTTGCAGAATAGGTGCAGGCGAGGTGGTAGTGTTGGCATGCATTGGTGCAGACTAGGTGGGAGTTGTCTTGTCTTGGGGAAGACTTGATGGAATCTGATGATGCAAAACTTGGACACGTGGAAGGCATGCGTGGGAATCTTGCAGAATAGGTGCAGGCTAGGTGGTAGTGTTGGCATGCATTGGTGCAGACTAGGTGGGAGTTGTCTTGTCTTGGGGAAGGCTTGGTGGAATCTGATGATGCAAAACTTGGACACGTGGAAGGCATGCGTGGGAATCTTGCAGAATAGGTGCAGGCTAGGTGGTAGTGTTGGCATGCATTGGTGCAGACTAGGTGGGAGTTGTCTTGTCTTGGGGAAGACTTGGTGGAATCTGATGATGCAAAACTTGGACACGTGGAAGGCATGCGTGGGAATCTTGCAGAATAGGTGCAGGCTAGGTGGTAGTGTTGGCATGCATTGGTGCAGACTAGGTGGGAGTTGTCTTGTCTTGGGGAAGACTTGGTGGAATCTGATGATACAAAACTTGGACACGTGGAAGGCATGCGTGGGAATCTTGCAGAATAGGTGCAACCTAGGTGGTAGTGTTGGCATGCATTGGTGCAGACTAGGTGGGAGTTGTCTTGTCTTGGGGAAGGCTTGGTGGAATCTGATGATGCAAAACTTGGACACGTGGAAGGCATGCGTGGGAATCTTGCAGAATAGGTGCAGGCTAGGTGGTAGTGTTGGCATGCATTGGTGCAGACTAGGTGGGAGTTGTCTTGTCTTGGAGAAGGCTTGGTGGAATCTGATGATGCAAAACTTGGACACGTGGAAGGCATGCGTGGGAATCTTGCAGAATAGGTGCAGGCTAGGTGGTAGTGTTGGCATGCATTGATGCAGACTAGGTGGGAGTTGTCTTGTCTTGGAGAAGACTTGGTGGAATCTGATGATGCAAAACTTGGACACGTGGAAGGCATGCGTGGGAATCTTGCAGAATAGGTGCAGGCTAGGTGGTAGTGTTGGCATGCATTGATGCAGACTAGGTGGGAGTTGTCTTGTCTTGGGGAAGACTTGATGGAATCTGATGATGCAAAACTTGGACACGTGGAAGGCATGCGTGGGAATCTTGCAGAATAGGTGCAGGCTAGGTGGTAGTGTTGGCATGCATTGGTGCAGACTAGGTGGGAGTTGTCTTGTCTTGGGGAAGGCTTGGTGGAATCTGATGATGCAAAACTTGGACACGTGGAAGGCATGCGTGGGAATCTTGCAGAATAGGTGCAGGCTAGGTGGTAGTGTTGGCATGCATTGGTGTAGACTAGGTGGGAGTTGTCTTGTCTTGGGGAAGACTTGGTGGAATCTGATGATGCAAAACTTGGACACGTGGAAGGCATGCGTGGGAATCTTGCAGAATAGGTGCAGGCTAGGTGGTAGTGTTGGCATGCATTGGTGCAGACTAGGTGGGAGTTGTCTTGTCTTGGGGAAGACTTGGTGGAATCTGATGATGCAAAACTTGGACACGTGGAAGGCATGCGTGGGAATCTTGCAGAATAGGTGCAGGCTAGGTGGTAGTGTTGGCATGCATTGGTGCAGACTAGGTGGGAGTTGTCTTGTCTTGGGGAAGGCTTGGTGGAATCTGATGATGCAAAACTTGGACACGTGGAAGGCATGCGTGGGAATCTTGCAGAATAGGTGCAGGCTAGGTGGTAGTGTTGGCATGCATTGGTGCAGACTAGGTGGGAGTTGTCTTGTCTTGGGGAAGACTTAGTGGAATCTGATGATGCAAAAATGTGACACGTGGAAGGCATGCGTGGGAATCTTGCAGAATAGGTGCAGGCTGGGTGGTAGTGTTAGCATGCATTGGTGCAGACTAGGTGGGAGTTGTCTTGTCTTGGGGAAGACTTGGTGGAATCTGATGATGCAAAACTTGGACACGTGGAAGGCATGCGTGGGAATCTTGCAGAATAGGTGCAGGCTAGGTGGTAGTGTTGGCATGCATTGGTGCAGACTAGGTGGGAGTTGTCTTGTCTTGGGGAAGACTTGGTGGAATCTGATGATGCAAAACTTGGACACGTGGAAGGCATGCGTGGGAATCTTGCAGAATAGGTGCAGGCTAGGTGGTAGTGTTGGCATGCATTGGTGCAGACTAGGTGGGAGTTGTCTTGTCTTGGGGAAGGCTTGGTGGAATCTGATGATGCAAAACTTGGACACGTGGAAGGCATGCGTGGGAATCTTGCAGAATAGGTGCAGGCTAGGTGGTAGTGTTGGCATGCATTGGTGCAGACTAGGTGGGAGTTGTCTTGTCTTGGGGAAGACTTAATGGAATCTGATGATGCAAAAATGTGACACGTGGAAGGCATGCGTGGGAATCTTGCAGAATAGGTGCAGGCTAGGTGGTAGTGTTGGCATGCATTGGTGCATACTAGGTGGGAGTTATCTTGTCTTGGGGAAGGCTTGGTGGAATCTGATGATGCAAAACTTGGACACGTGGAAGGCATGCGTGGGAATCTTGCAGAATAGGTGCAGGCTAGGTGGTAGTGTTGGCATGCATTGGTGCAGACTAGGTGGGAGTTGTCTTGTCTTGGGGAAGACTTGGTGGAATCTGATGATGCAAAACTTGGACACGTGGAAGGCATGCGTGGGAATCTTGCAGAATAGGTGCAGGCTAGGTGGTAGTGTTGGCATGCATTGGTGCAGACTAGGTGGGAGTTGTCTTGTCTTGGGGAAGGCTTGGTGGAATCTGATGATGCAAAACTTGGACACGTGGAAGGCATGCGTGGGAATCTTGCAGAATAGGTGCAGGCTAGGTGGTAGTGTTGGCATGCATTGGTGCAGACTAGGTGGGAGTTGTCTTGTCTTGGGGAAGACTTGGTGGAATCTGATGATGCAAAACTTGGACACGTGGAAGGCATGCGTGGGAATCTTACAGAATAGGTGCAGGCTAGGTGGTAGTGTTGGCATGCATTGGTGCAGACTAGGTGGGAGTTGTCTTGTCTTGGGGAAGGCTTGGTGGAATCTGATGATGCAAAACTTGGACACGTGGAAGGCATGCGTGGGAATCTTGCAGAATAGGTGCAGGCTAGGTGGTAGTGTTGGCATGCATTGGTGCAGACTAGGTGGGAGTTGTCTTGTCTTGGGGAAGACTAGGTGGAATATGATGATGCAAAACTTGGACACGTGGAAGGCATGCGTGGGAATCTTGCAGAATAGGTGCAGGCTAGGTGGTAGTGTTGGCATGCATTGGTGCAGACTAGGTGGGAGTTGTCTTGTCTTGGAGAAGGCTTGGTGGAATCTGATGATGCAAAACTTGGACACGTGGAAGGCATGCGTGGGAATCTTGCAGAATAGGTGCAGGCTAGGTGGTAGTGTTGGCATGCATTGGTGCAGACTAGGTGGGAGTTGTCTTGTCTTGGGGAAGACTTGGTGGAATCTGATGATGCAAAACTTGGACACGTGGAAGGCATGCGTGGGAATCTTGCAGAATAGGTGCAGGCTAGGTGGTAGTGTTGGCATGCATTGGTGCAGACTAGGTGGGAGTTGTCTTGTCTTGGGGAAGGCTTGGTGGAATCTGATGATGCAAAACTTGGACACGTGGAAGGCATGCGTGGGAATCTTGCAGAATAGGTGCAGGCTAGGTGGTAGTGTTGGCATGCATTGGTGCAGACTAGGTGGGAGTTGTCTTGTCTTGGGGAAGACTTAGTGGAATCTGATGATGCAAAACTTGGACACGTGGAAGGCATGCGTGGGAATCTTGCAGAATAGGTGCAGGCTAGGTGGTAGTGTTGGCATGCATTGGTGCAGACTAGGTGGGAGTTATCTTGTCTTGGGGAAGGCTTGGTGGAATCTGATGATGCAAAACTTGGACACGTGGAAGGCATGCGTGGGAATCTTGCAGAATAGGTGCAGGCTAGGTGGTAGTGTTGGCATGCATTGGTTTAGACTAGGTGGGAGTTGTCTTGTCTTGGGGAAGACTTGGTGGAATCTGATGATGCAAAACTTGGACACGTGGAAGGCATGCGTGGGAATCTTGCAGAATAGGTGCAGGCTAGGTGGTAGTGTTGGCATGCATTGGTGCAGACTAGGTGGGAGTTGTCTTGTCTTGGGGAAGGCTTGGTGGAATCTGATGATGCAAAACTTGGACACGTGGAAGGCATGCGTGGGAATCTTGCAGAATAGGTGCAGGCTAGGTGGTAGTGTTGGCATGCATTGGTGCAGACTAGGTGGGAGTTGTCTTGTCTTGGGGAAGACTTGGTGGAATCTGATGATGCAAAACTTGGACACGTGGAAGGCATGCGTGAGAATCTTGCAGAATAGGTGCAGGCTAGGTGGTAGTGTTGGCATGCATTGGTGCAGACTAGGTGGGAGTTGTCTTGTCTTGGGGAAGACTTGGTGGAATCTGATGATGCAAAACTTGGACACGTGGAAGGCATGCGTGGGAATCTTGCAGAATAGGTGCAGGCTAGGTTCAAGCATGCAAAGCTAAAGCTGAGACTAAGTTCAGACTATGTGGAGAATACATTTGATGGATAGGCAGTAGACGTGTCAAAATTATTACATGCATGCAGTTCCACCTTGCCTGCAAGATTCTTGCATGCTTTACACGTGTCCAAGTTTTGCATGCGTTGCTCTTGGGGAAGGCTTGGTTTCTTGCATGCTTTACACGTGTCCAAGTTTTGCATGCGTTTCTCTTGGGGAAGGCTTGGTTGAAGACATGCATGCAAAGATGTGTCGGAATCTTGCAGTATAAATATGCACACACATTTTCACAAAGGTATTCACAATATCTTCACAGCAATCTTCACAAAACCTTCACAATATCATCACAAAACCTTAAAAAAACTATCACAATATCATCACAAAACCCTCACAAAACCTTCACAAAACCTTCACAAAACCTTCACAAAATCTTCACAAACCCTTCACAAAACCATCACAATATCTTCACAAAACATGGCATCTTCATCACAATACAAAATCAAAGCTCACGTCAATGGTGAGACTTATGAATGTGATATGTCTGGCTTCCTATTTAGAAACACCGAATGCACTCGTTTTTGTCTAAATAGAGGAGCTGACTTCTCTTACCTGAAAAGGAAGATTGAGTCCAAACTAAGACAACCCGTGTCCCAAATTTTTTATCAACAACCTTTTTTTTCAGAAAACAACTCTGTCAAGTTTTATAAGTCATTGATTCAAAATGACATGGAGACACAATACATGCTTCGTAACCATGAGTACTCTGGTTACGAATACATAGTGTTGTACATTGTGTTGGAACAACCTCAATCAACTCAGAATATTCAATCACAGGTTATTGATCCTGTGATTGATGACGAACAAGATGTTGAGCACCACGTTGAAGACGATGTGGTTGATGATGCTGAAGACGTGGTTGATGACTTGGTGAACCGTCATTCTGAAGACGAAGACCAAGCTCAAATACCTATAGCGCAACGCTACTCACCGCCTGTACACTTCACAACACTTAACTTGGGCGAGGATGAGCCCTCATCAGATATGTTCTACAACCCATATATGAGGTCTGATGAGGACTTAAAGAAGGGTGACCAATATCGGACCAAGGAAGAGTGTCTGTTAGCAATAAAGAACTGGCACTTGAAAAATTGTGTTGACTATGATGTTATCAAATCAAATCCGGAAAGATACGTCATTGTATGCAAAAATCCGGAGTGTGGGTATAGGTTGATGGCATCGTACAAGAAGAAACATAATGCGTGGGTGATAGGGTCCATATCTCAAGCTCACATTTGCGTCAACACCAACATGGCACAGGATCATCGCAAACTTAGCCATGATATGATCTGCCATTCCATATTACCTCTAGTTGAGGCTGACCCGTCACTGAAGGTGAAAACAATTATCTCCCATTGTGTGGCTGTTTTCAAATATACACCGTCATACAGAAAGGCTTGGTTAGCGAAAACCAAGGCAATTGAACTGGTATACGGTAACTGGGAGGAATCATACAAACAACTACCACGCTACCTGGCTGCACTACGATTGTACTCACCTGGGACGGTTACTATAATGGAGACCTTGCCTGCACAATCCCCTGACGGAACTCGTCTAGAAGGTAATGGAATTTTCCATAGACTTTTCTGGGCATTCCGTCCCTGCATCATCGGGTTCACATTCTGCAAACCACTTGTTCAAGTCGATGGAACTTGGCTGTATGGGAAATACAAAGGATTGTTACTGATGGCGGTCGCACAAGATGGCAATTCTAATATTTTCCCAATAGCCTTTGCATTGGTAGAAGGAGAAACGGCTGCTGCTTGGAGTTTCTTCCTTAAGAATCTCCGAACGCACGTGACTCCACAAGCTGGCATCTGTGTGATTTCTGACAGGCACGCTTCAATAGACAGTGCATACAATAATCCAGCAAATGGTTGGCATGACCCCCCGTCTACCCATGTTTACTGCATCAGGCATATTGCTCAAAATTTTATGCGGGAGTTCAAGGATAACTTCTTGAAGCAACATTTGATAAACGCGGGGTATGCATTAAACCAACCTGGATTCCAATACTACCGCCGAGAAATAGTGTTGGCAAATTCTGATGCAGGGAGGTGGATCGATAATATCGACAGAGCGAAGTGGACTAGATCATACGACGATGGGGTGAGGTGGGGCCACATGACAACAAATCTTGTGGAATCAATGAACGGCGTGTTTAAGGGCATACGTAACCTCCCGGTAACCGCATTGGTGAGTGTGACCTATTTTCGGATGGCAACGTTGTTCGTAACAAGAGGCAGGCGCTGGAATGAAGTGTTGCAGACGAGTCAAGTATATAGTGATGCCTGCATGAAGTTTATGAGGCAGGAATCTGCCAAAGCCAGCAGCCATCGGGTTACGGAATTCGACCGCCATGGCCACACTTTTAGTGTCAAGGAAACAATTGACCACAACCAAGGGCTGCCCAGACAAGAGTATAGGGTCCTAATACCAGACCGTTGGTGCGACTGTGGTCAATTTCAGGCCTATCGTATGCCTTGTTCCCATGTCATTGCAGCGTGTTCACACAGCCACTTCGATGCATTATCGCTAGTGTCTCCAATCTACAAAGTTGCAACATTGCTCAATGTATACGACAATCCCTTTCCGGTGGTAGCATTGGAGGCGTATTGGCCAGAGTATGACGGGGAAATTGTTTGGCACAACGAATCGATGCGGCGGAATAAAAGTGGTCGCCCAAATAGCAGGCGCATTAGAACTGAAATGGACGTCACAGAGAAAATGCAGAGGAAGTGTAGCATATGTAGACAACTAGGGCATAATAAGAACAAATGTCCATATCGTGGATCTAGTTCCACAACTTAGTTTTCATTTTCATAAATCTGTGTACCAATGCTGTTTATCATTAAAGTTTACTTTTTATTCCAAATAGAAGATGACACTTGAACAACAAACACAAACATCTAACATTACAACACCAATTACCTGAGAAACAAAAACAAACACTACAACAAAAACAAGTACTAAAACAAGAACAAGTACTAGAACAATAACAAATACAACAACAACATGACAGACAACCATTAAAATCTAAGAAATTACAACAGTTAACACTATATCGTCTGATCCATGCATCATTTGGATGCAATCAATGTCGCTTTCAACTTCAACCCACCAACGTATTGTTTCTCCAGTTTCAAATGAGAACCTTGTTCTAAGCCTCTGAATCCTTCTTATGACTTCACCAGGTTGGTAATCTCCCTCTAACCAAGACATCAAGGACCTTTTTAGTTGGTCCAACGAACGGATGTTCCAAAACTTCATCTCCATTGGGGGTTTCAAAGGCGAAAAAATAACATGCCCATCCCTTTTCAAGATTACTTGTTCAGGATCCGGGCGCCTTGATGATGTTCGCTGCCATGACGACGGTCTTGGAGATGCCATGAACTCAACTTGATAGAGAAAGTGATAAGAAATAGTGGTGAAGCGAATGCAAGGAAATAACACTTTATTTATAGGAAAAGATTTGGGTTGTACACCAATCTACTTAACCCTAATTAGTGTCGCACTTGATTAATTAGGGTTTCAATTAGGTCATAACTACCAAACTCTGATTATAATCGATCAATAAACCCTAATTATAAATGATAGATTAACCTTAACATGATTAACCCTAATTCTCCCAAAAATTTATAAATAATATTATTTACTTATAAATTAAATTAATATATATAAATTAATATATATATATATATATTCATTTTATTTATATATATGTGTTAATATAAATGTGTTAATATTCATTTTATTTATATATATGTGTTAATATAAATTTTATTTTATTTATATCTTGTAAATAAATATTTATATATATTAATTTACATGTGTATAATATTAATTGTTTATAAATTAAATTAATATATATATATATATATATATATATATATATATATATATATATATATATATATATATATATATATATATATATATATATATATATATATAAATAATATATATATAAATTAATATATATATATCTTGTAATAATTTTATTTATATATAAGTGTTAATATAAATTAATATAATTTATAAAAAAAATATATTTATCAAATATCTAATATTTTAAAAAAAAAATTAAAAAAATAAATAATAAAACATGTTAAAAAAAAAAAAAATGGGAATGGGTGTAGGCGCCACTCCTAGTGGCGACTTGCCCTACCCATTAAGGGTAGGCGCCAACTAGGGTGGCGACTATGTACACTTTTAGGGCAAATTTTGCCCATTTGTGTAATATTTTTGAAAAAATGGTTAATTTTGAAATTTTTTTAAAAATTCTGGATATTTAAAAAAAAAATTCTAAAATGGAGGTGTTATAATTGTTGTTCATGCATTTTATTATGAAATATGGTAAAGTTGTAAAGTAGGTACCACATTTACCTAAAATATGGTATTTGTATACATGACTTACCCGCATTTATTAAGAAATGCGATAAAATTACAAAGAAGGTGAAACATATGTCTTAAAATGGATGTGTTATAATTGATTTTCTTACATTTTATTATGAAATGTGGTAAAGTTGCAAAGTAGGTACCACATTTATCCTAAAATATGGTATTTGTATACATGTCTTACCCATATTTATTAAGAAATGCGATAAAATTTCAAAGAAGGTGCAACGTATGTCTTAAAATGGATGTGTTATAATTGATTTTCATGCATTCATATGAAATATGGTAAAGTTACAAAGTAGATACCACATTTATCCTAAAATATGGTATTTGTATACATGTCTTACCAACATTTATTAAGAAATGCGGTAAAATTACAAAGAAGGTGCAACATTAGTCTTAAAATGGATGTGTTATAATTGTTTTCCATGCATTTATTATGAAATATGGTAAAGTGTTTAAGTAGGTACCATATTTATCCTAAAATATAGTATTTGTATACATGTTTTATCCACACTTATTAAGACATGCGATAAAATTACAAAGAAGGTGCAACATTTGTCTTAAAATGGATGTGTTATAATTGCTTTTCATGCATTCATATGAAATATGGTAAAGTTACAAAGTAGATACCACATTTATCCTAAAATATGGTATTTGTATACATGTTTTTCCTATATTTATTAAGAAATGCGGTAAAATTACAAATAAGGTGCAACGATCGTTCTTAAATGGATGTGTTATACATGTTTTTCATGCATTTATTATGAAATGTGGTAAAATTATAAAGTAGGTACCACATTTATCCTAAAGTATGGTATTTGTATACATGTTTTACCCACATTTATTAGGAATGCGGTAAAATTACAAAGAAAGTGCAACATTTGTCTTAAAATGGATGTATTATAATTGTTTTTCATGCATTTATTATGAATAATGGTAAAGTTGTAAAGTAGGTACCACATTTATCCTAAAATATGGTATTTGCATATATGTGTTACCAGCATCTATTAAGAAATGTGGTAAAATTACAAAGAAGGTGCAATATTTGTCTTAAAATGGAGGTGTTATAATTGTTTTTCATGCATTTTATTATGAAACGTGGTAAAGTTGCAAAGTAGGTACCACATTTATCCTAAAATATTGTATTTGTATACATGTTTTACCCACATTTATTAAGAAATGCGATAAAATTACAAAGAAGGTGCAACATATGTCTCAAAATGGATGTGTTATAATTGATTTTCATGCATTCATATGAAATATGGTAAAGCTACAAAGTAGATACCACTGTTATCCTAAAATATGGTATTTGTATACATGTCTTACCAACATTTATTAAGAAATGCGTTAAAATTACAAAGAAGGTGCAACATTAGTCTTAAAATGGATGTGTTATAATTGTTTTCCATGCATTTATTATGAAATATGGTAAAGTTGTTAAGTAGGTACCATATTTATCCTAAAATATAGTATTTGTATACATGTTTTATCCACACTTATTAAGACATGCGATAAAATTACAAAGAAGGTGCAACATTTGTCTTAAAATGGATGTGTTATAATTGCTTTTCATGCATTCATATGAAATATGGTAAAGTTACAAAGTAGATACCACATTTATCCTAAAATATGGTATTTGTATACATGTTTTTCCTATATTTATTAAGAAATGCGGTAAAATTACAAATAAGGTGCAACGATCGTTCTTAAATGGATGTGTTATACATGTTTTTCATGCATTTATTATGAAATGTGGTAAAATTATAAAGTAGGTACCACATTTATCCTAAAGTATGGTATTTGTATACATGTTTTACCCACATTTATTAAGAAATGCGGTAAAATTACAAAGAAAGTGCAACATTTGTCTTAAAATGGATGTATTATAATTGTTTTTCATGCATTTATTATGAATAATGGTAAAGTTGTAAAGTAGGTACCACATTTATCCTAAAATATGGTATTTGCATATATGTGTTACCAGCATCTATTAAGAAATGTGGTAAAATTACAAAGAAGGTGCAATATTTGTCTTAAAATGGAGGTGTTATAATTGTTTTTCATGCATTTTATTATGAAACGTGGTAAAGTTGCAAAGTAGGTACAACATTTATCCTAAAATATTGTATTTGTATACATGTTTTACCCACATTTATTAAGAAATGCGATAAAATTACAAAGAAGGTGCAACATATGTCTCAAAATGGATGTGTTATAATTGATTTTCATGCATTCATATGAAATATGGTAAAGTTACAAAGTAGATACCACATTTATCCTAAAATATAGTATTTGTATACATGTTTTTCATGCATTTACTAAGAAATACGGTAAAATTACAAATAAGGTGCAACGATCGTCTTAAAATGGATGTGTAATTATTGTTTTTCATGCATTTATTATGAAATGTGGTAAAATTGTAAAGTAAGTACCACATTTATCCTAAAGTATGGTATTTGTATATATGTTTTACCCGCATTTATTAAGAAATACGGTAAAATTACAACGAAAATTCACCATTTGTCTTAAAATGGATGTGTTATAATTGTTTTTCATGCATTTATTACGAAATGTGGTAAGGTTGTAAAGTAGGTACCACATTTATCCTTAAATATGCTATTAGTATACATATTTTACCCGTATTTATTAAGAAATACGGTAAAATTACAAAGAAGGTGCAACATTTGTCTTCAAATGGAGGTGTTATAATTGTTTTTCATGCATTTTATTATGAAATATGGTAAAGTTGCAAAGTAGGTACCACATTTACCTAAAATATGGTATTTGTATACATGACTTACCCGCATTTATTAAGAAATGCGATAAAATTACAAAGAAGGTGAAACATGTAACACCCTTCTAAAATACCCCAATAAATAATTAAAACAACCAAACATAAATCAGAGTAAATATGCAATTAAGGGTGTCACACTTGACACTTCACACCATGTTCCAAATTAACTCGTCATGCTCATTTATTCATCAAAATAAACCTTTGCATAATTCGCAGCGGATAGAAATCTAATCAACATGCAGAACATGTAACACATTACATGTAAACTGTTCAACCACAATCAAATAAAACAAGGTAAAACATCCCGTCCCGATGTTACATCTACCAGAGCATGACCCACTAAGGAACTACACTAGACTCCAAGCACTAGCTTCTACTCAATCACTGCTCGTTACCTGAAACATAGTTGTAAGGGTGAGTTCCTCAATCGATATAATAAGCATTATAAAATATCATGTAATGCTAAGTAAATGAACACATCTCATCACCCTAATCATATCACACATTCAGTAACGGCAACATCAACTCATACTCATAATCATGCTCAACATAAACATCAAAACACACGTATAATATTGGAACACATCCATTCATATTATACACAATACATACATTATGCAATGAGACTCCATGCATGCGGTACCGACTATTCGTGAACATATAGTTCAACCTCACCGATCAAATCCAGATACGGCTACCAAGCTCACTAGTCCCACTCATTTGAGACCTAGTGACCACTCACTAATTCCTCACCATGGGAATTAGCTACCACCCCAAGGGCTATGATATGCACGCTAATCACCTAGCATGCAAACATCAACAACAATCCACAATAACTCACTCACTAATTCCTCACCATGGGAATTAGCTACCACCATAAAGGCCACAATATGCAAGCTAAATCACTTAGTCATGCAACATCAACAATCATCCACAATGGACATATGCTCACACTCTAAGCCATAAACAGTCCATTCACAATTGCATACATAATAGATACATCCACAACATTATGCATACAATCATACATCATCCACATATTTATCACATAATCATATCATGCCACATAATCAATCACAGTATTAGCACACTCTACTAATACCCCTACCACTCAAAACAACGGGAAATGATCCCTATTATATCACACGCCAATATAGGCCAAACATCAAACATGTACACCACATTTAAATATAAATTTTTCACTTTTCACACAGTGTTAACCGGTTAACGCCCTGGGTTAACCGGTTAACGCGACACAGAACACGCTTCCTGGCAATTCACAACAGTGTTAACCGGTTAACACCCTGGGTTAACCGGTTAACGCAAGACAGACAGCAATATTTTCACAATTCATAACAGTGTTAACCGGTTAACACCCTGGGTTAACCGGTTAACGCAAGACAGAAAGCTGTTCCTGCGCTAACACGAAGCAGAATGCAGAATTCTCCGCATTTTCCGCCGTTGGAGGACTTCCGGACCTCCGATTCCAATTCCATAAAAAGCTACACTTTCGGAAAATCAAGACTCATCCAATTACAGATTCAATTACAGCTTTAACATAACTTATTCATCTCAATTTTTCAGCATTCAACATCCCAATTAGGGGCAATTCAACGGCTTATCACTACCCATTACATGTTAATCCATAATACCCATTAAACGACGATAAACCCCCCTTACCTGAATTAATCCGGCAATCCTTTAGCTTCAAGCTCTTCCTTCTTCAACCTTCTTCTCCTGCTCTTCCTTTTTGCCCTTTCTCCACTTTTCTGTCGCTTTTCCCTTTTCACGTGAAAAAACCTTTCTTTACCAAATGGAACTCTTATATATATTCCAACTTATATTCCAATTTATATTATTCCAATAATAATAATAATTCCAATAATAATCCAATTATTTAATTAAATTAATAAATATACTATTAACTTAATTTAAATAATTATCATATTTTATCGGGGTGTTACAACTCTCCCCCACTAAAAGAGTTTTCGTCCTCGAAAACATACCTCAAGCGAATAACTCCGGATAAGACTCCTTCATCTGACTCTCAAGTTCCCAAGTCACATTGCCACCTGCTGGTCCTCCCCAAGCTACCTTTACCAAAGCAATCTCTTTACCCCGCAACTGCTTCAACTCTCGATCCTCGATCCTCATAGGTGATGTTTCAACAGTCAGGTTATCTCTCACCTGTACATCATCTACTTGGACCACATGCGACGGATCAGGAATGTACCTCCTCAACTGAGACACATGAAAAACCTCATGCAAATTCGCAAGTGACGGCGGTAAAGCGATACGATAGGCTACCTCCCCCATCCTCTCCAAAATCTGATAAGGACCAACAAATCGAGGTGTCAACTTCTTCGACTTCAAAGCTCGACCAATCCCAGTTATCGGAGTAACACGAAGAAACACATGATCTCCCTCTTGAAACTCAAGTGACTTCCTCCTCTTGTCGTGATAACTCTTCTGACGACTCTGAGCAATCCTCATCTTCTCCTGAATCATCTTAATCTTTTCCGTAGTTTGTTAAACAATCTCTGGTCCAACCACAACACTCTCACCGGACTCATACCAACATAAAGGTGTCCGACATCTCCTACCATACAAAGCTTCAAACGGTGCCATACCAATGCTCGAATGAAAACTATTGTTGTAGGTAAACTCAATCAAAGGTAAATAGCAATCCCAAGCACCTCCCTTTTCCAAAACACAAGCCCTCAAAAGATCCTCCAGTGATTGAATTGTCCTCTCAGTCTGACCATCAGTCTGCGGATGATATGCAGAACTCAATCTCAGCTTAGTTCCCAAAGCCCTCTGCAAACCTTCCCAGAACTTCGATGCAAATCTAGGATCTCTGTCCGGAACAATACTCGACGGAATACCATGCAAACTTACAATTTTCTCAATATACAACTCAGCTAATCTCTCTAACGGATAATCCATTCTGATCGGAATGAAATGAGCCGATTTTGTCAATCTGTCAACAATCACCCAAATAGCTTCAAAATTCTTAATTGTCCTCGGTAAACCAGAAACAAAATCCATACTGATACTATCCCACTTCCACTCTGGAATAGCCAACGGTTGCATTAGCCCAGACGGCTTCTGATGCTCAATCTTTGACTTCTGACAAGTCAAACAGGAATAAACAAAACTCGCAATTTCTCTTTTCATTCCCGGCCACCAAAATAACTTTTTCAAATCATGATACATCTTCGTAGCCCCAGGATGAATACTCAGGCCACTACGATGTCCTTCCTCAAGAATACTCTTCTTAAGTTCGGTAACATCCGGAATACACACCCGATTACCAAATTTCAAAACACCATTCTCATCAACTCTGAATTCACCACCTTGACCTTGATTCACTAGAGTCAACTTATCAACCAAAAGCACATCGGATTTCTGACCCTCTCTAATCTCATCCAGAATACCACTCGTTAACTTCAACATTCCCAATTTAACACTATGGTGAGTACTCTCACACACCAAACTCAAGTCTCTAAACTGCTCAATTAAATCCAATTCCTTAACCATTAACATAGACATATGCAATGATTTCCGACTCAATGCATCAGCCACTACGTTTGCTTTACCCGGATGGTAATTCAAACCAAAGTCATAATCCTTCAGAAACTCTAACCATCTCCTCTGTCTCATATTCAGCTCTTTCTGATCAAACAAATACTTTAAACTTTTATGATCACTGAAAACCTCAAATCTTGACCCGTACAAGTAATGCCTCCATAACTTCAGAACAAATACCACAGCTGCCAACTCTAAATCATGTGTCGGATAGTTCCTCTCATGAACCTTCAGTTGTCTCGAAGCATAAGCTATAACCTGCTTATTCTGCATCAAAACACCACCCAAACCCAACAATGAAGCATCACAGTAAACCTCAAATGGTTCCGATGGACTCGGTAATATCAGAATAGGAGCAGTAGTTAACCTTCTCTTTAACTCTTGGAAACCTTCTTCACACTTTGAGTCCCAAACAAACGCTTGCCCCTTTCTAGTCAACATCGTCAACGGTAACGCCAACTTAGAAAATCCCTCAATGAATTTCCTATAATAACCTGCAAGTCCAAGAAAACTCCTTATCTCAGAAACTGACTTCGGAGCTTCCCACTTAGATACCGCTTCTACCTTAGAAGGATCAACAGCAATACCACCTCTTGAAACCACATGACCAAGAAAACTAACCTCTTCTAACCAAAATTCACACTTAGACAGTTTAGCAAATAACTTCTTTTCTCGTAGAACTCCTAAAACCACTCTCAAATGTTCAGCATGCTCTTCTTCAGATTTCGAATGCACCAAAATATCGTCTATAAACACCACAACAAACTTGTCTAGGTATGGATGGAAAATCCTATTCATATACTCCATAAATACTCCAGGCGCATTAGTCACACCAAAAGGCATTACAGAATACTCATAATGTCCATACCTTGTTCTGAAAGCAGTCTTCTGAATATCCTCAGTTTTCACACGTATCTGATGATACCCCGATCTCAAATCTATTTTGCTGAACACACTCGCACCAACCAACTGGTCCATCAAATCATCAATCCTCGGCAAAGGATACCGATTCTTGATCGTCACTTTATTCAGTTGCCTGTAGTCCACACACAACCTCATAGTACCTTCTTTCTTCTTAACCAATAACACTGGTGCACCCCACGGTGACACACTCAGACGAATAAATTTCTTATCCAACAGATCTTCCAGCTGACTCTTCAATTCAGTTAACTCAACAGCAGACATACGGTACGGAGCCATCGATATCGGCCTAGTACCAGGTACCAAATCAATCGAGAACTCAACTTCACGCTCTGGTGGTAATTCATTCACTTCTTCAGGAAACACATCAGGAAAATCACACACCACAGCTAGATCGCAAATCACCAATTTATCTTTAGCCTCCAAAGTCGCTAACAGCATAAACAACTCTGCCCCATCTGCTACTGCCTCATTCACCTGCCTTGCTGATAGAAACAAACTCTTTCCTTCCTCATTCTCAGGAAAAATCACAGTCTTATCAAAACAGTTGATAGAAACTCGGTTAAACACCAACCAGTTCATACCCAAGATAACATCAATCTGCACTAGTGGAAGACACACGAGGTCTATCCCAAAGTCTCTACCAAAAATACTCAAAGGACAATTTAAACAAACTGAAGTAGTAGTCACTGAACCCTTCGCAGGAGTATCAATCACCATACTCCCATGCATCTCAGATATCTCTAATAAGTTTCACAGCACAATCCAAAGATATAAAGGAATGAGTCGCACCTGTGTCAATAATAGCTACAAGAGGAAAGCCATTAATATAACACGTACCTCGGATCAAACGATCATCTGCAGAAGTCTCAGAACCCGATAAAGCAAAGACCTTGCCTCCCGACTGGTTCTCTTTCTTCGGCTTAGGACACTGCGGACTGATATGACCCACCTCTCCACAGTTGAAACAAGTCATAGTCTTCAACCGGTACTCTGCAGCCAAGTGACCACCTTTTCCACACTTGAAACACTTCTTCTCAGCACTGGTACACTCATGGAAATGATGTCCAGCCTGACCACATCTGTAACACTTAGCAGGGGCACTGGAGTCTCCCCCACTAGGTCTCCTCATCCCACTCTGCCTCTGGAAACCTTTGCCAGCGGCATACGGCTTCCCACGATCATTCTGATTCTTGCCTTTCCTATCAACCCTCTGCTGATAGCTCTCCGCTCTGGCCTTGCTATCCTGTTCAAAAATCCTGCAACAGTCAACCAAGTCAGAAAACACTCTAATCCGCTGATACCCAATAGCCTGCTTGATCTCGGGACGTAACCCGTTCTCAAACTTCACACATTTTGAAAATTCTCCAGTAGCCTCATCATAGGAAGTGTAATACTTCGACAGCTCTGTGAACTTAGCAGCATACTCAGTAACAGACCGATTGCCCTGCTTCAATTCTAAGAACTTTATCTCTTTCTTTCCTCTGACATCCTCTGGAAAGTACTTCCTCAGGAATCTCTCTCTGAACACTGCCCAAGTGATCTCAGCATTCCCAGCAGCTTCCAACTCAGTGCGGGTAGCAACCCACCAATCATCTGCTTCCTCAGACAGCATATGCGTACCGAACCTGACCTTCTGGTTATCGGCACACTCAGTCACTCGGAAGATCCTCTCGATCTCCTTCAACCACTTCTGAGCACCATCTGGATCGTATGCTCCCTTGAACATTGGAGGATTGTTCTTCTGGAACTCACTCAGTTGACGAGCAGCTCCCAGTCCCACAACATTCGGATTTCCTCCAAGTACTCCAGCTAGCATACCCAGAGCCTCAGCAATCGCAGCATCATCTCTACCTCTTCCAGCCATCTCTATTCTGAAAACCCAACAAGCTAAAACAATAAGTACTGATAGGGTTACACAACACCTATCACGTACAGGGGAACAGAATAATTACAACTCGACTCGACCGACTATGCTCTGATACCACTAATGTAACACCCTTCTAAAATACCCCAATAAATAATTAAAACAACCAAACATAAATCAGAGTAAATATGCAATTAAGGGTGTCACACTTGACACTTCACACCATGTTCCAAATTAACTCGTCATGCTCATTTATTCATCAAAATAAACCTTTGCATAATTCGCAGCGGATAGAAATCTAATCAACATGCAGAACATGTAACACATTACATGTAAACTGTTCAACCACAATCAAATAAAACAAGGTAAAACATCCCGTCCCGATGTTACATCTACCAGAGCATGACCCACTAAGGAACTACACTAGACTCCAAGCACTAGCTTCTACTCAATCACTGCTCGTTACCTGAAACATAGTTGTAAGGGTGAGTTCCTCAATCGATATAATAAGCATTATAAAATATCATGTAATGCTAAGTAAATGAACACATCTCATCACCCTAATCATATCACACATTCAGTAACGGCAACATCAACTCATACTCATAATCATGCTCAACATAAACATCAAAACACACGTATAATATTGGAACACATCCATTCATATTATACACAATACATACATTATGCAATGAGACTCCATGCATGCGGTACCGACTATTCGTGAACATATAGTTCAACCTCACCGATCAAATCCAGATACGGCTACCAAGCTCACTAGTCCCACTCATTTGAGACCTAGTGACTCACTCACTAATTCCTCACCATGGGAATTAGCTACCACCCCAAGGGCTATGATATGCACGCTAATCACCTAGCATGCAAACATCAACAACAATCCACAATAACCCACTCACTAATTCCTCACCATGGGAATTAGCTACCACCATAAAGGCCACAATATGCAAGCTAAATCACTTAGTCATGCAACATCAACAATCATCCACAATGGACATATGCTCACACTCTAAACCATAAATAGTCCATTCACAATTGCATACATAATAGATACATCCACAACATTATGCATACAATCATACATCATCCACATATTTATCACATAATCATATCATGCCACATAATCAATCACAGTATTAGCACACTCTACTAATACCCCTACCACTCAAAACAACGGGAAATGATCCCTATTATATCACACGCCAATATAGGCCAAACATCAAACATGTACACCATATTTAAATATAAATTTTTCACTTTTCACACAGTGTTAACCGGTTAACGCCCTGGGTTAACCGGTTAACGCAACACAGAACACGCTTCCTGGCAATTCACAACAGTGTTAACCGGTTAACACCCTGGGTTAACCGGTTAACGCAAGACAGACAACAATATTTTCACAATTCATAACAGTGTTAACCGATTAACACCCTGGGTTAACCGGTTAACGCAAGACAGAAAGCTGTTCCTGCGCTAGCACGAAGCAGAATGCAGAATTCTCCGCATTTTCCGCCGTTGGAGGACTTCCGGACCTCCGATTCCAATTCCGTAAAAAGCTACACTTTCGGAAAATCAAGACTCATCCAATTACAGATTCAATTACAGCTTTAACATAACTTATTCATCTCAATTTTTCAGCATTCAACATCCCAATTAGGGGCAATTCAACAGCTTATCACTACCCATTACATGTTAATCCATAATACCCATTAAACGACGATAAACCCCCCTTACTTGAATTAATCCGGCAATCCTTTAGCTTCAAGCTCTTCCTTCTTCAACCTTCTTCTCCTGCTCTTCCTTTTTGCCCTTTCTCCACTTTTCTGTCGCTTTTCCCTTTTCACGTGAAAAAACCTTTCTTTACCAAATGGAACTCTTATATATATTCCAACTTATATTCCAATTTATATTATTCCAATAATAATAATAATTCCAATAATAATCCAATTATTTAATTAAATTAATAAATATACTATTAACTTAATTTAAATAATTATCATATTTTATCGGGGTGTTACAAAACATATGTCTTAAAATGGATGTGTTATAATTGATTTTCATGCATTTTATTATGAAATGTGGTAAAGTTGCAAAGTAGGTACCACATTTCTCCTAAAATATGGTATTTGTATACATGTCTTACCCATATTTATTAAGAAATGCGATAAAATTTCAAAGAAGGTGCAACATATGTCTTAAAATGGATGTGTTATAATTGATTTTCATGCATTCATATGAAATATGGTAAAGTTACAAAGTAGATACCACATTTATCCTAAAATATGGTATTTGTATACACGTCTTACCAACATTTATTAAGAAATGTGGTAAAATTACAAAGAAGGTGCAACATTAGTCTTAAAATGGATGTGTTATAATTGTTTTCCATGCATTTATTATGAAATATGGTAAAGTGTTTAAGTAGGTACCATATTTATCCTAAAATATAGTATTTTTATACATGTTTTATCCACACTTATTAAGACATGCGATAAAATTACAAAGAAGGTGCAACATTTGTCTTAAAATGGATGTGTTATAATTGCTTTTCATGCATTCATATGAAATATGGTAAAGTTACAAAATAGATACCACATTTATCCTAAAATATGGTATTTGTATACATGTTTTTCCTATATTTATTAAGAAATGCGGTAAAATTACAAATAAGGTGCAACGGTCGTTCTTAAATGGATGTGTTATACATGTTTTTCATGCATTTATTATGAAATGTGGTAAAATTATAAAGTAGGTACCACATTTATCCTAAAGTATGGTATTTGTATACATGTTTTACCCACATTTATTAAGAAATGCGGTAAAATTACAAAGAAAGTGCAACATTTGTCTTAAAATGGATGTATTATAATTATTTTTCATGCATTTATTATGAATAATGGTAAAGTTGTAAAGTAGGTACCACATTTATCCTAAAATATGGTATTTGCATATATGTGTTACCAGCATCTATTAAGAAATGTGGTAAAATTACAAAGAAGGTGCAATATTTGTCTTAAAATGGAGGTGTTATAATTGTTTTTCATGCATTTTATTATGAAACGTGGTAAAGTTGCAAAGTAGGTACCACATTTATCCTAAAATATTGTATTTGTATACATGTTTTACCCACATTTATTAAGAAATGCGATAAAATTACAAAGAAGGTGCAACATATGTCTCAAAATGGATGTGTTATAATTGATTTTCATGCATTCATATGAAATATGGTAAAGCTACAAAGTAGATACCACTGTTATCCTAAAATATGGTATTTGTATACATGTCTTACCAACATTTATTAAGAAATGCGGTAAAATTACAAAGAAGGTGCAACATTAGTCTTAAAATGGATGTGTTATAATTGTTTTCCATGCATTTATTATGAAATATGGTAAAGTTGTTAAGTAGGTACCATATTTATCCTAAAATATAGTATTTGTATACATGTTTTATCCACACTTATTAAGATATGCGATAAAATTACAAAGAAGGTGCAACATTTGTCTTAAAATGGATGTGTTATAATTGCTTTTCATGCATTCATATGAAATATGGTAAAGTTACAAAGTAGATACCACATTTATCCTAAAATATGGTATTTGTATACATGTTTTTCATATATTAATTAAGAAATGCGGTAAAATTACAAATAAGGTGCAACGATCGTTCTTAAATGGATGTGTTATACATGTTTTTCATGCATTTATTATGAAATGTGGTAAAATTATAAAGTAGGTACCACATTTATCCTAAAGTATGGTATTTGTATACATGTTTTACCCACATTTATTAAGAAATGCGGTAAAATTACAAAGAAAGTGCAACATTTGTCTTAAAATGGATGTATTATAATTGTTTTTCATGCATTTATTATGAATAATGGTAAAGTTGTAAAGTAGGTACCACATTTATCCTAAAATATGGTATTTGCATATATGTGTTACCAGCATCTATTAAGAAATGTGGTAAAATTACAAAAAAGGTGCAATATTTGTCTTAAAATGGAGGTGTTATAATTGTTTTTCATGCATTTTATTATGAAACGTGGTAAAGTTGCAAAGTAGGTACCACATTTATCCTAAAATATTGTATTTGTATACATGTTTTACCCACATTTATTAAGAAATGCGATAAAATTACAAAGAAGGTGCAACATATGTCTCAAAATGGATGTGTTATAATTGATTTTCATGCATTCATATGAAATATGGTAAAGTTACAAAGTAGATACCACTGTTATCCTAAAATATAGTATTTGTATACATGTTTTTCATGCATTTACTAAGAAATACGGTAAAATTACAAATAAGGTGCAACGATCGTCTTAAAATGGATGTGTAATTATTGTTTTTCATGCATTTATTATGAAATGTGGTAAAATTGTAAAGTAAGTACCACATTTATCCTAAAGTATGGTATTTTTATATATGTTTTACCCGCATTTATTAAGAAATACGGTAAAATTACAACGAAAATTCACCATTTGTTTTAAAATGGATGTGTTATAATTGTTTTTCATGCATTTAATACGAAATGTGGTAAGGTTGTAAAGTAGGTACCACATTTATCCTTAAATATGCTATTAGTATACATATTTTACCCGTATTTATTAAGAAATGCGGTAAAATTTCAAAGAAGGTGCAACATTTGTCTTAAAATGGAGGTGTTATAATTGTTTTTCATGCATTTTATTATGAAATATGGTAAAGTTGCAAAGTAGGTACCACATTTATCTAAAATATAGTATTTGTATACTTGTCTTACCCGCATTTATTAAGAAATGCGATAAAATTACAAAGAAGGTGAAACATATGTCTTAAAATGGATGTGTTATAATTGATTTTCATGCATTTTATTATGAAATGTGGTAAAGTTGCAAACTAGGTACCACATTTATCCTAAAATATGGTATTTGTATACATGTCTTAACCATATTTAATAAGAAATGCGATAAAATTTCAAAGAAGGTGTAACATATGTCTTAAAATGGATGTGTTATAATTGATTTGCATGCATTCATATGAAATATGGTAAAGTTACAAAGTAGATACCATATTTATCCTAAAATATGGTATTTGTATACATGTTTTTCCTGTATTTATTAAGAAATGCGGTAAAATTACAAATAAGGTGCAACGGTCGTCTTAAAATGGATGTGTTATAAATGTTTTTCATGCATTTGTTATGAAATGTGGTAAAATTGTAAAGTAGGTACGAGATTTATCCTAAAGTATGGTATTTGAATACATGTTTTACCCGCATGTTTATTAAGAAATGCAGTAAAATTGCAATGAAAATTCACCATTTGTCTTAAGATGGACGTGTTATAATTGTTTTTCATGCATTTATTACGAAAAGTGGTAACGTTGTAAAGTAGGTACCACATTTATCCTAAAATATGGTATTTCAATACGTGTTTTACCTCCCTTCATTAAGAAATGCGGTAAATATACAAAGAAAGTGAAAAATTTGTCTTAAAATGGCTATGTTATAATAGTTTTTAATGCATTTATATGAAATGTGGTAAATTTACAAAGTAGAAACCATATTTATCCGAGAATATAAGATTTCTATACCTCTTTTACCCGCATTTATAAAGAAATATGGAAAAATTACAAAGAAGGTGGAACATTTGTCTTAAAATGGATGTGTTATAATTGTTTTTCATGCATTTATTATGAAATATGGTAAAGTTGTAAAGTAGGTACCATATTTATCCTAAAATATGGTATTTGTATACATGTCTTACCAGCATTTATTAAGAAATGCGGTAAAATTACAAAGAAGGTGCAACATTAGTCTTAAAATGGATGTGTTATAATTGTTTTCCATGCATTTATTATGAAATGTGGTAAAGTTGTTAAGTAGGTACCATATTTATCCTAAAATATGGTATTTGTATACATGTTTCATCCGCACTTATTAAGACATGCGATAAAATTACTAAGAAGGTGCAACATTTGTCTTAAAATGGATGTGTTATAATTGCTTTTCATGCTTTCATTATTTAATATGGTGAGGTTGTAAAGTAGGTACCACATTTATCCTTAAATATGGCATTTGTATATATGTTTTACCCGCATGTATTAAGAAATGCGTTAAAATTACAAAGAAAATGCAACATTTGTCTTAAAATGGATATGTTATAATTGGTTTTCATGCATTTATATGAAATGTGGTAAATTTACAAAGTAGAAACCACATTTATCCTAAAATATAATATTTGTATACATGTTTTGAAAAATTACAAAGAAGAGGCAACATTTGTCTTAAAATGGATGTGTTATAATTGTTTTTCATGCATTTTTTATGAAATGTGGTAAAGTTGTGAAGTTGGTACCACATTTATCCTAAAAAATGGCATTTGTATATATGTTTTACCCGCATGTATTAAGAAATGCGTTAAAATTACAAAGAAAATGCAACATTTGTCTTAAAATGAATATGTTATAATTGTTTTTCATGCATTTTATTATGAAATGTGGTAAAGTTGCAAAGTAGGTACAACATTTATCTAAAAATACGGAATTTGTATACATGTTTTAGCCAGATTTATTAAGAAATGCGTAAAAATTACAAAGAAGGTGCAACATATGTTTTAAAATGGATGTGTTATAATTGTTTTTCATGCATTTATTATGAATAATGGTAACGTTTTAAAATAGGTACCACGTTTATCCTAAAATATGGTATTTGCATATATGTGTTACCAGCATTTATTAAGAAATATGGTAAAATTACAAAGAAGGTGCAACATTTGTCTTAAAATGGAGGTGTTATAATTGTTTTTCATGCATTTTTATATGAAACGTGGTAAAGTTGCAAAGTAGGTACCACATTTATCCTTAAATATGGTATTTGTATACAGTTTTTACCCATATTTATTAAGAAATGCGATAAAATTACAAAGAAGGTGCAACATATGTCTTAAAATGGATGTGTTATAATTGATTTTCATGCATTCATATGAAATATGGTAAATTTACAAAGTAGATACCACATTTATCCTAAAATATGGTATTTGTATACATGTTTTTCCTACATTTCTTAAGAAATACGGTAAAATTACAAATAAGGTGCAACGATCGTCTTAAAATGGATGTGTAATTATTGTTTTTCTTGCATTTATTATGAAATGTGGTAAAATTGTAAAGTAAGTACCACATTTATCCTAAAGTATGGTATTTGTATATATGTTTTACCCGCATTTATTAAGAAATACGGTAAAATTACAATGAAAATTCACCATTTTTCTTAAAATGGATGTGTTATAATTGTTTTTCATGCATTTATTACGAAATGTGGTAAGGTTGTAAAGTAGGTACCACATTTATCCTAAAATATGGTATTTGTATACATGTTTTACCCGCATTTATGAAGATATGCGGTAAAATTACGAAGAAAGTGCAAGATTTGTCTTAAAATGGATGTGTTATAATTGTTTTTCATGCATTTATTATGAAATATTGTAAAGTTGTAAAGTACGTACCACGTTGATCCTAAAATATGGTATTTGTATATATGTTTTACCCGCATGTATTCAGAAATGCGGTAAAATTACAAAGAAGGTGCAATATTTGTCTTAAAATGGAGGTGTTATAATTGATTTTCATACATTTTATTATGAAATGTGGTAAAGTTGCAAAGTAGGTACCACATTTATCCTATAATATGGTATTTGTATACATGTCTTACCCATATTTATTAAGAAATGCAATAAAATTTCAAAGAAGGTGCAACATATGTCTTAAAATGGATGTGTTATAATTGATTTTCATGCATTCATATGAAATGTGGTAAAGTTACAAAGTAGATACCACATTTATCCTAAAATATGGTATTTGTATACATGTTTTTCCTTTATTTATTAAGAAATGTGTAAAAATTACAAATAAGGTGCAACGATCGTCTTAAAATGGATGTGTTATAAATGTTTTTCATGCATTTATTATGAAATGTGGTAAAATTGTAAAGTAGGTACCACATTTATCTTAAAGTATGGTATTTGTATACATGTTTTACCCGCATTTATTAAGAAATGCGGTAAAATTACAAAGAAAGTGCAACATTTCTCTTAAAATGGATAAGTTATCATTGTTTTTCATGCATTTTATTATGAAATGTGGTAAAGTTGCAAAGTAGGTACAACATTTATCTAAAAATATGGAATTTGTATACATGTTTTAGCCACATTTATTAAGAAATGCGTAAAAATTAAAAAGAAGGTGCAACATATGTTTTAAAATGGATGTGTTATAATTGTTTTTCATGCATTTATTATGAATAATGGTAAAGTTTTAAAGTAGGTACCACGTTTATCCTAAAATATGGTATTTGCATATATGTGTTACCAGCATTTATTAAGAAATGTGGTAAAATTACAAAGAAGGTGCAACATTTGTCTTAAAATGGAGGTGTTATAATTGTTTTTCATGCATTTTATTAAGAAACGTGGTAAAGTTGTAAACTAGGTACCACATTTATCCTAAAATATGGTATTTGTATACATGTCTTACCCATATTTATTAAGAAATGCGATAAAATTCCAAAGAAGGTGCAACATATGTCTTAAAATAGATGTGTTATAATTGATTTTCATGCATTCATATGAAATGTGGTAAAGTTAAAAAGTAGATACCACATTTATCCTAAAATATGGTATTTGTATACATGTTTTTCCTTTATTTATTAAGAAATGTGTAAAAATTACAAATAAGGTGCAACGATCGTCTTAAAATGGATGTGTTATAAATGTTTTTCATGCATTTATTATGAAATGTGGTAAAATTGTAAAGTAGGTACCACATTTATCTTAAAGTATGGTATTTGTATACATGTTTTACCCGCATTTATTAAGAAATGCGGTAAAATTACAAAGAAAGTGCAACATTTCTCTTAAAATGGTTAAGTTATAATTGTTTTTCATGCATTTTATTATGAAATGTGGTAAAGTTGCAAAGTAGGTACAACATTTATCTAAAAATATGGAATTTGTATACATGTTTTAGCCACATTTATTAAGAAATGCGTAAAAATTAAAAAGAAGGTGCAACATATGTTTTAAAATGGATGAGTTATAATTGTTTTTCATGCATTTATTATGAATAATGGTAAAGTTTTAAAGTAGGTACCATGTTTATCCTAAAATATGGTATTTGCATATATGTGTTACAAGCATTTATTAAGAAATATGGTAAAATTACAAAGAAGGTGCAACATTTGTCTTAAAATGGAGGTGTTATAATTGTTTTTCATGCATTTTTATATGAAACGTGGTAAAGTTGCAAAGTAGGTACCACATTTATCCTTAAATATGGTATTTGTATACAGTTTTTACCCATATTTATTAAGAAATGCGATAAAATTACAAAGAAGGTGCAACATATGTCTTAAAATGGATGTGTTATAATTGATTTTCATGCATTCATATGAAATATGGTAAATTTACAAAGTAGATACCACATTTATCCTAAAATATGGTATTTGTATACATGTTTTTCCTACATTTCTTAAGAAATACGGTAAAATTACAAATAAGGTGCAACTATCGTCTTAAAATGGATGTGTAATTATTGTTTTTCTTGCATTTATTATGAAATGTGGTAAAATTGTAAAGTAAGTACCACATTTATCCTAAAGTATGGTATTTGTATATATGTTTTACCCGCATTTATTAAGAAATACGGTAAAATTACAATGAAAATTCACCATTTGTCTTAAAATGGATGTGTTATAATTGTTTTTCATGCATTTATTACGAAATGTGGTAAGGTTGTAAAGTAGGTACCACATTTATCCTAAAATATGGTATTTGTATACATGTTTTACCCGCATTTATGAAGATATGCGGTAAAATTACGAAGAAAGTGCAAGATTTGTCTTAAAATGGATGTGTTATAATTGTTTTTCATGCATTTATTATGAAATATTGTAAAGTTGTAAAGTACGTACCACGTTGATCCTAAAATATGGTATTTGTATATATGTTTTACCCGCATGTATTAAGAAATGCGGTAAAATTACAAAGAAGGTGCAATATTTGTCTTAAAATAGAGGTGTTATAATTGATTTTCATGCATTTTATTATGAAATGTGGTAAAGTTGCAAAGTAGGTACCACATTTATCCTAAAATATGGTATTTGTATACATCTCTTACCCACATTTATTAAGAAATGCGATAAAATTTCAAAGAAGGTGCAACATATGTCTTAAAATGGATGTGTTATAATTGTTTTTCATGCATTTATTATGAAATATGGTAAAGTTGTAAAGTACGTACCACGTTTATCCTAAAATAGGGTATTTGTATATACGTTTTACCCACATGTATTAAGAAATGCGGGAAAATTACAAAGAAGGTGCAACATTTGTCTTAAAATGGAGGTGTTGTAATTGATTTTCATGCATTTTATTCTGAAATGTGGTAAAGTTGCAAAGTAGGTACCACATTTATCCTAAAATATGGTATTTGTATACATGTCTTAACCATATTTATTAAGAAATGCTATAAAATTTCAAAGAAGGTGCAACATATGTCTTAAAATGGATGTGTTATAATTGTTTTGCATGCATTCATATGAAATATGGTAAAGTTACAAAGTAGATACCACATTTATCCTAAAATATGGTATTTGTATACATGTTTTTCCTGTATTTATTAAGAAACGCGGTCAAATTACAAATAAGGTGCAACGGTCGTCTTAAAATGGATGTGTTATAAATGTTTTTAATGCATTTGTTATGAAATGTGGTAAAATTGTAAAGTAGGTACCACATTTATCCTAAAGTATGGTATTTGTATACATGGTTTACCCGCATTTCTATTAAGAAATGCAGTAAAATTACAATGAAAATTCACCATTTGTCTTAAGATGGACGTGTTATAATTCTTTTTCATGCATTTATTACGAAAAGTGGTAAGGTTGTAAGGTAGGTACCACATTTAGCCTAAAATATGGTATTTGAATACGTGTTTTACCACCCTTTATTAAGAAATGCGGTAAATATACAAAGAAAGTGAAAAATTTGTCTTAAAATGGTTATGTTATAATAGTTTTTAAGGCATTTATATGAAATGTGGTAAATTGACAAAGTAGAAACCACTTTTATCCGAAAATATAAGATTTCTATACCCGTTTTACCCGCATTTATTAAGAAATATGGAAAAATTACAAAGAAGGTGGAGCATTTGTCTTAAAATGGATGTGTTATAATTTTTTTTCATGCATTTATTATGAAATATGGTAAAGTTGTAAAGTAGGTACCATATTTATCCTAAAATATGGTAATTGTATACATGTCTTACCAGCATTTATTAAGAAATTCGGTAAAATTACAAAGAAGGTGCAACATTAGTCTTAAAATGGATGTGTTATAATTGTTTTCCATGCATTTATTATGAAATGTGGTAAAGTTGTTAAGTAGGTACCATATTTATCCTAAAATATGGTATTTGTATACATGTTTCATCCGCACTTATTAAGACATGCGATAAAATTACAAAGAAGGTTCAACATTTGTCTTAAAATGGATGTGTTACAATTGCTTTTCATGCTTTCATTATTTAATATAGTGAGGTTGTAAAGTAGGTACCACATTTATCCTTAAATATGGAATTTGTATATATGTTTTACCCGCATGTATTAAGAAATGCATTAAAATGACAAAGAAAATGCAACATTTGTCTTAAAATGGATATGTTATAATTGGTTTTCATGCATTTTAATGAAATGTGGTAAATTTACAAAGTAGAAACCACATTTATCCTAAAATATAATATTTAAATACATGTTTTGAAAAATTACAAAGAAGAGGCAACATTTGTCTTAAAATGGATGTCTTATAATTGTTTTTCATGCATTTATTATGAAATATGGTAAAGTTGTAAAGTAGATACCACATTTATCCTAAAAAATGGCATTTGTATATATGTTTTACCCGCATGTATTAAGAAATGCGGTAAAATTACAAAGAAAATGCAACATTTGTCTTAAAATGGATATGTTATAATAGTTTTTCATGCATTTTATTATGAAATGTGGTAAAGTTGCAAAGTAGGTACAACATTTATCTAAAAATATGGAATTTGTATACATGTTTTAGCCACATTTATTAAGAAATGCGTAAAAATTAAAAAGAAGGTGCAACATATGTTTTAAAATGGATGTGTTATAATTGTTTTTCATGCATTTATTATGAATAATGGTAAAGTTTTAAAGTAGGTACCACGTTTATCCTAAAATATGGTATTTGCATATATGTTTTACCCGCATTTATTAAGAAATGCGGTAAAATTACAAAGAAAATGCAACATTTGTCTTAAAATGGATATGTTATAATAGTTTTTCATGCATTTTATTATGAAATGTGGTAAAGTTGCAAAGTAGGTACAACATTTATCTAAAAATATGGAATTTGTATACATGTTTTAGCCACATTTATTAAGAAATGCGTAAAAATTAAAAAGAAGGTGCAACATATGTTTTAAAATGGATGTGTTATAATTGTTTTTCATGCATTTATTATGAATAATGGTAAAGTTTTAAAGTAGGTACCACGTTTATCCTAAAATATGGTATTTGCATATATGTGTTACCAGCATTTATTAAGAAATGTGGTAAAATTACAAAGAAGGTGCAACATTTGTCTTAAAATGGAGGTGTTATAATTGTTTTTCATGCATTTTATTAAGAAACGTGGTAAAGTTGTAAACTAGGTACCACATTTATCCTAAAATATGGTATTTGTATACATGTCTTACCCATATTTATTAAGAAATGCGATAAAATTCCAAAGAAGGTGCAACATATGTCTTAAAATAGATGTGTTATAATTGATTTTCATGCATTCATATGAAATGTGGTAAAGTTAAAAAGTAGATACCACATTTATCCTAAAATATGGTATTTGTATACATGTTTTTCCTTTATTTATTAAGAAATGTGTAAAATTACAAATAAGGTGCAACGATCGTCTTAAAATGGATGTGTTATAAATGTTTTTCATGCATTTATTATGAAATGTGGTAAAATTGTAAAGTAGGTACCACATTTATCTTAAAGTATGGTATTTGTATACATGTTTTACCCGCATTTATTAAGAAATGCGGTAAAATTACAAAGAAAGTGCAACATTTCTCTTAAAATGGTTAAGTTATAATTGTTTTTCATGCATTTTATTATGAAATGTGGTAAAGTTGCAAAGTAGGTACAAAATTTATCTAAAAATATGGAATTTGTATACATGTTTTAGCCACATTTATTAAGAAATGCGTAAAAATTAAAAAGAAGGTGCAACATATGTTTTAAAATGGATGAGTTATAATTGTTTTTCATGCATTTATTATGAATAATGGTAAAGTTTTAAAGTAGGTACCATGTTTATCCTAAAATATGGTATTTGCATATATGTGTTACAAGCATTTATTAAGAAATATGGTAAAATTACAAAGAAGGTGCAACATTTGTCTTAAAATGGAGGTGTTATAATTGTTTTTCATGCATTTTTATATGAAACGTGGTAAAGTTGCAAAGTAGGTACCACATTTATCCTTAAATATGGTATTTGTATACAGTTTTTACCCATATTTATTAAGAAATGCGATAAAATTACAAAGAAGGTGCAACATATGTCTTAAAATGGATGTGTTATAATTGATTTTCATGCATTCATATGAAATATGGTAAATTTACAAAGTAGATACCACATTTATCCTAAAATATGGTATTTGTATACATGTTTTTCCTACATTTCTTAAGAAATACGGTAAAATTACAAATAAGGTGCAACTATCGTCTTAAAATGGATGTGTAATTATTGTTTTTCTTGCATTTATTATGAAATGTGGTAAAATTGTAAAGTAAGTACCACATTTATCCTAAAGTATGGTATTTGTATATATGTTTTACCCGCATTTATTAAGAAATACGGTAAAATTACAATGAAAATTCACCATTTGTCTTAAAATGGATGTGTTATAATTGTTTTTCATGCATTTATTACGAAATGTGGTAAGGTTGTAAAGTAGGTACCACATTTATCCTAAAATATGGTATTTGTATACATGTTTTACCCGCATTTATGAAGATATGCGGTAAAATTACGAAGAAAGTGCAAGATTTGTCTTAAAATGGATGTGTTATAATTGTTTTTCATGCATTTATTATGAAATATTGTAAAGTTGTAAAGTACGTACCACGTTGATCCTAAAATATGGTATTTGTATATATGTTTTACCCGCATGTATTAAGAAATGCGGTAAAATTACAAAGAAGGTGCAATATTTGTCTTAAAATAGAGGTGTTATAATTGATTTTCATGCATTTTATTATGAAATGTGGTAAAGTTGCAAAGTAGGTACCACATTTATCCTAAAATATGGTATTTGTATACATCTCTTACCCACATTTATTAAGAAATGCGATAAAATTTCAAAGAAGGTGCAACATATGTCTTAAAATGGATGTGTTATAATTGTTTTTCATGCATTTATTATGAAATATGGTAAAGTTGTAAAGTACGTACCACGTTTATCCTAAAATAGGGTATTTGTATATACGTTTTACCCACATGTATTAAGAAATGCGGGAAAATTACAAAGAAGGTGCAACATTTGTCTTAAAATGGAGGTGTTGTAATTGATTTTCATGCATTTTATTCTGAAATGTGGTAAAGTTGCAAAGTAGGTACCACATTTATCCTAAAATATGGTATTTGTATACATGTCTTAACCATATTTATTAAGAAATGCGATAAAATTTCAAAGAAGGTGCAACATATGTCTTAAAATGGATGTGTTATAATTGATTTGCATGCATTCATATGAAATATGGTAAAGTTACAAAGTAGATACCACATTTATCCTAAAATATGGTATTTGTATACATGTTTTTCCTGTATTTATTAAGAAATGCTGTAAAATTACAAATAAGGTGCAACGGTCGTCTTAAAATGGATGTGTTATAAATGTTTTTAATGCATTTGTTATGAAATGTGGTAAAATTGTAAAGTAGGTACCACATTTATCCTAAAGTATGGTATTTGTATACATGTTTTACCCGCATTTTTATTAAGAAATGCAGTAAAATTACAATGAAAATTCACCATTTGTCTTAAGATGGACGTGTTATAATTATTTTTCATGCATTTATTACGAAAAGTGGTAAGGTTGTAAAGTAGGTACCACATTTATCCTAAAATATGGTATTTGAATACGTGTTTTACCACCCTTTATTAAGAAATGCGGTAAATATACAAAGAAAGTGAAAAATTTGTCTTAAAATGGTTATGTTATAATAGTTTTTAATGCATTTATATGAGATGTGGTAAATTTACAAAGTAGAAACCACTTTTATCCGAGAATATAAGATTTCTATACCTGTTTTTCCTGTATTTATTAAGAAATGCGGAAAAATTACAAATAAGGTGCAACGATCGTCTTAAGATGGATGTGTTATAAATGTTTTTCATGCATTTATTATGAAATGTGGTAAAATTGTAAAGTAGGTACCACATTTATCCTAAAAGATGGTATTTGTATACATGTTTTTCCTGTATTTATTAAGAAATGCGGAAAAATTACAAATAAGGTGCAACGATCGTCTTAAGATGGATGTGTTATAAATGTTTTTCATGCATTTATTATGAAATGTGGTAAAATTGTAAAGTTGGTACCACATTTATCTTAAAGTATGGTATTTGTATACATGTTTTACCCGCATTTATTAAGAAATGCGGTAAAATTACAAAGAAAGTGCAACATTTCTCTTAAAATGGATGTGTTATAATTGTTTTTCATGCATTTATTATGATATATGGTAAAGTTGTAAAGTACGTACCACGTTTATCCTAAAATAGGGTATTTGTATATATGTTTTACCCTTATGTATTAAGAAATGCGGTAAAATTACAAAGAAGGTGCAACATATGTCTTAAAATGGAGGTGTTGTAATTGATTTTCATGCATTTTATTATGAAATATGGTAAAGTTGCAAAGTAGGTACCACATTTATCCCAAAATATGGTATTTGTATACATGTCTTAACCATATTTATTAAGAAATGCGATAAAATTTCAAAGAAGGTGCAACATATGTCTTAAAATGGATGTGTTATAATTGTTTTGCATGCATTCATATGAAATATGGTAAAGTTACAAAGTAGATACCACATTTATCCTAAAATATGGTATTTGTATACATGTTTTTCCTGTATTTATTAAGAAACGCGGTCAAATTACAAATAAGGTGCAACGGTCGTCTTAAAATGGATGTGTTATAAATGTTTTTAATGCATTTGTTATGAAATGTGGTAAAATTGTAAAGTAGGTACCACATTTATCCTAAAGTATGGTATTTGTATACATGGTTTACCCGCATTTCTATTAAGAAATGCAGTAAAATTACAATGAAAATTCACCATTTGTCTTAAGATGGACGTGTTATAATTCTTTTTCATGCATTTATTACGAAAAGTGGTAAGGTTGTAAGGTAGGTACCACATTTAGCCTAAAATATGGTATTTGAATACGTGTTTTACCACCCTTTATTAAGAAATGCGGTAAATATACAAAGAAAGTGAAAAATTTGTCTTAAAATGGTTATGTTATAATAGTTTTTAAGGCATTTATATGAAATGTGGTAAATTGACAAAGTAGAAACCACTTTTATCCGAAAATATAAGATTTCTATACCCGTTTTACCCGCATTTATTAAGAAATATGGAAAAATTACAAAGAAGGTGGAGCATTTGTCTTAAAATGGATGTGTTATAATTTTTTTTCATGCATTTATTATGAAATATGGTAAAGTTGTAAAGTAGGTACCATATTTATCCTAAAATATGGTAATTGTATACATGTCTTACCAGCATTTATTAAGAAATTCGGTAAAATTACAAAGAAGGTGCAACATTAGTCTTAAAATGGATGTGTTATAATTGTTTTCCATGCATTTATTATGAAATGTGGTAAAGTTGTTAAGTAGGTACCATATTTATCCTAAAATATGGTATTTGTATACATGTTTCATCCGCACTTATTAAGACATGCGATAAAATTACAAAGAAGGTTCAACATTTGTCTTAAAATGGATGTGTTACAATTGCTTTTCATGCTTTCATTATTTAATATAGTGAGGTTGTAAAGTAGGTACCACATTTATCCTTAAATATGGAATTTGTATATATGTTTTACCCGCATGTATTAAGAAATGCATTAAAATGACAAAGAAAATGCAACATTTGTCTTAAAATGGATATGTTATAATTGGTTTTCATGCATTTTAATGAAATGTGGTAAATTTACAAAGTAGAAACCACATTTATCCTAAAATATAATATTTAAATACATGTTTTGAAAAATTACAAAGAAGAGGCAACATTTGTCTTAAAATGGATGTCTTATAATTGTTTTTCATGCATTTATTATGAAATATGGTAAAGTTGTAAAGTAGATACCACATTTATCCTAAAAAATGGCATTTGTATATATGTTTTACCCGCATGTATTAAGAAATGCGGTAAAATTACAAAGAAAATGCAACATTTGTCTTAAAATGGATATGTTATAATAGTTTTTCATGCATTTTATTATGAAATGTGGTAAAGTTGCAAAGTAGGTACAACATTTATCTAAAAATATGGAATTTGTATACATGTTTTAGCCACATTTATTAAGAAATGCGTAAAAATTAAAAAGAAGGTGCAACATATGTTTTAAAATGGATGTGTTATAATTGTTTTTCATGCATTTATTATGAATAATGGTAAAGTTTTAAAGTAGGTACCACGTTTATCCTAAAATATGGTATTTGCATATATGTTTTACCCGCATTTATTAAGAAATGCGGTAAAATTACAAAGAAAATGCAACATTTGTCTTAAAATGGATATGTTATAATAGTTTTTCATGCATTTTATTATGAAATGTGGTAAAGTTGCAAAGTAGGTACAACATTTATCTAAAAATATGGAATTTGTATACATGTTTTAGCCACATTTATTAAGAAATGCGTAAAAATTAAAAAGAAGGTGCAACATATGTTTTAAAATGGATGTGTTATAATTGTTTTTCATGCATTTATTATGAATAATGGTAAAGTTTTAAAGTAGGTACCACGTTTATCCTAAAATATGGTATTTGCATATATGTGTTACCAGCATTTATTAAGAAATGTGGTAAAATTACAAAGAAGGTGCAACATTTGTCTTAAAATGGAGGTGTTATAATTGTTTTTCATGCATTTTATTAAGAAACGTGGTAAAGTTGTAAACTAGGTACCACATTTATCCTAAAATATGGTATTTGTATACATGTCTTACCCATATTTATTAAGAAATGCGATAAAATTCCAAAGAAGGTGCAACATATGTCTTAAAATAGATGTGTTATAATTGATTTTCATGCATTCATATGAAATGTGGTAAAGTTAAAAAGTAGATACCACATTTATCCTAAAATATGGTATTTGTATACATGTTTTTCCTTTATTTATTAAGAAATGTGTAAAAATTACAAATAAGGTGCAACGATCGTCTTAAAATGGATGTGTTATAAATGTTTTTCATGCATTTATTATGAAATGTGGTAAAATTGTAAAGTAGGTACCACATTTATCTTAAAGTATGGTATTTGTATACATGTTTTACCCGCATTTATTAAGAAATGCGGTAAAATTACAAAGAAAGTGCAACATTTCTCTTAAAATGGTTAAGTTATAATTGTTTTTCATGCATTTTATTATGAAATGTGGTAAAGTTGCAAAGTAGGTACAAAATTTATCTAAAAATATGGAATTTGTATACATGTTTTAGCCACATTTATTAAGAAATGCGTAAAAATTAAAAAGAAGGTGCAACATATGTTTTAAAATGGATGAGTTATAATTGTTTTTCATGCATTTATTATGAATAATGGTAAAGTTTTAAAGTAGGTACCATGTTTATCCTAAAATATGGTATTTGCATATATGTGTTACAAGCATTTATTAAGAAATATGGTAAAATTACAAAGAAGGTGCAACATTTGTCTTAAAATGGAGGTGTTATAATTGTTTTTCATGCATTTTTATATGAAACGTGGTAAAGTTGCAAAGTAGGTACCACATTTATCCTTAAATATGGTATTTGTATACAGTTTTTACCCATATTTATTAAGAAATGCGATAAAATTACAAAGAAGGTGCAACATATGTCTTAAAATGGATGTGTTATAATTGATTTTCATGCATTCATATGAAATATGGTAAATTTACAAAGTAGATACCACATTTATCCTAAAATATGGTATTTGTATACATGTTTTTCCTACATTTCTTAAGAAATACGGTAAAATTACAAATAAGGTGCAACTATCGTCTTAAAATGGATGTGTAATTATTGTTTTTCTTGCATTTATTATGAAATGTGGTAAAATTGTAAAGTAAGTACCACATTTATCCTAAAGTATGGTATTTGTATATATGTTTTACCCGCATTTATTAAGAAATACGGTAAAATTACAATGAAAATTCACCATTTGTCTTAAAATGGATGTGTTATAATTGTTTTTCATGCATTTATTACGAAATGTGGTAAGGTTGTAAAGTAGGTACCACATTTATCCTAAAATATGGTATTTGTATACATGTTTTACCCGCATTTATGAAGATATGCGGTAAAATTACGAAGAAAGTGCAAGATTTGTCTTAAAATGGATCTGTTATAATTGTTTTTCATGCATTTATTATGAAATATTGTAAAGTTGTAAAGTACGTACCACGTTGATCCTAAAATATGGTATTTGTATATATGTTTTACCCGCATGTATTAAGAAATGCGGTAAAATTACAAAGAAGGTGCAATATTTGTCTTAAAATAGAGGTGTTATAATTGATTTTCATGCATTTTATTATGAAATGTGGTAAAGTTGCAAAGTAGGTACCACATTTATCCTAAAATATGGTATTTGTATACATCTCTTACCCACATTTATTAAGAAATGCGATAAAATTTCAAAGAAGGTGCAACATATGTCTTAAAATGGATGTGTTATAATTGTTTTTCATGCATTTATTATGAAATATGGTAAAGTTGTAAAGTACGTACCACGTTTATCCTAAATAGGGTATTTGTATATACGTTTTACCCACATGTATTAAGAAATGCGGGAAAATTACAAAGAAGGTGCAACATTTGTCTTAAAATGGAGGTGTTGTAATTGATTTTCATGCATTTTATTCTGAAATGTGGTAAAGTTGCAAAGTAGGTACCACATTTATCCTAAAATATGGTATTTGTATACATGTCTTAACCATATTTATTAAGAAATGCTATAAAATTTCAAAGAAGGTGCAACATATGTCTTAAAATGGATGTGTTATAATTGATTTGCATGCATTCATATGAAATATGGTAAAGTTACAAAGTAGATACCACATTTATCCTAAAATATGGTATTTGTATACATGTTTTTCCTGTATTTATTAAGAAATGCTGTAAAATTACAAATAAGGTGCAACGGTCGTCTTAAAATGGATGTGTTATAAATGTTTTTAATGCATTTGTTATGAAATGTGGTAAAATTGTAAAGTAGGTACCACATTTATCCTAAAGTATGGTATTTGTATACATGTTTTACCCGCATTTTTATTAAGAAATGCAGTAAAATTACAATGAAAATTCACCATTTGTCTTAAGATGGATGTGTTATAATTATTTTTCATGCATTTATTACGAAAAGTGGTAAGGTTGTAAAGTAGGTACCACATTTATCCTAAAATATGGTATTTGAATACGTGTTTTACCACCCTTTATTAAGAAATGCGGTAAATATACAAAGAAAGTGAAAAATTTGTCTTAAAATGGTTATGTTATAATAGTTTTTAATGCATTTATATGAGATGTGGTAAATTTACAAAGTAGAAACCACTTTTATCCGAGAATATAAGATTTCTATACCTGTTTTTCCTGTATTTATTAAGAAATGCGGAAAAATTACAAATAAGGTGCAACGATCGTCTTAAGATGGATGTGTTATAAATGTTTTCATGCATTTATTATGAAATGTGGTAAAATTGTAAAGTAGGTACCACATTTATCCTAAAAGATGGTATTTGTATACATGTTTTTCCTGTATTTATTAAGAAATGCGGAAAAATTACAAATAAGGTGCAACGATCGTCTTAAGATGGATGTGTTATAAATGTTTTTCATGCATTTATTATGAAATGTGGTAAAATTGTAAAGTTGGTACCACATTTATCTTAAAGTATGGTATTTGTATACATGTTTTACCCGCATTTATTAAGAAATGCGGTAAAATTACAAAGAAAGTGCAACATTTCTCTTAAAATGGATGTGTTATAATTGTTTTTCATGCATTTATTATGATATATGGTAAAGTTGTAAAGTACGTACCACGTTTATCCTAAAATAGGGTATTTGTATATATGTTTTACCCTTATGTATTAAGAAATGCGGTAAAATTACAAAGAAGGTGCAACATATGTCTTAAAATGGAGGTGTTGTAATTGATTTTCATGCATTTTATTATGAAATATGGTAAAGTTGCAAAGTAGGTACCACATTTATCCCAAAATATGGTATTTGTATACATGTCTTAACCATATTTATTAAGAAATGCGATAAAATTTCAAAGAAGGTGCAACATATGTCTTAAAATGGATGTGTTATAATTGTTTTGCATGCATTCATATGAAATATGGTAAAGTTACAAAGTAGATACCACATTTATCCTAAAATATGGTATTTGTATACATGTTTTTCCTGTATTTATTAAGAAATGCAGTCAAATTACAAATAAGGTGCAACGGTCGTCTTAAAATGGATGTGTTATAAATGTTTTTAATGCATTTGTTATGAAATGTGGTAAAATTGTAAAGTAGGTACCACATTTATCCTAAAGTATGGTATTTGTATACATGGTTTACCCGCATTTCTATTAAGAAATGCAGTAAAATTACAATGAAAATTCACCATTTGTCTTAAGATGGACGTGTTATAATTCTTTTTCATGCATTTATTACGAAAAGTGGTAAGGTTGTAAGGTAGGTACCACATTTAGCCTAAAATATGGTATTTGAATACGTGTTTTACCACCCTTTATTAAGAAATGCGGTAAATATACAAAGAAAGTGAAAAATTTGTCTTAAAATGGTTATGTTATAATAGTTTTTAAGGCATTTATATGAAATGTGGTAAATTGACAAAGTAGAAACCACTTTTATCCGAAAATATAAGATTTCTATACCCGTTTTACCCGCATTTATTAAGAAATATGGAAAAATTACAAAGAAGGTGGAACATTTGTCTTAAAATGGATGTGTTATAATTTTTTTCATGCATTTATTATGAAATATGGTAAAGTTGTAAAGTAGGTACCATATTTATCCTAAAATATGGTAATTGTATACATGTCTTACCAGCATTTATTAAGAAATTCGGTAAAATTACAAAGAAGGTGCAACATTAGTCTTAAAATGGATGTGTTATAATTGTTTTCCATGCATTTATTATGAAATGTGGTAAAGTTGTTAAGTAGGTACCATATTTATCCTAAAATATGGTATTTGTATACATGTTTCATCCGCACTTATTAAGACATGCGATAAAATTACAAAGAAGGTTCAACATTTGTCTTAAAATGGATGTGTTACAATTGCTTTTCATGCTTTCATTATTTAATATAGTGAGGTTGTAAAGTAGGTACCACATTTATCCTTAAATATGGAATTTGTATATATGTTTTACCCGCATGTATTAAGAAATGCATTAAAATGACAAAGAAAATGCAACATTTGTCTTAAAATGGATATGTTATAATTGGTTTTCATGCATTTTAATGAAATGTGGTAAATTTACAAAGTAGAAACCACATTTATCCTAAAATATAATATTTAAATACATGTTTTGAAAAATTACAAAGAAGAGGCAACATTTGTCTTAAAATGGATGTCTTATAATTGTTTTTCATGCATTTATTATGAAATATGGTAAAGTTGTAAAGTAGATACCACATTTATCCTAAAAAATGGCATTTGTATATATGTTTTACCCGCATGTATTAAGAAATGCGTTAAAATTACAAAGAAAATGCAACATTTGTCTTAAAATGGATATGTTATAATAGTTTTTCATGCATTTTATTATGAAATGTGGTAAAGTTGCAAAGTAGGTACAACATTTATCTAAAAATATGGAATTTGTATACATGTTTTAGCCACATTTATTAAGAAATGCGTAAAAATTACAAAGAAGGTGCAACATATGTTTTAAAATGGATGTGTTATAATTGTTTTTCATGCATTTATTATGAATAATGGTAATGTTTTAAAGTAGGTACCACGTTTATCCTAAAATATGGTATTTGCATATATATGTTACCAGCATTTATTAAGAAATGTGGTAAAATTACAAAGAAGGTGCAACATTTTTCTTAAAATGGAGGTGTTATAATTGTTTTTCATGCATTTTATTATGAAACGTGGTAAAGTTGCAAAGTAGGTACCACATTTATCCTAAAATATGGTATTTGTATACATGTTTTACCCACATTTATTAAGAAATGCGATAAAATTTCAAAAAAGGTGCTACATATGTCTTAAAATGGATGTGTTATAATTGATTTTCATGCATTCATATGAAGTATGGTAAATTTACAAAGTAGATACCACATTTATCCTAAAATATGGTATTTGTATACATGTTTTTCCTGCATTTCTTAAGAAATACGGTAAAATTACAAATAAGGTGCAACGATCGTCTTAAAATGGATGTGTAATTATTCTTTTTCATGCATTTATTTTGAAATGTGGTAAAATTGTAAAGTAAGTACCACATTTATCCTAAAGTATGGTATTTGTATATATGTTTTACCCGCATTTATTTAGAAATGCGGTAAAATTACAAAGAAAGTGCAACATTTGTCTTAAAATGGATGTGTTATAATTGTTTTTCATGCATTTATTATGAAATATTTTAAAGTTGTAAAGTACGTACCAAGTTGATCCTAAAATATGGTATTTGTATATATGTTTTACCCGCATGTATTAAGAAATGCGGTAAAATTACAAAGAAGGTGCAATATTTGTCTTAAAATGGAGGTGTTATAATTGATTTTCATGCATTTTATTATGAAATGTGGTAAAGTTGCAAAGTGGGTACCACATTTATCCTAAAATATGGTATTTGTATACATGTCTTACCCACATTTATTAAGAAATGCGATAAAACTACAAAGAAGGTGCAACATATGTCTTAAAATGGGTGTGTTATAATTGATTTTCATGCATTCATATAAAATATGGTAAAGTTACAAAGTAGATACCACATTTATCATAAAATATGGTATTTGTATACATGTATTTCCTGTATTTATTAAGAAATGCGGTAAAATTACAAATAAGGTGCAACGGTCGTCTTAAAATGGATCTGTTATAAATGTGTTTCATGCATTTATTATGAAATGTGGTAAAATTGTAAAGTAGGTACCACATTTATCCTAAAGTATGGTATTTGTATACATGTTTTACCCGCATTTTTATTAAGAAATGCAGTAAAATTACAATGAGAATTCACCATTTGTCTTAAGATGGATGTGTTATAATTGTTTTTCATGCTTTTATTACGAAATGTGGTAAGGTTGTAAAGTAGGTACCACATTTATCCTAAAATATGGTATTTGAATACGTGTTTTACCACCCTTTTTTAAGAAATGCGGTAAATATACAAAGAAAGTGAAAAATTTGTCTTAAAATGGTTATGTTATAATAGTTTTTAATGCATTTATATGAAATGTGGTAAATTTACAAAGTAGAAACCACATTTATCCGAGAATATTAGATTTCTATACATGTTTTACCCGCATTTATTAAGAAATATGGAAAAATTACAAAGAAGGTGAAACATTTGTCTTAAAATGGATGTGTTATAATTGTTTTTCATGCATTTATTATGAAATATGGTAAAGTAGTAAAGTAGGTACCATATTTATATTAAAATATTGTATTTGTATACATGTCTTACCAGCATTTATTAAGAAATGCGGTAAAATTACAAAGAAGGTGAAACATTAGTCTTAAAATGGATGTGTTATAATTGTTTTTCATGCATTTATTATGAAATGTCGTAAAGTTGTTAAGTAGGTACCATATTTATCCTAAAATATGGTATTTGTATACATGTATTATCCGCACTTATTAAGACATGCGATAAAATTATAAAGAAGGTGCAACATTTGTCTTAACATGGATGTGTTATAATTGCTTTTCATGCTTTCATTATTTAATATGGTGAGGTTGTAAAGTAGGTACCACATTTATCCTTAAATATGGCATTTGTATATATGTTTTACTCTCATGTATTAATAAATGCGTTAAAATGACAAAGAAAATGCAACGTTTGTCTTAAAATGGATATGTTATAATTGGTTTTCATGCATTTATATGTAATGTGGTAAATTTATAAAGTAGAAACCACATTTATCCTAAAATATAATATCTGTATACATGTTTTGTAAAATTACAAAGAAAGTGCAACATTTGTCTTAAAATGGATGTGTTATAATTGTTTTGCATGCATTTATTATGAAATGTGGTAAAGTTGTAATGTAGGTACCACATGTATCCTAAAAAATGGCATTTGTATATATGTTTTACCCCTATGTATTAAGAAACGTTAAAATTACAAAGAAAATTTAAAATTTGTCTTAAAATGGATATGTTATAATTGGTTTTCATGCATTTATATGAAATGTGGTAAATTTACAAAGTAAAAACCACATTTATCCTAAAATATAATATTCGTATACATGTGTTGTAAAATTACAAAGAAGGTGCAACATTTGTCTTAAAATGGATGTGTTATAATTGTATTTCATGAATTTATTATGAAATGTAGTATTTGTATACAGGTTTTACCCGAAGGTACCAAATTTATCCTAAAATATAGTATTTGTATAAAGGTTTTACCCGTAGTTATTAAGAAATGCAATAAAATTACAAAGAAGGTGCAACATTTGTCTTAAAATGGATATGTTATAATTGATTTTCATGCATTCATATGAAAAATGGTAAAGTTACAAAGTAGATACCACATTTATCCTAAAATATGGTATTTGTAAACATGTTTTTCCTGCATTTATTAAAAAATGCGGTAAAATTACAAATTAGGTGCAACGATCGTCTTAAAATGGATGTGTTATAATTGTTTTTCATGCATTTATTATGAAATGTGGTAAAGTTGTAAAGTAGGTACCAAATTTATCCTAAAATATGGTATTTGTATACATGAGTTACCAACATTTATTAAGAAATGCGGTAAAATTACAAAGAAGGTCCAACATTTTTCTTAAAATGGAGGTGTTATAATTGTTTTTCATGCATTTATTATGAAATGTGGTAAAGTTGCAAAGTAGGAACCACATTTATCAAAAAATATGGTATTTGTATACATGTTTTATCCACACTCATTAAGACATGTGATAGAATTACAAAGAAGGTGCAACATTTGTCTTAAAATGGATGTGTTATAATTGCTTTTCATGCTTTCATTATTTAATATGGTGAGGTTGTAAAGTAGGTACCACATTTATCCTAAAATATGGTATTTGTATATATGTTTTACCCGCATTTATTAAGAAATGCTTTAAAATTACAAAGAAAATGCAACATTTGTCCTAAAATGGTTATGTTATAATTGTTTTTCATGCATTTATTTGAAATGTGGTAAATTTACAAAGTAGAAACCAGATTTATCCATAAATATAATATTTGTATACATGTTTTTTAAAATTACAAAGAAGGTGCAACATTTGTCTTAAAATGGATGTGTTATAATTGTTTTTCATGCATTTAATATGAAATGTGGTAAAGTTATAAAGTAAGTACCACATTTATCCTAAAATATGGAATTTGTATACATGTTTTACCCGTAGTTATTAAGGAATGCAATAAAAAATTACAAAGAAGGTGCAACATTTGTCTTAAATTGGATGTGTTATAATTATTTTTCATGCATTTGTATGAAATATGCTAAAGTTACAAAGTAGATACCACATTTATCCAAAAATATGGTATTTGTATACATGTTTTACCAGCATTTATTAAGAAATGCGGTAAAATAACAAATAAGCTGCAACGGTCGTTTTAAAATGGATGTGTTATAATTGTTTTTCATGCATTTATTATGAAATGTGATAAAGTTCTAAAGTAGGTACCACATTTAAACTAAAGTATGGTATATGTATACAATGTTTACCCATATTTATTAAGAAATGCGGTAAAATTACAATGAAAATTCACCATTTGTCTTAAATGGATGTCTTATAATTGTTTTTCATCCATTTATTATGAAATGTGGTAAAATTGTAAAGTAGGTACCACATTTATCCTAAAATATGGTATTTGTATACGTGTTTTACCACCATTTATTAAGAAATGCGGTAAATATACAAAGAGAGTGCAAAATTTGTCTTGAAATGGTTATGTTATAATAGTTTTTACTGCATTTATATGAAATGTGGTAAATTTACAAAGTAGAAGCCACATTTATCCTAAAATATAACATTTGTATACATGTTTTACCCGCATTTATTAAGAAATACTTAAAAATTACAAAGAAGGTGGAACATTTGTCTTAAAATGGATGTGTTATAACTGTTTTTCATGCATTTATTATGAAATATGGTAAAGTGGTAAAGTAGTTACCACATTTATCCTAAAATATGGTATTTGTATACATGTCTTACCAACATTTATTAAGAAATGCGGTAAAATTACAAAGAAGGTGCAACATTAGTCTTAAAATGGATGTGTTATAATTGTTTTTCATGCATTTATTATGAAATGTGGCAAAGTTGTAAAGTAGGTACCACATTAAACCTAAAATATGGTATTTGTATACATGTTTTATCCGCATTTATTAAGACATGCGATAAAATTACAAAGAAGGTGAACATTTGTCTTAAAATGGATGTGTTATAATTGCTTTTCATGCTTTCATTATTTAATATGGTGAGGTTGTAAAGTAGGTACCACATTTATCCTAAAATATGGTATTTGTATATATGTTTTAACCGCATTTATTAAGAAATGTGCTGAAATATAATTGTCCGAAAATGGTTATGTTATAATTGTTTTTCATGCATTTATAAGAAATGTTGTAAATTTACAAATTAGAAACCACATTTATCCTAAAATATAATATTTGTATACATGTTTTGTAAAATTACAAAGAAGGTGCAACATTTGTCTTAAAATGGTTGTGTGATAATTGTTTTTCATGCATTTATTTAAAATGTGGTAAACTTGTAAAGTAAGTACCACATTTATCCTAAAATATGGTATTTGTATGCAGGTTTTACCCGTAGTTATTAAGAAATGCGATAAAATTACAAAGAAGGTGGAATACTAGTCTTAAAATGGATGTGTTATAATTATTTTTCATGCATTTATATGAAATATGCTAAAGTTACGAAGTAGATACCACTTTTATCCCAAAATATGGTATTTGTATACATGTTTTACCCATATTTATGAAGAAATGCTGTAAAATTACAAATAAGGTGCAACATTTGTCTTAAAATGGATGTGTTATAATTGTTTTTCATTGATTTATTATGAAATATGCTAAAGTTGTAAAGTAGGTACCACATTTATCCTAAAATATGGTATTTCTATACATGAGTTACCAACATTTATTAAGAAATGCGGTAAAGTTACAAAGAAGGTGCAACATTTATCTTAAAGGAGGTTTTATAATTGTTTTTCATGCATTTTATTATGAAATGTGGTAAAGTTGCAAAGTAGGTACCACATTTATCCAAAAATATGGAATTTGTATACATGTTTTACCCACATTTATTAAGAAATGCGATAAAATTACAAAAAAGGTGCAACATATGTTTTAAAATTGATGTGTTATGATTGCTTTTCACGCATTCATTATTTAATATGGTAAAGTTGTAAAGTAGGTACCACATTTATCCTAAAATATGGCATTTGTATATATGTTTTACCCGCATGTATTAAGAAATGCGTTAAAATTACAAAGAAAATGCAACATTTGTCTTAAAATGGATATGTTATAATTCCTTTTCATGCATTTATATGAAATGTGGTAAATTTACAAAGTAGAAACCACATTTATCCTAAAATATAATATTTGTATACATGTTTTGTAAAATTACAAAGAAGGTGCAACATTTGTCTTAAAATGGATGTGTTATAATTGTTTTTCATGCATTTATTATGAAATGTGGTAAAGTTGTAAAGTAGGAACCATATTTATCCAAAAATATAATATTTGTAAACAGGTTTTACCCGTAGTTATTAAGAAATGCGATAAAATTACAAAGAAGGTGCAACATTTGTCTTGAAATGTATGTGTTATAATAATTTTTCTTGCATTTATATGAAATATGCTAAAGTTACAAAGTAGATACCACATTTATCCCAAAATATGGTATTGGTATACATGTTTTAGCCGCATTTATTAAGAAATGCGTTAAAATAACAAAGAAAGTGCAACATTTGTCTTAAAATGGATGTGTTATAATTGTTTTTCATGCATTTTTTATGAAATATAGTAAAGTTGTAAAGTAGGTACCACATTTATCCTAAAATATGTTATTTGTATACATGTGTTACTAGCATTTATTAAGAAATGCGGTAAAATTACAAAAAAGGTGCAAATTTGTCTTAAAATGGAGGTGTTATATTCATGCATTTTAATATGTAATGTGGTAAAGTTGCAAAGTAGGTACCACATTTATCCTAAAATATGGTATTTTTATACATGTTTTACCCACATTTATTAAGAAATGCGATAAAATTACAAAGAAGGTGCAAAATCTGTCTTAAAATGGATGTGTTATAATTGATTTTCATGCATTAATATGAAATATGGTAAAGTTACAAAGTAGATACCACATTTATCCTAAAATATGGTATTTGTATAAATGTCTTACCAGCATTTATTAAGAAATGCAGTAAAATTACAAATAAGGTGCAACAATCGTCTTAAAATGGATGTCTTATAATTGTTTTTCATGCATTTATTATGAAATGTGGTAAAATTGTAAAGTAGGTACCACATTTATCCTAAAGTATGGTATTTGTAAACATGTTTTACCCGCATTTATTAAGAAATGCGGTAAAATTAAAATGAGAATTCACCATTTGTCTTAAAATGGATGTGTTATAATTGTTTTTCATGCATTTATTACGAAATGTGGTAAGGTTATAAAGTAGGTACCACATTTATCCTAAAATATGGTATTTGTATACGTGTTTTACATCCCTTTATTAAGAAATGCGGTAAATTTACAAAGAAAATGCAAACTTTGTCTTAAAATGGTTATGTTATAATAGTTTTTAATGCATTTATATGACACTTTGTCTAAAATATAAGATTTGTATAATTGTTTTACCTGCATTTATTAAGAAATACGGAAAAACTACAAAGAAGGTGGAACGTTTGTCTTAAAATGGATGTGTTATAATTGTTTTTCATGCATTTATTATGAAATATGGTAAAGTTGTAAATAAGGTACCATATTTATCCTAAAATATGGTATTTGAATACATGTCTTACCAACATTTATTAAGAAATGCGGTAAAATTACAAAGAAGGTGCATCATTAGTCTTAAAATGGATGTGTTATAATTGTTTTTCATGCATTCATTATGAAATGTGGTAAATTTGTAAAGTAAGTAACACATTTATCCAAAAATATGGTATTTGTATACATGTCTTACCCGCATTTATTAGGAAATGTGGTAAAATTACAAAGAAAGTGCAACATTTGTCTTAAAATGGATGTGCTATAATTGTTTTTCATGGATTTATTATGAAATATGGTAAAGTTGTAAAGTAGGTACCACATTTATCCTAAAATATGGTATTTGTATACATGTATTACTAGCATTTATTAAGAAATGCGGTAAAATTACAAAGAAGGTGCAACATTATCTTAAAATGGAGGTGTTATAATTGTTTTTCATGAACTTTATTATGAAATGTGGTAAAGTTGCAAAGTAGGTACCACATTTATCCAAAAATATGGAATTTGTAAACATGTTTTACCCACATTTATTAAGAAATGCGATAAAATTACAAAGAAGGTGCAACATATGTCTTAAAATGAATGTGTTATAATTGCTTTTCATGCTTTCATTATCTAATATGGTAAAGTTGTAAAGTAGGTACCACATTTATCCCAAAATATGCCATTTGTATATATGTTTTACCCGCATGTCTTAAAATGCGATAAAATTACAAAGAAGGAGCAACATTTGTAATGCGATAAAATTACAAAGAAGGAGCAACATTTGTCTTAAAATGGAGGTGTTATAATTGTTTTTCATGCATTTTATTATGAAATGTGGTAAAGTTGTAAAGTAGTTACCACATTTATCCTAAAATATAGTATTTGTATACAGGTTTAACCCGTAATTATTAAGAAATGCGGTAAAATTACCAAGAAGGTGCAACATTTGTCTTAAAATGGATGTGTTATAATTATTTTTCACACATTTGTATGAAATATGCTAAATTTACAAATTAGATACCACATTTATCCAAAAATAAGGTATTTGTATACATGTTTTACCCGCATTTATTAAGAAATGCGGTAAAATTACTAAGAAAGTGCAACATCTGTCTTCAAATGGATGTGTTATAATTGCTTTTCATGCATTCATATGAAATATGGTAAAGTTACAAAGTAGATACCAAATTTATCCTAAAATATGGTTTTTGTATACATGTTTTTCCTGCATTTATTAAGAAATGCGGTAAAATTACAAATAAGGTGCAACGATCGTCTTAAAATGGATGTGTTATAATTGTTTTTCATGCATTTATTATGAAATGTGGCAAAATTGTAAAGTAGGTACCACATTTATCCTAAAGTATGGTATTTGTAAACATGTTTTACCCGCATTTATTAAGAAATGCGGTAAAATTACAATGAAAATTCACCATTTGTCTTAAAATGGATGTGTATATTTGTTTTTAGGCATTCATCACGAAATGTGGTAAGGTTATAAAGTAGGTACCACATTTATCCTAAAATATGGTATTTGTATACGTGTTTTACCACCCTTTATTAAGAAATGCGGTAAATTACAAAGAAGGTGCAACATTATTCTTAAAATGGATGTGTTATAATTGTATTTCATGCATTTGTTATGAAATGTGGTAAAGTTGTAAAGTAGGTACCACATTTATCCTAAAATTACAAAGAAGGTGCAACATTTGTTATAAAATGGATGTGTTATAATTGCTTTTCATGCTTTCATTATTTAATATGGTGAGGTTGTAAAGTAGGTACCACATTTATCCAAAAATATGGTATTTGTATATATGTTTTACTCGCATTTTTTAAGAAATGTGTTAGAATTATAAAGAAAATGCAACATTTGTCCTAAAATGGTTATGTTATAATTATTTTTCATGCAATTATATGAAATGTGGTAATATTACAAAGTAGAAACCACTTTTATCCTAAAATATAATAAATACATGTTTTGTAAAATTACAAAGAAGGTGCAACATATGTCTTAAAATCGACGTGTTATAATTGTTTTTCATGCATTTATATAAAATATGGTAAAGTTACAATGTAGATACCACATTTATCCCAAAATATGGTATTTGTATTCATGTTTTACCTGCATTTATTAAGAAATGCGGTAAAATTACAAAGAAGGTCCAACATTTGTCTTAAAATGGATGTGTTATAATTTTTTTTCAAACATTTATTATGAAATATGGTAATGTTGTAAAGTAGGTACCACATTTATTCTAAAATATGGTATTTGTATACATGAGATACCAACATTTATTAAGAAATGCGGTAAAGTTACAAAGAAGGTGCAACATTTGTCTTAAAATGGAGGTCTTATAATTTTTTTTCATGCATTTTACAATGAAATGTGGTAAAGTTGCAATGTAGGTACCACATTTATCCAAAAATAGGGAATTTGTATACATGTTATAAAGTAAGTACCACATTTATCCTAAAATATGGTATTTGTATACATGTTTTACCCGTAATTATTAAGGAATGCAATAAAAAATTACAAAGAAGGTGCAACATTTGTCTTAAAATGGATGTGTTATAATTGTTTTTCATGCATTTATTATGAAATGTGGTAAAGTTGTAAAGTAGGTACCACATTTATCCTAAAATGTAGTATTTGTATACAGGTGTTACCCGTAGTTATTAAGAAACGCAATAAAATTACAAAGAAGGTGCAACATTTTTCTTAAAATGGATGTGTTATAATCATTTTTCATGCATTTGTTTAATTATGCTAAAGTTGCAAAGTAGATACACATTTATCCAAAAATATGGTATTTGTATACATGTTTTACCCGCATTTATTAAGAAATGCGGTCAAATTACAAAGAAAGTGCAACATTTGTGTTATAATTGTTTTTCATGCATTTATTATGAAATATGGTAAAGTTGTAAAGTAGGTACCACATTTATCCTAAAATATGGTATTTGTATACATGTGTTACTAGCATTTATTAAGAAATGCGGTAAAATTACAAAGAAGGTGCAACGTTTGTCTTAAAATGGAGGTGTTATAATTGTTTTTCATGCATTTATTATGAAATATGGTAATGTTGTAAAGTAGATACCACATTTATTCTAAAATATGGTATTTGTATACATGAGTTACCAACATTTATTAAGAAATGCGGTAAAGTTACAAAGAAGGTGCAACATTTGTCTTAAAATGGAGGTGTTATAATTGTTTTTCATGCATTTTACTATGAAATGTGGTAAAGTTGCAATGTAGGTACCACATTTATCAAAAAATATGGAATTTGTATACATGTTTTACCCATATTTTTTAAGAAATGCGATAAAATTACAAAGAAGGTGCAACATATGTTTTAAAATGGTAAAGTTGTAAAGTAGGTACCACTTTTATCCTAAAATATGACATTTCTATATATGTTCTACCCGCATGTATTTAGATATGCGTTAAAATTACAAAGACAATGCAACATTTGTCTTAAAATGGATATGTTATAATTGGTTTTCATGCATTTATATGAAATGTGGTAAATTTACAAAGTAGAAACCACATTTATCCTAAAATATGGTATTTGTATACATGTTTTGTAAAATTACAAAGAAGGTGCAACATTTATCTTAAAATGGATGTGTTATAATTGTTTTTCATGCATTTATTATAAATTGTGGTAAAGTTGTAAAGTAGGTACCACATTTATCCTAAAATGTAGTATTTGTATAGAGGTGTTACCCGTAGTTATTAAGAAATGCAATAAAATTACAAAGAAGGTGCAACATTTTTCTTAAAATGGATGTGTTATAATCATTTTTCATGCATTTGTGTGAAATATGCTAAAGTTGCAAAGTAGATACCACATTTATCCAAAAATATGGTATTTGTATACATGTTTTACCCGCATTTATTAAGAAATGCGGTCAAATTACAAAGAAAGTGCAACATTTGTGTTATAATTGTTTTTCATGCATTTCCTATGAAATATGGTAAAGTTGTAAAGTAGGTACCACATTTATCCTAAAATATGGTATTTGTATACATGTGTTACTAGCATTTATTAAGAAATGCGGTAAAATTACAAAGAAGGTACAACGTTTGTCTTAAAATGGAGGTGTTATAATTATTCTTCACACATTTGTATGAAATATGCTAAATTTACAAATTAGATACCACATTTATCCAAAAATAAGGTATTTGTATACATGTTTTACCCGCATTTATTAAGAAATGCGGTAAAATTACAAAGAAAGTGCAACATCTGTCTTCAAATGGATGTGTTATAATTGCTTTTCATGCATTCATATGAAATATGGTAAAGTTACAAAGTAGATACCAAATTTATCCTAAAATATGGTTTTTGTATACATGTTTTTCCTGCATTTATTAAGAAATGCGGTAAAATTACAAATAAGGTGCAACGATCGTCTTAAAATGGATGTGTTATAATTGTTTTTCATGCATTTATTATGAAATGTGGCAAAATCGTAAAGTAGGTACCACATTTATCCTAAAGTATGGTATTTGTAAACATGTTTTACCCGCATTTATTAAGAAATGCGGTAAAATTTCAATGAAAATTCACCATTTGTCTTAAAATGGATGTGTATAATTGTTTTTCATGCATTCATTACGATATGTGGTAAGGTTATAAAGTAGGTACCACATTTATCCTAAAATATTGTATTTGTATACGTGTTTTACCACCCTTTATTAAGAAATGCGGTAAATTACAAAGAAAGTGCAACATTATTCTTAAAAGGGATGTGTTATAATTGTTTTTCATGCAAATGTTATGAAATGTGGTAAAGTTGTAAAGTAGGTACCACATTTATCCTAAAATTACAAAGAAGGTGCAACATTTGTTATAAAATGGATGTGTTATAATTGCTTTTCATGCTTTCATTATTTAATATGGTGAGGTTGTAAAGTAGGTACCACATTTATCCAAAAATATGGTATTTGTATATATGTTTTACCCGCATTTATTAAAAAATGCGTTAGAATTACAAAGAAAATGCAACATTTGTCCTAAAATGGTTATGTTATAATTATTTTTCATGCATTTATATGAAATGTGGTAAATTTACAAAGTAGAAACCACTTTTATCATAAAATATAATAAATACATGTTTTGTAAAATTACAAAGAAGGTGCAACATATGTCTTAAAATCGATGTGTTATAATTGTTTTTCATGCATTTATATAAAATGTGGTAAAGTTACAATGTAGATACCACATTTATCCCAAAATATGGTATTTGTATGCATGTTTTACCTGCATTTATTAAGAAATGCGGTAAAATTACAAAGAAGGTGCAAAATTTGTCTTAAAATGGATGTGATATAAATGTTTTTCATGCATTTATTTAAAATGTGGTAAAGTTGTAAAGTAAGTTCCACATTTATCCTAAAATATGGTATTTGTATACAGGTTTTACCCGTAGTTACTAAGAAATGCGGTAAAATTACAAAGAAGGTCCAACATTTGTCTTAAAATGGATGTGATATAATTGTTTTTCATGCATTAATTATGAAATATGCAAAAGTTGTAAACTAGGTACCACATTTATTCTAAAATATGGTATTTGTATACATGAGTTACCGACATTTATTAAGAAATGCTGTAAAGTTACAAAGAAGGTGCAACATTTGTCTTAAAATGGAGGTGTTATAATCGTTTTTCATGCATTTTATTATGAAATGTGGTAAAGTTGCAAAGTAGGTACCACACTTATCCAAAAATATGGAATTTGTATACATGTTTTACCCACATTTATTAAGAAATGCGATAAAATTATAAAGAAGGTGCAACATATGTTTTAAAATGGTAAAGTTGTAAAGTAGGTACCACTTTTATCCTAAAATATGGCATTTGTATATATGTTCTACCTGCATGTATTAAGATATGCGTTAAAATTACAAAGACAATGCAACATCTGTCTTAAAATGGATATGTTATAATTGGTTTTCATGCATTTATATGAAATGTGGTAAATTTACAAAGTAGAAACCACATTTATCCTAAAATATAATATTTGTATACATGTTTTGTAAAATTACAAAGAAGGTGCAACATTTGTCTTAAAATGGATGTGTTATAATTGTTTTTCATGCATTTATTATGAAATCTGGTAAAGTTGTAAAGTAGGTACCATATTTATCCTAAAATATAGTATTTGTATACAGGTGTTACTCGTAGTTATTAAGAAATGCAATAAAATTACAAAGAAGGTGCAACATTTGTCTTAAAATGGACGTGTTATAATCATTTTTCATGCATTTGTGTGAAATATGCTAAAGTTGCAAAGTAGATACCACATTTATCCAAAAATATGGTATTTGTATACATGTTTTACCCGCATTTATTAAGAAATGCGGTCAAATTACAAAGAAAGTGCAACATTTGTGTTATAATTGTTTTTCATGCATTTCCTATGAAATATGGTAAAGTTGTAAAGTAGGTACCACATTTATCCTAAAATATGGTATTTGTATACATGTGTTACTAGCATTTATTAAGAAATGCGGTAAAATTACAAAGAAGGTGCAACGTTTGTCTTAAAATGGAGGTGTTATAATTATTTTTCACACATTTGTATTTAATATGCTAAATTTACAAATTAGATACCACATTTATCCAAAAATAAGGTATTTGTATACATGTTTTACCCGCATTTATTAAGAAATGCGGTAAAATTACAAAGAAAGTGCAACATCTGTCTTCAAATGGATGTGTGTTATAATTGCTTTTCATGCATTCATATGAAATATGGTAAAGTTACAAAGTAGATACCAAATTTATCCTAAAATATGGTTTTTGTATACATGTTTTTCCTGCATTTATTAAGAAATGCGGTAAAATTACAAATAAGGTGCAACGATCGTCTTAAAATGGATGTGTTATAATTGTTTTTCATGCATTTATTATGAAATGTGGCAAAATCGTAAAGTAGGTACCACATTTATCCTAAAGTATGGTATTTGTAAACATGTTTTACCCGCATTTATTAAGAAATGCGGTAAAATTTCAATGAAAATTCACCATTTGTCTTAAAATGGATGTGTATAATTGTTTTTCATGCATTCATTACGATATGTGGTAAGGTTATAAAGTAGGTACCACATTTATCCTAAAATATTGTATTTGTATACGTGTTTTACCACCCTTTATTAAGAAATGCGGTAAATTACAAAGAAAGTGCAACATTATTCTTAAAATGGATGTGTTATAATTGTTTTTCATGCAAATGTTATGAAATGTGGTAAAGTTGTAAAGTAGGTACCACATTTATCCTAAAATTACAAAGAAGGTGCAACATTTGTTATAAAATGGATGTGTTATAATTGCTTTTCATGCTTTCATTATTTAATATGGTGAGGTTGTAAAGTAGGTACCACATTTAACCAAAAATATGGTATTTGTATATATGTTTTACCCGCATTTATTAAAAAATGCGTTAGAATTACAAAGAAAATGCAACATTTGTCCTAAAATGGTTATGTTATAATTATTTTTCATGCATTTATATGAAATGTGGTAAATTTACAAAGTAGAAACCACTTTTATCATAAAATATAATAAATACATGTTTTGTAAAATTACAAAGAAGGTGCAACATATGTCTTAAAATCGATGTGTTATAATTGTTTTTCATGCATTTATATAAAATGTGGTAAAGTTACAATGTAGATACCACATTTATCCCAAAATATGGTATTTGTATGCATGTTTTACCTGCATTTATTAAGAAATGCGGTAAAATTACAAAGAAGGTGCAAAATTTGTCTTAAAATGGATGTGATATAAATGTTTTTCATGCATTTATTTAAAATGTGGTAAAGTTGTAAAGTAAGTTCCACATTTATCCTAAAATATGGTATTTGTATACAGGTTTTACCCGTAGTTACTAAGAAATGCGGTAAAATTACAAAGAAGGTCCAACATTTGTCTTAAAATGGATGTGATATAATTGTTTTTCATGCATTTATTATGAAATATGCAAAAGTTGTAAACTAGGTACCACATTTATTCTAAAATATGGTATTTGTATACATGAGTTACCGACATTTATTAAGAAATGCTGTAAAGTTACAAAGAAGGTGCAACATTTGTCTTAAAATGGAGGTGTTATAATTGTTTTTCATGCATTTTATTATGAAATGTCGTAAAGTTGCAAAGTAGGTACCACACTTATCCAAAAATATGGAATTTGTATACATGTTTTACCCACATTTATTAAGAAATGCGATAAAATTATAAAGAAGGTGCAACATATGTTTTAAAATGGTAAAGTTGTAAAGTAGGTACCACTTTTATCCTAAAATATGGCATTTGTATATATGTTCTACCTGCATGTATTAAGATATGCGTTAAAATTACAAAGACAATGCAACATCTGTCTTAAAATGGATATGTTATAATTGGTTTTCATGCATTTATATGAAATGTGGTAAATTTACAAAGTAGAAACCACATTTATCCTAAAATATAATATTTGTATACATGTTTTGTAAAATTACAAAGAAGGTGCAACATTTGTCTTAAAATGGATGTGTTATAATTGTTTTTCATGCATTTATTATGAAATCTGGTAAAGTTGTAAAGTAGGTACCATATTTATCCTAAAATATAGTATTTGTATACAGGTGTTACCCGTAGTTATTAAGAAATGCAATAAAATTACAAAGAAGGTGCAACATTTGTCTTAAAATGGACGTGTTATAATCATTTTTCATGCATTTGTGTGAAATATGCTAAAGTTGCAAAGTAGATACCACATTTATCCAAAAATATGGTATTTGTATACATGTTTTACCCGCATTTATTAAGAAATGCGGTCAAATTACAAAGAAAGTGCAACATTTGTGTTATAATTGTTTTTCATGCATTTCCTATGAAATATGGTAAAGTTGTAAAGTAGGTACCACATTTATCCTAAAATATGGTATTTGTATACATGTGTTACTAGCATTTATTAAGAAATGCGGTAAAATTACAAAGAAGGTGCAACGTTTGTCTTAAAATGGAGGTGTTATAATTATTTTTCACACATTTGTATTTAATATGCTAAATTTACAAATTAGATACCACATTTATCCAAAAATAAGGTATTTGTATACATGTTTTACCCGCATTTATTAAGAAATGCGGTAAAATTACAAAGAAAGTGCAACATCTGTCTTCAAATGGATGTGTTATAATTGCTTTTCATGCATTCATATGAAATATGGTAAAGTTACAAAGTAGATACCAAATTTATCCTAAAATATGGTTTTTGTATACATGTTTTTCCTGCATTTATTAAGAAATGCGGTAAAATTACAAATAAGGTGCAACGATCGTCTTAAAATGGATGTGTTATAATTGTTTTTCATGCATTTATTATGAAATGTGGCAAAATTGTAAAGTAGGTACCACATTTATCCTAAAGTATGGTATTTGTAAACATGTTTTACCCGCATTTATTAAGAAATGCGGTAAAATTTCAATGAAAATTCACCATTTGTCTTAAAATGGATAGGTATAATTGTTTTTCATGCATTCATTACGATATGTGGTAAGGTTATAAAGTAGGTACCACATTTATCCTAAAATATTGTATTTGTATACGTGTTTTACCACCCTTTATTAAGAAATGCGGTAAATTACAAAGAAAGTGCAACATTATTCTTAAAATGGATGTGTTATAATTGTTTTTCATGCAAATGTTATGAAATGTGGTAAAGTTGTAAAGTAGGTACCACATTTATCCTAAAATTACAAAGAAGGTGCAAAATTTGTTATAAAATGGATGTGTTATAATTGCTTTTCATGCTTTCATTATTTAATATGGTGAGGTTGTAAAGTAGGTACCACATTTATCCAAAAATATGGTATTTGTATATATGTTTTACCCGCATTTATTAAAAAATGCGTTAGAATTACAAAGAAAATGCAACATTTGTCCTAAAATGGTTATGTTATAATTATTTTTCATGCATTTATATGAAATGTGGTAAATTTACAAAGTAGAAACCACTTTTATCATAAAATATAATAAATACATGTTTTGTAAAATTACAAAGAAGGTGCAACATATGTCTTAAAATCGATGTGTTATAATTGTTTTTCATGCATTTATATAAAATGTGGTAAAGTTACAATGTAGATACCACATTTATCCCAAAATATGGTATTTGTATGCATGTTTTACCTGCATTTATTAAGAAATGCGGTAAAATTACAAAGAAGGTGCAAAATTTGTCTTAAAATGGATGTGATATAAATGTTTTTCATGCATTTATTTAAAATGTGGTAAAGTTGTAAAGTAAGTTCCACATTTATCCTAAAATATGGTATTTGTATACAGGTTTTACCCGTAGTTACTAAGAAATGCGGTAAAATTACAAAGAAGGTCCAACATTTGTCTTAAAATGGATGTGATATAATTGTTTTTCATGCATTTATTATGAAATATGCTAAAGTTGTAAACTAGGTACCACATTTATTCTAAAATATGGTATTTGTATACATGAGTTACCGACATTTATTAAGAAATGCTGTAAAGTTACAAAGAAGGTGCAACATTTGTCTTAAAATGGAGGTGTTATAATTGTTTTTCATGCATTTTATTATGAAATGTGGTAAAGTTGCAAAGTAGGTACCACACTTATCCAAAAATATGGAATTTGTATACATGTTTTACCCACATTTATTAAGAAATGCGATAAAATTATAAAGAAGGTGCAACATATGTTTTAAAATGGTAAAGTTGTAAAGTAGGTACCACTTTTATCCTAAAATATGGCATTTGTATATATGTTCTACCCGCATGTATTAAGATATGTGTTAAAATTACAAAGACAATGCAACATCTGTCTTAAAATGGATATGTTATAATTGGTTTTCATGCATTTATATGAAATGTGGTAAATTTACAAAGTAGAAACCACATTTATCCTAAAATATAATATTTGTATACATGTTTTGTAAAATTACAAAGAAGGTGCAATATTTGTCTTAAAATGGATGTGTTATAATCATTTTTCATGCATTTGTGTGAAATATGCTAAAGTTGCAAAGTAGATACCACATTTATCCAAAAATAAGGTATTTGTATACATGTTTTACCCGCATTTATTAAGAAATGCGGTCAAATTACAAAGAAAGTGCAACATTAGTGTTAAAATGGATGTGTTATAATTGTTTTTCATGCATTTATTATGAAATATGGTAAAGTTGTAAAGTAGGTACCACATTTATCCTAAAATATTGTATTTGTATACATGTGTTACTAGCATTTATTAAGAAATGCGGTAAAATTACAAAGAATGTTGCCAAGTTTGTAGAGCTCTCACCAAGGAATACAATTCCTTATCCTATGTAGAATAATTAAGGGCAGCCCCTTTTAGCTTTTCACTAAAATAAGCAAGTGGATGACCTTCCTGCAACAAAACAGCTCCAATTCCCACATTAGATGCATCGCATTCAATTTCAAAAGATTTAGAAAAATTAGGCAATGCAAGAACTGGTGCTTGGGTGAGCTTTTCCTTTAGGGCAGCAAAGGCTTGCTCTTGTTTTTCACCCCATTTAAAACCAACATCCTTTTTAACAATTTCATTGAGGGGTGCTGCCAAGGTACTAAAGTCCTTCACAAACCTCCTATAAAAACTAGCCAAACCATGAAAGCTTCTTACCTCACTTACATTTTTGGGAGGAGGCCACTCTCGAATGGCTTTCACCTTTTCCTCATCAACGTGGACTCCTTTAGAGCTTACAATGAAACCTAAGAAAATCACATGATCGGTGCAAAAGACACATTTTTCTAGGTTGGCATACAAATTTTCATATCTTAGCACTTGCAAAACAGCCTTTAAATGAATGCAATAATCATCTAAGTTCTTGCTATAAATCAAAATATCATCAAAATACACAACAACAAACTTACCCAAGAACTCCCTTAACACATGGTTCATTAGTCTCATGAAAGTACTAGGTGCATTAGTTAATCCAAAAGGCATAACCATCCACTCATACAAACCAAATTTTGTTTTAAAAGCAGTTTTCCATTCATCCCCTTCCCTTATTCTAATTTGGTGATATCCACTTTTCAAATCAATTTTAGAAAATAAGCATGCACCAAACAATTCATCAAGCAAATCATCTAGTCTAGGAATAGGATGCCTATATTTAATGGTAATATTGTTAATGGCCCTACAATCAGTGCACATCCTCCAACTACCATCCTTTTTAGGGACTAGAATAATAGGGACAGCATAAGGACTTAAACTTTCTCTTACCCATCCTTTACTTATCAATTCAGCAACTTGCCTTTGTATCTCTTGAGTTTGTTGTGGATTGCTTCTATATGCTGGCCTATTAGGCAAAGATGCTCCTGGATTGAGATCAATATGATGTTCAATTCCTCTTATAGGTGGTAAACCACTTAGCACCTCTTCCGGAAACAATTCTTTAAATTCCTGCAAAAGAGACTCAATACAATTTGGCAATTTTTTTTCATTAGAAATAGTGGTTAGCAAAGGCACCTCCTTGCAAAAGAGCAAGTACAAAGGCTGGTGTGACACAATTGCTTCTTTCACATCTCTTTTTTTTGCAATTAAACTTTGTTTCTTTTCTCTTTTATCATTCTTTTTCTTTTCATTCTTTTCTTTTTCTTTTTCTTTTTCTTTTTCTTTTTCTTTTTCTTTTTCTTTTTCTTTTTCTTTTCTTTCTTGATCATATTTTTCTCTCATTTTTCTTTGATCTTCTCTCACCTCACTAGGATTTAACGGTACAAGATTGATCTTTTGATCATGATACATAAAAGAGTACTTATTGGAGTATCCATCATGATTGGCTTTTCTATCAAATTGCCAAGGCCTTCCTAATAACAAATGACTAGCTTCCATTGGTACTACATCACACAACACTACATCCTCATATTTTCCAATTTTAAAACAAATCTCAACTTGTTTATTAACAAGCATTTCTACACTTTCATTAAGCCATTGGAGTTTGTAAGGCTTAGGGTGAGGTTTTGTTTCCAATTTTAGTTTAGAAACCAGACGCGTGCTTGCAACATTTGTACAACTTCCTCCATCAATTATTAAAGAACAAACCTTTCCTTGCACAAAGCATCTTGTATGAAAAAGGTTTTCTCTTTGACTTGTATCCTCCTCCTTTATTTGGCTTCCCAACATTCTTCTCACCATGAGTAAATCTCCACTAGGTATTTCTTCTTCAAACTCCTCATCATAATCACCATCCTCCTCTTCAACAATTTCTTCATTTTCTTCCATAAGCATAGTTCTCTTTGTTGGACATTGAGATGCAATATGTCCTTGGCCTTGACACTTGAAACACTTAACACTTTTGTTAGTTGAAACACTTGAAGAAGAAGATGTAATAGTTTTACCTTTGTTTTCAACCGTGGCTTCCTTAGATGATGAAGCACCTTCCTTCTTTGTTTTGTCCTTCCAACTTTGAGAATTGAAAGTGGTGGAATTTCTCCTTGCTTGGCTCTTTCTTTTGAGTTGTTGTTCCACTTTGATAGCTTGGTGTACCAATTCATCCATTTCAACATAGTGATGAAGTTCCACTATGTCACTAATGTCATGATTTAGACCATGGAGAAACCTAGCCATAGTTGCTTCATCGTCCTCCTCTACATTAGCTCTAATTTTGAGAACTTCCATCTCCTTGAAATATTCTTCAACACTTTTAGAACCTTGAGTGAGCCTTTGCAATTTGTTGTGCAATTCCCTATGATAATAGGAAGGAACAAACCTTCTCCTCATGATTCTTTTCATCTCTTCCCAAGTATCAATTGGTCGTTCTGCATACCTCCTTCTATCTTTGGTCAATTGATCCCACCAAACTAAAGCATACTCCTTGAACTCAATAGAAGCAACCTGCACTTTTTCAAGGTTAGAATAATTGTGACAATTAAAAATTTGTTCAAGTTTAGTCTCCCATTCTAGATATGCCTCCGGGTCACTCTTCCCAACAAAAGTTGGAACTTTAATTTTTATGCCCCTCAAATTATCTCCCCCTTGTCTCCTTCTACGTCTTCTTTCCTCCTCATCGTCACTACCATCATTAGAATTTTGGGGCCTCCTTTCCAACTCATCAATTCTTTGTTGAAGTTGTTCACCTTGTTCTCTTAACAATCTTTCAAAATTGTCACGCATGGCTGCGATCTGAACAGTTAAAGCTGCTGTTCTAGGTGAAGGTGGACTAGACATAATTGTGAAATATTTGTGAAATTAGGAACAAGTGTTTAAAAATGGACCTTACCACTCTACTCACGTGTTTACACTCAATCACTCGTGTTTTACTCAATTTTTATTTTCTTTTGGCTTTTTTTTTACTAATAAAAACACTCTGCCTTTTACCACTCAATTTGCTCTTTTAGTTCTTTAGAGAAACCAAAATGAATCAACACAAAGAAATCAATTTCAGATGATAATCAACACACAAAAAACAGCAAACAAAAAAAAGAGACTCTAAAACAAAGGAAACAAGGAGAATTTTAAGAGTGTGGCAAGAAAAAAAAAATAGAACTTTTCTCTTTTTTTTTTTTTTTTTTTGAATCACAATCTTTAACAATGAGATCCTTTTTTTATATTTTTTTTTCTTCTTATAACTCTTTTTTTTTCGATTTTTTTTTATAATGATAAATGGATAATAATGAAAGAACAAAGAATATAGACGATTTACCACATTTTGGCCCTTTTTTTTTTGGAATATGCTCTGATTACCACTTGATATGAACTAACCTTTGAGACTTATGCATTTCCTTCAAAATTCCTGAAACAACTTTGTTAACTTTTGGAATATTAATTCTTTTGTGACTCAGAGGAAGTAATCTGCCTTATAATTGAAAGAATGACAGAATTTGATACATGCATATAAAATAAACGAGATTGATATGAAATAAAAGAGAAATAAGAAATGGAATTAAGTAGAAGGGGCGCCACACTCTTTCTAATCCAAGAGAGAATGATAAGCCTATGGATGAGGATCACCACAAGAAAAGGATTTCTTGATAAGATCAATTTTGGTCGAATCCAGAACCTAAGAGCAAATACTCTCACTTACACAATGTGTAAACTTGCCAAAATTCATTGATCTAAAAAGAAGATACATGCCTCCTTTATATAGGAATGGCTTAAGATAAAAAAATAACTCCTAAGAAAACAAAAGGGTTTCAACCACTAATTATCATGATAGTGGATTGAGTTATTACAAAGAAAGTGCAAAATAAAGAAGAGATAGTGGGGTTTTTGAAAGGGCAAAATAATGGCAATTCTTTATTTACCACTTCTCTTGTAATTTTCGTCCATTATAGTATGGTTATTGGTATTTCCTTTATTTTTATTTATTTGTGCATTATTGGGCCTTTTATCACATGCTTGGATGATAAGAATAAACTTGGGCTCTTTTTCTTCAATCTGGCCCATGCATTCTATTGACTTGATCATGAAGTGAACTAAAGCATCATTGACTCTTCTTGCACGTGCCCTTGTCATAGGACCTCCTAAGCCTTGCATTGTATCATTTATGTCTTGGATTATGTCCTCATCAAGTAGGTACCACATTTATCCTATAATATGGCATTTGTATATATGTTTTACCCGCATGTATTAAGAAATGCGTTAAAATTACAAAGAAAATGCAACATTTGTCTTAAAATGGATAAGTTATAATTGGTTTTCATGCATTTATATGAAATGTGGTAAATTTACAAAGTAGAAACCACATTTATCCTAAAATATAATATTTGTATACATGTTTTGGAAAATTCCAAAGAAGGTGCAACATTTGTCTTAAAATGGATGTGTTATAAATGTTTTTCATGCATTTATTTAAAATGTGGTAAAGTTGTAAAGTAAGTACCACATTTATCCTAAAATATGGTATTTGTATACAGGTTTTACCCGTAGTTACTAAGAAATGCGGTAAAATTACAAAGAAGGTCCAACATTTGTCTTAAAATGGATGTGATATAATTGTTTTTCATGCATTTATTATGAAATATGCTAAAGTTGTAAACTAGGTACCACATTTATTCTAAAATATGGTATTTGTATACATGAGTTACCGACATTTATTAAGAAATGCTGTAAAGTTACAAAGAAGGTGCAACATTTGTCTTAAAATGGAGGTGTTATAATTGTTTTTCATGCATTTTATTATGAAATGTGGTAAAGTTGCAAAGTAGGTACCACATTTATCCAAAAATATGGAATTTGTATACATGTTTTACCCACATTTATTAAGAAATGCGATAAAATTATAAAGAAGGTGCAACATATGTTTTAAAATGGTAAAGTTGTAAAGTAGGTACCACTTTTATCCTAAAATATGGCATTTGTATATATGTTCTACCTGCATGTATTAAGATATGCGTTAAAATTACAAAGACAACGCAACATCTGTCTTAAAATGGATATGTTATAATTGGTTTTCATGCATTTATATGAAATGTGGTAAATTTACAAAGTAGAAACCACATTTATCCTAAAATATAATATTTGTATACATGTTTTGTAAAATTACAAAGAAGGTGCAACATTTGTCTTAAAATGGATGTGTTATAATTGTTTTTCATGCATTTATTATGAAATCTGGTAAAGTTGTAAAGTAGGTACCATATTTATCCTAAATATAGTATTTGTATACAGGTGTTACCCGTAGTTATTAAGAAATGCAATAAAATTACAAAGAAGGTGCAACATTTGTCTTAAAATGGACGTGTTATAATCATTTTTCATGCATTTGTGTGAAATATGCTAAAGTTGCAAAGTAGATACCACATTTATCCAAAAATATGGTATTTGTATACATGTTTTACCCGCATTTATTAAGAAATGCGGTCAAATTACAAAGAAAGTGCAACATTTGTGTTAAAATGAATGTGTTAAAATTGTTTTTCATGCATTTATTATGAAATATGGTAAAGTTGTAAAGTAGGTACCACATTTATCCTAAAATATTGTATTTGTATACATGTGTTACTAGCATTTATTAAGAAATGCGGTAAACTTACAAAGAAGGTGCAACGTTTGTCTTAAAATGGAGGTGTTATAATTGTTTTTCATGCATTTTATATGTAATGTGGTAAAGTTGCAAAGTAGGTACCACATTTATCCTAAAATATGATATTTGTATACATGTTTTACCCGCATTTATTAAGAAATGCTATAAAATTACAAAGAAAGTGCAACATTTGTCTTAAAATGGATGTGTTATAAATGTTTTTCATGCATTTATTATGAAATATGGTAAAGTTGTAAAGTAGGTACCACATTTATCCTAAAATATGGTATTTGTATACATAAGTTATCAGCATTTATTAAGAAATGCGGTAAAATTACAAAGAAGGTGCAACATTTGTCATAAAATGGATGTGCTAAAATTGTTTTTCATGCATTTTATTATGAAATGTGGTAAAGTTGCAAAGTAGGTACCACATTTATCCAAAAATATGGAATTTAAATACATGTTTTACCCACATTTATTAAGAAATGCGATAAAATTACAAAGAAGGTGCAACATATGTCTTAATATGGATATGTTATAATTGCTTTTCATGCTTTCATTATTTAATATGGTAAAGTTGTAAAGTAGGTACCACATTTATCCTAAAATGTGGCATTTGTATATATGTTTTACCCGAATGTATTAAGAAATGCGTTAAAATTACAAACAAAATGCAACATTTGTCTTAAAATGGATATGTTATAATTGGTTTTCATGCATTTATATGAAATGTGGTAAATTTATAAAGTAGAAACCACATTTATCCTAAAATATAATATTTGTATACATGTTTTGTAAAATTACAAAGAAGGTGCAACATTTGTCTAAAAATGGATGTGTTATAATTGTTTTTCATGCATTTATTATGAAATGTGGTAAAGTTGTAAAGTAGGCTCCACATTTATCCTAAAATATAGTATTTGTATACAGGTGTTACCCTTAGTTATTAAGAAATGCAATAAAATTACAAAGAAGGTGCAACATTTGTCTTAAAATGGAGGTGTTATAATTGTTTTTCATGCATTTTATTATGTAATGTGGTAAAGTTGCAAAGTAGGTACCACATTTATCCTAAAATGCGGTATTTGTATTCATGTTTTACCCGTATTTATTAAGAAATGCTGTAAACTTACAAAGAAAGTGCAACATTTGTCTTAAAATGGATGTGTTATAATTGTTTTTCATGCATTTATTATGAAATATGGTAAAGTTGTAAAGTAGGTACCACATTTATCCTAAAATATGGTATTTGTATACATGAGTTACCAACATTTATTAAGAAATGGGGTACAATTACAAAGAAGGTTCAACATTTGTCTTAAAATGAGGTGTTATAATTGTTTTTCATGCATTTTATTATGAAATGTGGTAAAGTTGCAAAGTAGGTACCACATTTATCCAAAAATATGGAATTTGTATACATGTTTTACCCACATTTATTAAGAAATGCGATAAAATTACAAAGAAGATGCAACATATGTCTCAAAATGGATGTGTTATAATTGATTTTCATGCATTCATATGAAATATGGTAAAGTTACAAAGTAGATACCACATTTATCCAAAAATATGGAATTTGTATACATGTTTTACCCACATTTATTAAGAAATGCGATAAAATTACAAAGAAGATGCAAGATATGTCTTAAAATGGATATGCTATAATTGCTTTTCATGCTTTCAATATTTAATATGGTAAAGTTGTAAAGTAGGTACCACATTTATCCTATAATATGGCATTTGTATATATGTTTTACCCGCATGTATTAAGAAATGCGTTAAAATTACAAAGAAAATGCAACATTTGTCTTAAAATGGATATGTTATAATTGGCTTTCATGCATTTATATGAAATGTGGTAAATTTACAAAGTTGAAACCACATTTATCCTAAAATATAATATTTGTATACATGTTTTGGAAAATTCCAAAGAAGGTGCAACATTTGTCTTAAAATGGATGTGTTATAAATGTTTTTCATACATTTATTTAAAATGTGGTAAAGTTGTAAAGTAAGTACCACATTTATCCTAAAATATGGTATTTGTATAAAGGTTTACCCGTAGTTACTAAGAAATGCGGTAAAATTACAAAGAAGGTCCAACATTTGTCTTAAAATGGATGTGATATAATTGTTTTTGATGCATTTTATTATGTAATGTGGTAAAGTTGCAAAGTAGGTACCACATTTATCCTAAAATGCGGTATTTGTATACATGTTTTACTCGTATTTATTAAGAAATGTTGTAAACTTACAAAGAAAGTGCAACATTTGTCTTAAAATGGATGTGTTATAATTGTTTTTCATGCATTTATTATGAAATATGGTAAAGTTGTAAAGTAGGTACCACATTTATCCTAAAATATGGTATTTGTATACATGAGTTACCAACATTTATTAAGAAATGGGGTAAAATTACAAAGAAGGTTCAACATTTGTCTTAAAATGGAGGTGTTATAATTGTTTTTCATGCATTTTATTATGAAATGTGGTAAAGTTGCAAAGTAGGTACCACATTTATCCAAAAATATGGAATTTGTATACATGTTTTACCCACATTTATTAAGAAATGCGATAAAATTACAAAGAAGATGCAAGATATGTCTTAAAATGGATATGTTATAATTGCTTTTCATGCTTTCATTATTTAATATGGTAAAGTTATAAAGTAGGTACCACATTTATCCTATAATATGGCATTTGTATATATGGTTTACCTGCATGTGTTAAGAAATGCGGTAAAATTACAAAAAAGGTGCAACATTTGTCTTAAGATGGAATTGTTATAATTGTTTTTCATGTATTTATTATGAAATATGGTAAAGTTTTAAAGTAGGTACCATATTTATCCTAAAATATGGTATTTGTATACATGTCTTACCATCATTTATTAAGAAATGCGGTAAAATTACAAAGAAAGTGCAACATTAGTCTTAAAATGGATGTGTTATAATTGATTTTCGTACATTTATTATGAAATGTGGTAAAGTTGTAAAGTAGGTACCACATTTATCCTAAAATATGGTATTTGTATACATGTTTTTTCCACACTTATTAAGACATGCGATAAAATTATAAAGAAGGTGCAACATATGTCTTAAAATGGATGTGCTATAATTGCTTTTCATGCTTTCATTATTTAATATGGTAAGGTTGTAAAGTAGGTTCCACATTTATCCTAGAATATGGCATTTGTATATATGTTTTACCGGCATGTATTAAGAAATGAGTTAAAATTACAAAGAAAATGCAACATTTGTCCTAAAATGGTTATGTTATAATTCTTTTTCATGCATTTATATGAAATGTGGTAAATTTACAAAGTAGAAACCACATTTATCCTAAAATATAATATTTGTATACATGTTTTGGAAAATTCCAAAGAAGGTGCAACATTTTTCTTAAAATGGATGTGTTATAAATGTTTTTCATGCATTTATTTAAAATGTGGTAAAGTTGTAAAGTAAGTACCACATTTATCCTAAAATATGGTATTTGTATACAGGTTTTACCCGTAGTTACTAAGAAATGCGGTAAAATTACCAAGAAGGTCCAACATTTGTCTTAAAATGGATGTGTTATAATTATTTTTCATGCATTTATATGAAATATAGTAAAGTTACAATGTAGATACCACAGTTATCCCAAAATATGGTATTTGTATACATGTTTTACCCGCATTTATTAAGAAATGCGGTAAAATTACAAAGAAGGTGCAACATTTGTCTTAAAATGAATGTGATATAATTGTTTTTCATGCATTTATTATGAAATATGCTAAAGTTGTAAAGTAGGTACCACATTTATTCTAAAATATGGTATTTGTATACATAAGTTACCGACATTTATTAAGAAATGCGGTAAAGTTACAAAGAAGGTGCAACATTTGTCTTAAAATGGAGGTGTTATAATTGTTTTTCATGCATTTTATTATGAAATGTGGTAAAGTTGCAAAGTAGGTACCACATTTATCCAAAAATATGGAATTTGTATACATATTTTACCCACATTTATTAAGAAATGCGATAAAATTACAAAGAAGGCGCAACATATGTTTTAAAATGGTAAAGTTGTAAAGTAGGTACCACTTTTATCCTAAAATATGGCATTTGTATATATGTTCTACCCGCATGTATTAAGATATGCGTTAAAATTACATAGACAATGCAACATTTGTTTTAAAATGGATATGTTATAATTGGTTTTCATGCATTTATATGAAATGTGGTAAATTTACAAAGTAGAAACCACATTTATCCTAAAACATAATATTTGTATACATGTTTTGTAAAATTACAAAGAAGGTGTAATATTTGTCTTAAAATGGATGTGTTATAATTGTTTTTCATGCATTTATTATGAAATCTTGTAAAGTTGTAAAGTAGGTACCACATTTATCCTAAAATATAGTATTTGTATACAGGTGTTACCCGTAGTTATTAAGAAATGCAATAAAATTACAAAGAAGGTGCAACATTGTCTTAAAATGAATGTGTTATAATCATTTTTCATGCGTTTGTGTTAAATATGCTAAAGTTGCAAAGTAGATACCACATTTATCCAAAAATATGGTATTTGTATACATGTTTTACCCGCATTTATTAAGAAATGCGGTCAAATTACAAAGAAAGTGCAACATTTCTGTTAAAATGGATGTGTTATAATTGTTTTTCATGCATTTATTATGAAATATGGTAAAGTTGTAAAGTAGGTACCACATTTATCCTAAAATATGGTATTTCTATACATGTCTTACTAGCATTTATTAAGAAATGCGGTAAAATTACAAAGAAGGTGCAACGTTTGTCTTAAAATGGAGGTGTTATAATTGTTTTTCATGCATTTTATATGTAATGTGGTAAAGTTGCAAAGTAGGTACCACATTTATCCTAAAATATGATATTTGTATACATGTTTTACCCGCATTTGTTAAGAAATGCTATAAAATTACAAAGAAAGTGCAACATTTGTCTTAAAATGGATGTGTTATAATTGTTTTTCATGCATTTATTATGAAATATGGTAAAGTTGTAAAGTAGGTACCACATTTATCCTAAAATATGGTATTTGTATACATAAGTTATCAGCATTTATTAAGAAATGCGGTAAAATTACAAAGAAGGTGCAACATTTGTCTTAAAATGGATGTGTTAAAATTGTTTTTCATGCATTTTATTATGAAATGTGGTAAAGTTGCAAAGTAGGTACCACATTTATCCAAAAATATGGAATTTAAATACATGTTTTACCCACATTTATTAAGAAATGCGATAAAATTACAAAGAAGGTGCAAATTATGTCTTAAAATGGATATTATATAATTGTTTTTCATGCATTTATTATTTAATATGGTAAAGTTGTAAAGTAGGTACCACATTTATCCTAAAATATGGTATTTGTATACATGTGTTACTAGCATTTATTAAAAAATGCGTTAAAATTACAAAGAAGGTGCAACGTTTGTCTTAAAATGGAGGTGTTATAATTGTTTTTCATGCATTTTATTATGTAATGTGGTAAAGTTGCAAAGTAGGTACCACATTTATCCTAACATGCGGTATTTGTATACATGTTTTACCCGTATTTATTAGGAAATGCTGTAAACTTACAAAGAAAGTGCAACATTTGTCTTAAAATGGATGTGTTATAATTGTTTATCATGCATTTATTATGAAATATGGTAAAGTTGTAAAGTAGGTTTCACATTTATCCTAAAATATGGTATTTGTATACATGAGTTACCAACATTTATTAAGAAATGGGGTAAAATTACAAAGAAGGTTCAACATTTGTCTTAAAATGGAGGTGTTATAATTGTTTTTCATGCATTATATTATGAAATGTGGTAAAGTTGCAAAGTAGGTACCACATTTATCCAAAAATATGGAATTTGTATACATGTTTTACCCAAATTTATTAAGAAATGCGATAAAATTACAAAGAAGATGCAACATATGTCTTAAAATGGATATGTTATAATTGCTTTTCATGCTTTCATTATTTAATATGGTAAAGTTGTAAAGTAGGTACCACATTTATCCTAAAATATGGCATTTGTATATATGTTTTACCCGCATGTGTTAAGAAATGCGGTAAAATTACAAAAAAGGTGCAACATTTGTCTTAAGATGGATGTGTTATAACTGTTTTTCATGCATTTATTATGAAATATGGTAAAGTTTTAAAGTAGGTACCATATTTATCCTAAAATATGGTATTTGTATACATGTCTTACCATCATTTATTAAGAAATGCGGTAAAATTACAAAGAAAGTGCAACATTAGTCTTAAAATGGATGTGTTATAATTGATTGTCATACATTTATTATGAAATGTGGTAAAGTTGTAAAGTAAGTACCACATTTTTCCTAAAATATGGTATTTGTATACAGGTTTTACCCGTAGTTACTAAGAAATGCGGTAAAATTACAAAGAAGGTCCAACATTTGTCTTAAAATGGATGTGTTATAATTATTTTTCATGCATTTATATGAAATGTGGTAAATTTACAAAGTAGATACCACAGTTATCCCAAAATATGGTATTTGTATACATGTTTTACCCGCATATATTAAGAAATGCGGTAAAATTACAAAGAAGATACAAAGTTGCAAAAGTTGCAAAGTAGATACCACATTTATCCAAAAATATGGTATTTGTATACATGTTTTACCCGCATTTATTAAGAAATGCGGTCAAATTACAAACAAAGTGCAACATTTGTATTAAAATGGATGTGTTATAATTGTTTTTCATGCATTTATTATGAAATATGGTAAAGTTGTAAAGTAGGTACCACATTTATCCTAAAATATGGTATTTGTATACATGTGTTACTAGCATTTATTAAGAAATGCGGTAAAATTACAAAGAAGGTGCAACATTTGTCTTAAAATGGATGTGTTAAAATTGTTTTCCATGCATTTTATTATGAAATGTGGTAAAGTTGCAAAGTAGGTACCACATTTATCCAAAAATATGGAATTTAAATACATGTTTTACCCACATTTGTTAAGAAATGCGATAAAATTACCAAGAAGGTGCAAATTATGTCTTAAAATGGATATGTTATAATTGTTTTTCATGCATTTATTATTCAATATGGTAAAGTTGTAAAGTAGGTACCACATTTATCCTAAAATATGGTATTTGTATACATGTGTTACTAGCATTTATTAAGAAATGCGTTAAAATTACAAAGAAGTTGCAACGTTTGTCTTAAAATGGAGGTGTTATAATTGTTTTTCATGCATTTTATTATGTAATGTGGTAAAGTTGCAAAGTAGGTACCACATTTATCCCAAAATGCGGTATTTGTATACATGTTTTACCCGTATTTATTAAGAAATGCTGTAAACTTACAAAGAAAGTGCAACATTTGTCTTAAAATGGATGTGTTATAATTGTTTTTCATGCATTTATTATGAAATATGGTAAAGTTGTAAAGTAGGTTCCACATTTATCCTAAAATATGGTATTAATATACATGAGTTACCAACATTTATTAAGAAATGGGGTAAAATTACAAAGAAGGTTCAACATTTGTCTTAAAATGGAGGTGTTATAATTGTTTTTCATGCATTATATTATGAAATGTGGTAAAGTTGCAAAGTAGGTACCACATTTATCCAAAAATATGGAATTTGTATACATGTTTTACCCAAATTTATTAAGAAATGCGATAAAATTACAAAGAAGATGCAACATATGTCTTAAAATGGATATGTTATAATTGCTTTTCATGCTTTCATTATTTAATATGGTAAAGTTGTAAAGTAGGTACCACATTTATCCTAAAATATGGCATTTGTATATATGTTTTACCCGCATGTGTTAAGAAATGCGGTAAAATTACAAAAAACGTGCAACATTTGTCTTAAGATGGATGTGTTATAATTGTTTTTCATGCATTTATTATGAAATATGGTAAAGTTTTAAAGTAGGTACCATATTTATCCTAAAATATGGTATTTGTATACATGTCTTACCATCATTTATTAAGAAATGCGGTAAAATTACAAAGAAAGTGCAACATTAGTCTTAAAATGGATGTGTTATAATTGATTTTCATACATTTATTATGAAATGTGGTAAAGTTGTAAAGTAAGTATCACATTTTTCCTAAAATATGGTATTTGTATACAGGTTTTACCCGTACTTACTAAGAAATGCGGTAAAATTACCAAGAAGGTCCAACATTTGTCTTAAAATGGATGTGTTATAATTATTTTTCATGCATTTATATGAAATATACTAAAGTTACAATGTAGATACCACAGTTATCCCAAAATATGGTATTTGTATACATGTTTTACCCGCATTTATTAAGAAATGCGGTAAAATTACAAAGAAGGTGCAACATTTGTCTTAAAATGGATGTGATATAATTGTTTTTCATGCATTTATTATGAAATATGCTAAAGTTGTAAAGTAGGTACCACATTTATTCTAAAATATGGTATTTGTATACATGAGTTACCGACATTTATTAAGAAATGCGGTAAAGTTACAAAGAAGGTGCAACATTTGTCTTAAAACGGAGGTGTTATAATTGTTTTTCATGCATTTTATTATGAAATGTGGTAAAGTTGCAAAGTAGGTACCACATTTATCCCAAAATATGGAATTTGTACACATGTTTTACCCACATTTATAAAGAAATGCGATAAAATTACAAAGAAGGTGCAACATATGTTTTAAAATGGATGTGTTATATTTGCTTTTCATGCTTTCATTTTTTAATATGTTAAAGTTGTAACGTAGGTACCATATTTATCCTAAAATATGGCATTTGTATATATGTTTTACACGCATGTATTAAGAAATGCGTTAAAATTACAAAGAAAATGCAACATTTGTCTTAAAATGGATATGTTATAATTGGTTTCACGCATTTATATGAAATGTGGTAAATTTACAAAGTAGAAACCACATTTATCCTAAAATATAATATTTGTATACATGTTTTGGAAAATTCCAAAGAAGGTGCAACATTTTTCTTAAAATGGATGTGTTATAAATGTTTTTCATGCATTTATTTAAAATGTGGTAAAGTTGTAAAGTAAATACCACATTTATCCTAAAATATGGTATTTGTATACAGGTTTTACCCGTAGTTACTAAGAAATGCAGTAAAATTACAAAGAAGGTCCAACATTGGTCTTAAAATGGATGTGTTATAATTATTTTTCATGCATTTATATGAAATATACTAAAGTTACAATGTAGATACCACAGTTATCCCAAAATATGGTATTTGTATACATGTTTTACCCGCATTTATTAAGAAATGCGGTAAAATTACAAAGAAGGTGCAACATTTGTCTTAAAATGAATGTGATATAATTGTTTTTCATGCATTTATTATGAAATATGCTAAAGTTGTAAAGTAGGTACCACATTTATTCTAAAATATGGTATTTGTATACATGAGTTACCGACATTTATTAAGAAATGCGGTAAAGTTACAAAGACGGTGCAACATTTGTCTTAAAATGGAGGTGTTATAATTGTTTTTCATGCATTTTATTATGAAATGTGGTAAAGTTGCAAAGTAGGTACCACATTTATCCTAAAATATGGTATTTGTATACATAAGTTATCAGCATTTATTAAGAAATGCGGTAAAATTACAAAGAAGGTGCAATATTTGTCTTAAAATGGATGTGTTAAAATTGTTTTTCATGCATTTTATTATGAAATGTGGTAAAGTTGCAAAGTAGGTACCACATTTATCCAAAAATATGGAATTTAAATACATGTTTTACCCACATTTATTAAGAAATGCGATAAAATTACAAAGAAGGTGCAAATTATGTCTTAAAATGGATATTATATAATTGTTTTTCATGCATTTATTATTTAATATGGTAATGTTGTAAAGTAGGTACCACATTTATCCTAAAATATGGTATTTGTATACATGTGTTACTAGTATTTATTAAGAAATGCGTTAAAATTACAAAGAAGGTGCAACGTTTGTCTTAAAATGGAGGTGTTATAATTGTTTTTCATGCATTTTATTATGTAATGTGGTAAAGTTGCAAAGTAGGTACCACATTTATCCCAAAATGCGGTATTTGTATACATGTTTTACCCGTATTTATTAAGAAATGCTGTAAACTTACAAAGAAAGTGCAACATTTGTCTTAAAATGGATGTGTTATAATTGTTTGTCATGCATTTATTATGAAATATGGTAAAGTTGTAAAGTAGGTTTCACATTTATCCTAAAATATGGTATTTGTATACATGAGTTACCAACATTTATTAAGAAATGGGGTAAAATTACAAAGAAGGTTCAACATTTGTCTTAAAATGGAGGTGTTATAATTGTTTTTCATGCATTATATTATGAAATGTGGTAAAGTTGCAAAGTAGGTACCACATTTATCCAAAGTATGGAATTTGTATACATGTTTTACCCAAATTTATTAAGAAATGCGATAAAATTACAAAGAAGATGCAACATATGTCTTAAAATGGATATGTTATAATTGCTTTTCATGCTTTCATTATTTAATATGGTAAAGTTGTAAAGTAGGTACCACATTTATCCTAAAATATGGCATTTGTATATATGTTTTACCCGCATGTGTTAAGAAATGCGGTAAAATTACAAAAAAGGTGCAACATTTGTCTTAAGATGGATGTGTTATAATTGTTTTTCATGCATTTATTATGAAATATGGTAAAGTTTTAAAGTAGGTACCATATTTATCCTAAAATATGGTATTTGTATACATGTCTTACCATCATTTATTAAGAAATGCGGTAAAATTACAAAGAAAGTGCAACATTAGTCTTAAAATGGATGTGTTATAATTGATTTTCATACATTTATTATGAAATGTGGTAAAGTTGTAAAGTAAGTACCACATTTTTCCTAAAATATGGTATTTGTATACAGGTTTTACCCGTAGTTACTAAGAAATGCGGTAAAATTACAAAGAAGGTCCAACATTTGTCTTAAAATGGATGTGTTATAATTATTTTTCATGCATTTATATGAAATATACTAAAGTTACAATGTAGATACCACAGTTATCCCCAAATATGGTATTTGTATACATGTTTTACCCGCATATATTAAGAAATGCGGTAAAATTACAAAGAAGGTGCAACATTTGTCTTAAAATGGATGTGATATAATTGTTTTTCATGCATTTATTATGAAATATGCTAAAGTTGTAAAGTAGGTACCACATTTATTCTAAAATATGGTATTTGTATACATTAGTTACCGACATTTATTAAGAAATGCGGTAAAGTTACAAAGAAGGTGCAACATATGTCTTAAAACGGAGGTGTTATAATTGTTTTTCATGCATTTTATTATGAAATGTGGTAAAGTTGCAAAGTAGGTACCACATTTATCCCAAAATATGGAATTTGTACACATGTTTTACCCACATTTATAAAGAAATGCGATAAAATTACAAAGAAGGTGCAACATATGTTTTAAAATGTATGTGTTATATTTGCTTTTCATGCTTTCATTTTTTAATATGTTAAAGTTGTAAAGTAGGTACCACATTTATCCTAAAATATGGCATTTGTTGTAAGTTGTAAATGCGCCTAAGAGGGGGGGTGAATTAGGTGGTTAAAAATTCTTCGATCTTGTTTCCGGTTTATGGTTATTTTTCGTTTAAGTGGGGAAAAATAAATTGCGGAAAGTAAAAAGACACCGGAAATTATAGTGGTTCCCTTCACAATCCGAAGGTACATCCACTCCCCTTTCCACACGAAAGAGATTTCACTATAGTTAGAATTATGGTACAGCCTATTCACACAAACGGTGATGCCTACTATCTAACCTATAGGTAAACAAGTGTATGAAGAACAATCCTCTTCAACACCAACCCCTTGTGTCCAACAATCCTGGATCACAAGTCAAACAGAAATAATTCTTTTGAATATTTTAACAAAGTGTAGTATTATCAATCTTCTCTTGATTGATCTTCTCCTTAGATAAATAATTCACTCAAAAGATAATATGCAAGTGTTCAACAATAGAATGAGATGAAACTTTGATTATGAACACTTTTTAAAAATATTGAAAGAAAATATGAAAGAGTGATTATTTGAAGTTTGTATGAAAATTCTTGGAGGTGAAAATTCATTTGAAAATTTAAGAATTTATATTGCCAAATACCTTTTCAAAGAGGTATCATTTTCTCCATGAACATTGATGAAAAGATATAATTTTTCAAAAACCTTTTTACTGTAACGAACAGTGTTAACGGGTTAACCAAATAGGTTAACGGGTTAACGCAGTGTTAACAGGTTAACCAAATAGGTTAACGGGTTAACGCATATTAACGTTAGCACAGGATTTCAAAAAACTGGACTGTTAACCGGTTAACCCATATGGTTAACCGGTTAACACTGTTGAAATGCAGAAAAAACTTTAAGAAAATTGTGTTTTGCATTTCAATGTGTTAACAAATGGTTATGTTAAAAGATGCAAATGCATATCATGATTGTTGAACACTTGTATACTAATCTAAGAGTGAGTTAGATATACCTAAGAAGTGAATCAACAATCTTGCAAACGGTTGACTTGAAAAATGAAGCTTGATCAAATGGTTCCTCATGCGTATGTGGCTTGATCACTTTGATGCTTGAAATATCTTTGAAGCTCTTCTCTTTGATTAATCCAAGATACATCTTCAAGACTTTAAATAATATGAAATCTTGTTCTCGCTTCAATGTCTTGATCCATTTCCTTTTTGAGCATGCATAACATCTTGAATGAATAATGTTGTCTTCATCAAAACCATTTAGAGGCTTGCCTTCACATTTGTATATATCTTTTACACGCATGTATTAAGAAATGCGTTAAAATTACAAAGAAAATGCAACATTTGTCTTAAAATGGATATGTTATAATTGGTTTCACGCATTTATATGAAATGTGGTAAATTTACAAAGTAGAAACCACATTTATCCTAAAATATAATATTTGTATACATGTTTTGGAAAATTCCAAAGAAGGTGCAACATTTTTCTTAAAATGGATGTGTTATAAATGTTTTTCATGCATTAATTTAAAATGTGGTAAAGTTGTAAAGTAAGTACCACATTTATCCTAAAATATGGTATTTGTATACAGGTTTTACCCGTAGTTACTAAGAAATGCGGTAAATTACAAAGAAGGTCCAACATTTGTCTTAAAATGGATGTGTTATAATTATTTTTCATGCATTTATATGAAATATACTAAAGTTACAATGTAGATACCACAGTTATCCCAAAATATGGTATTTGTATACATGTTTTACCCGCATTTATTAAGAAATGCGGTAAAATTACAAAGAAGGTGCAACATTTGTCTTAAAATGAATGTGATATAATTGTTTTTCATGCATTTATTATGAAATATGCTAAAGTTGTAAAGTAGGTACCACATTTATTCTAAAATATGGTATTTGTATACATGAGTTACCGACATTTATTAAGAAATGCGGTAAAGTTACAAAGAAGGTGCAACATTTGTCTTAAAATGGAGGTGTTATAATTGTTTTTCATGCATTTTATTATGAAATGTGGTAAAGTTGCAAAGTAGGTACCACATTTATCCAAAAATATGGAATTTGTATACATGTTTTACCCATATTTATTAAGAAATGCGATAAAATTACAAAGAAGGCGCAACATATGTTTTAAAATGGTAAAGTTGTAAAGTAGGTACCACTTTTATCCTAAAATATGGCATTTGTATATATGTTCTACCCGCATGTATTAAGATATGCGTTAATAATTACAAAGACAATGCAACATTTGTTTTAAAATGGATATGTTATAATTGGTTTTCATGGATTTATATGAAATGTGGTAAATTTACAAAGTAGAAACCACATTTATCCTAAAATATAATATTTGTATACATGTTTTGTAAAATTACAAAGAAGGTGTAACATTTGTCTTAAAATGGATGTGTTATAATTGTTTTTCATGCATTTATTATGAAATGTGGTAAAGTTGTAAAGTAAGTACCAAATTTATCCTAAAATATAGTATTTGTATACAGGTGTTACCCGTAGTTATTAAGAAATGCAATAAAATTACAAAGAAGGTGCAACATTTGTCTTAAAATGAATGTGTTATAATCATTTTTCCTGCATTTGTGTGAAATATGCTAAAGTTGCAAAGTAGATACCACATTTATCCAAAAATATGGTATTTGTATACATGTTTTACCCGCATTTATTAAGAAATGCGGTCAAATTACAAAGAAAGTGCAACATTTGTGTTAAAATGGATGTGTTATAATTGTTTTTCATGCATTTATTATGAAATATGGTAAAGTTGTAAAGTAGGTACCACATTTATCCTAAAATATGGTATTTGTATACATGTGTTACTAGCATTTATTAAGAAATGCGGTAAAATTACAAAGAAGGTGCAACATTTGTCTTAAAATGGATGTGTTAAAATTGTTTTTCATGCATTTTATTATGAAATGTGGTAAAGTTGCAAAGTAGGTACCACATTTATCCAAAAATATGGAATTTAAATACATGTTTTACCCACATTTATTAAGAAATGCGATAAAATTACAAAGAAGGTGCAAATTATGTCTTAAAATGGATATTATATAATTGTTTTTCATGCATTTATTATTTAATATGGTAAAGTTGTAAAGTAGGTACCACATTTATCCTAAAATATGGTATTTGTATACATGTGTTACTAGCATTTATTAAGAAATGCGTTAAAATTACAAAGAAGGTGCAACGTTTGTCTTAAAATGGAGGTGTTATAATTGTTTTTCATGCATTTTATTATGTAATGTGGTAAAGTTGCAAAGTAGGTACCACATTTATCCTAACATGCGGTATTTGTATACATGTTTTACCCGTATTTATTAGGAAATGCTGTAAACTTACAAAGAAAGTGCAACATTTGTCTTAAAATGGATGTGTTATAATTGTTTGTCATGCATTTATTATGAAATATGGTAAAGTTGTAAAGTAGGTTTCACATTTATCCTAAAATATGGTATTTGTATACATGAGTTACCAACATTTATTAAGAAATGGGGTAAAATTACAAAGAAGGTTCAACATTTGTCTTAAAATGGAGGTGTTATAATTGTTTTTTATGCATTATATTATGAAATGTGGTAAAGTTGCAAAGTAGGTACCACATTTATCCAAAAATATGGAATTTGTATACATGTTTTACCCAAATTTATTAAGAAATGCGATAAAATTACAAAGAAGATGCAACATATGTCTTAAAATGGATATGTTATAATTGCTTTTCATGCTTTCATTATTTAATATGGTAAAGTTGTAAAGTAGGTACCACATTTATCCTAAAATATGGCATTTGTATATATGTTTTACCCGCATGTGTTTAGAAATGCGGTAAAATTACAAAAAAGGTGCAACATTTGTCTTAAGATGGATGTGTTATAATTGTTTTTCATGCATTTATTATGAAATATGGTAAAGTTTTAAAGTAGGTACCATATTTATCCTAAAATATGGTATTTGTATACATGTTTTACCATCATTTATTAAGAAATGCGGTAAAATTACAAAGAAAGTGCAACATTAGTCTTAAAATGGATGTGTTATAATTGATTTTCATACATTTATTATGAAATGTGGTAAAGTTGTAAAGTAAGTACCACATTTTCCTAAAATATGGTATTTGTATACAGGTTTTACCCGTAGTTACTAAGAAATGCGGTAAAATTACAAAGAAGGTCCAACATTTGTCTTAAAATGGATGTGTTATAATTATTTTTCATGCATTTATATGAAATATACTAAAGTTACAATGTAGATACCACAGTTATCCCAAAATATGGTATTTGTATACATGTTTTACCCGCATTTATTAAGAAATGCGGTAAAATTACAAGAAGGTGCAACATTTGTCTTAAAATGGATGTGATATAATTGTTTTTCATGCATTTATTATGAAATATGCTAAAGTTGTAAAGTAGGTACCACATTTATTCTAAAATATGGTATTTGTATACATGAGTTACCGACATTTATTAAGAAATGCGGTAAAGTTACAAAGAAGGTGCAACATTTGTCTTAAAACGGAGGTGTTATAATTGTTTTTCATGCATTTTATTATGAAATGTGGTAAAGTTGCAAAGTAGGTACCACATTTATCCCAAAATATGGAATTTGTACACATGTTTTACCCACATTTATAAAGAAATGCGATAAAATTACAAAGAAGGTGCAACATATGTTTTAAAATGGATGTGTTATATTTGCTTTTCATGCTTTCATTTTTTAATATGTTAAAGTTGTAACGTAGGTACCACATTTATCCTAAAATATGGCATTTGTATATATGTTTTACACGCATGTATTAAGAAATGCGTTAAAATTACAAAGAAAATGCAACATTTGTCTTAAAATGGATATGTTATAATTGGTTTCACGCATTTATATGAAATGTGGTAAATTTACAAAGTAGAAACCACATTTATCCTAAAATATAATATTTGTATACATGTTTTGGAAAATTCCAAAGAAGGTGCAACATTTTTCTTAAAATGGATATGTTATAAATGTTTTTCATGCATTTATTTAAAATGTGGTAGAGTTGTAAAGTAAGTACCACATTTATCCTAAAATATGGTATTTGTATACAGGTTTTACCCGTAGTTACTAAGAAATGCGGTAAAATTACAAAGAAGGTCCAACATTTGTCTTAAAATGGGATGTGTTATAATTATTTTTCATGCATTTATATGAAATATACTAAAGTTACAATGTAGATACCACAGTTATCCCAAAATATGGTATTTGTATACATGTTTTACCCGAATTTATGCGGGTAAAATTACAAAGAAGGTGCAACATTTGTCTTAAAATGAATGTGATATAATTGTTTTTCATGCATTTTATATGTAATGTGGTAAAGTTGCAAAGTAGGTACCACATTTATCCTAAAATATGATATTTGTATACATGTTTTACCCGCATTTATTAAGATATGCTATAAAATTACAAAGAAAGTGCAACATTTGTCTTAAAATGGATGTGTTATAATTGTTTTTCATGCATTTATTATGAAATATGGTAAAGTTGTAAAGTAGGTACCACATTTATCCTAAAATATGGTATTTTGTATACATAAGTTATCAGCATTTATTAAGAAATGCGGTAAAATTACAAAGAAGGTGCAACATTTGTCTTAAAATGGATGTGTTAAAATTGTTTTTCATGCATTTTATTATGAAATGTGGTAAAGTTGCAAAGTAGGTACCACATTTATCCAAAAATATGGAATTTAAATACATGTTTTACCCACATTTATTAAGAAATGCGATAAAATTACAAAGAAGGTGCAAATTATGTCTTAAAATGGATATTATATATTGTTTTTCATGCATTTATTATTTATATGGTAAAGTTGTAAAGTAGGTACCACATTTATCCTAAAATATGGTATTTGTATACATGTGTTACTAGCATTTATTAAGAAATGCGTTAAAATTACAAAGAAGGTGCAACGTTTGTCTAAAATGGAGGTTTATAATTGTTTTTCATGCATTTTATTATGTAATGTGGTAAAGTTGCAAAGTAGGTACCACATTTATCCTAACATGCGGTATTGTATACATGTTTTACCCGTATTTATTAGGAAAATGCTGTAACTTACAAAGAAAGTGCAACATTTGTCTTAAAATGGATGTGTTATAATTGTTTGTCATGCATTTATTATGAAATATGGTAAAGTTGTAAAGTAGTTTCACATTTATCCTAAAATATGGTATTTGTATACATGAGTTACCAACATTTATTAAGAAATGGGGTAAAATTACAAAGAAGGTTCAACATTTGTCTTAAAATGGAGGTGTTATAATTGTTTTTTATGCCTTATATTATGAAATGTGGTAAAGTTGCAAAGTAGGTACCACATTTATCCAAAAATATGGAATTTGTATACATGTTTTACCCAAATTTATTAAGAAATGCGATAAAATTACAAAGAAGATGCAACATATGTCTTAAAATGGATATGTTATAATTGCTTTTCATGCTTTCATTATTTAATATGGTAAAGTTGTAAAGTAGGTACCACATTTATCCTAAAATATGGCATTTGTATATATGTTTTACCCGCATGTGTTTAGAAATGCGGTAAAATTACAAAAAAGGTGCAACATTTGTCTAAGATGGATGTGTTTATAATTGTTTTTCATGCATTTATTATGAAATATGGTAAAGTTTTAAAGTAGGTACCATATTTATCCTAAAATATGGTATTTGTATACATGTTTTACCATCATTTATTAAGAAATGCGGTTAAAATTACAAAGAAAGTGCAACATTAGTCTTAAAATGGATGTGTTATAATTGATTTTCATACATTTATTATGAAATGTGGTAAAGTTGTAAAGTAAGTACCACATTTTTCCTAAAATATGGTATTTGTATACAGGTTTTACCCGTAGTTACTAAGAAATGCGGTAAAATTACAAAGAAGGTCCAACATTTGTCTTAAAATGGATGTGATATAATTGTTTTTCATGCATTTATTATGAAATATGCTAAAGTTGTAAAGTAGGTACCACATTTATTCTAAAATATGGTATTTGTATACATGAGTTACCGACATTTATTAAGAAATGCGGTAAAGTTACAAAGAAGGTGCAACATTTGTCTTAAAACGGAGGTGTTATAATTGTTTTTCATGCATTTATTATGAAATGTGGTAAAGTTGCAAAGTAGGTACCACATTTATCCCAAAATATGGAATTGTACACATGTTTTACCCACATTTATAAAGAAATGCGATAAAATTACAAAGAAGGTGCAACATATGTTTTAAAATGGATGTGTTATATTTGCTTTTCATGCTTTCATTTTTTAATATGTTAAAGTTGTAACGTAGGTACCACATTTATCCAAAAATATGGCATTTGTATATATGTTTTACACGCATGTATTAAGAAATGCGTTAAAATACAAAGAAAATGCAACATTTGTCTTAAAATGGATATGTTATAATTGGTTTCACGCATTTATATGAAATGTGGTAAATTTACAAAGTAGAAACCAATTTATCCTAAAATATATTTTGTATACATGTTTTGGAAAATTCCAAAGAAGGTGCAACATTTTTCTTAAAATGGATATGTTATAAATGTTTTTCATGCATTTATTTAAAATGTGGTAGAGTTGTAAAGTAAGTACCACATTTATCCTAAAATATGGTATTTGTATACAGGTTTTACCCGTAGTTACTAAGAAATGCGGTAAAATTACAAAGAAGGTCCAACATTTGTCTTAAAATGGATGTGTTATAATTATTTTTCATGCATTTATATGAAATATACTAAAGTTACAATGTAGATACCACAGTTATCCCAAAATATGGTATTTGTATACATGTTTTACCCGCATTTATGCGGGTAAAATTACAAAGAAGGTGCAACATTTGTCTTAAAATGAATGTGATATAATTGTTTTTCATGCATTTTATATGTAATGTGGTAAAGTTGCAAAGTAGGTATCACATTTATCCTAAAATATGATATTTGTATACATGTTTTACCCGCATTTATTAAGATATGCTATAAAATTACAAAGAAAGTGCAACATTTGTCTTAAAATGGATGTGTTATAATTGTTTTTCATGCATTTATTATGAAATATGGTAAAGTTGTAAAGTAGGTACCACATTTATCCTAAAATATGGTATTTGTATACATAAGTTATCAGCATTTATTAAGAAATGCGGTAAAATTACAAAGAAGGTGCAACATTTGTCTTAAAATGGATGTGTTAAAATTGTTTTTCATGCATTTTATTATGAAATGTGGTAAAGTTGCAAAGTAGGTACCACATTTATCCAAAAATATGGAATTTAAATACATGTTTTACCCACATTTATTAAGAAATGCGATAAAATTACAAAGAAGGTGCAAATTATGTCTTAAAATGGATATTATATAATTGTTTTTCATGCATTTATTATTTAATATGGTAAAGTTGTAAAGTAGGTACCACATTTATCCTAAAATATGGTATTTGTATACATGTGTTACTAGCATTTATTAAGAAATGCGTTAAAATTACAAAGAAGGTGCAACGTTTGTCTTAAAATGGAGGTGTTATAATTGTTTTCATGCATTTTATTATGTAATGTGGTAAAGTTGCAAAGTAGGTACCACATTTATCCTAACATGCGGTATTTGTATACATGTTTACCCGTATTTATAGGAAATGCTGTAAACTTACAAAGAAAGTGCAACATTTGTCTTAAAATGGATGTGTTATAATTGTTTGTCATGCATTTATTATGAAATATGGTAAAGTTGTAAAGTAGGTTTCACATTTATCCTAAAATATGGTATTTGTATACATGAGTTACCAACATTTATTAAGAAATGGGGTCAAATTACAAAGAAGGTTCAACATTTGTCTTAAAATGGAGGTGTTATAATTGTTTTTTATGCATTATATTATGAAATGTGGTAAAGTTGCAAAGTAGGTACCACATTTATCCAAAAATATGGAATTTGTATACATGTTTTACCCAAATTTATTAAGAAATGCGATAAAATTACAAAGAAGATGCAACATATGTCTTAAAATGGATATGTTATAATTGCTTTTCATGCTTTCATTATTAATATGGTAAAGTTGTAAAGTAGGTACCACATTTATCCTAAAATATGGCATTTGTATATATGTTTTACCCGCATGTGTTAGAAATGCGGTAAAATTACAAAAAAGGTGCAACATTTGTCTTAAGATGGATGTGTTATAATTGTTTTTCATGCATTTATTATGAAATATGGTAAAGTTTTAAAGTAGGTACCATATTTATCCTAAAATATGGTATTTGTATACATGTCTTACCATCATTTATTAAGAAATGCGGTAAAATTACAAAGAAAGTGCAACATTAGTCTTAAAATGGATGTGTTATAATTGATTTTCATACTTTATTATGAAATGTGGTAAAGTTGTAAAGTAAGTACCACATTTTTCCTAAATATGGTATTTGTATACAGGTTTACCCGTAGTTACTAAGAAATGCGGTTAAAATTACAAAGAAGGTCCAACATTTGTCTTAAAATGGATGTGTTATAATTATTTTTCATGCATTTATATGAAATATACTAAAGTTACAATGTAGATACCATAGTTATCCCAAAATATGGTATTTGTATACATGTTTTACCCGCATATATTAAGAAATGCGGTAAAATTACAAAGAAGGTCCAACATTTGTCTTAAAATGGATGTGATATAATTGTTTTTCATGCATTATTATGAATATGCTAAAGTTGTAAAGTAGGTACCACATTTATTCTAAAATATGGTATTTGTATACATGAGTTACCGACATTTATTAAGAAATGCGGTAAAGTTACAAAGAAGGTGCAACATATGTCTTAAAACGGAGGTGTTATAATTGGTTTTCATGAATTTTATTATGAAATGTGGTAAAGTTGCAAAGTAGGTACCACATTTATCCCAAAATATGGAATTTGTACACATGTTTTACCCACATTTATAAAGAAATGCGATAAAATTACAAAGAAGGTGCAAAATTATGTCTTAAAATGGATATTGTTATATTGTTTTTTCATGCATTTATTTTTAATATGGTAAAGTTGTAAAGTAGTACCACATTTATCCTAAAATATGGTATTTGTATACATGTGTTACTAGCATTATTAAGAAATGCGTTAAAATTACAAAGAAGGTGCAACGTTTGTCTTAAAATGGAGGTATGTTATAATTGTTTTTCATGCATTTTATTATGAAATGTGGTAAAGTTGCAAAGTAGGTACGACATTTATCCTAACATGCGGTATTTGTATACATGTTTTACCCGTATTTATTAGGTAATGCTGTAAACTTACAAAGAAAGTGCAACATTTGTCTTAAAATGGATGTGTTATAATGTTTGTCATGCATTTATTATGAAATATGGTAAGTTGTAAAGTAGGTTTCACATTTATCCTAAAATATGGTATTTGTATACATGAGTTACCAACATTTATTAAGAATGCGGTCAAATTACAAAGAAGGTTCAACATTTGTCTTAAATGGAGGTGTTATAATTGTTTTTTTGCATTATATTATGAAATGTGGTAAAGTTGCAAAGTAGGTACCACAGTTATCCAAAAATATGGAATTTGTATACATGTTTTACCCGCATTTATTAAGCAATGCGATAAAATTACAAAGAAGATGCAAACATATGTCTTAAAATGGATGTGATATAATTGCTTTTCATGCTTTCATTATGTAATATGGTAAAGTTGTAAAGTAGGTACCACATTTATCCTAAAATATGGCATTTGTATATATGTTTTACCCGCATGTGTTTAGAAATGCTATAAAATTACAAAAAGGTGCAACATTTGTCTTAAGATGGATGTGTTATAATGTTTTTCATGCATTTATTATGAAATATGGTAAGTTTTAAAGTAGGTACCATATTTATCCTAAAATATGGTATTGTATACATGTCTTACCATCATTTATTAAGAAATGCGGTAAAATTACAAAGAAAGTGCAACATTAGTCTTAAAATGGATGTGTTATAATTGATTTTCATCAATTTATTATGAAATGTGGTAAAGTTGTAAAGTAAGTACCACATTTTCCTAAAATATGGTATTTGTATACAGGTTTTACCCGTAGTTACTAAGAAATGCGGTAAAATTACAAAGAAGGTGCAACATTTGTCTTAAAATGGATGTGATATAATTGTTTTTCATGCATTTATTATGAAATATGCTAAAGTTGTAAAGTAGGTACCACATTTATTCTAAAATATGGTATTTGTATACATGAGTTACCGACATTTATTAAGAAATGCGGTAAAGTTACAAAGAAGGTGCAACATTTGTCTTAAAACGGAGGTGTTATAATTGTTTTTCATGCATTTATTATGAAATGTGGTAAAGTTGCAAAGTAGGTACCACATTTATCCCAAAATATGGAATTTGTACACATGTTTTACCCACATTTATAAAGAAATGCGATAAAATTACAAAGAAGGTGCAACATATGTTTTAAAATGGATGTGTTATATTGCTTTTCATGCTTTCATTTTTAATATGTTAAAGTTGTAACGTAGGTACCACATTTATCCTAAAATATGGCATTTGTATATATGTTTTACACGCATGTATAAGAAATGCGTTAAAATTACAAAGAAAATGCAACATTGTCTTAAAATGGATATGTTATAATTGTTTCACGCATTTATATGAAATGTGGTAAATTTACAAAGTAGAAACCACATTTATCCTAAAATATAATATTTGTATACATGTTTTGGAAAATTCCAAAGAAGGTGCAACATTTTTCTTAAAATCGATGTGTTATAAATGTTTTTCATGCATTTATTTAAAATGTGGTAAAGTTGTAAAGTAAGTACCACATTTATCCTAAAATATGGTATTTGTATACAGGTTTTACCCGTAGTTACTAAGAAATGCGGTAAAATTACAAAGAAGGTCCAACATTTGTCTTAAAATGGATGTGTTATAATTATTTTTCATGCATTTATATGAAATATACTAAAGTTACAATGTAGATACCACAGTTATCCCTAAATATGGTATTTGTATACATGTTTTACCCGCATTTATTAAGAAATGCGGTAAAATTACAAAGAAGGTGCAACATTTGTCTTAAAATGAATGTGATATAATTGTTTTTCATGCATTTATTATGAAATATGCTAAAGTTGTAAAGTAGGTACCACATTTATTCTAAAATATGGTATTTGTATACATGAGTTACCGACATTTATTAAGAAATGCGGTAAAGTTACAAAGAAGGTGCAACATTTGTCTTAAAACGGAAGTGTTATAATTGTTTTTCATGCATTTTATTATGAAATTGGTAAAGTTGCAAAGTAGGTACCACATTTATCCTAAAATATAGTATTTGTATACATAAGTTATCAGCATTTATTAAGAAATGCGGTAATTTCTATACCTGTTTTACCCGCATTTAATAAGAAATATGGAAAAATTACAAAGAAGGTGGAACATTTGTCTTAAAATGGATGTGTTATAATTGTTTTTCATGCATTTTATTTAAAATGTGGTAAATTTACAAAGTAGAACCACATTTATCCTAAAAATATAATATTTGTATACATGTTTTGAAAAATTACAAAGAAACGGCAACATTTGTCTTAAAATGGACGTGTTATAATTGTTTTTCATGCATTTATTATGAAATGTGGTAAAGTTGTAAACTAGGTACCACATTTATCCTAAAAAATGGCATTTGTATATATGTTTTACCCGCATGTATTAAGAAATGCGTTAAAATTACAAAGAAAATGCAACATTTGTCTTAAAATGGATATGTTATATTTGTTTTTCATGCATTTTATTATGAAATGTGGTAAAGTTGCAAAGTAGGTACAACATTTATCTATGCGTAAAAGTTTGTATACATGTTTTAGCCACATTTATTAAGAAATGCGTAAAAATTACAAAGAAGGTGCAACATATGTTTTAAAATGGATGTGTTATAATTGTTTTTCATGCATTTATTATGAATAATGGTAAAGTTTTAAAGTAGGTACCACGTTTATCCTAAAATATGGTATTTGTATACATGTGTTACCTGCATTTATTAAGAAATGTGGTAAAATTACAAAGAAGGTGCAACATTTGTCTTAAAATGGAGGTGTTATAATTGTTTTTCATGCATTTTATTATGAAATGTGGTAAAGTTGCAGAGTAGGTACCACATTTATCCTAAAATATGGTTTTTGTATACATGTCTTACCCTCATTTATTAAGAAATGCGATAAAATTACAAAGAAGGTGCAACATATGTCTTAAAATGGATGTGTTATAATTGATTTTCATGCATTCATATGAAATATGGTAAAGTTACAAAGTAGATACCACATTTATCCTAAAATATGGTATTTGTATACATGTTTTTCCTTCATTTATTAAGAAATGCGGGTAAAATTACAAATAAGGTGCAACGATCGTCTTAAAATGGATGCGTTATATTGTTTTTTCATGCATTTATTATGAAATGTGGTAAAATTGTAAAGTAGGTACCACATTTATCCTAAAGTATTGCATTTGTATAAATGTTTTACCGTGTTTATTAAGAAATGCGGTAAAATTACAATGAAAATTCACCATTTGTCTTAAAATGGATGTGTTATAATTGTTTTTCATGCATTTATTACGAAATGTGGTAAGGTTGTAAAGTAGGCACCACATTTATCCTAAAATATGGTATTTGTATACATGTTGTACCCGCATTTATTAAGAAATGCGGTAAAATTACAAAGAAAGTGCAACATTTGTCTTAAAATGGATGTGTTATAATTGTTTTTCATGCATTTATATGAAATATTTTAAAGTTGTTAAGTACGAATCACGTTGATCCTAAAATATGGTATTTATATACATGTCTTACCCACATTTATTAAGAAATGCGATAAAATTCAAAGAAGGTGCAACATATGTCTTAAAATGGATGTGTTATAATTGATTTTCATACATTCATATGAAATATGGCAAAGTTACAAAGTAGATACCACATTTCTCCTAAAATATGGTATTTGTATACATGTTTTTCCTGTATTTATTAAGAAATGCGGAAAAATTACAAAAAAGGTGCAACGATCGTCTTAAAATGGATGTGTTATAAATGTTTTTCATGCATTTATTATGAAATGTGGTAAAATTGTAAAGTAGGTACCACATTTATCCTAAAATATGGTATTTGTATACATGTTTTACCCGCATTTATTAAGAAATGCGGTAAAATTACAAAGAAAGTGCAACATTTGTCTTAAAATTGATGTGTTATAATTGTTTTTCATGCATTTATTATGAAATGTGGTAAAGTTGTAAACTAGGTACCACATTTATCCTAAAAAATGGCATTTGTATATATGTTTTACCCGCATGTATTAAGAAATGCGTTAAAATTACAAAGAAAATGCAACATTTGTCTTAAAATGGATATGTTATATTTGTTTTTCATGCATTTTATTATGAAATGTGGTAAAGTTGCAAAGTAGGTACAACATTTATCTATGCGTAAAAGTTTGTATACATGTTTTAGCCACATTTATTAAGAAATGCGTAAAAATTACAAAGAAGGTGCAACATATGTTTTAAAATGGATGTGTTATAATTGTTTTTCATGCATTTATTATGAATAATGGTAAAGTTTTAAAGTAGGTACCACGTTTATCCTAAAATATGGTATTTGTATACATGTGTTACCGGCATTTATTAAGAAATGTGGTAAAATTACAAAGAAGGTGCAACATTTGTCTTAAAATGGAGGTGTTATAATTGTTTTTCATCCATTTTATTATGAAATGTGGTAAAGTTGCAGAGTAGGTACCACATTTATCCTAAAATATGGTTTTTGTATACATGTCTTACCCTCATTTATTAAGAAATGCGATAAAATTACAAAGAAGGTGCAACATATGTCTTAAAATGGATGTGTTATAATTGATTTTCATGCATTCATATGAAATATGGTAAAGTTACAAAGTAGATACCACATTTATCCTAAAATATGGTATTTGTATACATGTTTTCCTTCATTTATTAAGAAATGCGGTAAAATTACAAATAAGGTGCAACGATCGTCTTAAAATGGATGCGTTATAATTGTTTTTCATGCATTTATTATGAAATGTGGTAAAATTGTAAAGTAGGTACCACATTTATCCTAAAGTATTGCATTTGTATAAATGTTTTACCCGTGTTTATTAAGAAATGCGGTAAAATTACAATGAAAATTCACCATTTGTCTTAAAATGGATGTGTTATAATTGTTTTTCATGCATTTATTACGAAATGTGGTAAGGTTGTAAAGTAGGCACCACATTTATCCTAAAATATGGTATTTGTATACATGTTGTACCCGCATTTATTAAGAAATGCGGTAAAATTACAAAGAAAGTGCAACATTTGTCTTAAAATGGATGTGTTATAATTGTTTTTCATGCATTTATTATGAAATATTTTAAAGTTGTTAAGTACGAATCACGTTGATCCTAAAATATGGTATTTATATACATGTCTTACCCACATTTATTAAGAAATGCGATAAAATTTCAAAGAAGGTGCAACATATGTCTTAAAATGGATGTGTTATAATTGATTTTCATACATTCATATGAAATATGGCAAAGTTACAAAGTAGATACCACATTTCTCCTAAAATATGGTATTTGTATACATGTTTTTCCTGTATTTATTAAGAAATGCGGAAAAATTACAAAAAAGGTGCAACGATCGTCGTCTTAAAATGGATGTGTTATAAATGTTTTTCATGCATTTATTATGAAATGTGGTAAAATTGTAAAGTAGGTACCACATTTATCCTAAAATATGGTATTTGTATACATGTTTTACCCGCATTTATTAAGAAATGCGGTAAAATTACAAAGAAAGTGCAACATTTGTCTTAAAATTGATGTGTTATAATTGTTTTTCATGCATTTATTATGAAATACTTTAAAGTTGTAAAGTACGTACCACGTTGATCCTAAATATATGGTATTTGTATATATGTTTTACCCGCATGTATTAAGAAATGCGGTTAAAATTACAAAGAAGGTGCAATATTTGTCTTAAAATGGAGGTGTTATAATTGATTTTTATGCATTTTATTTTGAAATGTGGTAAAGTTGCAAAGTAGGTACCACATTTATCCTAAAATATGGTATTTGTATACATGTCTTACCCACATTTATTAAGAAATGCGATAAAATTTCAAAGAAGGTGCAACATATGTCTTAAAATGGATGTGTTATAATTGATTTGCATGCATTCATATGAAATATGGTAAAGTTACAAAGTAGATACCACATTTATCCTAAAATATGGTATTTGTATACATGTTTTTCCTTCATTTATTAAGAAATGCGGTAAAATTACAAATAAGGTGCAACGATCGTCTTAAAATGGATGCGTTATAATTGTTTTTCATGCATTTATTATGAAATGTGGTAAAATTGTAAAGTAGGTACCACATTTATCCTAAAGTATTGCATTTGTATAAATGTTTTACCCGTGTTTATTAAGAAATGCGGTAAAATTACAATGAAAATTCACCATTTGTCTTAAAATGGATGTGTTATAATTGTTTTTCATGCATTTATTACGAAATGTGGTAAGGTTGTAAAGTAGGCACCACATTTATCCTAAAATATGGTATTTGTATACATGTTGTACCCGCATTTATTAAGAAATGCGGTAAAATTACAAAGAAAGTGCAACATTTGTCTTAAAATGGATGTGTTATAATTGTTTTTCATGCATTTATTATGAAATATTTTAAAGTTGTTAAGTACGAATCACGTTGATCCTAAAATATGGTATTTATATACATGTCTTACCCACATTTATTAAGAAATGCGATAAAATTTCAAAGAAGGTGCAACATATGTCTTAAAATGGATGTGTTATAATTGATTTTCATACATTCATATGAAATATGGCAAAGTTACAAAGTAGATACCACATTTCTCCTAAAATATGGTATTTGTATACATGTTTTCCTGTATTTATTAAGAAATGCGGAAAAAATTACAAAAAAGGTGCAACGATCGTCTTAAAATGGATGTGTTATAAATGTTTTTCATGCATTTATTATGAAATGTGGTAAAATTGTAAAGTAGGTACCACATTTATCCTAAAATATGGTATTTGTATACATGTTTTACCCGCATTTATTAAGAAATGCGGTAAAATTACAAAGAAAGTGCAACATTTGTCTTAAAATTGATGTGTTATAATTGTTTTTCATGCATTTATTATGAAATACTTTAAAGTTGTAAAGTACGTACCACGTTGATCCTAAATATATGGTATTTGTATATATGTTTTACCCGCATGTATTAAGAAATGCGGTAAAATTACAAAGAAGGTGCAATATTTGTCTTAAAATGGAGGTGTTATAATTGATTTTATGCATTTTATTTTGAAATGTGGTAAAGTTGCAAAGTAGGTACCACATTTATCCTAAAATATGGTATTTGTATACATGTCTTACCCACATTTATTAAGAAATGCGATAAAATTTCAAAGAAGGTGCAACATATGTCTTAAAATGGATGTGTTATAATTGATTTGCATGCATTCATATGAAATATGGTAAAGTTACAAAGTAGATACCACATTTATCCTAAAATATGGTATTTGTATACATGTTTTTCTTGTATTTATTAAGAAATGCGGTAAAATTACAAATAAGGTGCAACGGTCGTCTTAAAATGGATGTGTTATAAATGTTTTTCATTCATTTGTTATGAAATGTGGTAAAATTGTAAAGTAGGTACCACATTTATCCTAAAGTATGGTATTTGTATACATGTTTTACCCGCATTTTTATTAAGAAATGCAGTAAAATTACAATGAAAATTCACCATTTGTCTTAAGATGGACGTGTTATAATTGTTTTTCATGCATTTATTACGAAAAGTGGGAAAGTTGTAAAGTAGGTACCACATTTATCCTAAAATATGGTATTTGAATACGTGTTTTACCACCCTTTATTAAGAAATGCGGTAAATATACAAAGAAAGTGAAAAATTTGTCTTAAAATGGTTATGTTATAATAGTTTTTAATGCATTTATATGAAATGTGGTAAATTTACAAGGTGGGAACCACATTTATCCGAGAATATAAGATTTCTATACCTGTTTTAACCGCATTTAATAAGAAATATGGAAAAATTACAAAGAAGGTGGAACATTTTTCTTAAAATGGACGTGTTATAATTGTTTTTCATGCATTTATTATAAAATGTGGTAAAGTTGTAAAGTAGGTACCACATTTATCCTAAAAAATGGCATTTGTATATATGTTTTACCCGCATGTATTAAGAAATGCGTTAAAATTACAAAGAAAATGCAACATTTGTCTTAAAATGGATATGTTATATTTGTTTTTCATGCATTTTATTATGAATTGTGGTAAAGTTGCAAAGTAGGTACAACATTTATCTATGCGTAAAAGTTTGTATACATGTTTTAGCCACATTTATTAAGAAATGCGTAATAATTACAAAGAAGGTGCAACATATGTTTTAAAATGGATGTGTTATAATTGTTTTTCATGCATTTATTATGAATAATGGTAAAGTTTTAAAGTAGGTACCACGTTTATCCTAAAATATGGTATTTGTATACATGTGTTACCTGCATTTATTAAGAAATGTGGTAAAATTACAAAGAAGGTGCAACATTTGTCTTAAAATGGAGGTGTTATAATTGTTTTTCATGCATTTATTATGAATGTGGTAAAGTTGCAGAGTAGGTACCACATTTATCTAAAATATGGTATTTGTATACATGTCTTACCCTCATTTATTAAGAAATGCGATAAAATTACAAAGAAGGTGCAACATATGTCTTAAAATGGATGTGTTATAATTGATTTTCATGCATTCATATGAAATATGGTAAGGTTACAAAGTAGATACCACATTTATCCTAAAATATGGTATTTGTATACATGTTTTTCCTTCATTTATTAAGAAATGCGGTAAAATTACAAATAAGGTGCAACGATCGTCTTAAAATGGATGCGTTATAATTGTTTTTCATGCATTTATTATGAAATGTGGTAAAATTGTAAAGTAGGTACCACATTTATCCTAAAGTATTGCATTTGTATAAATGTTTTACCCGTATTTATTAAGAAATGCGGTAAAATTACAATGAAAATCACCATTTGTCTTAAAATGGATGTGTTATAATTGTTTTTCATGCATTTATTACGAAATGTGGTAAGGTTGTAAAGTAGGCACCACATTTATCCTAAAACATGGTATTTGTATACATGTTTTACCCGCATTTATTAAGAAATGCGGTAAAATTACAAAGAAAGTGCAACATTTGTCTTAAAATGGATGTGTTATAATTGTTTTTCATGCATTTATTATGAAATATTTTAAAGTTGTTAAGTACGAATCACGTTGATCCTAAAATATGGTATTTGTATACATGTCTTACCCACATTTATTAAGAAATGCGATAAAATTTCAAAGAAGGTGCAACATATGTCTTAAAATGGATGTGTTATAATTGATTTTCATACATTCATATGAAATATGGTAAAGTTACAAAGTAGATACCACATTTCTCCTAAAATATGGTATTTGTATACATGTTTTTCCTGTATTTATTAAGAAATGCGGAAAAATTACAAAAAAGGTGCAACGATCGTCTTAAAATGGATGTGTTATAAATGTTTTTCATGCATTTATTATGAAATGTGGTAAAATTGTAAAGTAGGTACCACATTTATCCTAAAATATGGTATTTGTATACATGTTTTACCCGTATTTATTAAGAAATGCGGTAAAATTACAAAGAAAGTGCAACATTTGTCTTAAAATTTATGTGTTATAATTGTTTTTCATGCATTTATTATGAAATACTTTAAAGTTGTAAAGTACGTACCACGTTGATCCTAAAATATGGTATTTGTATATATGTTTTACCCGCATGTATTAAGAAAGGCGGTAAAATTACAAAGAAGGTGCAATATTTGTCTTAAAATGGAGGTGTTATAATTGATTTTTATGCATTTTATTATGAAATGTGGTAAAGTTGCAAAGTAGGTACCACATTTATCCTAAAATATGGTATTTGTATACATGTCTTACCCACATTTATTAAGAAATGCGATAAAATTTCAAAGAAGGTGCAACATATGTCTTAAAATGGATGTGTTATAATTGATTTGCATGCATTCATATGAAATATGGTAAAGTTACAAAGTAGATACCACATTTATCCTAAAATATGGTATTTGTATACATGTTTTTCTTGTATTTATTAAGAAATGCGGTAAAATTACAAATAAGGTGCAACGGTCGTCTTAAAATGGATGTGTTATAAATGTTTTTAATGCATTTGTTATGAAATGTGGTAAAATTGTAAAGTAGGTACCACATTTATCCTAAAGTATGGTATTTGTATACATGTTTTACCGGCATTTTTATTAAGAAATGCAGTAAAATTACATTGAAAATTCACCATTTGTCTTAAGATGGACGTGTTATAATTATTTTTCATGCATTTATTACGAAAAGTGGTAAGGTTGTAAAGTAGGTACCACATTTATCCTAAAATATGGTATTTGAATACGTGTTTTACCACCCTTTATTAAGAAATGCGGTAAATATACAAAGAAAGTGAAAAATTTGTCTTAAAATGGTTATGTTATAATAGTTTTTAATGCATTTATATGAAATGTGGTAAATTTACAAAGTGGAAACCACATTTATCCGAGAATATAAGATTTCTATACCTGTTTTACCCGTATTTAATAAGAAATATGGAAAAATTACAAAGAAGGTGGAACATTTGTCTTAAAATGGATGTGTTATAATTGTTTTTAATGCATTTATTAAGAAATATGGTAAAGTTGTTAAGTAGGTACCATATTTATCCTAAAATATGGTATTTGTATACATGTTTCATCCGCACTTATTAAGACATGCGATAAAATTACAAAGAAGGTGCAACATTTGTCTTAAAATGGATATGTTATAATTGCTTTTCATGCTTTCATTATTTAATATGGTGAGGTTGTAAAGTAGGTACCACATTTATCCTTAAATATGGCATTTGTATATATGTTTTACCCGCGTGTATTAAGAAATGCGTTAAAATTACAAAGAAAATGCAACATTTGTCTTAAAATGGATATGTTATAATTGGTTTTCAGGCATTTATATGAAATGTGGTAAATTTACAAAGTAGAAACCACATTTATCCTAAAATATAATATTTGTATACATGTTTTGAAAAATTACAAAGAAGAGGCAACATTTGTCTTAAAATGGACATGTTATAATTGTTTTTCATGCATTTATTATGAAATGTGGTAAAGTTGAAAAGTAGGTACCACATTTATCCTAAAAAATGGCATTTGTATATATGTTTTACCCGCATGTATTAAGAAATGCGTTAAAATTACAAAGAAAATGCAACATTTGTCTTAAATGGATATGTTATATTTGTTTTTCATGCATTTTATTATGAAATGTGGTAAAGTTGCAAAGTAGGTACAACATTTATCTATGCGTAAAAGTTTGTATACATGTTTTAGCCACATTTATTAAGAAATGCGTAAAAATTACAAAGAAGGTGCAACATATGTTTTAAAATGGATGTGTTATAATTGTTTTTCATGCATTTATTATGAATAATGGTAAAGTTTAAAGTAGGTACCAGGTTTATCCTAAAATATGGTATTTGTATACATGTGTTACCTGCATTTATTAAGAAATGTGGTAAAATTACAAAGAAGGTGTAACATTTGTCTTAAAATGGAGGTGTTATAATTGTTTTTCATGCATTTTATTATGAAATGTGGTAAAGTTGCAGAGTAGGTACCACATTTATCCTAAAATATGGTATTTGTATACATGTCTTACCCATATTTTTTAAGAAATGCGATAAAATTTCAAAGAAGGTGCAACATATGTCTTAAAATGGATGTGTTATAATTGATTTTCATGCATTCATATGAAATATGGTAAAGTTACAAAGTAGATACCACATTTATCCTAAAATATGGTATTTGTATACATGTTTTTCCTTCATTTATTAAGAAATGCGGTAAAATTACAAATAAGGTGCAACGATCGTCTTAAAATGGATGCGTTATAATTGTTTTTCATGCATTTATTATGAAATGTGGTAAAATTGTAAAGTAGGTACCACATTTATCCTAAAGTATTGCATTTGTATAAATGTTTTACCCGTGTTTATTAAGAAATACGGTAAAATTACAATGAAAATTCACCATTTGTCTTAAAATGGATGTGTTATAATTGTTTTTCATGCATTTATTACGAAATGTGGTAAGGTTGTAAAGTAGGCACCACATTTATCCTAAAATATGGTATTTGTATACATGTTTTACCCGCATTTATTAAGAAATGCGGTAAAATTACAAAGAAAGTGCAACATTTGTCTTAAAATGGATGTGTTATAATTGTTTTTCATGCATTTATTATGAAATATTTTAAAGTTGTTAAGTACGAATCACGTTGATCCTAAAATATGGTATTTGTATACATGTCTTACCCACATTTATTAAGAAATGCGATAAAATTTCAAAGAAGGTGCAACATATGTCTTAAAATGGATGTGTTATAATTGATTTTCATACATTCATATGAAATATGGCAAAGTTACAAAGTAGATACCACATTTCTCCTAAAATATGGTATTTGTATACATGTTTTCCCTTTATTTATTAAGAAATGCGGAAAAATTACAAAAAAGGTGCAACGATCGTCTTAAAATGGATGTGTTATAAATGTTTTCATGCATTTATTATGAAATGTGGTAAAATTGTAAAGTAGGTACCACATTTATCCTAAAATATGGTATTTGTATACATGTTTTACCCGCATTTATTAAGAAATGCGGTAAAATTACAAAGAAAGTGCAACATTTGTCTTAAAATTGATGTGTTATAATTGTTTTTCATGCATTTATTATGAAATACTTTAAAGTTGTAAAGTACGTACCACGTTGATCCTAAATATATGGTATTTGTATATATGTTTTACCCGCATGTATTAAGAAATGCGGTAAAATTACAAAGAAGGTGCAATATTTGTCTTAAAATGGAGGTGTTATAATTGATTTTTATGCATTTTATTTGAAATGTGGTAAAGTTGCAAAGTAGGTACCACATTTATCCTAAATATGGTATTTGTATACATGTCTTACCCACATTTATTAAGAAATGCGATAAAATTTCAAAGAAGGTGCAACATATGTCTTAAAATGGATGTGTTATAATTGATTTGCATGCATTCATATGAAATATGGTAAAGTTACAAAGTAGATACCACATTTATCCTAAAATATGGTATTTGTATACATGTTTTTCTTGTATTTATTAAGAAATGCGGTAAAATTACAAATAAGGTGCAACGGTCGTCTTAAAATGGATGTGTTATAAATGTTTTTCATTCATTTGTTATGAAATGTGGTAAAATTGTAAAGTAGGTACCACATTTATCCTAAAGTATGGTATTTGTATACATGTTTTACCGGCATTTTTATTAAGAAATGCAGTAAAATTACATTGAAAATTCACCATTTGTCTTAAGATGGACGTGTTATAATTATTTTTCATGCATTTATTACGAAAAGTGGTAAGGTTGTAAAGTAGGTACCACATTTATCCTAAAATATGGTATTTGAATACGTGTTTTACCACCCTTTATTAAGAAATGCGGTAAATATACAAAGAAAGTGAAAAATTTGTCTTAAAATGGTTATGTTATAATAGTTTTTAATGCATTTATATGAAATGTGGTAAATTTACAAAGTGGAAACCACATTTATCCGAGAATATAAGATTTCTATACCTGTTTTACCCGTATTTAATAAGAAATATGGAAAAATTACAAAGAAGGTGGAACATTTGTCTTAAAATGGATGTGTTATAATTGTTTTTAATGCATTTATTAAGAAATATGGTAAAGTTGTTAAGTAGGTACCATATTTATCCTAAAATATGGTATTTGTATACATGTTTCATCCGCACTTATTAAGACATGCGATAAAATTACAAAGAAGGTGCAACATTTGTCTTAAAATGGATATGTTATAATTGCTTTTCATGCTTTCATTATTTAATATGGTGAGGTTGTAAAGTAGGTACCACATTTATCCTTAAATATGGCATTTGTATATATGTTTTACCCGCGTGTATTAAGAAATGCGTTAAAATTACAAAGAAAATGCAACATTTGTCTTAAAATGGATATGTTATAATTGGTTTTCATGCATTTATATGAAATGTGGTAAATTTACAAAGTAGAAACCACATTTATCCTAAAATATAATATTTGTATACATGTTTTGAAAAATTACAAAGAAGAGGCAACATTTGTCTTAAAATGGACATGTTATAATTGTTTTTCATGCATTTATTATGAAATGTGGTAAAGTTGAAAAGTAGGTACCACATTTATCCTAAAAAATGGCATTTGTATATATGTTTTACCCGCATGTATTAAGAAATGCGTTAAAATTACAAAGAAAATGCAACATTTGTCTTAAAATGGATATGTTATATTTGTTTTTCATGCATTTTATTATGAAATGTGGTAAAGTTGCAAAGTAGGTACAACATTTATATATGCGTAAAAGTTTGTATACATGTTTTAGCCACATTTATTAAGAAATGCGTAAAAATTACAAAGAAGGTGCAACATATGTTTTAAAATGGATGTGTTATAATTGTTTTTCATGCATTTATTATGAATAATGGTAAAGTTTAAAGTAGGTACCAGGTTTATCCTAAAATATGGTATTTGTATACATGTGTTACCTGCATTTATTAAGAAATGTGGTAAAATTACAAAGAAGGTGTAACATTTGTCTTAAAATGGAGGTGTTATAATTGTTTTTCATGCATTTTATTATGAAATGTGGTAAAGTTGCAGAGTAGGTACCACATTTATCCTAAAATATGGTATTTGTATACATGTCTTACCCATATTTATTAAGAAATGCGATAAAATTTCAAAGAAGGTGCAACATATGTCTTAAAATGGATGTGTTATAATTGATTTTCATGCATTCATATGAAATATGGTAAAGTTACAAAGTAGATACCACATTTATCCTAAAATATGGTATTTGTATACATGTTTTTCCTTCATTTATTAAGAAATGCGGTAAAATTACAAATAAGGTGCAACGATCGTCTTAAAATGGATGCGTTATAATTGTTTTTCATGCATTTATTATGAAATGTGGTAAAATTGTAAAGTAGGTACCACATTTATCCTAAAGTATTGCATTTGTATAAATGTTTTACCCGTGTTTATTAAGAAATACGGTAAAATTACAATGAAAATTCACCATTTGTCTTAAAATGGATGTGTTATAATTGTTTTTCATGCATTTATTACGAAATGTGGTAAGGTTGTAAAGTAGGCACCACATTTATCCTAAAATATGGTATTTGTATACATGTTTTACCCGCATTTATTAAGAAATGCGGTAAAATTACAAAGAAAGTGCAACATTTGTCTTAAAATGGATGTGTTATAATTGTTTTTCATGCATTTATTATGAAATATTTTAAAGTTGTTAAGTACGAATCACGTTGATCCTAAAATATGGTATTTGTATACATGTCTTACCCACATTTATTAAGAAATGCGATAAAATTTCAAAGAAGGTGCAACATATGTCTTAAAATGGATGTGTTATAATTGATTTTCATACATTCATATGAAATATGGCAAAGTTACAAAGTAGATACCACATTTCTCCTAAAATATGGTATTTGTATACATGTTTTCCCTTTATTTATTAAGAAATGCGGAAAAATTACAAAAAAGGTGCAACGATCGTCTTAAAATGGATGTGTTATAAATGTTTTTCATGCATTTATTATGAAATGTGGTAAAATTGTAAAGTAGGTACCACATTTATCCTAAAATATGGTATTTGTATACATGTTTTACCCGCATTTTTTAAGAAATGCGGTAAAATTACAAAGAAAGTGCAACATTTGTCTTAAAATTGATGTGTTATAATTGTTTTTCATGCATTTATTATGAAATACTTTAAAGTTGTAAAGTACGTACCACGTTGATCCTAAATATATGGTATTTGTATATATGTTTTACCCGCATGTATTAAGAAATGCGGTAAAATTACAAAGAAGGTGCAATATTTGTCTTAAAATGGAGGTGTTATAATTGATTTTTATGCATTTTATTTTGAAATGTGGTAAAGTTGCAAAGTAGGTACCACATTTATCCTAAAATATGGTATTTGTATACATGTCTTACCCACATTTATTAAGAAATGCGATAAAATTTCAAAGAAGGTGCAACATATGTCTTAAAATGGATGTGTTATAATTGATTGCATGCATTCATATGAAATATGGTAAAGTTACAAAGTAGATACCACATTTATCCTAAAATATGGTATTTGTATACATGTTTTTCTTGTATTTATTAAGAAATGCGGTAAAATTACAAATAAGGTGCAACGGTCGTCTTAAAATGGATGTGTTATAAATGTTTTTCATTCATTTGTTATGAAATGTGGTAAAATTGTAAAGTAGGTACCACATTTATCCTAAAGTATGGTATTTGTATACATGTTTTACCCGCATTTTTATTAAGAAATGCAGTAAAATTACAATGAAAATTCACCATTTGTCTTAAGATGGACGTGTTATAATTGTTTTTCATGCATTTATTACGAAAAGTGGGAAAGTTGTAAAGTAGGTACCACATTTATCCTAAAATATGGTATTTGAATACGTGTTTTACCACCCTTTATTAAGAAATGCGGTAAATATACAAAGAAAGTGAAAAATTTGTCTTAAAATGGTTATGTTATAATAGTTTTTAATGCATTTATATGAAATGTGGTAAATTTACAAGGTGGGAACCACATTTATCCGAGAATATAAGATTTCTATACCTGTTTTAACCGCATTTAATAAGAAATATGGAAAAATTACAAAGAAGGTGGAACATTTTTCTTAAAATGGACGTGTTATAATTGTTTTTCATGCATTTATTATAAAATGTGGTAAAGTTGTAAAGTAGGTACCACATTTATCCTAAAAAATGGCATTTGTATATATGTTTTACCCGCATGTATTAAGAAATGCGTTAAAATTACAAAGAAAATGCAACATTTGTCTTAAAATGGATATGTTATATTTGTTTTTCATGCATTTTATTATGAAATGTGGTAAAGTTGCAAAGTAGGTACAACATTTATCTATGCGTAAAAGTTTGTATACATGTTTTAGCCACATTTATTAAGAAATGCGTAAAAATTACAAAGAAGGTGCAACATATGTTTTAAAATGGATGTGTTATAATTGTTTTTCATGCATTTATTATGAATAATGGTAAAGTTTTAAAGTAGGTACCACGTTTATCCTAAAATATGGTATTTGTATACATGTGTTACCTGCATTTATTAAGAAATGTGGTAAAATTACAAAGAAGGTGCAACATTTGTCTTAAAATGGAGGTGTTATAATTGTTTTTCATGCATTTTATTATGAATTGTGGTAAAGTTGCAGAGTAGGTACCACATTTATCTAAAATATGGTATTTGTATACATGTCTTACCCTCATTTATTAAGAAATGCGATAAAATTACAAAGAAGGTGCAACATATGTCTTAAAATGGATGTGTTATAATTGATTTTCATGCATTCATATGAAATATGGTAAAGTTACAAAGTAGATACCACATTTATCCTAAAATATGGTATTTGTATACATGTTTTTCCTTCATTTATTAAGAAATGCGGTAAAATTACAAATAAGGTGCAACGATCGTCTTAAAATGGATGCGTTATAATTGTTTTTCATGCATTTATTATGAAATGTGGTAAAATTGTAAAGTAGGTACCACATTTATCCTAAAGTATTGCATTTGTATAAATGTTTTACCCGTATTTATTAAGAAATGCGGTAAAATTACAATGAAAAATCACCATTTGTCTTAAAATGGATGTGTTATAATTGTTTTTCATGCATTTATTACGAAATGTGGTAAGGTTGTAAAGTAGGCACCACATTTATCCTAAAACATGGTATTTGTATACATGTTTTACCCGCATTTATTAAGAAATGCGGTAAAATTACAAAGAAAGTGCAACATTTGTCTTAAAATGGATGTGTTATAATTCTTTTTCATGCATTTATTATGAAATATTTTAAAGTTGTTAAGTACGAATCACGTTGATCCTAAAATATGGTATTTGTATACATGTCTTACCCACATTTATTAAGAAATGCGATAAAATTTCAAAGAAGGTGCAACATATGTCTTAAAATGGATGTGTTATAATTGATTTTCATACATTCATATGAAATATGGTAAAGTTACAAAGTAGATACCACATTTCTCCTAAAATATGGTATTTGTATACATGTTTTTCCTGTATTTATTAAGAAATGCGGGAAAAATTACAAAAAAGGTGCAACGATCGTCTTAAAATGGATGTGTTATAAATGTTTTTCATGCATTTATTATGAAATGTGGTAAAATTGTAAAGTAGGTACCACATTTATCCTAAAATATGGTATTTGTATACATGTTTTACCCGTATTTATTAAGAAATGCGGTAAAATTACAAAGAAAGTGCAACATTTGTCTTAAAATTTATGTGTTATAATTGTTTTTCATGCATTTATTATGAAATACTTTAAAGTTGTAAAGTACGTACCACGTTGATCCTAAAATATGGTATTTGTATATATGTTTTACCCGCATGTATTAAGAAATGCGGTAAAATTACAAAGAAGGTGCAATATTTGTCTTAAAATGGAGGTGTTATAATTGATTTTTATGCATTTTATTATGAAATGTGGTAAAGTTGCAAAGTAGGTACCACATTTATCCTAAAATATGGTATTTGTATACATGTCTTACCCACATTTATTAAGAAATGCGATAAAATTTCAAAGAAGGTGCAACATATGTCTTAAAATGGATGTGTTATAATTGATTTGCATGCATTCATATGAAATATGGTAAAGTTACAAAGTAGATACCACATTTATCCTAAAATATGGTATTTGTATACATGTTTTTCTTGTATTTATTAAGAAATGCGGTAAAATTACAAATAAGGTGCAACGGTCGTCTTAAAATGGATGTGTTATAAATGTTTTTAATGCATTTGTTATGAAATGTGGTAAAATTGTAAAGTAGGTACCACATTTATCCTAAAGTATGGTATTTGTATACATGTTTTACCGGCATTTTTATTAAGAAATGCAGTAAAATTACATTGAAAATTCACCATTTGTCTTAAGATGGACGTGTTATAATTATTTTTCATGCATTTATTACGAAAAGTGGTAAGGTTGTAAAGTAGGTACCACATTTATCCTAAAATATGGTATTTGAATACGTGTTTTACCACCCTTTATTAAGAAATGCGGTAAATATACAAAGAAAGTGAAAAATTTGTCTTAAAATGGTTATGTTATAATAGTTTTTAATGCATTTATATGAAATGTGGTAAATTTACAAAGTGGAAACCACATTTATCCGAGAATATAAGATTTCTATACCTGTTTTACCCGTATTTAATAAGAAATATGGAAAAATTACAAAGAAGGTGGAACATTTGTCTTAAAATGGATGTGTTATAATTGTTTTTAATTCATTTATTAAGAAATATGGTAAAGTTGTTAAGTAGGTACCATATTTATCCTAAAATATGGTATTTGTATACATGTTTCATCCGCACTTATTAAGACATGCGATAAAATTACAAAGAAGGTGCAACATTTGTCTTAAAATGGATGTGTTATAATGGCTTTTCATGCTTTCATTATTTAATATGGTGAGGTTGTAAAGTAGGTACCACATTTATCCTAAAATGTGGCATTTGTATATATGTTTTACCCGCGTGTATTAAGAAATGCGTTAAAATTACAAAGAAAATGCAACATTTGTCTTAAAATGGATATGTTATAATTGGTTTTCATGCATTTATATGAAATGTGGTAAATTTACAAAGTAGAAACCACATTTATCCTAAAATATAATATTTGTATACATGTTTTGAAAAATTACAAAGAAGAGGCAACATTTGTCTTAAAATGGACGTGTTATAATTGTTTTTCATGCATTTATTATGAAATGTGGTAAAGTTGAAAAGTAGGTACCACATTTATCCTAAAAAATGGCATTTGTATATATGTTTTACCCGCATGTATTAAGAAATGCGTTAAAATTACAAAGAAAATGCAACATTTGTCTTAAAATGGATATGTTATATTTGTTTTTCATTCATTTTATTATGAAATGTGGTAAAGTTGCAAAGTAGGTACAACATTTACCTATGCGTAAAAGTTTGTATACATGTTTTAGCCACATTTATTAAGAAATGCGTAAAAATTACAAAGAAGGTGCAACATATATTTTAAAATGGATGTGTTATAATTGTTTTTCATGCATTTATTATGAATAATGGTAAAGTTTAAAGTAGGTACCAGGTTTATCCTAAAATATGGTATTTGTATACATGTGTTACCTGCATTTATTAAGAAATGTGGTAAAATTACAAAGAAGGTGCAACATTTGTCTTAAAATGGAGGTGTTATAATTGTTTTTCATGCATTTTATTATGAAATGTGGTAAAGTTGCAGAGTAGGTACCACATTTATCCTAAAATATGGTATTTGTATACATGTCTTACCCACATTTATTAAGAAATGCGATAAAATTTCAAAGAAGGTGCAACATATGTCTTAAAATGGATGTGTTATAATTGATTTTCATGCATTCATATGAAATATGGTAAAGTTACAAAGTAGATACCACATTTATCCTAAAATATGGTATTTGTATACATGTTTTTCCTTCATTTATTAAGAAATGCGGTAAAATTACAAATAAGGTGCAACGATCGTCTTAAAATGGATGCGTTATAATTGTTTTTCATGCATTTATTATGAAATGTGGTAAAATTGTAAAGTAGGTACCACATTTATCCTAAAGTATTGCATTTGTATAAATGTTTTACCCGTGTTTATTAAGAAATACGGTAAAATTACAATGAAAATTCACCATTTGTCTTAAAATGGATGTGTTATAATTGTTTTTCATGCATTTATTACGAAATGTGGTAAGGTTGTAAAGTAGGCACCACATTTATCCTAAAATATGGTATTTGTATACATGTTTTACCCGCATTTATTAAGAAATGCGGTAAAATTACAAAGAAAGTGCAACATTTGTCTTAAAATGGATGTGTTATAATTGTTTTTCATGCATTTATTATGAAATATTTTAAAGTTGTTAAGTACGAATCACGTTGATCCTAAAATATGGTATTTGTATACATGTCTTACCCACATTTATTAAGAAATGCGATAAAATTTCAAAGAAGGTGCAACATATGTCTTAAAATGGATGTGTTATAATTGATTTTCATACATTCATATGAAATATGGCAAAGTTACAAAGTAGATACCACATTTCTCCTAAAATATGGTATTTGTATACATGTTTTCCCTTTATTTATTAAGAAATGCGGAAAAATTACAAAAAAGGTGCAACGATCGTCTTAAAATGGATGTGTTATAAATGTTTTTCATGCATTTATTATGAAATGTGGTAAAATTGTAAAGTAGGTACCACATTTATCCTAAAATATGGTATTTGTATACATGTTTTACCCGCATTTATTAAGAAATGCGGTAAAATTACAAAGAAAGTGCAACATTTGTCTTAAAATTGATGTGTTATAATTGTTTTTCATGCATTTATTATGAAATACTTTAAAGTTGTAAAGTACGTACCACGTTGATCCTAAATATATGGTATTTGTATATATGTTTTACCCGCATGTATTAAGAAATGCGGTAAAATTACAAAGAAGGTGCAATATTTGTCTTAAAATGGAGGTGTTATAATTGATTTTTATGCATTTTATTATGAAATGTGGTAAAGTTGCAAAGTAGGTACCACATTTATCCTAAAATATGGTATTTGTATACATGTCTTACCCACATTTATTAAGAAATGCGATAAAATTTCAAAGAAGGTGCAACATATGTCTTAAAATGGAAGTGTTATAATTGATTTGCATGCATTCATATGAAATATGGTAAAGTTACAAAGTAGATACCACATTTATCCTAAAATATGGTATTTGTATACATGTTTTTCCTGTATTTATTAAGAAATGCGGTAAAATTACAAATAAGGTGCAACGGTCGTCTTAAAATGGATGTGTTATAAATGTTTTTAATGCATTTGTTATGAAATGTGGTAAAATTGTAAAGTAGGTACCACATTTATCCTAAAGTATGGTATTTGTATACATGTTTTACCAGCATTTTTATTAAGAAATGCAGTAAAATTACATTGAAAATTCACCATTTGTCTTAAGATGGACGTGTTATAATTATTTTTCATGCATTTATTACGAAAAGTGGTAAGGTTGTAAAGTAGGTACCACATTTATCCTAAAATATGGTATTTGAATACGTGTTTTACCACCCTTTATTAAGAAATGCGGTAAATATACAAAGAAAGTGAAAAATTTGTCTTAAAATGGTTATGTTATAATAGTTTTTAATGCATTTATATGAAATGTGGTAAATTTACAAAGTGGAAACCACATTTATCCGAGAATATAAGATTTCTATACCTGTTTTACCCGCATTTAATAAGAAATATGGAAAAATTACAAAGAAGGTGGAACATTTGTCTTAAGATGGACGTGTTATAATTATTTTTCATGCATTTATTACGAAAAGTGTTAAGGTTGTAAAGTAGGTACCACATTTATCCTAAAATATGGTATTTGAATACGTGTTTTACCACCCTTTATTAAGAAATGCGGTAAATATACAAAGAAAGTGAAAAATTTGTCTTAAAATGGTTATGTTATAATAGTTTTTAATGCATTTATATGAAATGTGGTAAATTTACAAAGTGGAAACCACATTTATCCGAGAATATAAGATTTCTATACCTGTTTTACCCGCATTTAATAAGAAATATGGAAAAATTACAAAGAAGGTGGAACATTTGTCTTAAGATGGACGTGTTATAATTATTTTTCATGCATTTATTACGAAAAGTGGTAAGGTTGTAAAGTAGGTACCACATTTATCCTAAAATATGGTATTTGAATACGTGTTTTACCACCCTTTATTAAGAAATGCGGTAAATATACAAAGAAAGTGAAAATTTTGTCTTAAAATGGTTATGTTATAATAGTTTTTAATGCATTTATATGAAATGCGGTAAATTTACAAAGTGGAAACCACATTTATCCGAGAATATAAGATTTCTATACCTGTTTTACCCGCATTTAATAAGAAATATGGAAAAATTATAAAGAAGGTGGAACATTTGTCTTAAAATGGATGTGTTATAATTGTTTTTCATGCATTTTATTTAAAATGTGGTAAATTTACAAAGTAGAAACCACATTTATCCTAAAATATAATATTTGTATACATGTTTTGAAAAATTACAAAGAAGAGGCAACATTTGTCTTAAAATGGACGTGTTATAATTGTTTTTCATGCATTTATTATGAAATGTGGTAAAGTAGTAAAGTAGGTACCACATTTATCCTAAAAAATGGCATTTGTATATATGTTTTACCCGCATGTATTAAGAAATGCGTTAAAATTACAAAGAAAATGCAACATTTGTCTTAAAATGGATATGTTATATTTGTTTTTCATGCATTTTATTATGAAATGTGGTAAAGTTGCAAAGTAGGTACAACATTTATCTATGCGTAAAAGTTTGTATACATGTTTTAGCCACATTTATTAAGAAATGCGTAAAAATTACAAAGAAGGTGCAACATATGTTTTAAAATGGATGTGTTATAATTGTTTTTCATGCATTTATTATGAATAATGGTAAAGTTTTAAAGGTGGTACCACGTTTATCCTAAAATATGGTATTTGTATACATGTCTTACCTGCATTTATTAAGAAATATGGTAAAATTACAAAGAAGGTGCAACAATTGTCTTAAAATGGAGGTGTTATAATTGTTTTTCTTGCATTTTATTATGAAATGTGGTAAAGTTGCAGAGTAGGTACCACATTTATCCTAAAATATGGTATTTGTATACATGTCTTACCCTCATTTATTAAGAAATGCGATAAAATTACAAAGAAGGTGCAACATATGTCTTAAAATGGATGTGTTATAATTGATTTTCATGCATTCATATGAAATATGGTAAAGTTACAAAGTAGATACCACATTTATCCTAAAATATGGTATTTGTATACATGTTTTTCCTTCATTTATTAAGAAATGCGGTAAAATTACAAATAAGGTGCAACGATCGTCTTAAAATGGATGCGTTATAATTGTTTTTCATGCATTTATTATGAAATGTGGTAAAATTGTAAAGTAGGTACCACATTTATCCTAAAGTATTGCATTTGTATAAATGTTTTACCCGTATTTATTAAGAAATGCGGTAAAATTACAATGAAAATTCACCATTTGTCTTCAAATGGATGTGTTATAATTGTTTTTCATGCATTTATTACGAAATGTGGTAAGGTTGTAAAGTAGGCACCACATTTATCCTAAAATATGGTATTTGTATACATGTTTTACCCGCATTTATTAAGAAATGCGGTAAAATTACAAAGAAAGTGCAACATTTGTCTTAAAATGGATGTGTTATAATTGTTTTTCATGCATTTATTATTAAATATTTTAAAGTTGTTAAGTACGAATCACGTTGATCCTAAAATATGGTATTTGTATACATGTCTTACCCTCATTTATTAAGAAATGCGATAAAATTTCAAAGAAGGTGCAACATATGTCTTAAAATGGATGTGTTATAATTGATTTTCATGCATTCATATGAAATATGGTAAAGTTACAAAGTAGATACCACATTTCTCCTAAAATATGGTATTTGTATACATGTTTTTCCTGTATTTATTAAGAAATGCGGAAAAATTACAAAAAAGGTGCAACGATCGTCTTAAAATGGATGTGTTATAAATGTTTTTCATGCATTTATTATGAAATGTGGTAAAATTGTAAAGTAGGTACCACATTTATCCTAAAATATGGTATTTGTATACATGTTTTACCCGAATTTATTAAGAAATGCGGTAAAATTACAAAGAAAGTGCAACATTTGTCTTAAAATTGATGTGTTATAATTGTTTTTCATGCATTTATTATGAAATACTTTAAAGTTGTAAAGTACGTACCACGTTGATCCTAAAATATGGTATTTGTATATATGTTTTACCCGCATGTATTAAGAAATGCGGTAAAATTACAAAGAAGGTGCAATATTTGTCTTAAAATGGAGGTGTTATAATTGATTTTTATGCATTTTATTATGAAATATGGTAAAGTTGCAAAGTAGGTACCACATTTATCCTAAAATATGGTATTTGTATACATGTCTTACCCACATTTATTAAGAAATGCGATAAAATTTTGAAGAAGGTGCAACATATGTCTTAAAATGGATGAGTTATAATTGATTTGCATGCATTCATATGAAATATGGTAAATTTACAAAGTAGATACCACATTTATCCTAAAATATGGTATTTGTATACATGTTATTCCTGTATTTATTAAGAAATGCGGTAAAATTACAAATAAGGTGCAACGGTCGTCTTAAAATGGATGTGTTATAAATGTTTTTAATGCATTTGTTATGAAATGTGGTAAAATTGTAAAGTAGGTACCACATTTATCCTAAAGTATGGTATTTGTATACATGTTTTACCAGCATTTTTATTAAGAAATGCAGTAAAATTACATTGAAAATTCACCATTTGTCTTAAGATGGACGTGTTATAATTATTTTTCATGCATTTATTACGAAAAGTGGTAAGGTTGTAAAGTAGGTACCACATTTATCCTAAAATATGGTATTTGAATACGTGTTTTACCACCCTTTATTAAGAAACGCGGTAAATATACAAAGAAAGTGAAAATTTTGTCTTAAAATGGTTATGTTATAATAGTTTTTAATGCATTTATATGAAATGCGGTAAATTTACAAAGTGGAAACCACATTTATCCGAGAATATAAGATTTCTATACCTGTTTTACCCGCATTTAATAAGAAATATGGAAAAATTACAAAGAAGGTGGAACATTTGTCTTAAAATGGATGTGTTATAATTGTTTTTCATGCATTTTATTTAAAATGTGGTAAATTTACAAAGTAGAAACCACATTTATCCTAAAATATAATATTTGTATACATGTTTTGAAAAATTACAAAGAAGAGGCTACATTTGTCTTAAAATGGACGTGTTATAATTGTTTTTCATGCATTTATTATGAAATGTGGTAAAGTTGTAAAGTAGGTACCACATTTATCCTAAAAAATGGCATTTGTATATATGTTTTACCCGCATGTATTAAGAAATGCGTTAAAATTACAAAGAAAATGCAACGTTTGTCTTAAAATGGATATGTTATATTTGTTTTTCATGCATTTTATTATGAAATGTGGTAAAGTTGCAAAGTAGGTACAACATTTATCTATGCGTAAAAGTTTGTATACATGTTTTAGCCACATTTATTAAGAAATGCGTAAAAATTACAAAGAAGGTGCAACATATGTCTTAAAATGGATGTGTTATAATTGTTTTTCATGCATTTATTATGAAATATTTTAAAGTTTAAAGTACGAATCACGTTGATCCTAAAATATGGTATTTGTATACATGTCTTACCCACATTTATTAAGAAATGCGATAAAATTTCAAAGAAGGTGCAACATATGTGTTAAAATGGATGTGTTATAATTGATTTTCATGCATTCATATGAAATATGGTAAAGTTACAAAGTAGATACCACATTTCTCCTAAAATATGGTATTTGTATACATGTTTTTTCCTGTATTTATTAAGAAATGCGGAAAAATTACAAAAAAGGTGCAACGATCGTCTTAAAATGGATGTGTTATAAATGTTTTTCATGTATTTATTATGAAATGTGGTAAAATTGTAAAGTAGGTACCACATTTATCCTAAAATATGGTATTTGTATACATGTTTTACCCGCATTTATTAAGAAATGCGGTAAAATTACAAAGAAAGTGCAACATTTGTCTTAAAATTGATGTTTTATAATTGTTTTTCATGCATTTATTATGAAATACTTAAAAGTTGTAAAGTACGTACCACGTTGATCCTAAAATATGGTATTTGTATATATGTTTTACAACGCATGTATTAAGAAATGCGGTAAAATTACAAAGAAGGTGCAATATTTGTCTTAAAACGGAGGTGTTATAATTGATTTTTATGCATTTTATTATGAAATGTGGTAAAGTTGCAAAGTAGGTACCACATTTATCCTAAAATATGGTATTTGTATACATGTCTTACCCACATTTATTAAGAAATGCGATAAAATTTCAAAGAAGGTGCAACATATGTCTTAAAATGGATGTGTTATAATTGATTTGCATGCATTCATATGAAATATGGTAAAGTTACAAAGTAGATACCACATTTATCCTAAAATATGGTATTTGTATACATGTTTTTCCTGTATTTATTAAGATATGTGGTAAAATTACAAATAAGGTGCAACGGTCGTCTTAAAATGGATGTGTTATAAATGTTTTTAATGCATTTGTTATGAAATGTGGTAAAATTGTAAAGTAGGCACCACATTTATCCTAAAGTATGGTATTTGTATACATGTTTTACCAGCATTTTTATTAAGAAATGCAGTAAAATTACATTGAAAATTCACCATTTGTCTTAAGATGGACGTGTTATAATTATTTTTCAGGCATTTATTACGAAATGTGGTAAGGTTGTAAAGTAGGTACCACATTTATCCTAAAATAGGGTATTTGTATATGTGTTTTACCACCCTTTATTAAGAAATGCGGTAAATATACAAAGAGAGTGCAAAATTTGTCTTGAAATGGTTATGTTATAATAGTTTTTACTGCATTTATATGAAATGTGGTAAATTTACAAAGTGGAAACCACATTTATCCTAGAATATAAGATTTCTATACCTGTTTTACCCGCATTTAATAAGAAATATGGAAAAATTACAAAGAAGGTGGAACATTTGTCTTAAAATGGATGTGTTATAATTGTTTTTCATGCATTTATTATGAAATATGGTAAAGTTGTTAAGTAGGTACCATATTTATCCTAAAATATGGTATTTGTATACATGTTTCATCCGCACTTATTAAGACATGCGATAAAATTACAAAGAAGGTGCAACATTTGTCTTAAAATGGATGTGTTATAATTGCTTTTCATGCTTTCATTATTTAATATGGTGAGGTTGTAAAGTAGGTACCACATTTATCCTTAAATATGGCATTTGTATATATGTTTTACCCGCATGTATTAAGAAATGCGTTAAAGTTACAAAGAAAATGCAACATTTGTCTTAAAATGGATATGTTATAATTGGTTTTCATGCATTTATATGAAATGTGGTAAATTTACAAAGTAGAAACCACGTTTATCCCAAAATATAATATTTGTATACATGTTTTGAAAAATTACAAAGAAGAGGCAACATTTGTCGTAAAATGGACGTGTTATAATTGTTTTTCATGCATTTATTATGAAATGTGGTAAAGTTGTAAAGTAGGTACCACATTTATCCTAAAAAATGGCATTTGTATATATGTTTTACCCGCATGTATTAAGAAATGCGTTAAAATTACAAAGAAAATGCAACATTTGTCTTAAAATGGATATGTTATATTTGTTTTTCATGCATTTTATTATGAAATGTGGTAAAGTTGCAAAGTAGGTACAACATTTATCTAAAAATATGGAATTTGTATACATGTTTTAGCCACATTTATTAAGAAATGCGTAAAAATTACAAAGAAGGTACAACATATGTTTTAAAATGGATGTGTTATAATTGTTTTTCATGCATTTATTATGAATAATGGTAAAGTTTTAAAGTAGGTACCATGTTTATCCTAAAATATGGTATTTGCATATATGTGTTACCAGCATTTATTAAGAAATGTGGTAAAATTACAAAGAAGGTGCAACATTTGTCTTAAAATGGAGGTGTTATAATTGTTTTTCATGCATTTTATTATGAAATGTGGTAAAGTTGCAGAGTAGGTACCACATTTATCCTTAAATATGGTATTTGTATACATGTCTTACCCTCATTTATTAAGAAATGCGATAAAATTACAAAGAAGGTGCAACATATGTCTTAAAATGGATGTGTTATAATTGATTTTCATGCATTCATATGAAATATGGTAAAGTTACAAAGTAGATACCACATTTATCCTAAAATATGGTATTTGTATACATGTTTTTCCTTCATTTATTAAGAAATGCGGTAAAATTACAAATAAGGTGCAACAATCGTCTTAAAATGGATGCGTTATAATTGTTTTTCATGCATTTATTATGAAATGTAGTAAAATTGTAAAGTAGGTACCACATTTATCCTAAAGTATTGCATTTGTATAAATGTTTTACCCGTATTTATTAAGAAATGCGGTAAAATTACAATGAAAATTCACCATTTGTCTTAAAATGGATGTGTTATAATTGTTTTTCATGCATTTATTACGAAATGTGGTAAGGTTGTAAAGTAGGCACCACATTTATCCTAAAATATGGTATTTGTATACATGTTTTACCCGCATTTATTTAGAAATGCGGTAAAATTACAAAGAAAGTGCAACATTTGTCTTAAAATGGATGTGTTATAATTGTTTTTCATGCATTTATTATGAAATATTTTAAAGTTGTAAAGTACGAATCACGTTGATCCTAAAATATGGTATTTGTATACATGTCTTACCCACATTTATTAAGAAATGCGATAAAATTTCAAAGAAGGTGCAACATATGTCTTAAAATGGATGTGTTATAATTGATTTTCATGCATTCATATGAAATATGGTAAAGTTACAAAGTAGATACCACATTTCTCCTAAAATATGGTATTTGTATACATGTTTTCCTGTATTTATTAAGAAATGCGGAAAAATTACAAAAAAGGTGCAACGATCGTCTTAAAATGGATGTGTTATAAATGTTTTTCATGTATTTATTATGAAATGTGGTAAAATTGTAAAGTAGGTACCACATTTATCCTAAAATATGGTATTTGTGTACATGTTTTACCCGCATTTATTAAGAAATGCGGTAAAATTACAAAGAAAGTGCAACATTTGTCTTAAAATTGATGTTTTATAATTGTTTTTCATGCATTTATTATGAAATACTTTAAAGTTGTAAAGTACGTACCACGTTGATCCTAAAATATGGTATTTGTATATATGTTTTACAACGCATGTATTAAGAAATGCGGTAAAATTACAAAGAAGGTGCAATATTTGTCTTAAAACGGAGGTGTTATAATTGATTTTTATGCATTTTATTATGAAATGTGGTAAAGTTGCAAAGTAGGTACCACATTTATCCTAAAATATGGTATTTGTATACATGTCTTACCCACATTTATTAAGAAATGCGATAAAATTTCAAAGAAGGTGCAACATATGTCTTAAAATGGATGTGTTATAATTGATTTGCATGCATTCATATGAAATATGGTAAAGTTACAAAGTAGATACCACATTTATCCTAAAATATGGTATTTGTATACATGTTTTTCCTGTATTTATTAAGAAATGCGGTAAAATTACAAATAAGGTGCAACGTTCGTCTTAAAATGGATGTGTTATAAATGTTTTTAATGCATTTGTTATGAAATGTGGTAAAATTGTAAAGTAGGTACCACATTTATCCTAAAGTATGGTATTTGTATACATGTTTTACCAGCATTTTTATTAAGAAATGCAGTAAAATTACATTGAAAATTCACCATTTGTCTTAAGATGGACATGTTATAATTATTTTTCATGCATTTATTACGAAATGTTGTAAGGTTGTAAAGTAGGTACCACATTTATCCTAAAATAGGGTATTTGTATACGTGTTTTACCACCCTTTATTAAGAAATGCGGTAAATATCCAAAGAGAGTGCAAAATTTGTCTTGAAATGGTTATGTTATAATAGTTTTTACTGCATTTATATGAAATGTGGTAAATTTACAAAGTGGAAACCACATTTATCCGAGAATATAAGATTTCTATACCTGTTTTACCCGCATTTAATAAGAAATATGGAAAAATTACAAAGAAGGTGGAACATTTGTCTTAAAATGGATGTGTTATAATTGTTTTTCATGCATTTATTATGAAATATGGTAAAGTTGTTAAGTAGGTACCATATTTATCCTAAAATATGATATTTGTATACATGTTTCATCCGCACTTATTAAGACATGCGATAAAATTACAAAGAAGGTGCAACATTTGTCTTAAAATGGATGTGTTATAATTGCTTTTCATGCTTTCATTATTTAATATGGTGAGGTTGTAAAGTAGGTACCACATTTATCCTTATATATGGCATTTGTATATATGTTTTACCCGCATGTATTAAGAAATGCGTTAAAATTACAAAGAAAATGCAACATTTGTCTTAAAATGGATATGTTATAATTGGTTTTCATGCATTTATATGAAATGTGGTAAATTTACAAAGTAGAAACCACGTTTATCCTAAAATATAATATTTGTATACATGTTTTGAAAAATTACAAAGAAGAGGCAACATTTGTCTTAAAATGGACGTGTTATAATTGTTTTTCATGCATTTATTATGAAATGTGGTAAAGTTGTAAAGTAGGTACCACATTTATCCTAAAAAATGGCATTTGTATATATGTTTTACCCGCATGTATTAAGAAATGCGTTAAAATTACAAAGAAAATGCAACATTTGTCTTAAAATGGATATGTTATATTTGTTTTTCATGCATTTTAATATGAAATGTGGTAAAGTTGCAAAGTAGGTACAACATTTATCTAAAAATATGGAATTTGTATACATGTTTTAGCCACATTTATTAAGAAATGCGTAAAAATTACAAAGAAGGTGCAACATATGTTTTAAAATGGATGTGTTATAATTGTTTTTCATGCATTTATTATGAATAATGGTAAAGTTTTAAAGTAGGTACCATGGTTATCCTAAAATATGGTATTTGCATATATGTGTTACCAGCATTTATTAAGAAATGTGGTATAATTACAAAGAAGGTGCAACATTTGTCTTAAAATGGAGGTGTTATAATTGTTTTTCATGCATTTTATTATGAAATGTGGTAAAGTTGCAGAGTAGGTACCACATTTATCCTTAAATATGGTATTTGTATACATGTCTTACCCTCATTTATTAAGAAATGCGATAAAATTACAAAGAAGGTGCAACATATGTCTTAAAATGGATGTGTTATAATTGATTTTCATGCATTCATATGAAATATGGTAAAGTTACAAAGTAGATACCACATTTATCCTAAAATATGGTATTTGTATACATGTTTTTCCTTCATTTATTAAGAAATGCGGTAAAATTACAAATAAGGTGCAACAATCGTCTTAAAATGGATGCGTTATAATTGTTTTTCATGCATTTATTATGAAATGTGGTAAAATTGTAAAGTAGGTACCACATTTATCCTAAAGTATTGCATTTGTATAAATGTTTTACCCGTATTTATTAAGAAATGCGGTAAAATTACAATGAAAATTCACCATTTGTCTTAAAATGGATGTGTTATAATTGTTTTTCATGCATTTATTACGAAATGTGGTAAGGTTGTAAAGTAGGCACCACATTTATCCTAAAATATGGTATTTGTATACATGTTTTACCCGCATTTATTTAGAAATGCGGTAAAATTACAAAGAAAGTGCAACATTTGTCTTAAAATGGATGTGTTATAATTGTTTTTCATGCATTTATTATGAAATATTTTAAAGTTGTAAAGTACGAATCACGTTGATCCTAAAATATGGTATTTGTATACATGTCTTACCCACATTTATTAAGAAATGCGATAAAATTTCAAAGAAGGTGCAACATATGTCTTAAAATGGATGTGTTATAATTGATTTTCATGCATTCATATGAAATATGGTAAAGTTACAAAGTAGATACCACATTTCTCCTAAAATATGGTATTTGTATACATGTTTTCCTGTATTTATTAAGAAATGCGGAAAAATTACAAAAAAGGTGCAATGATCGTCTTAAAATGAATGTGTTATAAATGTTTTTCATGTATTTATTATGAAATATGGTAAAATTGTAAAGTAGGTACCACATTTATCCTAAAATATGGTATTTGTATACATGTTTTACCCGCATTTATTAAGAAATGCGGTAAAATTACAAAGAAAGTGCAACATTTGTCTTAAAATTGATGTTTTATAATTGTTTTTCATGCATTTATTATGAAATACTTTAAAGTTGTAAAGTACGTACCATGTTGATCCTAAAATATGGTATTTGTATATATGTTTTACAACGCATGTATTAAGAAATGCGGTAAAATTACAAAGAAGGTGCAATATTTGTCTTAAAACGGAGGTGTTATAATTGATTTTTATGCATTTTATTATGAAATGTGGTAAAGTTGCAAAGTAGGTACCACATTTATCCTAAAATATGGTATTTGTATACATGTCTTACCCACATTTATTAAGAAATGCGATAAAATTTCAAAGAAGGTGCAACATATGTCTTAAAATGGATGTGTTATAATTGATTTGCATGCATTCATATGAAATATGGTAAAGTTACAAAGTAGATACCACATTTATCCTAAAATATGGTATTTGTATACATGTTTTTCCTGTATTTATTAAGAAATGCGGTAAAATTACAAATAAGGTGCAACGTTCGTCTTAAAATGGATGTGTTATAAATGTTTTTAATGCATTTGTTATGAAATGTGGTAAAATTGTAAAGTAGGTACCACATTTATCCTAAAGTATGGTATTTGTATACATGTTTTACCAGCATTTTTATTAAGAAATGCAGTAAAATTACATTGAAAATTCACCATTTGTCTTAAGATGGACATGTTATAATTATTTTTCATGCATTTATTACGAAATGTTGTAAGGTTGTAAAGTAGGTACCACATTTATCCTAAAATAGGGTATTTGTATACGTGTTTTACCACCCTTTATTAAGAAATGCGGTAAATATCCAAAGAGAGTGCAAATTTGTCTTGAAATGGTTATGTTATAATAGTTTTTACTGCATTTATATGAAATGTGGTAAATTTACAAAGTGGAAACCACATTTATCCGAGAATATAAGATTTCTATACCTGTTTTACCCGCATTTAATAAGAAATATGGAAAAATTACAAAGAAGGTGGAACATTTGTCTTAAAATGGATGTGTTATAATTGTTTTTCATGCATTTATTATGAAATATGGTAAAGTTGTTAAGTAGGTACCATATTTATCCTAAAATATGGTATTTGTATACATGTTTCATCCGCACTTATTAAGACATGCGATAAAATTACAAAGAAGGTGCAACATTTGTCTTAAAATGGATGTGTTATAATTGCTTTTCATGCTTTCATTATTTAATATGGTGAGGTTGTAAAGTAGGTACCACATTTATCCTTAAATATGGCATTTGTATATATGTTTTACCCGCATGTATTAAGAAATGCGTTAAAATTACAAAGAAAATGCAACATTTGTCTTAAAATGGATATGTTATAATTGGTTTTCATGCATTTATATGAAATGTGGTAAATTTACAAAGTAAAAACCACGTTTATCCTAAAATATAATATTTGTATACATGTTTTGAAAAATTACAAAGAAGAGGCAACATTTGTCTTAAAATGGACGTGTTATAATTGTTTTTCATGCATTTATTATGAAATGTGGTAAAGTTGTAAAGTAGCTACCACATTTATCCTAAAAAATGGCATTTGTATATATGTTTTACCCGCATGTATTAAGAAATGCGTTAAAATTACAAAGAAAATGCAACATTTGTCTTAAAATGGATATGTTATATTTGTTTTTCATGCATTTATTATGAAATATTTTAAAGCTGTAAAGTACGAATCACGTTGATCCTAAAATATGGTATTTGTATACATGTCTTACCCACATTTATTAAGAAATGCGATAAAATTTCAAAGAAGGTGCAACATATGTCTTAAAATGGATGTGTTATAATTGATTTTCATGCATTCATATGAAATATGGTAAAGTTACAAAGTAGATACCACATTTCTCCTAAAATATGGTATTTGTATACATGTTTTTCCTGTATTTATTAAGAAATGCGGAAAAATTACAAAAAAGGTGCAACGATCGTCTTAAAATGGATGTGTTATAAATGTTTTTCATGTATTTATTATGAAATGTGGTAAAATTGTAAAGTAGGTTCCACATTTATCCTAAAATATGGTATTTGTATACATGTTTTACCCGCATTTATTAAGAAATGCGGTAAAATTACAAAGAAAGTGCAACATTTGTCTTAAAATTGATGTTTTATAATTGTTTTTCATGCATTTATTATGAAATAGTTTAAAGTTGTAAAGTACGTACCACGTTGATCCTAAAATATGGTATTTGTATATATGTTTTACAACGCATGTATTAAGAAATGCGGTAAAATTACAAAGAAGGTGCAATATTTGTCTTAAAACGGAGGTGTTATAATTGATTTTTATGCATTTTATTATGAAATGTGTTAAGTTGCAAATTAGGTACCACATTTATCCTAAAATATGGTATTTGTATACATGTCTTACCCACATTTATTAAGAAATGCGATAAAATTTCAAAGAAGGTGCAACATATGTCTTAAAATGGATGTGTTATAATTGATTTGCATGCATTCATATGAAATATGGTAAAGTTACAAAGTAGATACCACATTTATCCTAAAATATGGTATTTGTATACATGTTTTTCCTGTATTTATTAAGAAATGCGGTAAAATTACAAATAAGGTGCAACGTTCGTCTTAAAATGGATGTGTTATAAATGTTTTTAATGCATTTGTTATGAAATGTGGTAAAATTGTAAATTAGGTACCACATTTATCCTAAAGTATGGTATTTGTATACATGTTTTACCAGCATTTTTATTAAGAAATGCAGTAAAATTACATTGAAAATTCACCATTTGTCTTAAGATGGACATGTTATAATTATTTTTCATGCATTTATTACGAAATGTGGTAAGGTTGTAAAGTAGGTACCACATTTATCCTAAAATAGGGTATTTGTATACGTGTTTTACCACCCTTTATTAAGAAATGCGGTAAATATCCAAAGAGAGTGCAAAATTTGTCTTGAAATGGTTATGTTATAATAGTTTTTACTGCATTTATATGAAATGTGGTAAATTTACAAAGTGGAAACCACATTTATCCGAGAATATAAGATTTCTATACCTGTTTTACCCGCATTTAATAAGAAATATGGAAAAATTACAAAGAAGGTGGAACATTTGTCTTAAAATGGATGTGTTATAATTGTTTTTCATGCATTTATTATGAAATATGGTAAAGTTGTTAAGTAGGTACCATATTTATCCTAAAATATGGTATTTGTATACATGTTTCATCCGCACTTATTAAGACATGCGATAAAATTACAAAGAAGGTGCAACATTTGTCTTAAAATGGATGTGTTATAATTGCTTTTCATGCTTTCATTATTTAATATGGTGAGGTTGTAAAGTAGGTACCACATTTATCCTTAAATATGGCATTTGTATATATGTTTTACCCGCATGTATTAAGAAATGCGTTAAAATTACAAAGAAAATGCAACATTTGTCTTAAAATGGATATGTTATAATTGGTTTTCATGCATTTATATGAAATGTGGTAAATTTACAAAGTAGAAACCACGTTTATCCTAAAATATAATATTTGTATACATGTTTTGAAAAATTACAAAGAAGAGGCAACATTTGTCTTAAAATGGACGTGTTATAATTGTTTTTCATGCATTTATTATGAAATGTGGTAAAGTTGTAAAGTAGGTACCACATTTATCCTAAAAAATGGCATTTGTATATATGTTTTACCCGCATGTATTAAGAAATGCGTTAAAATTACAAAGAAAATGCAACATTTGTCTTAAAATGGATATGTTATATTTGTTTTTCATGCATTTTATTATGAAATGTGGTAAAGTTGCAAAGTAGGTACAACATTTATCTAAACATATGGAATTTGTATACATGTTTTAGCCACATTTATTAAGAAATGCGTAAAAATTACAAAGAAGGTGCAACATATGTTTTAAAATGGATGTGTTATAATTGTTTTTCATGCATTTATTATGAATAATGGTAAAGTTTTAAAGTAGGTACCATGTTTATCCTAAAATATGGTATTTGCATATATGTGTTACCAGCATTTATTAAGAAATGTGGTAAAATTACAAAGAAGGTGCAACATTTGTCTTAAAATGGAGGTGTTATAATTGTTTTTCATGCATTTTATTATGAAATGTGGTAAAGTTGCATAGTAGGTACCACATTTATCCTAAAATATGGTATTTGTATACATGTCTTACCCTCATTTATTAAGAAATGCGATAAAATTACAAAGAAGGTGCAACATATGTCTTAAAATGGATGTGTTATAATTGATTTTCATGCATTCATATGAAATATGGTAAAGTTACAAAGTAGATACCACATTTCTCCTAAAATATGGTATTTGTATACATGTTTTCCTGTATTTATTAAGAAATGCGGAAAAATTACAAAAAAGGTGCAACGATCGTCTTAAAATGGATGCGTTATAATTGTTTTTCATGCATTTATTATGAAATGTGCTAAAATTGTAAAGTAGGTACCACATTTATCCTAAAGTATTGCATTTGTATAAATGTTTTACCCGTATTTATTAAGAAATGCGGTAAAATTACAATGAAAATTCACCATTTGTCTTAAAATGGATGTGTTATAATTGTTTTTCATGCATTTATTACGAAATGTGGTAAGGTTGTAAAGTAGGCACCACATTTATCCTAAAATATGGTATTTGTATACATGTTTTACCCGCATTTATTTAGAAATGCGGTAAAATTACAAAGAAAGTGCAACATTTGTCTTAAAATGGATGTGTTATAATTGTTTTTCATGCATTTATTATGAAATATTTTAAAGTTGTAAAGTACGAATCACGTTGATCCTAAAATATGGTATTTGTATACATGTCTTACCCACACTTATTAAGAAATGCGATAAAATTTCAAAGAAGGTGCAACATATGTCTTAAAATGGATGTGTTATAATTGATTTTCATGCATTCATATGAAATATGGTAAAGTTACAAAGTAGATACCACATTTCTCCTAAAATATGGTATTTGTATACATGTTTTTCTTGTATTTATTAAGAAATGCGGAAAAATTACAAAAAAGGTGCAACGATCGTCTTAAAATGGATGTGTTATAAATGTTTTTCATGTATTTATTATGAAATGTGGTAAAATTGTAAAGTAGGTACCACATTTATCCTAAAATATGGTATTTGTATACATGTTTTACCCGCATTTATTAAGAAATGCGGTAAAATTACAAAGAAAGTGCAACATTTGTCTTAAAATTGATGTGTTATAATTGTTTTTCATGCATTTATTATGAAATACTTTAAAGTTGTAAAGTACGTACCACGTTGATCCTAAAATATGGTATTTGTATATATGTTTTACAACGCATGTATTAAGAAATGCGGTAAAATTACAAAGAAGGTGCAATATTTGTCTTAAAACGGAGGTGTTATAATTGATTTTTATGCATTTTATTATGAAATGTGGTAAAGTTGCAAAGTAGGTACCACATTTATCCTAAAATATGGTATTTGTATACATGTCTTACCCACATTTATTAAGAAATGCGATAAAATTTCAAAGAAGGTGCAACATATGTCTTAAAATGGATGTGTTATAATTGATTTGCATGCATTCATATGAAATATGGTAAAGTTACAAAGTAGATACCACATTTATCCTAAAATATGGTATTTGTATACATGTTTTTCCTGTATTTATTAAGAAATGCGGTAAAATTACAAATAAGGTGCAACGGTCGTCTTAAAATGGATGTGTTATAAATGTTTTTAATGCATTTGTTATGAAATGTGGTAAAATTGTAAAGTAGGTACCACATTTATCCTAAAGTATGGTATTTGTATACATGTTTTACCAGCATTTTTATTAAGAAATGCAGTAAAATTACATTGAAAATTCACCATTTGTCTTAAGATGGACGTGTTATAATTATTTTTCATGCATTTATTACGAAAAGTGGTAAGGTTGTAAAGTAGGTACCACATTTATCCTAAAATATGGTATTTGAATACGTGTTTTACCACCCTTTATTAAGAAATGCGGTAAATATACAAAGAAAGTGAAAAATTTGTCTTAAAATGGTTATGTTATAATAGTTTTTAATGCATTTATATGAAATGTGGTAAATTTACAAAGTGGAAACCACATTTATCCGAGAATATAAGATTTCTATACCTGTTTTACCCGCATTTAATAAGAAATATGGAAAAATTACAAAGAAGGTGGAACATTTGTCTTAAAATGTGTGTTATATTTGTTTTTCATGCATTTATTATGAAATATGGTAAAGTTGTTAAGTAGGTACCATATTTATCCTAAAATATGGTATTTGTATACATGTTTCATCCGCACTTATCAAGACATGCGATAAAATTACAAAGAAGGTGCAACATTTGTCTTAAAATGGATGTGTTATAATTTCTTTTCATGCTTTCATTATTTAATATGGTGAGGTTGTAAAGTAGGTACCACATTTATCCTTAAATATGGCATTTGTATATATGTTTTACCCGCATGTATTAAGAAATGCGTTAAAATTACAAAGAAAATGCAACATTTGTCTTAAAATGGATATGTTATAATTGGTTTTCATGCATTTATATGAAATGTGGTAAATTTACAAAGTAGAAACCACGTTTATCCTAAAATATAATATTTGTATACATGTTTTGAAAAATTACAAAGAAGAGGCAACATTTGTCTTAAAATGGACGTGTTATAATTGTTTTTCATGCATTTATTATGAAATGTGGTAAAGTTGTAAAGTAGGTACCACATTTATCCTAAAAAATTGCATTTGTATTTATGTTTTACCCGCATGTATTAAGAAATCCGTTAAAATTACAAAGAAAATGCAACATTTGTCTTAAAATGGATATGTTATATTTGTTTTTCATGCATTTTATTATGAAATGTGGTAAAGTTGCAAAGTAGGTACAACATTTATCTAAAAATATGGAATTTGTATACATGTTTTAGCCACATTTATTAAGAAATGCGTAAAAATTACAAAGAAGGTGCAACATATGTTTTAAAATGGATGTGTTATAAATGTTTTTCATGCATTTATTATGAATAATGGTAAAGTTTTAAAGTAGGTACCACGTTTATCCTAAAATATGGTATTTGCATATATGTGTTACCAGCATTTATTAAGAAATATGGTAAAATTACAAAGAAGGTGCAACATTTGTCTTAAAATGGAGGTGTTATAATTGTTTTTCATGCATTCATATGAAATATGGTAAATTTACAAAGTAGATACCACATTTATCCCAAAATATGGTATTTGTATACATGTTTTTCCTGCATTTCTTAAGAAATACGGTAAAATTACAAATAAGGTGCAACGATCGTCTTAAAATGGATGTGTTATAATTGTTTTTCACGCATTTATTACGAAATGTGGTAAGGTTGTAAAGTAGGTACCACATTCATCCTAAAATATGGTATTTGTATACATGTTTTACCCGCATTTATTAAGAAATGCGGTAAAATTATAAAGAAAGTGCAACATTTGTCTTAAAATTGATGTGTTATAATTGTTTTTCATGCATTTATTATGAAATATTTTAAAGTTGTAAAGTACGTACCACGTTGATCCTAAAATATGGTATTTGTATATATGTTTTACCCGCATGTATAAAGAAATGCGGTAAAATTACAAAGAAGGTGCAATATTTGTCTTAAAAGGGAGGTGTTATAATTGATTTTTATGCATTTTATTATGAAATGTGGTAAAGTTGCAAAGTAGGTACCACATTTATCCTAAAATATGGTATTTGTATACATGTCTTACCCGCATTTATTAAGAAATGCGATAAAATTTCAAAGAAGGTGCAACATATGTCTTAAAATGGATGTCTTATAATTGATTTTCATGCATTCGTATGATATATGGTAAAGTTACAAAGTAGATACCACATTTATCCTGAAATATGGTATTTGTATACATGTTTTTCCTGTATTTATTAAGAAATGCGGAAAAATTACAAATAAGGTGCAACGATCGTCTTAAAATGGATGTGTTATAAATGTTTTTCATGCATTTATTATGAAATGTGGTAAAATTGTAAAGTAGGTACCACATTTATCCTAAAGTATGGTATTTGTATACATGTTTTACCCGCATTTATTAAGAAATGCGGTAAAATTACAAAGAAAGTGCAACATTTGTCTTAAAATGGATGTGTTATAATTGTTTTTCATTCATTTATTATAAAATATGGTAAAGTTGTAAAGTACGTACCATGTTTATCCTAAAATATGGTATTTGTATATATGTTTTACCTGCATGTATTAAGAAATGCGGTAATATAACAAAGAAGGTACAACATTTGTCTTAAAGTGGAGGTGTTATAATTGATTTTCATGCATTTTATTATGAAATGTGGTAAAGTTGCAAAGTAAGTACCACATTTATCCAAAAATATGGTATTTGTATACATGTCTTACCCACATTTATTAAGAAATGCGATAAAACTTCAAAGAAGGTGCAACATATGTCTTAAAATGGATGTATTATAATTGATTTTCATGCATTCATATGAAATATGGTAAAGTTACAAAGTAGCTATCACATTTATCCTAAAATATGGTATTTGTATACATGTGTTTTCCTGTATTTATTAAGAAATGCGGTAAAATTACAAATAAGGTGCAACGGTCGTCTTAAAATGGATCTGTTATAAATGTTTTTCATGCATTTATTATGAAATGTGGTAAAATTGTAAAGTAGGTACCACATTTATCCTAAAGTATGGTATTTGTATACATGTTTTACCCGCATTTTTATTAAGAAATGCAGTAAATTTACAATGAAAATTCACCATTTGTCTTAAGATGGATGTGTTATAATTGTTTTTCATGCTTTTATTACGAAATGTGGTAAGGTTGTAAAGTAGGTACCACATTTATCCTAAAATATGGTATTTGAATACGTGTTTTACCACCCTTTTTTAAGAAATGCGGTAAATATACAAAGAAAGTGGTAAATTTATATGAAATGTGGATGTGTTAAAATGGATGTGTTATAAATGTTTTTCATGTATTTATTATGAAATGTGGTAAAATTGTAAAGTAGGTACCACATTTATCTTAAAGTATGGTATATGTATACAATGTTTACCCACATTTATTAAGAAATGCAATAAAATTACAATGAAAATTCACCATTTGTCTTAAAATGGATGTCTTATAATTGTTTTTCATGCATTTATTACGAAATGTGGTAAGGTTGTAAAGTAGGTACCACATTTATCCTAAAATAGGGTATTTGTATACGTGTTTTACCACCCTTTATTAAGAAATGCGGTAAATATACAAAGAGAGTGCAAAATTTGTCTTGAAATGGTTATGTTATAATAGTTTTTACTGCATTTATATGAAATGTGGTAAATTTACAAAGTGGAAACCACATTTATCCGAGAATATAAGATTTCTATTCCTGTTTTACCCGCATTTAATAAGAAATATGGAAAAATTACAAAGAAGGTGGAACATTTGTCTTAAAATGGATGTGTTATAATTGTTTTTCATGCATTTATTATGAAATATGGTAAAGTTGTTAAGTAGGTACCATATTTATCCTAAAATATGGTATTTGTATACATGTTTCATCCGCACTTATTAAGACATGCGATAAAATTACAAAGAAGGTGCAACATTTGTCTTAAAATGGATGTGTTATAATTGCTTTTCATGCTTTCATTATTTAATATGGTGAGGTTGTAAAGTAGGTACCACATTTATCCTTAAATATGGCATTTGTATATATGTTTTACCCGCATGTTCTAAGAAATGCGTTAAAATTAAAAAGAAAATGCAACATTTGTCTTAAAATGGATATGTTATAATTGGTTTTCATGCATTTATATGAAATGTGGTAAATTTACAAAGTAGAAACCACATTTATCCTAAAATATAATATTTGTATACATGTTTTGAAAAATTACAAAGAAGAGGCAACATTTGTCTTAAAATGGACGTGTTATAATTGTTTTTCATGCATTTATTATGAAATGTGGTAAAGTTGTAAAGTAGGTACCACATTTATCCTAAAAAATGGCATTTGTATATATGTTTTACCCGCATGTATTAAGAAATGCGTTAAAATTACAAAGAAAATGCAACATTTGTCTTAAAATGGATATGTTATATTTGTTTTTCATGCATTTTATTATGAAATGTGGTAAAGTTGCAAAGTAGGTACAACATTTATCTATGCGTAAAAGTTTGTATACATGTTTTAACCACATTTATTAAGAAATGCGTAAAAATTACAAAGAAGGTGCAACATATGTTTTAAAATGGATGTGTTATAATTGTTTTTCATGCATTTATTATGAATAATGGTAAAGTTTTAAAGTAGGTACCACGTTTATCCTAAAATATGGTATTTGTATACATGTGTTACCTGCATTTATTAAGAAATGTGGTAAAATTACAAAGAAGGTGGAACATTTGTCTTAAAATGGAGGTGTTATAATTGTTTTTCATGCATTTTATTATGAAATGTGGTAAAGTTGCAGAGTAGGTACCACATTTATCCTAAAATATGGTATTTGTATACATGTCTTACCCTCATTTATTAAGAAATGCGATAAAATTACAAAGAAGGTGCAACATATGTCTTAAAATGGATGTGTTATAATTGATTTTCATGCATTCATATGAAATATGGTAAAGTTACAAAGTAGATACCACATTTATCCTAAAATATGGTATTTGTATACATGTTTTTCCTTCATTTATTAAGAAATGCGGTAAAATTACAAATAAGGTGCAACGATCGTCTTAAAATGGATGCGTTATAATTGTTTTTCATGCATTTATTATGAAATGTGGTAAAATTGTAAAGTAGGTACCACATTTATCCTAAAGTATTGCATTTGTATAAATGTTTTACCCGTATTTATTAAGAAATGCGGTAAAATTACAATGAAAATTCACCATTTGTCTTAAAATGGATGTGTTATAATTGTTTTTCATGCATTTATTACGAAATGTGGTAAGGTTGTAAAGTAGGCACCACATTTATCCTAAAATATGGTATTTGTATACATGTTTTACCCGCATTTATTAAGAAATGCGGTAAAATTACAAAGAAAGTGCAACATTTGTCTTAAAATGGATGTGTTATAATTGTTTTTCATGCATTTATTATGAAATATTTTAAAGTTGTAAAGTACGAATCACGTTGATCCTAAAATATGGTATTTGTATACATGTCTTACCCACATTTATTAAGAAATGCGATAAAATTTCAAAGAAGGTGCAACATATGTCTTAAAATGGATGTGTTATAATTGATTTTCATGCATTCATATGAAATATGGTAAAGTTACTAAGTAGATACCACATTTCTCCTAAAATATGGTATTTGTATACATGTTTTTCCTGTATTTATTAAGAAATGCGGAAAAATTGGTGCAACGATCGTCTTAAAATGGATGTGTTTTAATTGTTTTTCATGCATTTATTACGAAATGTGGTAAAATTGTAAAGTAGGCACCACATTTATCCTAAAATATGGTATTTGTATACATGTTTTACCCGCATTTATTAAGAAATGCGGTAAAATTACAAAGAAAGTGCAATATTTGTCTTAAAATTGATGTGTTATAATTGTTTATCATGCATTTATTATGAAATACTTTAAAGTTGTAAAGTACGTACCACGTTGATCCTAAAATATGGTATTTGTATATATGTTTTACCCACATTTATTAAGAAATGCGATAAAATTTCAAAGAAGGTGCAACATATGTCTTAAAATGGATGTGTTATAATTGATTTTCATGCATTCATATGAAATATGGTAAAGTTACAAAGTAGATACCACATTTCTCCTAAAATATGGTATTTGTATACATGTATTTCCTGTATTTAATAAGAAATGCGGAAAAATTGGTGCAACGATCGTCTTAAAATGGATGTGTTTTAAATGTTTTTCATGCATTTATTATGAAATATGGTAAAATTGTAAAGTAGGTACCACATTTATCCTAAAATATGGTATTTGTATACATGTTTTACCCGCATTTATTAAGAAATGCGGTAAAATTACAAAGAAAGTGCAACATTTGTCTTAAAATTGATGTGTTATAATTGTTTTTCATGCATTTATTATGAAATACTTTAAAGTTGTAAAGTACGTACCACGTTGATCCTAAAATATGGTATTTGTATATATGTTTTACCCGCATGTATTAAGAAATGCGGTAAAATTACAAAGAAGGTGCAATATTTGTCAGAAAATGGAGGTGTTATAATTGATTTTTATGCATTTTATTATGAAATGTGGTAAAGTTGCAAAGTAGGTACCACATTTATCCTAAAATATGGTATTTGTATACATGTCTTACCCACATTATTTAAGAAATGCGATAAAATTTCAAAGAAGGTGCAACATATGTCTTAAAATGGATGTGTTATAATTGATTTGCATGCATTCATATGAAATATGGTAAAGTTACAAAGTAGATACCACATTTATCCTAAAATATGGTATTTGTATACATGTTTTTCCTGTATTTATTAACAAATGCGGTTAAATTACAAATAAGGTGCAACGGTCGTCTTAAAATGGATGTGTTATAAATCTTTTTAATGCATTTGTTATGAAATGTGGTAAAATTGTAAAGTAGGTACCACATTTATCCTAAAGTATGGTATTTGTATACATGTTTTACCAGCATTTTTATTAAGAAATGCAGTAAAATTACATTGAAAATTCACCATTTGTCTTAAGATGGACGTGTTATAATTATTTTTCATGCATTTATTCCGAAAAGTGGTAAGGTTGTAAAGTAGGTACCACATTTATCCTAAAATATGGTATTTGAATACGTGTTTTACCACCCTTTAATTAAGAAATGCGGTAAATATACAAAGAAAGTGAAAAATTTGTCTTAAAATGGTTATGTTATAATAGTTTTTAATGCATTTATATGAAATGTGGTAAATTTAAAAAGTGGAAACCACATTTATCCGAGAATATAAGATTTCTTTACCAGTTTTACCAGCATTTAATAAGAAATATGGAAAAATTACAAAGAAGGTGGAACATTTGTCTTAAAATGGATGTGTTATAATTGTTTTTCATGCATTTATTATGAAATATGGTAAAGTTGTTAAGTAGGTACCATATTTATCCTAAAATATGGTATTTGTATACATGTTTCATCCGCACTTATTAAGACATGCGATAAAATTACAAAGAAGGTGCAACATTTGTCTTAAAATGGATGTGTTATAATTGCTTTTCATGCTTTCATTATTTAATATGGTGAGGTTGTAAAGTAGGTACCACATTTATCCTTAAATATGGCATTTGTATATATGTTTTACCCGCATGTATTAAGAAATGCGTTAAAATTACAAAGAAAATGCAACATTTGTCTTAAAATGGATATGTTATAATTGGTTTTCATGCATTTATATGAAATGTGGTAAATTTACAAAGTAGAAACCACGTTTATCCTAAAATATAATATTTGTATACATGTTTTGAAAAATTACAAAGAAGAGGCAACATTTGTCTTAAAATGGACGTGTTATAATTGTTTTTCATGCATTTATTATGAAATGTGGTAAAGTTGTAAAGTAGGTACCACATTTATCCTAAAAATGGCATTTGTATATATGTTTTACCCGCATGTATTAAGAAATGCGTTAAAATTACAAAGGAAATGCAACATTTGTCTTAAAATGGATATGTTATATTTGTTTTTCATGCATTTTATTATGAAATGTGGTAAAGTTGCAAAGTAGGTACAACATTTATCTAAAAATATGGAATTTGTATACATGTTTTAGCCACATTTATTAAGAAATGCGTAAAAATTACAAAGAAGGTGCAACATATGTTTTAAAATAGATGTGTTATAATTGTTTTTCATGCATTTATTATGAATAATGGTAAAGTTTTAAAGTAGGTACCACGTTTATCCTAAAATATGGTATTTGCATATATGTGTTACCAGCATTTATTAAGAAATGTGGTAAAATTACAAAGAAGGTGCAACATTTGTCTTAAAATGGAGGTGTTATAATTGTTTTTCATGCATTCATATGAAATATGGTCAATTTACAAAGTAGATACCACATTTATCCTAAAATATGGTATTTGTATACATGTTTTTCCTGCATTTCTTAAGAAATACGGTAAAATTACAAATAAGGTGCAACGATCGTCTTAAAATGGATGTGTTATAATTGTTTTTCATGCATTTATTACGAAATGTGGTAAGGTTGTAAAGTACGTACCATGTTTATCCTAAAATATGGTATTTGTATATATGTTTTACCTGCATGTATTAAGAAATGCGGTAAAATTACAAAGAAGGTACAACATTTGTCTTAAAGTGGAGGTGTTATAATTGATTTTCATGCATTTTATTATGAAATGTGGTAAAGTTGCAAAGTAAGTACCACATTTATCCAAAAATATGGTATTTGTATATGTCATACCCCAAAAATTACCCATCATTTTTTCTAAAAAAAAAAAAAAAAAAAAAAAAAAAAAAAAAAAAAAAAAAAAAAAAAAAAAAAAAAAAAAAAAAAAAAGAAAAGAAAAGAAAAAAAATTTAATTAATTAATTAATTAATTAATTAATTAATTAATTAATTAATTAAATAATTAAAATAAATAAATAAATAAAATATAACAAATTATTTTGGACTTGGGTCTCCCTCATTCCAAGCCCATTACCCACGAAATTAGTCTATAAATACTGAAGTTTCAGTAGGGGAGTCACAACTTGGAGTTTACACTGGGAGATTTACTGGAGAAAGAAGGAAGAGAAGCAAAACACTCTGAGGTTTCCTTGGAACAAAACCTTGAGGAAAAAGAAAGAGAGAGAACAGAGAAGGACGGATAGAAACTTTGGCATAGGAACCCTGCCTACCCGGAGAATTCAGAGTAAAGAAACCCTGAAGGCAGCCCATCTGCACCGAAGCCATCGCCGTCCAATTCCCGCTGCCTAACTTATTCCGATACTACAAGTGGTCAATCCCTTCAACCTTGAATTGGCAAACAGGTTTGCGTATCTCTATTGTTTATACTTTCAATTGGCCATATCTACATATATAATGCATCATGATTAAATGTTGATATATAATTTGCTTTCGTATGGGAATTTAAATATGCCTGAATACCCTGAATGTTTGACCATGTTATTCCTGTGATAAAATGCCATAAAATTCAAAGTTCCTAACATGGGGCTGTTTTCAAATTCAAAATCCGTGGCCTTCGCTAGGCGAGGCAGAGGCGAACGAGACAGTACCTGATTCTTCTAGTCTGTTTTTTTTATGTTTTTATCATAGCCATGCATTATTTATCCTATCCTATTTATTGTTGTGATATTTCTCCGGTGTAATCTTCGATTGCACCCTGATTTGGTGTTCTGACATGTTTCTTTTTTTGAGTTTCGTAAAGGTTCACATATCCCAGGAAAAGGTTATTGGCTAGGTATTCCACTTTATTTGTGGGATACCCTTGTGGAGTTTCACCCTAAATTAATTTTTTAATGTATTAATTTCTAATGTATTAATTTTTTAATATATTATTTTTAATAATTTTAATGTGGAGTTTCATCCTAATTATATAATTAATTGTAAAACTTTGCCTTTGAATAAGTGATCTTGGACCTCTCTTTGTTGCCTTACGATTACGATATTACGGTCATGTCCCGCGAACGTGGGGATACCCTTAGCAAAGACCCTTCGGTTAAATCATCATAAAATAAATTATAGTCCCTCGGATGTTGCCTTCGAATATACAACTTTGTCCCTCGATGACCCTCCGATGTTGCCTACGGTTAAATGATGATAGTCCCTTCGAATGCTAAGGTATCCTCATAACTGTTGCCTTCAATGACCAATCGATGACCCTACGATGACCCTTTTACATCCAAAGGATAAAACTACTTATTTCTCAATAATAAGGACAGTTTTACCCTCATAAGGATAGGAAATGCCCGTAAAGACCTTGGGTCGGTATAACTCTTAATTGCTGGCTCACAACTTAAAACATTTTTTTGCACCTCACACCTTTCAAAATGCCTTTAGAAAATCACCACTTGGTATACATTCATACTAGAATCATTACCGAGTTATATTTTTCTAAACAATTTTCAAAACTAAAACGGGATAACCACTTTGTATACATTCATACAAGAATCATTACAAAGTTAAATTCTCTTTTCAAAACAATTTTCCAAACAATTCACAAACACTTTTTTTAGACAAAAATAATATAAGTGATCGAGCAATTAAGAGCCCATGGATAACCATGGATACAAAGGGTGCTAACACCTTCCCTTTGTATAATGTACCTCCCGAACCCAAAATCTAAATTAAGGTCTTTCCTGTTCTTTTCCACCTTTCCTTATTGGATAAAAGAAAAGTCGGTGGCGACTCTTGCTAACCGCGACATTGCGATTAAAACCACAAAAAAGTCCAGTTCACCGTATGACAGAACTGGCGACTCTGCTGGGGACCCTAAATATTTAAAAAGAGAGGTTACCTTAAAAACAAGATCACTTATTCAATTTGTCTGATTTATTTTTAAGGGATTGCTTGGGTATGTTATGCTTGAGTGAAAGATCCTACACCCGGATCTAGTGTACCTTAGGTAAGTAGCAAGAGATCATCGCGACTGTCCGGCGTATACTGGAATGGTCAAAATGATGGCTACGGTTAATGTGGCACTTTGGATGTCCTGATGTTCCTCATGTTAGTTGAGGAAATATTTGGCATTCGCGTGGTGTCATAAAAGCATTAACCAGACCTTTAGAACCCTAATTGACTCATCCTGGCCATTAGAAAGTAGTGAGATAACTGGCTTCGGTTCCGACTGGAGTTGGTTGAGACTCGATACTACACTCTTTGAGATTGGACTTTAGGGAAGCTTCGGTCAACCACTTGGTGTTGCACTGAAGTGGACTTAAGGAAAGGTCAATGATTTGAGATCCTTCTAGAACCCGGTTACTATTCTAAGACAGGTTGAACCAACCAAACTTCAGTGGGGAGGGTATTTACCTATGGAACTCACGCAAGCCTTAAAACCTAGGAATGATTGTTGTGTGACTTGCTTGTGCTTGTTATTTATCTAACAACATGACATCATAACAACATAACATCATAACATCATGGCATTGTACTAACCATTTCAAGGATTTAGGGATTTAACTCTGCTAAAAAAAAAAAAAAAAAAAACAAAAACAAAAGCAAAAACAAAAGAGAAAAGAAAAAAAAAGCTCTTTTTGGTAGTTTATGCAAAGTTAAATCCCGAAAGTCCTTGAAAACATTTCATACATTGCATTGCATCGCATAACAGGTATTCTAAAGGATCAGTGTTCTCACGATTTTCCTATCAAACAGATTCCAGCAGATTCAAACAGATTGAACAATGGCTCTCGAACAAACTGTCAAAGATCTCCAGGCCCAGAATGCTCAATTCCAGGAAATGATGCTGAGCTTATCTAAGGGGCAGGAAGAACTGAAAGCTCTTTTGATGGAGAAGAAGAAGGACCAGAAACCTGTGGGTTACATCAACCCGGGGAGAAGGCTTAAGGGACAGGTTACAGGAGTCAAGATTAGAATTCCGAAGGATTCAGAAGAAGAGACCGAGAATGATTCGGAAGATGAGAATCCTAATCTCGTCAATTCTGAGGACGACGATGAAGATTATGAACATGAACAGTACTCTCCGAAGGATGATAAGTACAAGTTGCTGGAAGAACGTATGCTAGCTATGGAGGGGCAGAAAGTGCCCGGTCTGGATTTCGAAAACTTGGGTCTGGTCTCTGATGTGGTCATTCCCCGCAAATTCAAGGTTCCCATTTTCACTAAGTATGATGGTGCCTCTTGTCCTCAGATGCATCTAAGGGCTTATGTGAGAAAGATTCAGCCGCACACTACTGATAAGAAACTGTGGATCCATTTCTTCCAAGAGAGTCTGTCTGGCACACAGTTAGAGTGGTATTATCAGCTTGAGAGCTCTAACATCCGCACATGGACTGATTTAGCAACAGCTTTCTACAAGCACTACCAGTATAATTCTGAGTTAGCGCCTACTCGGCTACAGCTACAAAATATGACTATGGGCTCTAAAGAAAGTTTCAAAGAATATGCTCAAAAGTGGAGAGATTTGGCTGGCAGAGTCAAACCCCCTATGACTGATCGAGAGTTAGTGGACATGTTCATGGGTACACTGACTGGCCCATTCTACAGCCATCTACTGGGAAGTTCCTCGTCAGGTTTCACTGAACTTATCTTGACAGGTGAACGGGTTGAAAGCGGCATTCGAAGTGGAAAGATACAGGCAGCTACTTCTGCAAGCACCAAAAAGTCCTATCAGGGAAAGAATGAATCAAATGCTGTGTACAGTGAGAGGAAGCATAACAAGAAGAATCGTGACCATACTGTTGGGGCAGTTACAATTGCCGCACCGCCATCTCAGAACTTCCAACACAGACAAGACAGGTCGAGAAGACAGTTTACCAAGATCAATATGACTTTAACCCAAGCACTGCAGAGTATGTTAAAGGCCAATTTGATTACCCTCAGAGGCCCTCCTGCAAATCCCAACACTACTTCTCCTCGTTATAATCCCAACGCCAGGTGTGCCTATCACTCCGATAGCCCCGGGCATGATACGAATGATTGCTGGTTGTTGAAGAACAAGATTCAGGATATGATCGACGCTGGAGAAATTGAATTTGATCCTCCGGCGACCCCCAATGTCATCACAGCACCTATGCCTAATCATGACCAGAATGTTAATGTTGTGGACGACAATTCTCACGTTACTGACGTTGCTGATTTAGCATCTCCTCTCCTGATCGTTAAGAAGAATTTATTGCAAGCTGGTTTATTTCCAGGTTGTGCTGAAGATTGCGATCTCTGTGTACTCCGACCCAATGATTGTTTGAAGTTGAAGAACGGCATTCAACGGCTGATGGATGATCGTACAATTCTATTTGAAAGGGTTCCTAAGGTGGACAACTCTATTGAAGAGGTATCTGTGATTGCTAGGTCCAAAGCTCCAGTGAAGATTACCGCTACTAGAGTGCCTGTGAAGATTACCGCTGAGCCCAAAGTGGCTCCCCTGATTATTACCGCACCTGGCCCCGTGCCATATTCCTCCAGCAAAGCTATTCCGTGGAACTATGGAGGCGACGTTTACATCCATGGCATAAAGCAAGTTGGTAGTTCTGCTAATCCTAATGATATTGTGGGGACTAGTAAAGTTACTCGAAGTGGAAGGATCTACTCCCCAGAAATCTCACCTCCCGCTCCCGAAATTCGAGGAAAAAGACCAGTCAATCCTCCTCAGTCAGAGACATCGGTCGAAGTTACTTCTGAAGATGTTGCCAAACAGGAAATGGAAGAGATGCTGAAAATCATCCGTAAGAGCGATTTTGATGTAGTGGAACAATTGGGGCATACTCCGTCTAAAATCTCAATGTTGTCCTTGTTATTATCCTCTGAATCCCATGCCAATGCATTGATGAAATTCTTGAAGACCGCTCATGTGCCTCAAGAAACATCCGTCGATCAATTCGAACATTATGTTGCTAATTTGACTGTTGACAATGGCCTAGGCTTTTCCGATGCTGACCTGACGCCAGCAGGAAAGAATCACAATAAAGCTCTGCATATCTCCATCGAGTGTGAGGGGATCACCCTGGCTCACGTGTTGATCGACAACGGCTCTTCCTTGAATGTGCTCCCGAAAGCTGTACTCGATAAATTTGACTACAAAGGCATTGAACTGAAACCTAGTGATGTTGTGGTGCGTGCTTACGATGGTGCGAAGAGTGTTGTCTATGGTGAAGTGGTTCTCCCTATCAAGATAGGACCTCAAGTCTTCAACACTACCTTTCACGTGATGGACATTCGTCCCGCCTACTCCTGCTTGTTGGGGCGCCCTTGGATCCATGGGGCAGGTGCGGTAGCTTCGTCGCTTCATCAAAAGCTGAAGTATCCAATAGCAGGCATGGTTGTCACTGTATGTGGAGAAGAAGAGTATATTGTCAGTAGTGTGCAAGCCTTCAAATACGTCGAGATGGATGGTGAATTCTTTGAGACTCCTTCTCAGTCATTTGAAGTGGTTCCTCCACCCAGTCCTGTCCTTAAGCCAACTCCCCTTGTGCCCAAGGTTGTTCGTGCTCCCCCTGTCATGATCTCTCTGAAAGATGCTCAAGCCGCGATTGAAAATGGTGATCGTGCTGGTTGGGGTCAACTGATCAATGTACCGTACAAGTCTGATAAAGCTGGCCTGGGGTTTAACTCTGGAAAGATAGTCAAAAATCAGATTAATGCTATGGAAGATGCTGATAGTGATTGCGACTTGGATAGCTGGATTTTCCCAACAATTGGTGACGGACTCAACAATTGGAAGACTGAAGACATTATCCCGATTTCCTTTAGTCAGGAGTAATTGTTATTGTTTATTCTAGAATTGCAAATTTTAATTTTCTTTTACAATCAAACTTCTTAAAGCATTGTGTCTATGCCCGAGGCACAATGGCTAATTTGTTAGGGGTTTGTCATTTTCATAAGCATATTCATATTCAATAGATCAATGGACTTTTTGCATTCAAATATTGCGCTCTTTATCTTTCCTGTCATTTTTCAAACAAGCTATGTTTCTTGCACACACTCACGTAACAATTTGCCGATCCATATCCACTCTGGATCCTGTTGGTAATGACTCTGCTACTGTTCATTATGACTTTGAAAATCCGATCTACCAAGCCGAGGATGGAAGCGAGGAAGATTGTGAAGTCCCTGGAGAACTTGCCCGACTACTGCAAGAAGAAAAGACTATACAGCCGCATGAGGAATCAATTGAAATTGTAAATCTGGGTACTGAAATAAACAAGAAAGAAGTCAGAGGTTTCTTGGGGCACTCGAATTACATTGCCCGATTCATTCCACACTTGACTGCTACCTGCAAACCCATCTTCAAATTACTGAGACAAAATCAAGAGATGGTATGGAATGATGAATGCCAAGAAGCTTATGACAAAATCAGGAAATATCGCCAAGAACCTCCAGTTCCGATGCCACCAGTTGAAGGAAGACCTTTAATTACGTATTTGACCGTGTTAGAAAATTCAATGAGGTGTGTTGGGGCAACATGACGAGTCTGGTCGAAAAGAGCATGCCATATACTGCCTTAGCAAAAGGTACCGACTGTGAAACAAGATACTCACAGCCCGAGAAAGCTTGCTGTGCTTTGGCCTGGGCTGCTCGCCGACTAAGACAGTATATGTTGAATCATACCACCTTATTGACTTCTAAGATGGATTCTATCAAATACCTATTTGAGAAACCTGCTGTCTCCTGAAAGAGTTATCACTGACAATGGTACTAATTTGAACAACAAGATGATTACTGAACTCTGCACGCAGTTCAAAATAAAACACCATAACTCTTCTCCGTACCGGCCAAAGATGAACGGCGCCGTGGGGACTGCTAACAATATCAAGAAGGTCATGCAAGAAATGACAGTAACATACAAAGACTGGCATGAGATGTTACCCTTTACTCTTTACGGTTATCGCACTTCAGTGCGCACTACGACAGGGGCAACTCCGTTCTCTTTAGTCTATGGAATGGAAGCCATCTTACTAGTGGAAGTTCAGATTCCCTCTCTAAGAATCATGAAAGAGGCGGGCTTAGATGAAGATGAATGGATTCAGACTCGACTCGATCAGATAAATCTGATTGATGAGAAGAGACTTGCGGCTGTTTGTCATGGGCAGATATATCAGAAATGCATGACCCAGGCATTTAACAAAAGAGTTAAGAGACAGGTGTACCAACTTGGCGACTTGGTGATCAAGCGTATCATTCTACCACAAGGTGATCCCAGAGGCAAATGGACTCCCACATACGAAGGGCCATTTGTGGTTAAGAAGGTATTCTCTGGTGGAGCCATGATACTCGCTACTATGGATGGTGAAGACTTCCCACATCCCGTGAACGCGGACATAGTTAAAAAATACTACGCATAAAAGAGACCCGCTAGATCGACGTATCTAGGCAAAAGTAAGGGCATCCCGGCGAACCAAAAGGGTTCGGGCAAAAATTAGGGATATATAAAAAAAATGTACACCCGGCAAGTCGAAAACCTGAAAAGGCGGCTTGGGCAAAAAAGGGTATCCTGGTGGACTGAAAACCTGAAAAGGCGGTCCAGGCAAAAATTAGGGATTAAAGCGTATGACTATGTCCCGTTCTCAGTCAACTTTCATCCAAGTTCGAGGGACTGACCAAGCCAATCACTTCTATCCGACAGCAAGGGATGAGATGCTCGAAGACATAATGACAGTAGTAGGCTTAAAATCAATAGGACTTCTTCCACATAGCTTTCTCTTTGTTTTCGACAATTTCCTCTTACTAGGATTTCTGTCTCCTTGTACACAAATTGCCTGTTTATAGGCCTCCTTTCAAAATCAATACAACCCTCTTTCAAAAAAAAGATGCTTTTGTTTTTACTTTTCTGTTTTGGTTGCGTAAATGTCCATTGATTTAATTTGAATTAATATGTGCATTTGAATATGACTGATGTTTACCAAAAATACATGCATAGAATAGCAATAGCAATTACTACCCGACTTCAGGATCAAGGAAAAGGTCTAATCATGCTTCCAATGAATCCGCTACCAATTCTCTTCCCCAGCAAGCCTGTTTTTTTTTCCTCAGAAAATGGCAGTATCCCCAGGCACAGCCAGTTACTCCCCAACAGAGGTCGGCGTCACCAGACAGATTGATCATCTCATCCATCCCCAGCCAGGCTCTGTTGAATATTTCCACCATCAGACAGAAATCAAGCATCCCCAGCCGAGAAAGGGTCATCGACACAAATGTCTCAAATCAGTAGATGGGGATTTATTTTCCCCAGTAGAGTCCCCAAGCAGAACTTCTCATACGCATAACTCATTCATTACATCCTTTCACAGCATACGCATGCATACAACATTCACATTTATTTTAGCATAACACGAAACATCTCATGCATCATGACATAGCATGAAGCTAACTTTTCTTTGCAGGTTATTTATCCTCCTGATATAGTCAAAATAAAAGGTTCATTCAGACAGACACCTTTATCAATCACATTCAAGATTCAGATACATATTTCAAATACAGTTCATGGGAACATTCATTCTGACAACACTTCGATATCCTCCTAACGATGGCATCTTTAAGCCCATCCCAGACATTTATTGCAAGTACAACATATACAGGTTATCAGATACAGCCTAACGTACGGTTCATTCTGATTCAGCCCAACATATGACTTCTTCAGCAACTCCAATGCGGTCTAACGTACGACCCATTTGGACCTTCAAATCCTCAGATGCTGCCTAGCGTACGGTACATTCAGGGGTGTAGTCTAGCGTACGACTACTTTCTTTTTCAGATGCAGCCTAACGGACGGCTCATTCTACAACTCGGATACGATCTAACGTACGATCCATTCTGAACTTCAACAACCCCAACGCGGTCTAACGTACGACCCGTTTGGATCTTACAACCCTCAGATGCTACCTAACGTACGGTACATTTCTGAAGTGTAGTCTGGCGTACGACTACCGCTTTCATCATCAGATGCGGCCTAACAGACGACTCATTCTGCGACGGTCTAACGTACGACCCGTTCGGATGTCCATCCCCTCAGATGCTACCTAACATACGGTACATTTCTGAAGTGTAGTCTAACGTACGACTACCCCTTTCGTCATCAGATTCAGCCTAACGTACGGCTCATTCTGCAACTCAGATACGATCTAGCGTATGGTCCATTCTGATCCTTTATCCCCAACAGCATATGACACACTCCGACTCCCCAGCGAAGTCGGCAGCCTAATGGATGACTCATTATACGGTCTAACGTACGACCCAGTGTGGCACCCATGTCTTCAAATTGGCCTAATATACGGCGCGATCTGAAGCTTTCGTCATCAAACCTCCCGGATGGCATCTTTAAGCCCATCTCCATCAAGACCAACTGTCGATTCTCAAGTGCAAATTTTTGGGGCATTCTAGTGTTCAATAATCTTCCACCTCCAGACCACGAATGGCATACACGCCATCCTAACTCTCTCGGTTCAAGAATATTGAACAGGGGCAGCTGTCATACCCCAAAAATTACCCATCATTTTTTCTAAAAAAAAAAAAAAAAAAAAAAAAAAAAAAAAACGAAAAAAAAAAACGAAAAAAAAAAAAAAAAAATTTAATTAATTAATTAATTAATTAATTAATTAATTAATTAATTAAATAATTAAAATAAATAAATAAATAAAATATAACAAATTATTTTGGACTTGGGTCTCCCTCATTCCAAGCCCATTACCCACGAAATTAGTCTATAAATATTGAAGTTTCAGTAGGGGAGTCACAACTTGGAGTTTACACTGGGAGATTTACTGGAGAAAGAAGGAAGAGAAGCAAAACACTCTGAGGTTTCCTTGGAACAAAACCTTGAGGAAAAAGAAAGAGAGAGAACAGAGAAGGACGGATAGAAACTTTGGCATAGGAACCCTGCCTACCCGGAGAATTCAGAGTAAAGAAACCCTGAAGGCAGCCCATCTGCACCGAAGCCATCGCCGTCCAATTCCCGCTGCCTAACTTATTCCGATACTACAAGTGGTCAATCCCTTCAACCTTGAATTGGCAAACAGGTTTGCGTATCTCTATTGTTTATACTTTCAATTGGCCATATCTACATATATAATGCATCATGATTAAATGTTGATATATAATTTGCTTTCGTATGGGAATTTAAATATGCCTGAATACCCTGAATGTTTGACCATGTTATTCCTGTGATAAAATGCCATAAAATTCAAAGTTCCTAACATGGGGCTGTTTTCAAATTCAAAATCCGTGGCCTTCGCTAGGCGAGGCAGAGGCGAACGAGACAGTACCTGATTCTTCTAGTCTGTTTTTTTTATGTTTTTATCATAGCCATGCATTATTTATCCTATCCTATTTATTGTTGTGATATTTCTCCGGTGTAATCTTCGATTGCACCCTGATTTGGTGTTCTGACATGTTTCTTTTTTTGAGTTTCGTAAAGGTTCACATATCCCAGGAAAAGGTTATTGGCTAGGTATTCCACTTTATTTGTGGGATACCCTTGTGGAGTTTCACCCTAAATTAATTTTTTAATGTATTAATTTCTAATGTATTAATTTTTTAATATATTATTTTTAATAATTTTAATGTGGAGTTTCATCCTAATTATATAATTAATTGTAAAACTTTGCCTTTGAATAAGTGATCTTGGACCTCTCTTTGTTGCCTTACGATTACGATATTACGGTCATGTCCCGCGAACGTGGGGATACCCTTAGCAAAGACCCTTCGGTTAAATCATCATAAAATAAATTATAGTCCCTCGGATGTTGCCTTCGAATATACAACTTTGTCCCTCGATGACCCTCCGATGTTGCCTACGGTTAAATGATGATAGTCCCTTCGAATGCTAAGGTATCCTCATAACTGTTGCCTTCAATGACCAATCGATGACCCTACGATGACCCTTTTACATCCAAAGGATAAAACTACTTATTTCTCAATAATAAGGACAGTTTTACCCTCATAAGGATAGGAAATGCCCGTAAAGACCTTGGGTCGGTATAACTCTTAATTGCTGGCTCACAACTTAAAACATTTTTTTTGCACCTCACACCTTTCAAAATGCCTTTAGAAAATCACCACTTGGTATACATTCATACTAGAATCATTACCGAGTTATATTTTTCTAAACAATTTTCAAAACTAAAACGGGATAACCACTTTGTATACATTCATACAAGAATCATTACAAAGTTAAATTCTCTTTTCAAAACAATTTTCCAAACAATTCACAAACACTTTTTTTAGACAAAAATAATATAAGTGATCGAGCAATTAAGAGCCCATGGATAACCATGGATACAAAGGGTGCTAACACCTTCCCTTTGTATAATGTACCTCCCGAACCCAAAATCTAAATTAAGGTCTTTCCTGTTCTTTTCCACCTTTCCTTATTGGATAAAAGAAAAGTCGGTGGCGACTCTTGCTAACCGCGACATTGCGATTAAAACCACAAAAAGTCCAGTTCACCGTATGACAGAACTGGCGACTCTGCTGGGGACCCTAAATATTTAAAAAGAGAGGTTACCTTAAAAACAAGATCACTTATTCAATTTGTCTGATTTATTTTTAAGGGATTGCTTGGGTATGTTATGCTTGAGTGAAAGATCCTACACCCGGATCTAGTGTACCTTAGGTAAGTAGCAAGAGATCATCGCGACTGTCCGGCGTATACTGGAATGGTCAAAATGATGGCTACGGTTAATGTGGCACTTTGGATGTCCTGATGTTCCTCATGTTAGTTGAGGAAATATTTGGCATTCGCGTGGTGTCATAAAAGCATTAACCAGACCTTTAGAACCCTAATTGACTCATCCTGGCCATTAGAAAGTAGTGAGATAACTGGCTTCAGTTCCGACTGGAGTTGGTTGAGACTCGATACTACACTCTTTGAGATTGGACTTTAGGGAAGCTTCGGTCAACCACTTGGTGTTGCACTGAAGTGGACTTAAGGAAAGGTCAATGATTTGAGATCCTTCTAGAACCCGGTTACTATTCTAAGACAGGTTGAACCAACCAAACTTCAGTGGGGAGGGTATTTACCTATGGAACTCACGCAAGCCTTAAAACCTAGGAATGATTGTTGTGTGACTTGCTTGTGCTTGTTATTTATCTAACAACATGACATCATAACAACATAACATCATAACATCATGGCATTGTACTAACCATTTCAAGGATTTAGGGATTTAACTCTGCTAAAAAAAAAAACAAAAAAAACAAAAACAAAAGCAAAAACAAAAGAGAAAAGAAAAAAAAAGCTCTTTTTGGTAGTTTATGCAAAGTTAAATCCCGAAAGTCCTTGAAAACATTTCATACATTGCATTGCATCGCATAACGGGTATTCTAAAGGATCAGTGTTCTCACGATTTTCCTATCAAACAGATTCCAGCAGATTCAAACAGATTGAACAATGGCTCTCGAACAAACTGTCAAAGATCTCCAGGCCCAGAATGCTCAATTCCAGGAAATGATGCTGAGCTTATCTAAGGGGCAGGAAGAACTGAAAGCTCTTTTGATGGAGAAGAAGAAGGACCAGAAACCTGTGGGTTACATCAACCCGGGGAGAAGGCTTAAGGGACAGGTTACAGGAGTCAAGATTAGAATTCCGAAGGATTCAGAAGAAGAGACCGAGAATGATTCGGAAGATGAGAATCCTAATCTCGTCAATTCTGAGGACGACGATGAAGATTATGAACATGAACAGTACTCTCCGAAGGATGATAAGTACAAGTTGCTGGAAGAACGTATGCTAGCTATGGAGGGGCAGAAAGTGCCCGGTCTGGATTTCGAAAACTTGGGTCTGGTCTCTGATGTGGTCATTCCCCGCAAATTCAAGGTTCCCATTTTCACTAAGTATGATGGTGCCTCTTGTCCTCAGATGCATCTAAGGGCTTATGTGAGAAAGATTCAGCCGCACACTACTGATAAGAAACTGTGGATCCATTTCTTCCAAGAGAGTCTGTCTGGCACACAGTTAGAGTGGTATTATCAGCTTGAGAGCTCTAACATCCGCACATGGACTGATTTAGCAACAGCTTTCTACAAGCACTACCAGTATAATTCTGAGTTAGCGCCTACTCGGCTACAGCTACAAAATATGACTATGGGCTCTAAAGAAAGTTTCAAAGAATATGCTCAAAAGTGGAGAGATTTGGCTGGCAGAGTCAAACCCCCTATGACTGATCGAGAGTTAGTGGACATGTTCATGGGTACACTGACTGGCCCATTCTACAGCCATCTACTGGGAAGTTCCTCGTCAGGTTTCACTGAACTTATCTTGACAGGTGAACGGGTTGAAAGCGGCATTCGAAGTGGAAAGATACAGGCAGCTACTTCTGCAAGCACCAAAAAGTCCTATCAGGGAAAGAATGAATCAAATGCTGTGTACAGTGAGAGGAAGCATAACAAGAAGAATCGTGACCATACTGTTGGGGCAGTTACAATTGCCGCACCGCCATCTCAGAACTTCCAACACAGACAAGACAGGTCGAGAAGACAGTTTACCAAGATCAATATGACTTTAACCCAAGCACTGCAGAGTATGTTAAAGGCCAATTTGATTACCCTCAGAGGCCCTCCTGCAAATCCCAACACTACTTCTCCTCGTTATAATCCCAACGCCAGGTGTGCCTATCACTCCGATAGCCCCGGGCATGATACGAATGATTGCTGGTTGTTGAAGAACAAGATTCAGGATATGATCGACGCTGGAGAAATTGAATTTGATCCTCCGGCGACCCCCAATGTCATCACAGCACCTATGCCTAATCATGACCAGAATGTTAATGTTGTGGACGACAATTCTCACGTTACTGACGTTGCTGATTTAGCATCTCCTCTCCTGATCGTTAAGAAGAATTTATTGCAAGCTGGTTTATTTCCAGGTTGTGCTGAAGATTGCGATCTCTGTGTACTCCGACCCAATGATTGTTTGAAGTTGAAGAACGGCATTCAACGGCTGATGGATGATCGTACAATTCTATTTGAAAGGGTTCCTAAGGTGGACAACTCTATTGAAGAGGTATCTGTGATTGCTAGGTCCAAAGCTCCAGTGAAGATTACCGCTACTAGAGTGCCTGTGAAGATTACCGCTGAGCCCAAAGTGGCTCCCCTGATTATTACCACACCTGGCCCCGTGCCATATTCCTCCAGCAAAGCTATTCCGTGGAACTATGGAGGCGACGTTTACATCCATGGCATAAGGCAAGTTGGTAGTTCTGCTAATCCTAATGATATTGTGGGGACTAGTAAAGTTACTCGAAGTGGAAGGATCTACTCCCCAGAAATCTCACCTCCCGCTCCCGAAATTCGAGGAAAAAGACCAGTCAATCCTCCTCAGTCAGAGACATCGGTCGAAGTTACTTCTGAAGATGTTGCCAAACAGGAAATGGAAGAGATGCTGAAAATCATCCGTAAGAGCGATTTTGATGTAGTGGAACAATTGGGGCATACTCCGTCTAAAATCTCAATGTTGTCCTTGTTATTATCCTCTGAATCCCATGCCAATGCATTGATGAAATTCTTGAAGACCGCTCATGTGCCTCAAGAAACATCCGTCGATCAATTCGAACATTATGTTGCTAATTTGACTGTTGACAATGGCCTAGGCTTTTCCGATGCTGACCTGACGCCAGCAGGAAAGAATCACAATAAAGCTCTGCATATCTCCATCGAGTGTGAGGGGATCACCCTGGCTCACGTGTTGATCGACAACGGCTCTTCCTTGAATGTGCTCCCGAAAGCTGTACTCGATAAATTTGACTACAAAGGCATTGAACTGAAACCTAGTGATGTTGTGGTGCGTGCTTACGATGGTGCGAAGAGTGTTGTCTATGGTGAAGTGGTTCTCCCTATCAAGATAGGACCTCAAGTCTTCAACACTACCTTTCACGTGATGGACATTCGTCCCGCCTACTCCTGCTTGTTGGGGCGCCCTTGGATCCATGGGGCAGGTGCGGTAGCTTCGTCGCTTCATCAAAAGCTGAAGTATCCAATAGCAGGCATGGTTGTCACTGTATGTGGAGAAGAAGAGTATATTGTCAGTAGTGTGCAAGCCTTCAAATACGTCGAGATGGATGGTGAATTCTTTGAGACTCCTTCTCAGTCATTTGAAGTGGTTCCTCCACCCAGTCCTGTCCTTAAGCCAACTCCCCTTGTGCCCAAGGTTGTTCGTGCTCCCCCTGTCATGATCTCTCTGAAAGATGCTCAAGCCGCGATTGAAAATGGTGATCGTGCTGGTTGGGGTCAACTGATCAATGTACCGTACAAGTCTGATAAAGCTGGCCTGGGGTTTAACTCTGGAAAGATAGTCAAAAATCAGATTAATGCTATGGAAGATGCTGATAGTGATTGCGACTTGGATAGCTGGATTTTCCCAACAATTGGTGACGGACTCAACAATTGGAAGACTGAAGACATTATCCCGATTTCCTTTAGTCAGGAGTAATTGTTATTGTTTATTCTAGAATTGCAAATTTTAATTTTCTTTTACAATCAAACTTCTTAAAGCATTGTGTCTATGCCCGAGGCACAATGGCTAATTTGTTAGGGGTTTGTCATTTTCATAAGCATATTCATATTCAATAGATCAATGGACTTTTTGCATTCAAATATTGCGCTCTTTATCTTTCCTGTCATTTTTCAAACAAGCTATGTTTCTTGCACACACTCACGTAACAATTTGCCGATCCATATCCACTCTGGATCCTGTTGGTAATGACTCTGCTACTGTTCATTATGACTCTGCTACTGTTCATTTATTAAGACATGCGATAAAATTACAAAGAAAGTGAACATTTGTCTTAAAATGGATATGTTATAATTGCTTTTCATGCTTTCATTATTTAATATGGTGAGGTTGTAAAGTAGGTACCACATTTATCCTAAAATAAGGTATTTGTATATATGTTTTACCCGCATTTATTAAGAAATGCGGTAAAATTACAAAGAAAGTGCAACATTTGTCTTAAAATGGATGTGTTATAATTCTTTTTCATGCATTTATTATAAAATATGGTAAAGTTGTAAAGTACGTACCATGTTTATCCTAAAATATGGTATTTGTATATATGTTTTACCCGCATGTATTAAGAAATGCGGTAATTTTACAAAGAAGGTACAACATTTGTCATAAAGTGGAGGTGTTATAATTGATTTTCATGCATTTTATTATGAAATGTGGTAAAGTTGCAAAGTAGGTACCACATTTATCCAAAAATATGGTATTTGTATACATGTTTTGTAAAATTACAAAGAAGGTGCAACATTTGTCTTAAAATGGATGTGTTATAATTGTTTTTCATGCATTTATTATGAAATGCAGTAAAGTTGTATAGTAGGAACCACATTTATCCAAAAATATAGTATTTGTATACAGGTTTTACCCGTAGTTATTAAGAAATGCAATAAAATTACAAAGAAGGTGCAACATTTGTCTTGAAATGTATGTGTTATAATAATTTTTCTTGTATTTATATGAAATATGCTAAACTAACAAAGTAGATACCACATTTATCCCAAAATATGGTATTGGTATACATGTTTTAGCCGCATTTATTAAGAAATGCGGTAAAATAACAAAGAAAGTGCAACATTTGTCTTAAAATGGATGTGTTATAACTGTTTTTCATGCATTTTTTATGAAATATGGTAAACTTGTAAAGTAGGTACCACATTTATCCTAAAAGATGGTATTTGTATACATGTGTTACTAGCATTTATTAAGAAATGCGGTAAAATTACAAAAAAGGTGCAACATTTGTCTTAAAATGGAGGTGTTATAATTGTGTTTCATGTATTTTATTATGAAATGTGGTAAAGTTTCAAAGTAGGTACCACATTTATCCTAAAATATGGTATTTGTATACATGTTTTACCCGCATTTATTAAGAAATGAGGTAAAATTACAAAGAAAGTGCAACATATGTCTTAAAATTGATGTGTTATAATTGTTTTTCGTGCATTTATTATGTAATATGGTAAAGTTGTAAAGTAGGTACCACATTTATCCTAAAATATGGTATTTGAATACATGTCTTACCAACATTTATTAAGAAATGCGGTAAAATTATAAAGAAGGTGCAACATTAGTCTTAAAATGGATGTGTTATAATTGTTTTTCATGCATTTATTATGAAATGTGGCAAAGTTGTAAAGTAGGTACCACATTAATCCTAAAATATGGTATTTGCTTACATGTCTTACCAACATTTATTAAGAAATGCGGTAAAATTATAAAGAAGGTGCAACATTAGTTTTAAAATGGATGTGTTATAATTGCTTTTCATGCTTTCATTATTTAATATGGTGAGGTTGTAAAGTAGGTACCACATTTATCCTAAAATATGGTATTTGTATATATGTTTTACCCGCATTTATTAAGAAATGTGCTAAAATATAATTGTCCGAAAATGGTTATGTTATAATTGTTTTTCATTCATTCATAAGAAATGTTGTAAATTTACAAAGTAGAAACCACATTTATCCTAAAATATAATATTTGTATACATTATTTGTAAAATTACAAAGAAGGTGCAACATTTGTCTTAAAATGGAAGTGTGATAATTGTTTTTCATGCATTTATTTAAAATGTGGTAAAGTTGTAAAGTAAGTACCACATTTATCCTAAAATATGGTATTTGTATGCAGGTTTTACCCGTAGTTATTAAGAAATGCGATAAAATTACAAAGAAGGTGCAATATTTGTCTTAAAATGGATGTGTTATAATTATTTTTCAGGCATTTATATGAAATATGCTAAAGTTACGAAGTAGATACAACTTTTATCCCAAAATATGGTATTTGTATACATGTTTTACCCGCATTTTTTAAGAAATGCTGTATAATTTTTTTTCATGAACTTTATTATGAAATGTGGTAAAGTTGCAAAGTAGGTACCACATTTATCCAAAAATATGGAATTTGTAAACATGTTTTACCCACATTTATTAAGAAATGCGATAAAATTACAAAGAAGGTGCATTATATGTCTTAAAATGAATGAGTTATAATTGCTTTTCATGCTTTCATTATCTAATATGGTAAAGTTGTAAAGTAGGTACCACATTTATCCCAAAATATGCCATTTGTATATATGTTTTACCCGCATGTATTAAGAAATGTTGTAAAATTACAAAGAAGGAGCAACATTTGTCTTAAAATGGAGGTGTTATAATTGTTTTTCATGCATTTTATTATGAAATCTGGTAAAGTTGTAAAGTAGTTACCACATTTATCCTAAAATATAGTATTTGTATACAGGTTTAACCGTAATTATTAAGAATTGCGGTAAAATTACAAAGGTGCAAAATTTGTCTTAAAATGGATGTGTTATAATTATTTTTCACACATTTGTATGAAATATGCTAAATTTACAAATTAGATACCACATTTATCCAAAAATAAGGTATTTGTATACATGTTTTACCCGCATCTATTAAGAAATGCGGTAAAATTACAAAGAAAGTGCAACATTTGTCTTCAAATGGATGTGTTATAATTGCTTTTCATGCATTCATATGAAATATGGTAAAGTTACAAAGTAGATACCAAATTTATCCTAAAATATGGTATTTGTATACATGTTTTTCCTGCATTTATTAAGAAATGCGGTAAAATTACAAATAAGGTGCAACGATCGTCTTAAAATGGATGTGTTATAATTGTTTTTCATGCATTTATTATGAAATGTGGCAAAATTGTAAAGTAGGTACCACATTTATCCTAAAGTATGGTATTTGAAAACATGTTTTACCCGCATTTATTAAGAAATGCGGTAAAATTACAATGAAAAATCACCATTTGTCTTAAAATGGATGTGTATAATTGTTTTTCATGCATTCATTACGAAATGTGCTAAGGTTATAAAGTAGGTACCACATTTATCCAAAAATATGGTGTTTGTTTACGTGTTTTACCACCCTTTATTAAGAAATGTGGTAAATTACAAAGAAGGTGCAACATTATTCTTAAAATGGATGTGTTATAATTGTTTTTCATGCATTTGTTATGAAATGTGGTAAAGTTGTAAAGTAGGTACCACATTTATCCTAAAATTACAAAGAAGGTGCAACATTTGTTATAAAATGGATGTGTTATAATTGCTTTTCATGCTTTCATTATTTAATATGGTGAGGTTGTAAAGCAGGTACCACATTTATCCTTAAATATGGCATTTGTATATATGTTTTACACGCATGTATTAAGATATGCGTTAAAATTACAAAGACAATGCAACATTTGTCTTAAAATGGATATGTTATAATTGGTTTTCATGCATTTATATGAAATGTGGTAAATTTACAAAGTAAAACCACATTTATCCTAAAATATAATATTTGTATACATGTTTTGTAAAATTACAAAGATGGTGCAACATTTGTCTCAAAATGGATGTGTTATAATTGTTTTTCATGCATTTATTATGAAATGTGGTAAAGTTGTAAAGTAGGTACCACATTTATCCTAAAATATAGTATTTGTATACAGGTGTTACCCGTAGTTATTAAGAAATGCAATAAAATTACAAAGAAGGTGCAACATTTGTCTTAAATTGGATGTGTTATAATTATTTTTCATGCATTTGTGTGAAATATGCTAAAGTTGCAAAGTAGATACCACATTTATCCAAAAATATGGTAATTTGTATACATGTTTTACCCGCATTTATTAAGAAATGCGGTCAAATTACAAAGAAAGTGCAACATTAGTCTTAAAATGGATGTGTTATAATTGTTTTTCATGCATTTATTATGAAATATGGTAAAGTTGTAAAGTAGGTACCACATTTATCCTAAAATATGGTATTTGTATACATGTGTTACTAGTATTTATTAAGAAATGCGGTAAAATTACAAAGAAGGTGCAACGTTTGTCTTAAAATGGAGGTGTTATAATTCTTTTTCATGCATTTTATATGTAATGTGGTAAAGTTGCAAAGTAGGTACCACATTTATCCTAAAATATGATATTTGTATACATGTTTTACCCGCATTTATTAAGAAATGCTATAAAATTAGAAAGAAAGTGCAACATTTGTCTTAAAATGGATGTGGTATAATTGTTTTTCATGCATTTATTATGAAATATGGTAAAGTTGTAAAGTAGGTACCACATTTATCCTAAAATATGGTATTTGTATACATAAGTTATCAACATTTATTAAGAAATGCGGTAAAATTACAAAGAAGGTGCAACATTTGTCTTAAAATGGATGTGTTATAATTGTTTTTCATGCATTTTATTATGAAATGTGGTAAAGTTGAAAAGTAGGTACCACATTTATCCAAAAATATGGAATTTGTATGCATGTTTTACCCACATTTATTAAGAAATGCGATAAAATTACAAAGAAGGTGCAACATATGTCTTAAAATGGATATGTTATAATTTCTTTTCATGCTTTCATTATTTAATATGGTAAAGTTGTAAAGTAGGTACCACGTTTATTCTAAAATATGACATTTGTATATATATTTTACCCGCATGTGCTAAGAAATGCGGTAAAATTACAAAGAAGGTGCAACATTTGTCTTATGATGGAGGTGTTATAATTGTTTTTAATGAACTTTACTATGAAATATGGTAAAATTGTAAATTAGGTACCACATTTATCCTAAAGTATGGTGTTTGTTTACATGTCTTACCATCATTTATTAAGAAATGCGGTAAAATTACAAAGAAGGTGCAACATTAGTCTTAAAATGGATGTGTTATAAATGTTTTTCATGCATTTATTATGAAATGTGGTAAAGTTGTAAAGTAGGTACCAAATTTATCCTAAAATATGGTATTTGTATATATGTTTTACCCGCATTTATTAAGAAATGCATAAAATTACAAAGAAAAGGCAACAGTTGTCCTAAAATGGTTATGTTATAATTGTTTTTCATGCATTTATATGAAATATGGTAAATTTACAAAGTAGAAACCACATTTATCCTAAAATATAATATTTGTATACATGTTTTGTAAAATTCCAAAGAAGGTGCAATATTTGTCTTAAAATGGATGTGTTATAAATGTTTTTCATGCATTTATTTAAAATGTGGTAAAGTTGTAAAGTAAGTACCACATTTATCCTAAAATATGGTATTTGTATATAGGTTTTACCCGTAGTTATTAAGAAATGCAGTAAAATTACAAAGAAGGTCCAACATTTGTCTTAAAATGGATGTGTTATAATTATTTTTTATGCATATATATGAAATATGCTAAAGTTACAATGAAGACACCACAGTTATCCCAAAATATGGTATTTGTATACATGTTTTACCCGCATTTAATAAGAAATGCGGTAAAATTACAAAGAAGGTGCAACATTTGTCTTAAAATGGATGTGATATAATTGTTTTTCATGCATTTATTATGAAATATGCTAAATTTGTAAAGTTGGTACCACATTTATCCCAAAATATGGAATTTGTATACTCGTTTTACCCACATTTATTAAGAAATGCGATAAAATTACAAAGAAGGTGCAACATATGTTTTAAAATGGATGTGTTATATTTGCTTTTCATGCTTTCATTATTTAATATGGTAAAGTTGTAAAGTAGGTACCACATTTATCCTAAAATATGGCATTTGTATATATGTTTTACCCGCATGTATTAAGCAATGCGTTAAAATTACAAAGAAAATGCAACATTTGTCTTAAAATGGATATGTTATAATTGGTTTTCATGCATTTATATGAAATGTGGAAAATTTACAAAGTAGAAACCACATTTATCCTAAAATATACTATTTGTATACATGTTTTGTAAAATTACAAAGACGGTGCAACAATTGTCTAAAAATAGATGTGTTATAATTGTTTTTCATGCATTTATTATGAAATGTGGTAAAGTTGTAAAGTAGGTACCACATTTATCCTAAAATATAGTATTTGTATACAGGACTTACCCTTAGTTATTAAGAAATGTAATAAAATTACAAAGAAGGTGCAACATTTGTCTTAAAATGGATGTGTTATAATTATTTTTCATGCATTTGTATGAAATATGCTAAAGTTACAAAGTAGATACCACATTTATCCAAAAATATGGTATTTGTATACATGTGTTACCCACATTTATTTAGAAATGCTGTAAAATGACAAAGAAAGTGCAACATTTGTCTTAAAATGGATGTGTTATAATTGTTTTCATTGCATTTATTATGAAATATGGTAAAGTTGTAAAGTAGATACCACATTTATCTTAAAATATGGTATTTGTATACATGTGTTACTAGCATTTATTAAGAAATTCGGTAAAATTACAAAGAAGGTGCAACATTTGTCTTAAAATGGATGTGTTATAATTGTTTTTCATGCATTTATTATGAAATATGGTTAAGTTGTAAAGTAGGTACCACATTTATCCTAAAATATGGTATTTGTATACATGAGTTACCAACATTTATTAAGCAATGTGGTAAAATTACAAAGAAGGTTCAACATTTGTCATAAAATGGAGGTGTTATAATTGTTTTTAATGCATTTTATTATGAAATGTGGTAAAGTTGCAAAGTAGGTACCACATTTATCCAAAAATATGGAATTTGTATACATGTTTTACCCACATTTATTTTGAAATGCGATAAAATTACAAAGAAGATGCAACATATGTCTTAAAATGGATATGTTATAATTGCTTTTCCTGCTTTCATTATTTAATATGGTAAAGTTGTAAAGTAGGTACCACATTTATCCTAAAATATGGCATTTGTGTATATGTTTTACCCCCATGTGTTAAGAAATGCGGTAAAATTACAAAAAAGGTGCAACATTTGTCTTAAAATGGATGTGTTATAATTGTTTTTCACGCAGTTATTATGAAATATGGTAAAGTTATAAAGTAGGTACCATATTTATCCTAAAATATGGTATTTGTATACATGTCTTACCATCATTTATAAAGAAATGCGGTAAAATTACAAAGAAAGTGCAACATTAGTCTTAAAATGGATGTGTTATAATTTTTTTCATGCATTTATTATGAAATGTGGTAAAGTTGTAAAGTAGGTACCACATTTATCCTAAAATATGGTATTTGTGTACATGCTTTTTCCACACTTATTAAGACATGCGATAAAATTACAAAGAAGGTGCAACATATGTCTTAAAATGGATGTGCTTTAATTGTTTTTCATGCTTTCATTATTTAATATGGTAAGGTTGTAAAGTAGGTTCCACATTTATCCTAAATATGGCATTTGTATATATATGTTTTACCCGCATGTATTAATAAATGAGTTAAAATTACAAAGAAAATGCAACATTTGTCTTAAAATGGTTATGTTATAATTGTTTTTAATGCATTTATATGAAATGTGGTAAATTTACAAAGTAGAAACCACATTTATCCTAAAATATAATATTTGTATACATGTTTTGTAAAATTACAAAGATGGAGCAACATTTGTTTTAAAATGGATGTGTTATAATTGTTTTTCATGCATTTATTATGAAATGTGGTAAAGTTCTAAAGTAGGTACCACATTTATCCTAAAATATAGTATTTGTCTACAGGTTTTACCCGTAGTTATTAACAAATGCGATAAAATTACAAAGAAGGTGCAACATTTGTCTTAAAATGGAGGTGTTATAATTGTTTTTCATGCATTTCATTATGAAATGTGGTAAAGTTGCAGAGTAGGTACCACATTTATCCTAAAATATGGTATTTGTATACATGTCTTACCCTCATTTATTAAGAAATGCGATAAAATTACAAAGAAGGTGCAACATATGTCTTAAAATGGATGTGTTATAATTGATTCTCATGCATTCATATGAAATATGGTAAAGTTACAAAGTAGATACATCATTTATCCTAAAATATGGTATTTGGATACATGTTTCTCCTGCATTTATTAAGAAATGCGGTAAAATTACAAATAAGGTGCAACGATCGTCTTAAAATGGATGCGTTATAATTGTTTTTCATGCATTTATTATGAAATATGGTAAAATTGTAAAGTAGGTACCACATTTATCCTAAAGTATGGCATTTGTATAAATGTCTTACCCGCATTTATTAAGAAATGCGGTAAAATTACAATGAAAATTCACCATTTGTCTTAAAATGGATGTGTTATAATTGTTTTTCATGCATTTATTACGAAATGTGGTAAGGTTGTAAAGTAGGTACCACATTTATCCTAAAATATGGTATTTGTATACATGTTTTACCCGTATTTGTTAAGAAATGCATTAAGATTACAAAGAAAATGCAACATTTTTCCTAAAATGGTTATGTTATAATTGTTTTTCATGCATTTTTATGAAATGTGGTAAACTTACAAAGTAGAAACCACATTTATCCTAAAATATAATATTTGTATACATGTTTTTTAAATTACGAAGAAGGTGCAACATTTTTCTTAAAATGGATGCGTTATAGTTGTTTTTCATGCATTTATTATGAAATGTGGTAAAGTTGTAAAGTAAGTACCACATTTATCCTAAAATACGGTACTTGTATACAGGTTTTACCCGTAGTTATTAAGAAATGCGATAAAATTACAAAGAAGGTGCAACATTTGTCTTAAAATGGATTTGTTATAATTATTTTTCATATATTTATATGAAGTATGTAAAAGTTCCAAAGTAGATGCCACATTTATCCCAAAATATGGTATTTGTATACATGTTTTACCCGCATTTATTAAGTAATGCGGTGAAATTACAAAGAAGGTGAAACATTTGTCTTAAAATGGTTATTATATAATTGTTTTTCATGCATTTATTATGAAATGTGGTAAAATTGTAAAGTAGGTACCACATTTATCCTAAAGTATGGCATTTGTATAAATGTTTTACCCGCATTTATTAAGAAATGCTGTAAAATTACAATGAAAATTCACCATTTGTCTTAAAATGGATGTGTTATAATTGTTTTGCATGCATTTATTACGAAATGTGGTAAGGTTGTAAAGTAGGTACCACATTTATCCTAAAATATGGTATTTGTATACGTTTGTTACCACCCTTTATTAACAAATGCGGTAAATATACAAAGAAAGTGCAAAATTTGTCTTAAAATGGTCATGTTATAATAGTTTTTAATTCATTTATATGAAATGTGGTAAATTTATAAAGTAGAAACCACATTTATCCTAAAATATAACATTTGTATATATCTTTTACCCGCATTTATTAAGAAATACGGAAAAACTACAAAGAAGGTGGAACATCTGTCTTAAAATAGATGTGTTATAATTGTTTTTCATGCATTTATTATGAAATTTGGTAAAGTTGTAAAGTAGGTACCACATTTATCCTAAAATATGGTATTTGTATACACATCTTACCAGCATTTATTAAGAAATGCGTATAATTACAAAGAAGGTGCAACATTATTTTTAAAATGGATGTGTAATATTTGTTTTTCATGCATTGATTATGAAATATGGTAAAGTTTTAAAGTGGGTACCACATTTATCCTAAAATATGGTATTTGTATACATGTTTTATCCGCACTTATTAAGACATGCGACAGAATTACACAGAAGGTGCAACATTTGTCTTAAAATGGATGTGTTATAATTGCTTTTCATGCTTTCATTATTTAATATGGTAAGGTTGTAAATTAGGTACCACATTTATCCTAAAATATGGTATTTGTATATATGTTTTACTCGCATTTGTTAAGAAATGCATTAAGATTACAATGAAAATGCAACATTTTTTCTAAAATGGTTATGTTATAATTGTTTTTCAAGCATTTATATGAAATGTGGTAAATTTACAAAGTAGAAACCACATTTATCCTAAAATATAATATTTGTATACATGTTTTTTAAATTACAAAGAAGGTGCAACATTTTTCTTAAAATGGATGTGTTATAGTTGTTTTTCATGCATTTATTATGAAATGTGGTAAAGTTGTAAAGTAAGTACCACATTTATCCTAAAATATGGTATTTGTTTACAGGTTTTACCCGTAGTTATTAAGAAATGCGATAAAATTACAAAGAAGGTGCAACATTTGTCTTAAAATGGATGTGTTATAATTATTTTTCATATATTTATATGAAGTATGTAAAAGTTACAAAGTAGATACCACATTTATCCCAAAATATGGTATTTGTATACATGTTTTACCCGCATTTATTAAGTAATGCGGTAAAATTACAAAGAAGGTGCAACATTTGTCTTAAAATGGATGTGTTATAATTGTTTTTCATGCATTTATTATGAAATATGGTAAAGTTTCAAAGTAGGTACCTCATTTATCCTAAAATATGGTATTTGTATACATGTTTCACCACCATTTATTAAGAAATGCGGTAAAATTACCAAGAAAGTGCAAAATTTGTCATAAAATGATTATGTTATAATTGTTTTTCATGCATTTATATGAAATGTTATAAATTTACGAAGTAGAAACTACATTTATCCTAAATTATAATATTAGTGTACATGTTTTACCAGCATTTGTCATAAAATGGATGTGATATAATTGTTTTTCATGCATTTATTAGGAAATGTAGTAAAGTTGTAAATTAGGTACCACATTTATCCTAAAATATGGTATTTGTATACATGATTTACCTGCATTTATTAAGAAATGCGATAAAATTACAAAGCAGGTGCAACATTTATCTTAAAATGGATGTGTCATAATCGCTTTTCATGCATTCATATGAAATATAAAAATCTTACAAAGTAGATACCACATTTATCCTAAAATATGGTATTTATATACGTGTTTTACCCGCATTTATTAAGAAATGCAATAAAATTACCAAGAAAGTTCAACATTTGTCTTAAAATGGATGTGTTATAATTGTTTTTCATGCATTTAGTATGAAATAGGGTAAAGTTGTAAAGTAGGTACCACATTTATCCTAAAATATGTTATTTGTATACATGTTTTTGCAGCATTTAATAAGAAAGGCGGTGAAATTACTAAGAAGGTGCAACATATGTCTTAAAATGGTTATTATATAACTGTTTTTCATGCATATATAATGAAATATGGTAATATTGTAAAGTAGGTACCACATTTATCATCAAATATGGTATTTGTATACATGTTTTACCCGCATTTATTACGAAATGCGATAAAATTACAAAGAAGGTGCAACATTTATCCTAAAGTATGGTAATTGTATACATGTTTTATCCGCACTTATTAACAAACGCGGTAAAATTACAAAGAAAGTTCACCATTTGTATTTAAATGGATGTGTTAAAATTGTTTTTCTTGCATTTATTATTTAATGTGGTAAGGTTATAAAGTAGGTACCACATTTATCCTCAAATATGGTCTTTGTATATATGTTTTACTCGCATTTATTAAGAAATGCGGTAAAATTACAAAGAAAATGTAACATTTGTCTTAAAATGGTTATGTTATAATTGTTTTTCATGCATTTATATGAAATGTGGTAATTTTACAAAGTAAAAATCACATTTCTCCTCAAATATAATATTTGTATACATTTTTTGTAAAATTACAAAGAAAGTGCAACATTTGTCTTAAAATGGATGTGTTCTAATTGTTTTTTATGCATTTATTATGAAATTTGGTAAAGTTGTGAAGTAGGTACCACATTTATCCTAAAATATGGTATTTATATACATGTTTTACCCATGGTTATTAAGAAATGCGATAAAATTTCAAAGAAGGTGCAACATTTGTCTTAAAATGGATGTGTTGTAATTGTTTTTCATGCATTTATATGAAATATGCTACAGTTACAAAGTAGATACCACATTTATCCTAAAATATGCTATTTGTATACATCCTTTACCCGCATTTATTAAGAAATGCAGTAAAATTACAAAGAAGGTGCAACATTTGTCTTAAAATGGAAGTGTTATAATTGTTTTTTATGCATTTATTATGAAATATAGTAAATTTGTAAAGTAGGTACCACATTTATCCTAAAATATTGTATTTGTATACATGTGTTACCAGCACTTATTAAGAAATACTGTAAGATTACGAAGAACGTGCAACATTTGTCTTAAAATGGAGGTGTTATAATTGTTTTGCATGCATTTATATGAAATGTGGTAAAGTTACAAAGTAGATACCATATTTATCCTAAAATATGGTATTTGTATACATGTTTTACCTGCATTTATTTAGAAATGCGGTAAAATTATAAATAAGGAACAACGATTGTCTTAAAATGGATGTGTAATAATTGTTTTTCATGCATTTATTATGAAATGTGGTAAAGTTGTAAAGTAGGTACCACATTTATCCTAAAGTATGGTATTTGTATAGATGTTTTACCCGCATTTATTAAGAAATACGGTAAAATTACAAAGAAAGTTCACCATTTGTCTTAAACTGGATGTGTTATAATTCTTTTTCATGCATTTATTATGAAATGTGGTAAGTTGTAAAGTATGTACCACATTTATCCGAAAATATGGTATTGTTATACATGTTTTACCACTACTTATTAAGAAATATGGTAAATTTACAAAGAAAGTGCAAAATTTGTCTTAAAATGATTAAGTTATAATAGTTTTTCATGTATTTATATGAAATATAGTAAATTTACAAAGTAGAAACCACATTTATCCTAAAATATAAGATTTGTATACATGTTTTACCCGCATTTATTAATAAATAAGGAAAAGTTACAAAGAAGGTCCAACATTTGTCTCAAAATTGATGTGTTATAATTGTTTTTCATGCTTTTATTAGGAAATGTAATAAGTTGTAAATAGGCACCACATTTATCCTAAAATATGGTATTTGTGTACATGATTTACCCGCATTTATTAAGAAATGCGATAAAATTACAAAGGTGCAACATTTGTCTTAAAAATGATGTGTTATAATTGCTTTTCATGCACTCATATGTAATATCGTAAACTTACAATGTAGATAGCATATTTATCCTAAAATATGGTATTTATATACATGTTTAACCCGGAATTATTAAGAAATGAGGAAAATTTACAAAGAAGGTGCAACATTTGTCTTAAAATGGATGTGTTATAATTGTTTTTCATGCATTTATTACAAAATAGGGTAAAGTTGTAAAGTAGGTACCACATTTATCCAAGAATATAGTATTTGTATACATGTTTTAGCAGCATTTATTAAGAAATGTGGTGAAATTACAAAGAAGGTGAAACATTTCTCTTAAAATGGTTATTATATAATTGTTTTTCATGCATATAATATGAAATGTGGTAAATTTCTAAAATATGGTATTTGTATAATTGTTTTACCCGCATTTATTAAGAAATGCGATAAAATTACGAAGAAGATGCAATTTGGTAAAGTTACATAATAGATACCACATTTATCCTAAAATATGGTATTTGTATACATGTTTTATCCGCACTTATTAAGAAATGCGGTAAAATTACAAGGATAGTTCACCATTTGTCTTAAAATCGATGTGTTAAATTGTTTTTCATGCATTTATTATTTAATGTGGTAAGGTTGTAAAGTAGGTACCACATTTATCCTAAACTATGGTATTTGTATATATGTTTTACCCGCATTTATTAAGAAATGCGGTCAAATTAAAAAAAAATGCAAAATTTGAAATGTGGTAACTTTACAAAGTAGAAACCACATTTAGCCTAAATCATAATATTTGTATACATGTTTTGTAAAATTACAAAGAAGGTTCAACATTTGTCTTAAAATGGATGTGTTATAATTGTTTTTCATGCATTTATTATGAAATGTGGTAAAGTTGTAAAGTAATTACTACATTTAACCTAAAATATGGTATTTGTATACAGGTTTTACCCTTAGTTATTAAAAAATGCGATAAAATTACAAAGAAGGTGCAATATTTGTCTTAAAATGGATGTGCAATATTTCATACATTTACATGAAATATGCTAAAGTTACAATGTAGATACCACATTTATCCCAAGATATGGTATTTGTATACATGTTTTACCCACATTTATTAAGAAATGAGGTAAAATTATAAAGAAGGTGCAACATTTGTCTTAAAATGGATGTGTTATAATTGTTTTTCATGCATTTATTATGAAATATGGTAAAGTGCTAAAGTAGGTACCACATTTATCCTAAAATATGGTATTTGTATACATGTGTTACCAACATTTATTAAGAAATACGGTAAAATTAAAAAGATTGTGCAACATTTGTCTTAAAATGGAGGTGTTATAATTGTTTTTCATGCATTTTATTATGATATGTGGTAAAGTTGCAAAGTAGGTACCACATTTATTCAAAAATATGGAATTTGTATACATGTTTTACCCACATTTATTAAGAAATACGATATAATTACAAAGAAGTTGCAAATATTTATTAAGAAAATATGGTTATGTTATAATAGTTTTTAATGCATTTATATGAAATGTGGTAAATTTTCAAAGTAGAAACCACAGTTATAATAGTTTTCATTGCATTTATATAAGAAGGTGAAACATTTGTCTTAAAATGGATGTGTTATAATTGTCTTTCATGCATTTATTAGGAAATGTAGTAAAGTTGTAAAGTAGGCATCACATTTATCCCAAAATAGGGTATTTGCATACATGTTTTACCCGCATTTATTAAGAAATGAGGAAAAATTACAAAGAACGTGCAAAATTTGTCTTAAGATGGATGTGTTATATTTGTTTTTCATGCATTTATTATGAAATAGGCCAAAGTTGTAAAGTAGGTACCACATTTATCCTAAAATATGGTATTTATATACATGTTTTAGCAGCATTTATTAAGAAATGCGGTGAAATTACAAAGAAGGTGCAACATTTCTCTTAAAATGGTTATTATATAATTGTTTTCATGCATATATTATGAAATATGGTAAAGTTGTAAAGTAGGTACCACATGTATTCTAAAATATGGTATTTGTATACATGTTTTACCACCATTTATTTAGAAATGGGGTAAAACTACAAAGAAAGGGCAACATTTGTCTTAAAATGGTTATGTTATAATGGTTTTTCATGCATTTATATGAAATGTGGTAAATTTACAAAGTAGAATCCCCATTTATCCTAAAATATAATATTTGTATACATGTTTTACCCGCATTTATTAAGAAATGCGGAAAAATAAGAAAGAAAGTGCAACATTTGTTTTAAAATGGATCTGTTATAATTGTTTTTCATGCATTTATTATGTAATGTGGTAAAGTTGCAAAGTAGGTACCACATTTATCCAAAAATATGGTATTTGTATACAATTTTTACTTACATTTACTAAGAAATACGGTAAAATTACAAATAAGGTGCAATGATCTTCTTAAAATGGATGTGTTATAATTATTTTTCATGCATTTATTATGAAATGTGATAAATTTGTAAAGTAGATACCATATTTATCCTAAAATATGGTATTTGTAAACAGGTTTTACCCGAAGTTATTAAGAAATGCGTTAATATTACAAAGAAGGTGCAACATTTGTCTTAAAATGGATGTGTTATAAAAAAAATTCATGCATTTATATGCAATATTCTAAGGTGACATGGTAGATAGCACATTTATCCAAAAATATGGTATTTGTATACATGTTTTACCCACATTTATTAAGAAATACGGTAAAATTTCAAAGAAAGTGCAACATTTGATTTAAAATGGTTATGTTATCATTGTTTTTCATGCATTTATTATGAAATATGGTAAAGTTGTAAAGTAGGTACCACATTTATCCTAAAATTTGGTATTGGTATACGTGTGTCACCAGCATTTATAAAGAAATCCGGTAAAATTACAAAGAAGGTGCAACATTTGTCTTAAAATGGATGTGTTATAATTGTTTTTCATGCATATCTTATGAAATGTGGTAAAGTCGCAAAGTAGGTACCACGTTTATCCTAAAATATGGTATTTGTATACATATTTTACCACCATTTATTAAGAAATGCGGTAAAATTACCAAGAAAGTGCAAAATTTGTCTTAAATTGATTATGTTATAGTTGTTTTGCATGCATTTATATGAAATGTGGTAAAGTTATAAATTAGATACCATATTTATCCGAAAATATGGTATTTGTATACATGTTTTACCTGCATTTATTTAGAAGTGAGGTAAAATTATAAATAAGGAACAACGATTGTCTTAAAATGGATGTGTTATAATTGTTTTTCATGAATTTATTATGAAATGTGGTAACGTTGTAAAGTAGGTACCACATCTATCCTAAAGTATGGTAGTTGTATACATGTTTTACTCGCATTTATTAAGAAATGCGGTAAAATTACAAAGAAAGTTCACCATTTGTGTTAAAATGGATGTGTTATAATTGTTTTTCATGCATTTATTATGAAATGTGGTAAGTTGTAAAGTATGTACCACATTTATCCTAAAATATGGGATTTTTATACATGTTTTACCGCTATTTATTAAGAAGTATGGTAAATTTACAAAGTAGAAACCACAGTTATAATAGTTTTTATTGCATTTATATAAGAAGGTGCAACATTTGTCTTAAAATGGATGTGTTATAATTGTCTTTCATGCATTTATTAGGAAATGTAGTAAAGTTGTAAAGTAGGCATCACATTTATCCTAAAATAGGGTATTTGCATACATGTTTTACCCGCATTTATTAAGAAATGAGGAAAAATTACAAAGAAGGTGTAAAATTTGTCTTAAGATGGATGTGTTATATTTGCTTTTCATGCATTTATTATGAAATAGGCCAAAGTTGTAAAGTAGGTACACATTTATCCTAAAATATGGTATTTATATACATGTTTTAGCAACATTTATTAAGAAATGCGGTGAAATTACAAAGAAGGTGAAACATTTCTCTTAAAATGGTTATTATATAATTGTTTTCATGCATATATTATGAAATATGGTAAAGTTGTAAAGTAGGTACCACATGTATTCTAAAATATGGTATTTGTATACATGTTTTACCACCATTTATTTAGAAATGGGGTAAAACTACAAAGAAAGGGCAACATTTGTCTTAAAATGGTTATGTTATAATTGTTTTTCATGCATTTATATGAAATGTGGTAAATTTACAAAGTAGAATCCACATTTATCCTAAAATATAATATTTGTATACATGTTTTAGCCGCATTTATTAAGAAATGCGGAAAAATAACAAAGAAAGTGAAACATTTGTTTGAAAATGGATCAGTTCTAATTGTTTTTCATGCATTTATTATGTAATGTGGTAAAGTTGCAAAGTAGGTACCACATTTATCCTGAAATATGGTATTTGTATACAATTTTTACTTACGTTTACTGAGAAATGCGGTAAAATTACAAATAAGGTGCAATGATCTTCTTAAAATGGATGTGTTATAATTATTTTTCATGCATTTATTATGAAATGTGATAAATTTGTAAAGTAGGTACCATATTTATTATGCATTTGTCTTAAAATAAATGTGTTATAATTATTATGCATTTGTCTTAAAATGGATGTGTTATAAAAAAAATTCATGCATTTATTTGAAATATTCTAAGGTGACATGGTAGATAGCACATTTATCCAAAAATATGGTATTTGTATACATGTTTTACCCACCTTTATTAAGAAATACGGTAAAATATCAAAGAAAGTGCAACATTTGTTTTAAAATGGTTGTGTTATCATTGTTTTTCATGCATTTATTATGAAATATGGTAAAGTTGTAAAGTAGGTACCACAATTATCCTAAAATTTGGTATTTGTTTACGTGTGTCACCAGCATTTATAAAGAAATCCGGTAAAATTACAAAGAAGGTGCAACATTTGTCTTAAAATGAATGTGTTATAATTGTTTTTCATGCATATCTTATGAAATGTGGTAAAGTCGCAAAGTAGGTACCACATTTATCCTAAAATATGGTATTTGTATACATGTTTTACCACCATTTATTAAGAAATGCGGTAAAATAACCAAGAAAGTGCAAAATTTGTCTTAAATTGATTATGTTATAGTTGTTTTGCATGCATTTATATGAAATGTGGTAAAGTTATAAATTAGATACCATATTTATCCTAAAATATGGTATTTGTATACATGTTTTACCTGCATTAATTTAGAAGTGCGGTAAAATTATAAATAAGGAACAACGATTGTCTTAAAATGAATGTGTTATAATTGTTTTTCATGAATTTATTATGAAATGTGGTAAAGTTGTAAAGTAGGTACCACATCTATCCTAAAGTATGGTATTTGTATACATGTTTTACCCGCATTTATTAAGAAATGCGGTAAAATTACAATGAAAGTTCACCATTTGTGTTAAAATTGATGTGTTATAATTGTTTTTCATGCATTTATTAAGTAATGTGGTAAGTTGTAAAGTATGTACCACATTTATCCTAAAATATGGGATTTTTATACATGTTTTACCGCTATTTATTAAGAAGTATGGTAAATTTACAAAGAAAGTGAAAAATTTGTCTTAAAATGGTTAAGTTATAATAGTTTTACATGTATTTATATGAAATATAGTAAATTTACAAAGTAGAATCCACATTTATCCTAAAATATAAGATTTGTATACATGTTTTACCCGCATTTATTAATAAATAAGGAAAAATTACAAAGAAGGTGCAACATTTGTCTTAAAATTGATGTGTTATAATTGTATTTCATGCTTTTATTAGGAAATGTAATAAGTTGTAAACTAGGCACCACATTTATCCTAAAATATGGTATTTGTATACATGTTTTACCTCAATTTATTAATAAATGCAATAAAATTACAAAGAAGGTGCAATGGTCGTCTTAAAATGGATGTGTTATAATTGCTTTTCATGCATTCATATGAAATATGGTAAAGTTACAAAGTAGATACGACATTTATCCTAAAATATGGTATTTGTATACATGTTTTACCTACATTATTTAAGAAATGCGGTAAAATTACAAATAAGGTGCAACGATTGTCTTAAAATGGATGTGTTATAATTGTTTTTCATGCATTTATTACAAAATAGAGTAAAGTTGTAAAGTAGGTACCACATTTTTCCAAGAATATGGTATTTGTATACATGTTTTAGCAGCATTTATTAAGAAATGTGGTGAAATTACAAAGGTGAAACATTTGTCTTAAAATGGTTATTATATAATTGTTTTTCATGCATATATTATGAAATGTGGTAAAGTTGTAAAGTAGGAACCACATTTATCCTAAAATATGGTATTTGTATATATGTATTAGCAGCATTTATTAAGAAATGCTATAGAATTACAAATAAGGTGCAACGATCGTCTTAAAATGGATGTGTTATAATTGTTTTTCATGCATTTATATGAAATTTGGTAAAGTTACATAGTAGATACCACATTTATCCTAAAGTATGGTATTTGTATACATGTTTTACCGGCATTTATTAAGAAATGCGGTAAAATTACAAAGAAAGTTCACCATTTGTCTTAAAATGGATGTGTTATAATTGTTTTTCATGCATTTTATATGGAATGTGGTAAGGTTGTAAAGTAGGTACCACATTTATCCAAATATATGGTATTTGTATACATGTTTTACCACCATTTATTAAGAAATGCGGTAAATTTACAAAGAAAGTGCAAATATTTATTAAGAAAATATGGTTATGTTATAATAGTTTTTAATGCATTTATATGAAATGTTGTAAATTTACAAAGTAGAAACCACATTTATAATAGTTTTTAATGCATTTATATAAGAAGGTGTGACATTTGTTTTAAAATGGATGTGTTATAATTGTCTTTCATGCATTTATTAGGAAATGTAGTAAAGTTGTAAAGTAGGCATCACATTTATCCCAAAATATGGTATTTGCATACATGTTTTACCCGCATTTATTAAGAAATGAGGAAAAATTACAAAGAAGGTGCAACATTTGTCTTAAGATGGATGTGATATATTTATTTTTCATGCATGTAAAATTACAAAAAAGGTGCAATGATCGTCTTAAAATGGATGTGTTATAATTTGTTTTCATGCATTTATTATGAAATGTGCAAAATTGTAAAGTAGGTACCACATTTATCCTAAAGTATGGTATTTGTATACATGTTTTAACCACATTTATTAAGAAATGCGGTCAAATTACTATGAAAGTGCAACATTTGTCTTAAAATGGATGTGTTATAATTGTTTTTCATGCATTTATTATGAAATGTGGTAAAGTTGTAAAGTAAGTACCACATTTATCCTAAAATATGGTATATGTATACAGGTTTTACCTGTAGTTATTCAGAAATGCGATAAAATTACAAAGAAGGTTCAACATTTGTCTTAAAATGGATGTGTTATAATTATTTTTCATACATTTATATGAAATATGCTAAAGTTACAAAGTAGATATCACATTTATCCCAAAATATGGTATTTGTATACATGTTTTACCCGCATTTATTAAGTAATGCGGTAAAATTACAAAGAAGGTGCAACATTTGTGTTAAAATGGATGTGTTATAACTGTTTTTCTTGCATTTATTATGAAATATGGTAAAGTTGTAGAGTAGGTACCACATTTATCCTAAAATATGGTATTTGTATACATGTGTTACCAGCATTTATTAAGAAATGCGGTAAAATTACGAATAAGGTACAACATTTGTCTTAAAATGGAGGTGTTATAATTGTTTTTCATGCATTTCATTTTGAAATGTGGTAAAGTTGCAAAGTAGGTACCACATTTATCCTAAAATATGGTATATGTATACATGTTTTACCCATATTTATTAAGAAAGGCGATAAAATTACAAAGAAGGTGCAACATATGTCTTAAAATGGATTTGGTATAATTGATTTTCATACATTCATATGAAATATGGTAAAGTTACAAAGTAGATACCACATTTATCCTAAAATATGGTATTTGTATATATGTTTTTCCTGCATTTATTAAGAAATGTGGTAAAATTACAAATAAGGTGCAACGATCGACTTAAAATGGATGTCTTATAATTGTTTTTCACGCATTTATTATGAAATGTGGTAAAATTGTAAAGTAGGTACCACATTTATCCTAAAGTATGGTATTTGTATACTTGTTTTAATTGCATTTATTAAGAATTGAGGTAAAATTACAATGAAAGTTCACCATTTGTCTTAAAATGGATGTGTTATATTTGTTTTTCATGCATTTATTATGAAATGTGGTAAGGTTCTAAGGTAGGTACCACATTTATCCCAAAATATGGTATTTGTATACGTGTTTTACCATTCTTTATTAAGAAATGCGGTAAATTTACAAACAAAGTGCAAAATTTGTCTTAAAATGGTTACGTTATAATAATTTTTAATGCATTTATATGAAATGTGGTAAATTTACAAAGTAGAAACCACATTTATCCTAAAACATTCGCATTTATTAAGAAATACGGAAAAATAACAAAGAAGGTGCAACATTTGTCTTAAAATGGATGTGTTATAATTGTTTTATATGCATTTATTATGAAATGTGGTAAAGTTGTAATGTACGTACCACATTTATCCTAAAATATGGTATTTGTATAGATGTTTTATCCCCACTTATTAAGACATGCGATAAAATTACAAAGAATGTGCAACATTTGTCTTAAAACGATAGTGTTATAATTGCTTTTCATGCTTACATTATTTAATATGGTAAGGTTGTCAAGTAGGTACCACATTTATCCTAAAATATGGTATTTGTATATATGTTTTACCCGCATTTATTAAGAAATGCGATAAAATTACTAAGAAAATGCAACATTTGTCTTAAAATGGTTATGTTATAATTGTTTTTCATGCATTTATATGAAATGTGGTAAATTTATAAAGTAGAAACCACATTTATCCTAAAATATAATATATGTATACATGTTTTGTAAAATTACATAGAAGGTGCAAGATTTGTCTTTAAATGGATGTGTTATAATTTTCTTTCATGCATTTATTATGAAATATGGTAAAGCAGCAAAGTAGGTACCACATTTATCCTAAAATATGGTATTGGTATACATGTGTTACCAGCATTTATTAAGAAATGTGGTAAAATTACAAAGAAGGTGCAACATATGTCTTAAAATGGATGTGTTATAATTGCTTTTCATGCATTCATATGAAATATGGTAAAGTTACAAAGTAGATACCCCATTTATCCTTAAATATGGTATTTGTATTCATGTTTTTCCTGCATTTATTAAGAAATACGGTAAAATTACAAAGAACGTGCAACATTTGTCTTAAAATGGATGTGTTATAATTGTTTTTCATGCATTTATTCTGAAATACGGTAAAGTTCTAAATTAGGAACGACATTTATCCTAAAATATGGTATTTGTATATATGTTTTAGCAGCATTTATTAAGAAATGCTATAAAATTACAAATAAGGTGCAACGATCGTCTTAAAATGGATGTGTTATAATTGTTTTTCATGCATTTATTATGAAATATGGTAAACTTGTATAGTAGGTACCACATTTATCCTAAATTATGGTATTTGTATACATGTTTTACCGGCATTTATTAAGAAATGCGGTAAAATTACAATGAAAGTTCACCATTTGTCTTAAAATGGATATGTTATAATTGTTTTTCATGTATTTATTATGGAATGTGGTAAGGTTGTAAACTAGGTACCACATTTATCCAAAAATATGGTATTTGTATACATGTTTTACCACCATTTATAAAGAAATGCGGTAAATTTACAAAGAAAGTGCAAATATTTATTAAGAAAATATGGTTATGTTATAATAGTTTTTAATGCATTTATATGAAATGTGGTAAATTTACAAAGTAGAAACCACAGTTATAATAGTTTTTAATGCATTTATATGAGAAGGTGCAACATTTGTCTTAAAATGGATGTGTTATAATTGTCTTTCATGCATTTATTAGGAAATGTAGTAAAGTTGTAAAGTAGGCATCACATTTATCCCAAAATACGGTATTTGCATACATGTTTTACCCGCATTTATTAAGAAATGAGGAAAAATTACAAAGAAGGTGCAACATTTGTCTTAAGATGGATGTGTTATATTTGTTTTTCATGCATTTATTATGAAATCGGGTAAAGTTGTAAAGTAGGTACCACATTTATCCTAAAATATGGTATTTATATACATGTTTTAGCAGCATTTATTAAGAAATACGGTGAAATTACAAAGAAGGTGCAACATTTCTCTTAAAATGGTTATTATATAATTGTTTTCATGCATATATTATGAAATATGGTAAAGTTGAAAAGTAGGTACCACATTTATCCTAAAATATGGTATTTGTATACATGTTTTACCACCATTTATTTAGAAATGGGGTAAAACTAAAAAGAAAGGGCAACATTTGTCTTTAAATGGTTATGTTATAATTGTTTTTCATGCATTTATATGAAATGTGGTAAATTTACAAAGTAGAATCCATATTTTTTCCTAAAATATAATATTTGTATACATGTTTTACCCGCATTTATTAACAAATGCGGAAAAGTTACAAAAAAGGTGCAACATTTGTCCTAAAATGGATGTGTTATAATTGTTTTTTATGCATTTATTATGAAATGTGGTAAAGTTGTAAAGTAGGTACCACGTTTATCGTAAAATATGGTACTTGTATACAGGTTTTACCCATCGTGATTAAGATATGTGATAAAATTACAAAGAAGGTGCAACATTTGTCTTAAAATGGATGTGTTATAATTGTTTTTCATGCATTTATATAAAATATGGTAAAGTTACAAAGTAGATACCATAATTATCCTAATATATGGTATTTGTATACATGTTTTACCCGCATTTATTAAGAAATATGGTAAAATAACAAAGAAGGTGCAACATTTGTCTTAAAATAGATGTGTTATAATTGTTTTTAATGCATTTATTATGAAATATAGTAAAGTTTTAAGTAGGTACCACATTTATGCGGTAAAATTAAAAAAGAAAGTGCAACATTTGTTTTAAAATGGATCTGTTATAATTGTTTTTCATGCATTTATTATGTAATATGGTAAAGTTGCAAAGTAGGTACCACATTTATCCTAAAATATGGTATTTGTATACAGGTTTTACACGTAGTTATTAAAAAATGCGATAAAATTATAAAGAAGGTGCAACATTTGTCTTAAAATGGATGGGTTATAAAAAAATTTCATGCATTTATATGAAATATTCTAAGGTTACATGGTGGATAGCACATTTATCCAAAAATATGGTATTTGTATACATGTTTTACCCACATTTATTAACAAATACGGTAAAATTACAAAGAAAGTGCAACATTTGTCTTAAAATGGTTGTGTTATAATTGTTTTTCATGCATTTATTATGAAATATGGTAAAGTTGTAAAGTAGGTACCACATTTATCCTAAAATTTGGTATTTGTATACATGTGCACCAGCATTTATAAAGAAATGCGGTAAAATTACAATGAAGGTTTAACATTTGTCTTAAAATGAATGTGTTATAATTGTTTTTCATGCATATCTTATGAAATATGGTAAAGTTGCAAAGTAGGTACCACATTTATCCTAAAATATGGTATTTGTATACATGTTTTACCACCATTTATTAAGAAATGCGGTAAAATTACCAAGAAACTGCAAAATTTGTCTTAAAATGATTATGTTTTAGTTTTTTTTCATGCATTTATATGAAATGTTGTAAATTTACAAAGTAGAAACTACATTTATCCTAAAATTTAATATCTGTGTACATGTTTTACCAGCTTTTATTAACAAATGCGGAAAAATTACCAAGAAGGTGCAACATTTGTCATAAAATAGATGTGTTATAATTGTTTTTCATGCATTTATTAGGAAATGTAGTAAAGTTGTGAATTAGGTACCATATTTATCCTAAAATATGGTATTTGTATACATGATTTACCTACATTTATTAAGAAATGCGATAAAATTACAAAGCAGGTGCAACATTTGTCTTAAAATGGATGTGTCATAATTGCTTTTCATGCATTCATATGAAATATAAAAAACATACAAAGTAGATACCACATTTATCCTAAAATGTGGTATTTATATACGTGTTTTACCCGGATTTATTAAGAAATGCAATAAAATTACCAAGAAAGTTCAACATATGTCTTAAAATGGATGTGTTATAATTGTTTTTCATGCATTTAGTATGGAATAGGGTAAAGTTGTAAAGTAGGTACCACCTTTATCCTAAAATATGTTATGTGTATACATGTTTTGGCAGCATTTATTAAGAAATGCGGTGAAATTACGAAGAAGGTGCAACATATGTCTTAAAATGGTTATTATATAATTTTTTTTCATGCATATATTATGAAATGTGGTAAAATTGTAAAGTAGGTACCACATTTATCCTAAAATATGGTATTTGTATTCATGTTTTACCCGCATTTATTACGAAATGCAATAAAATTACAAAGGAGGTTCAACATTTGTCTTTAGATGTGTTATAAATGTTGTTCATGCATTTATATGAAATATGGTAAAGTTTCAAAGAAGATACCACATTTATCCTAAAATATGGTAATTGTATACATGTTTTATCCGCACTTACTAACAAATGCGGTAAAATTACAAAGAAAGTTCACCATTTGTATTTAAATGGATGTGTTAAAATTGTTTTTCTTGCATTTATTATTTAATGTGGTAAGGTTATAAAGAAGGTACCACATTTATCCTAAAATATGGTATTTGTATATATGTTTTACCCACATTTATTAAGAAATGCGGTAAAATTACAAAGAAAATTTAACATTTGTCTTAAAATGGTTATGTTATAATCGTTTTTCATGCATTTATATGAAATGTGGTAAATTTACAAAGTAAAAATCACATTTCTCCTAAAATATAATATTTGTATACATTTTTTGTAAAATTACAAAGAAAGTGCAACATTTGTTTTAAAATAGATGTGTTATAATTGTTTTTTCTGCATTTATTATGAAATATGGTAAATTTGTAAAGTAGGTACCACATTTATCCTAAAATATGGTTTTTATATTTAGGTTTTACCCATGGTTATTAAGAAATGCGATAAAATTACAAAGAAGGTGCAACATTTGTCTTAAAATGGATGTGTTGTAATTGTTTTTCATGCATTTATATGAAATATGCTAAAGTTACAAAGTAGATACCACATTTATCCTAAAATATGCTATTTGTATACATCATTTACCCGCATTTATTAAGAAATGCAGTAAAATTACAAAAAAGGTGCAACATTTGTGTTAATATAGTATTTGTATACATGTGTTACCAGCATTTATTAAGAAATGTGGTAAAATTACAAAAAACTTGCAACATTTGTCTTAAAATGAATGTGTTATAATTGTTTTTGATGCATTTATTATGAAATGTGCTAAGTTGTAAAGTATGTACCACATTTATCCTAAAATATGGTATTTGTATACATGTTTTACCACTATTTATTAAGAAATATGGTAAATTTACAAAGAAAGTGCAAAATTTCTCTTAAAATAGTTAAGTAATAATAGTTTTCCATGTATTTATATGAAATATGGTAAATTTACAAAGTAGAAACCACATTTATCCTAAAATAAAATATTTGTATACATGTTTTAACCACATTTATTAAGAAATGCGGTAAAATTACTATGAAAGTGCAACATTTGTCTTAAAATGGATGTGTTATAATTGTTTTTCATGAATTTATTATGAAATGTGGTAAAGTTGTAAAGTAAGTACCACATTTATCCTAAAATATGGTATATGTATACAGGTTTTACCCGTAGTTATTAAGAAATGCGATAAAATTACAAAGAAGGTGCAACATTTGTCTTAAAATGGATGTGTTATAATTATTTTTCATACATTTATATGAAATATGCTAAAGTTACAAAGTAGATATCACATTTATCCCAAAATATGGTATTTGTATACATGTTTTACCCGCATTTATTAAGTAATGCGGTAAAATTACAAAGAAGGTGCAACATTTGTGTTAAAATGGATGTGTTATAATTGTTTTTCTTGCTTTTATTATGAACTATGGTAAAGTTGTAGAGTAGGTACCACATTTATCCAAGAATATGGTATTTGTATACATGTTTTCGCAAAATTTATTAAGAAATGCGGTGAAATTACAAAGAAGGTGAAACATTTGTCTTAAAATGGTGATTATATAATTGTTTTTCATGCATATATTATGAAATGTGGTAAAGTTGTAAAGTAGGTACCAAATTTATCCTAAAATATGGTATTTGTATACATGTTTTATCCGCACTTATTAAGAAATGCGGTAAAATTACAAAGATAGTTCACCATTTGTCTTAAAATCGATGTGTTAAATTGTTTTTCATGCATTTATTATTTAATGTGGTAAAGTTGTAAAGTAGGTACCACATTTATCTTAAACTATGGTATTTGTATATATGTTTTACCCGCATTTATTAAGAAATGCGATAAAATTACAAAGTAGGTGCAACATTTGTCTTAAAGTGGATGTGTTATAATTGTTTTTCAGGCATTTATATGAAATATGGTAAACTTACAAAGTAGATACCACATTTAACCTAAAATATGGTATTTGTATACATGTTTTACCTGCATTTGTTAAGAAATGCGGTAAAATTACAAAGAAGGTGCAACGATCGTCTTAAAATGGATGTGTTATAATTGCTTTCCATGCATTCATATGAAATATGGTAAAGTTACAAAGTAGATACCACATTTATTCTAAAATATGGTATTTGTATACATGTTTTACCTCAATTTATTAATAAATGCAATAAAATTACAAAGAAGGTGCAATGGTCGTCTTAAAATGGATGTGTTATAATTGCTTTTCATGCATTCATATGAAATATGGTAAAGTTACAAAGTAGATACGACATTTATCCTAAAATATGGTATTTGTATACATGTTTTACCTACATTTATTAAGAAATGCGGTAAAATTACAAATAAGGTGCAACGATTGTCTTAAAATGGTTGTGTTATAATTTTTTTCATGCATTTATTATGGAATGTGGTAAAGTTGTAAAGTAGGTACCACATTTATCCTTAAGTATGGTATTTGTATACATGTTTTACCCGCATTTATTAAGAAATGCAGTAAAATTACAAAGAAAGTTCACCATTTGTCTTAAAATGGATGTGTTATAATTGTTTTCCATGCATTTATAATGAAATGTGGTAAGGTTGTAAAGTAGGTACCACATTTATCCTAAAATTTGGTATTTGTATACATGTTTTACCACCATTTATTAAGAAATGCGGTAAATTTACAATGAAAGTGCAAAATTTGTCTAAAAATGGTTTTGTTATAATAGTTTTTCATGCATTTATATGAAATGTGGAAAAAATTTACAAAGTAGAAACCACATTTATCCTAAACTATAAGATTTGTATACATGTTTTACCCGCATTTATTAAGAAATACGGAAAAATTACAAAGAAGGTGCAACATTTGTCTTAAAATGGATGTGTTATAATTGCTTTTCATGCATTCATATGAATATAGTAAAGTTACAATGTAGATACCACATTTATCCAAAAATATGGTATTTGTATACATGTTTTACCCGCATTTATTAAGAAATGCGGAAGAATTACAAAGAAGGTGCAACATTTGACTTAAAATGGATTTGTTATAATTGTTTTTCATGCATTTATTATGAAATAGGGTAAAGTGTTAAAGTAAGTACCACATTTATCCTAAAATATGGTATTTGTATACATGTGTTAGCAGCATTTATTAAGAAATACGGTGAAATTACAAAGAAGGTGCAACATTTCTCTTAAAATGGTTATTATACAGTTGTTTTTCATGCATATATTATGAAATATGGTAAAGTGGGAAAGTAGGTACCACATTTATCCTAAAATATGGCATTTGTATACATATTTTACCACCATTAATTTAGAAATACGGTAAAATTACAAAGAAAGTGCAACATTTGTCTTAAAATGGTTATGTTATAATTGTTTTTCATGCATTTATATGAAATGTGGTAAATTTACAAAGTAGGAACCACATTTATCCTAAAATATAATATTTGTATACATGTTTTACCCGCATTTATTAAGAAATGTGGAAAAATTACAAAGATGGTGCCACATTTGTCTTAAAATGGATATGTTATAATTGTTTTTCATGCATTTATTATGAAATGTGATAAAGTTGTAAAGTAGGTACCACATTTATCCTAAAATATGGTACTTGTATACATGTTTTACCCGTAGTTATTAAGGTGGCATCTATCCTCACTTCCTTCTTGCCCTCCTCCGTGTCAAAGATTGATGACTTCGACGTCCTCCTGGGAGTTCACAATCTTCCCCGTCTTTGTCTTCGGCTTGGTAAATTGGACAGTCAAAATCATGCAAGACCATAACAATGTCGTTATCAATGGTCTCGGTGGTGTCTCTGCATGATATGATTTATGCAATTTAATTAGAAAGTGCGTGCATAAGAATTAATGTCATTTTATTGTAGATAAAAAATATGAAAGAAAAGGAACAAAAATTTGAATGCAAATTTCCATTTTATTAATGATAATCAAAGTTTTAAAAATAAGGAGGCCCTACAACATGCCATTTTGCCTTGGGTAGAGCATAGGGTTTTGATTAAAACAATAAAATTACTTTTTAAAGAATTGGGGGATTTCCACAGTCTTCCAGTTCTTTAATTCTTCATCGGGCGCGGCCTGATGTATCCAGCTGGATACCACCTCATCATAAGCTTCATCGTTGATCATCACAACATGACCACTAAAGATATGGCCAACACTAGTGAATGTCTCCTCAATAGGGGGAACTTGCTTTTTGTCATGCTGACTGCTTGCTTCAACTAAGGATGGTTCATATCCCAAACCAAATGTGTCCCATTTCTCGAGCACTTCTATCACCTTGCCCCAGCCTTGGGCTCTCCCATTCTCTATAGCAGCTTTAGTTCCTTGCTAGGAGGCCATTGACATCTCCGATTTTGGTGACTCAGATATTTGTTGGACTATCAATACGTTCACCACTTCCAAGGACTGGAATGGTGTCTCAGTGATTTCTCCTTCCAGTTCGATATATCTGAAAGAAGTCAAGTGGCTAACCAGAATATCCTCTTCACCTCCTATCACGATCATCTTGTCATTCGTGATAAATTTTAGCTTTTGGTGTAAGGTAGAAGTCATTGCGCCCGCAGAATGAATCTAAGGTCTTCCAAGCAAGCAGTTATACCTGGGGTGTATGTCCATAACTTGGAATGTAATACTGAAGATAGTTGGGCCAATCTTAATTGGTAAGTCAACCTCCCCTATTACTGCTTGCCTTGAGCCATCAAAAGCCCTCACTATCAGCGTGTTGGGTTTCATGTTTAGTCCTTCCAACGGAATTTTCACCAGAGTGGTCTTTGGGATAACATTCAATGGAGAACCCGTATCCACCAAAACTCTTGATAATAGGGTATATATGCATCTTAAGGAGATATGTAGAGCTTTGTTGTGATTCTTCCCTTCGGCGGGCAGTTCATCGTCATTGAACCCTAGGAAGTTTCTGGTGGTTACACAAGCTATCACATCATCAAATTGTTCCACTATAATGTCTTTCATAATGTGAGCAACACTTAACACTTTTATTAACGAATCTTTATGTGCCTCTGAGCTGAGTAACAAAGACAACATGGATGTCTTCGAAGGGGTCTGATTTAACTGATCCACTACCTTGTAATCACTCTTTTTTATTATCTTCAAAAATTCTTCAGCCTCCTCTTGGGTAATGGCAGCTTTTGGAGATAAGCGCATTTCTTGTAATTCAAGGTTTGGAATAGGAATTTGGACATGGGTGGCAACTTCCTTCCCTTTATCTTTGGAAGAAGCATCAACGGTTCTTGGTGCAAACACTAGGCCACTGTGTCTTATTCCGGCTGGGCCCATAATAGAGGTAACATTTGGCTCATTAATGACCACAGGTTGGTCTTCTTGCCCCTGCTTAAAAGCTCTGGGCTGATATATCCACGGTACTGCTTTTTCATCTTCGTATGCGAAGGGTGCTGGAAATTCTATCACTAACTGGGTGATGGGGATCTCCACATTGATTGTGTCGTAAGGAATGCTAATTGCAACTATTTCTTTTTCCTTCATGTATTTGTTGCGGCGCTCAATCTGCAGTTCACCTTGATCTAATAGTCGCTGGATTAAACTCTTCAACTCTTCGATATTTTCTTCATTAACTAGATCTATTGGGATCAAACCACTCTTCAATAATTGTGCACCTATCACGGCAATAGGAGTTTGAATTTCTTCAACTTTCTTGATCAGTTCACCCTTATTGATCTCTTCAATGGAACTGACTGACGCACCTCCATGTGTTGGCATGGGATTGGTGTTTACGTTCGGGCGTCTTGGAGTGAAGGTGACAACTTTAGCTTCAATTAAGTCTTGCACACGATTCTGGAATGCATAACAATTTTCCAGAGTATGGCCCGGTGCACCCATATGAAACTCACAGTGGGCATTAGCATCATACCCGGGAGGATATGGGAAGGTGGTTGGCTTCAACTCTCTCAAGGTCAATAGTCCTTCTTTTTGTAGGTACGGAAATATGTGGTTGTAACGCACAGATAAAGGGTCAAGTTGCCTTCATGGTGGCCTTGGTTTGAACTGTCGTTGCGGAATGGCATTTTGTTGTTGTCGCTGTTGTGGAGGTTGTTGCTGATAAACATGTTGCTATTGTGTTGGTTACTGGTAGGGTATGGGTACCACAGCGGCGACTTGGTCGTATGAAATCTGTTGCTTACCTTTATAACCCCTTGATATAGCATTTGTATCACCTTCTTTTTTCTTCTGGAAACCTCCAGAATACTTATTCGGTGCATTGGGGGTTACAATAGCTCCTTGAATTTTTCCATCCCTCAAGCCCTTCTCAATGCGGTCTCCAATCATTACTAGGTGAGCAAAGTCTGACCTGGAACTGCTCACCAATCTATCAAAGAAAGGGTCTTTTAGCGTATCCACGAATATTCCAGTCATTTCCTTTTTCGATAAAGGAGGTTCAACCTGAGCAGCCAACTCTCTCAACTGTTGGGCGTATTCTTTGAATGATTATTTCTCGTGCATGACCATCCCTTGTAGCTGCATACAGTCGGGTGTCATATCCAAATTGTATTTGTACTGACGAAGGAAAGCATCTGACAAGTCCTTCCAACTTTGGATTCTCCCTTGCTCCAAACTCATATACCACATTAGTGATTCCCGACTTAAACTGTCTTGAAAACAGTGTATGAGTAGCTTGTCATTCTCAGTATGGGCAACCATTTTTCTGAAATACATCACCAAATGACTTCTTGGACAAGTTTGGCCTTTGTGTTTCTCGAAATCAGGAGTTTTAAACTTAGTCGGGATGACCAAATTTGACATCAATCGCATATTCATGGCAGCGGAACCAAAGATGTTATTCCCCTTTATAGCTTTGATTTTCTTCTCCAAGGCGCGAAGCCTTTCTACAACGGAGTCTGGAAAAACCTTAGGTTTTGGTGGATTTGGTATATAAAAAGCATCGTATGGGTCATCTCCTCCCACCTCAGACCCATGTTGAGTAGATGCATCAGAAGGCTCCCCATGATCTCCATCTCCTTTGTTCCCTACAGGTATATGAACAAAGCTCTTTTTGGCGTGAGTGAAGCTCTCATCCTGATTGACTAGTCCCGACGTGCCAATGTGACTGTCATTCTTCCTCATTCCAGTTTCTGCTTCCGCCGCCCTCTCTCTAGGCAATTGATAGTATCATCTCTAGTAATTGATCCATCTTCTCTGGGATAGCGGTGATGTTTATCCTCATGGTGGCTTGGTTGGCCTCTACTTGCTCCAACGTCATCTTCTAGTTATAGCGCGTCTCGTATCGATGTTGATTAGTCAGCGTTACTGGATAGAGGGTAAAAAGGTTGTGTAAGTTTTTTGGAATAAAATGCGTGATGTGTTAGATGCATGCAGATGAGAAAGATGGTTTTTTCTTTTTTTCTTTTATTTCCAGGGAATTATTCATAATGGTTGTCATTATTAAGCATTTGAAGAAACATAAAGCCAAGAAATAAAAAAGAGGACCATCCTCATTCGTTCAATTTTTCAAAGTACGAAATACAAAGGCATAACAGCCCGAACCAATACAGCTCAAATACTAAACTTCTGAGAAAGCATAAACTGAGTACAAGAAAAAACAGAAAAATCACACGGCAGATTTTTGGGTTATAAGTTCCTCCAACTCAAACTTGAACCTCTTCACCATTCCTTCGCACATCATAACGAAACTGACCACGACGGGATGTGTGTTGTCTTGGTCCAGTCCTTCCACTGCCTCTCTCAATCTCCAATGCATATCTTGGGCTAGCCAATTACAGAATTCTACCAAATCATTAAGCTTTGCTTTGTACCCATCTTTGTCCTTTTGCAAAAAGTCAATAGTTTTCTTGAAGGTATGTAGTCCTCGATAACCTGCTCTCTCTCTCTCCTTTAGCCATATCATAGTGTCTTGATGGAAGGCCTCAAGTCTGTCCTTCCAATGTTGAGCGTATTCTCTAGCATCCTTTGCCTCTTGACATTTCTCAGCCCAAATTCTAGGTGTGACTCGGGAAGCTTCGGTGGCTCTTTCCTTAAGTTAGCGCTCTTGCTCCACTTGGGCTTCAGAATTGTGAAGGGAGACAGTGAGATCATGTATCTTAGCCTCTAATGCCTCTCTAACTTCTTCTTTTTCTTTTGTTGCACGTAGCCACCATCTCTTATTCTTTTGGCATTCTTTCTCAACTTGTTTTAACTTCTCTTTGCTAGTTTCTAAGCAGAGGTCAGCTTGTTCTACGCCCACTTTCACCTTCTTTCTCTTGTGCTCTTCTTTATCGACATTTTCCTTAGTTGCCTCTAGCTGAGCCTTTTTTCCGCTCTAGTTCCCACTTCATCTCATTCCTTTCATTTGAAACTTGCTAAAGGCTAATCTACAACTCTTCATTTTCTCGCCCGAGTCTTGCTATAGTAGCCCTTAGTGCATCCACCTATTCAATCGAGACAGGGATAGGTTCTGGTGGTGGAGGTTGAGTAGGAGGATCGAGAATGAATGGCAACTTGACCTCTTGGCTTCTCCTTAGGACCCAATAGTAATAGGGTTCTTTATCTCTTATAACACCTTTTCCTTTGTCTTGTCCCCTGAAGCGAACTTTTTCCCAGGCTCGGATAACCCTTCTCAGCATAACGGGGTCTTCCATATCGTGAAACACAAAACCTTCTAACAATTGGTCATCTGGCTTGTATGTGATAGGATAACCCAATTGCCTTACTGCTAGGACTGGATTATAGTTAATGCAACCCTTTGATCCTATCAATGGTACATTCAGAAAGTCTCCACAACTAGTAATTGCATCTTCTAAGTTCAAACCATGAGGGTACCAAATAATGGCATTTTCTGTGAGTCCTACCATCTTTTGAGACCACTCATATCCATCCATCCTCTCAACCATATCAGCATCTTTGAACACAAGAGAGACAAACCATTTGTAAAGGAGTGGTATGCAACACAACATCAACCCTCCTTTCTTCTCAAAACGTAAATGCAGTGATAAACATCTGCCAAAAGTGCGGGTACTGGATCTTCGTCTTTAACTTAACGGCCCAAAACACATTAATAGCTGCTATGTCCACAAACTTCTCCACATTAGGAAATAACACCAATCCAAAAATGAGCAAGGCCATAATAGCATCATAGGCTTCCCACTTCTGGGCTTTGGCAAAGATTTGAGCAGTCTTCTCTAAGTATTCTTGAGAAATTCCTTGTACCTTTCCCCAAATCTTGGTGTTAGGAGTTAGATCTTCAACATGAATATTCAATACTTCTGCCAGCTCCTTGGGCTATGGGATTTGACCCAGTCCCCTATAAGGTCCCTTTTTCTGTTTAGGAGAGTCCAATATCTTCCTGAATTCCTCCAAAGTTGGAGCCAACTGAAAATCTCGGAAGAGGAAACTTTTGATTGGTGGATCATAAAACTGGGCTAGTGCGGTAATAGCATCCTTTTCCACTGGTACAGACAGCAAGCTTAAAATCTTCCCATATTTGAGCGTGAATGCGTCTCGACCGATATTGGTCAACCCATCTCTAAATGCAATGAAGTCCTTCACACGTGGTACTTTGGCTTTGATTTGGAATATTTTTCTCTTTCCTGGCTCCATCTACTCTTGAATGCTTAATCAACTGAAAATTTCGAAATTCCATGAAAATAAAAAGTGTGTAAGTGATTTTGCTATGCTCATAATGAATGCAATATGATGTTTATGCAATGACAGGGATCCAGGTTTCATATATATCACATGGTACACCCTATACGGTGGTTCTATGTTCTTTACCCCACACACAAAGGATGGCCCCTAAGGTCGTCCATTTTCAAGACAAGAACTTAGAGTCATGGATTGTGTTCAACATCCCATCGCAATAATGGGCTAGCCACATCGTGATGGAAGTTTTGAATCAATCTACTCTAAGTGGGATCTTCATATTGTTCGAACAGGTGTAGACACCTCGGTTCAATACTACACAATCGTCAATCATGAAGATAGACTTCAGGTTAAGGCGAGGTTCCTAGAGTCACGGACCATGTTCAAAGTTTCCTCGCAATAGTGGGCTAGCCATATTATGATAGAAATTCCTAACAGGTCTACTCTAGGTGGAGTCTTTGTATTGTCCCAACGAGGTGTATACCCCTCGGTTCAATACTACACAACTCCAGGTTCTAAGTTCTTCTCAAAGCTCGGGTACGGAGCTTATCTCACAACATGTATCAAGCATCATAGATCACCCAATATAATAGCATAATAAGTCACATATCCTAAATAATACATCAAGATATAAAGAAGCAATAATGAAGAAAAAACAATATTTTAACATTCGTCACAAATTGAACTAAGTTAGGCTTGACTCTCTCTAGCTTGGAGCACCATCCCCAGTAGAGTCGCCATTTGTCACATCTCGGAAAATACAATCCCTCGCGATGGTCACGGAAAAAAAAATTCGAACAGAGTCACCACCGAACTTTATTTATCCCAATGAAGGAATAGGAAAATATTGATAAAACCTTTAAAAACAGAATAATGGTCGTCGCAACCATATTCAGGTTCGGGAGCCGATTACGCAAGGGGAAGGTATTAGCACCCCTCACGTTTGTTGTACTCAACGGGAACCTTTTAGTTTAATTTGCGGTTTGAATGTTAGCTTATGTTGTTTGTTTTCTTCGAGTGATAAAAATATTGAAAAGAGATGGATGGGAACCTCAGAAAGGGGGAAAAGAAGGTTTTTTATTAGTGTGCTCGCCAAGATCTCGCAATCTCGTGCCTACGTATCATTATGGTGCAATAAGAAAATCATAGCATTCGTAGTTTGGGGAATTACGGTTTGTTGGTGTCTTTTAATGAACGACTGTTTAGATCGCATTCTAAAGGCTAAACGTTAGTTTGTCTACTCTCGGCGGAGGCTTAAGTAGTAGTTTGTTGTGCACGTTAGAAAGGATTAAACATTGTTCTTTTTGAAAAGAGTTTCGATCGCACGGGGGCGAGGAAAGAGGTTTGATAAGTTGGATCGCCTTCTAGCGGTTAAACGTTGGCTTGCATGCTCGCGGCGGAGACTTAAGCGCTAGTTGGTGTACGCACTAGAAAGGATTAGGCATTGTTCTTTCTGAAAAGAATTAAGTCGCCGATCGCACGGGGGCGAGAAATTTAGTTTAATGTATTTGGTATTTTGAAGATGAACGAGAAAAGATTTAGCAATGTGGTGCACACCAATCGCTCAATTCTTTCAAGGAATAACAAGGCGAACGCCTTCTACTCCCTTTTCGTTTAAATTTTTATTGAAAGCTGTTTGCGGAAATTGAATATGCGCGGTAGTGAGGTGTGCGCCTCCCACTTGCTTATTCAAGGAATAATGAGGTGCGCGCCACCCATTCCTTTATCCAAGTTCATTTAGTGTGTTTTAATCGGAAGTCGATAATTTGAGCAATATGGTGAGCACCAATTATTCAATTATTCGAGAGATGGTGAGGTGAACGCCTCCCATTCCCTTTTTATCTAAAGTTTGAATAAAATTATTAGAACTTATATTAATTTGGAAGAAATAATTTGAATTCGAATTTGGTAAGGATTTAATCGGGCGACAAGAATTCGAACAATATGGTGAATGCTAATCATTCGAATACTCGAGAGATAGTGAAGCGAACGCCTCCTATACTCTTTCTCATCCAAAGTTTATAAAAATATTCTCTTAGAAGTTATATTGATTTAGAAAAAGATTTGAATTCACATCGGTGTGAAATTAATCACTTGGCATTGGACCAACGTTTTGTTTATGAATAAAATTGAAAGAATTTAGTTTGAAAATGATTATGAAATTTCTATAGTGATCAATATTTAATTAATCAAAAAATTTAATTAAAAATTAAATGAACCACTTAATTAATATAATCAAAATTAATTATCAAAACTATTTGATTAAATCAAACACTTAATGTAATCGAAATTAATTATCAAAATTAACTAATCTAGATAAAAAAGATTAGTTAAAAAAGATTAGTTAAAAAAGATTGAAATTTAATTAAAAAAGATTGAAATGAATAGCTCACAATGTGCTCCAAACCGGTTTATATATAGCGACCACATAATCGAAATGTCGTATATAAAGATCGAAACACGGCGAAAATACCGAATTAATGTATAGAACTTGTAACGACATAACGACATAAAAGATATCAAATTCGTTGGTTAAAATCGGATTCACACAAAACCACAATAAAATAGGATAATGGCCAGCCACAACACAAGCTCATTTCCATCATTATCACAACACCAATATCATAACATTCAGATCTAAACACAAGCACACCAAAATTTGGACTGCAATTGATAACCGTAATAGGAACAAATAAACAATAGAATGTGTAAATTTGACATCAATAGTCAAACAAAATGTAAACCTTCCATACAGTACTCTCTAAACGATCCTTCTAAAAAATAAAAAACCAAATTAATGTTTTTTTTTAACAAATAAATAAATAAACAACATTGTTATATTATCATGCAGAACCGAATTACTATGTTTCAAACATAGGATAATATTAAACAATGATGAGAAAACTCTAATTATAGATAAGAATTATCCACAAACCTTATTATATCCCTGTACTGTAATATTTGAGGAAACATCGAATGAATCCTTCCATTAAGCTTTTCGAAGATAATCCGATACATCATTTTTCTCAGGTTACCGTTGCAACTCGGCTATTTCTAGATAACCCTGAATATCTTCAATGATGATTTGTTATCCTTAGGTTGCCGCGAATTTAGATCGGAGCTGAAAGGGGTTGGAGGTGTTTGAGGATGAGTTGTGAAGAATGAAGGAGGATCGGTTTGGAGGTTTTAATGGAGGCAGCGGACGCTGGCATCGCCGGTTCATGATGCGGAAGGTTGTTGTCGGCGACTCATGTGGTGGCGATCTGTATGGTGAGAAGGATAATGAAGACGGCGGTGTTGCCTTTGCCAGCGTTGATTTGCGCGGCAGTGAAGAGGAGGTTTGTGTAGGTGTGAGAGATTGAAGGTAGGTTGAGAAGTGACGAATCGTGGATTCACGGCGGGAGTGGTTTTCGTGGCGGTGGTTTTCGTGGAGGAGATTATGGTGGAGAAGGAGGTGATTTGGGGACGAAGGCGAGGGTTTGGCTTTGTGGAAGTTTCCGGCGAATGGAAGAAGGTTATCACCGGAGGTGGCGGAAGATTTGGGTTGTTTGAAGCAGTACCATTGTTGCCACTTGATATTGAGGATGAGATCGCAGTGCTAGTTACAGGTCTTGGCCGCCCATCTGAAAATATTGGGGCATCTAGCTATGGGATAGGTGAGCGTGCTCCATCAAAACCAAATATGGGATCCTGATAACCAGAAGTAGTAGTGCGACCTTTAGCACTTACACCATTTGAAACAACATTGTAATTTCCATTTGCAGTATCCACAGAGATAGGCTTTTGATCAGCAGCTACAGAGGTGGAAATTTCACCCTAGGGATGGACAGCAGGAGTAGGTGTGAATGGGGTAGGTTTAATGGGGATTTGATGTTACCGCGGCGGAGCTCGTTTCAAACGTCGGCGGCATGAGGTTTGTTGGGTTTTTGTGGTAATGATGTGGGTTTAGTGGAAGAGGAAAAAGTGAGGCGCGGCGGCCGCTGTGAGGTAGAAGGAGAATGGTGGTCGGTGGTGTTGACGGCTTTAAAGAGTGAAAACCTACTATGAGGAGGTTCCAAAGTGGTAATATCGACGAAGGAGAGAGTGATGGAAGTGTTAATTGAAATAAAATTATGTTTTTAGCCTTTCAAATAATTGACAGAATTTATTTCTTTAGAGTCACTTTAGTTGTATCTTTTATTCTCAATGTATAAATAATTGTGTGATATTCCAATTCAAAATTAACGCCAAAATCTATACTCATCAAATATTACTCTTTTCTCTATTTTCTCTCTCATCTTCATCTTCCCCAATTTTCTTTTCTTCCACCATTGTTAAACCTTCAAATTTCAGTTTTATGTTCTAACATTTGGCATCAAGAGCCTTGGTTATCGATCCTAATCCGCTGCAACAATGGCAACCGTTTCCAATGATCGAAATCCCACCAATCTCCCGATTCTTGATTCGAAGAACTATGATAAATGGGTAAAACAAATGAGGGTTTTGTTTGGTTATCAAGAGGTGCTTGAAATCGTCGTCAATGGAGTTACACAATTAGGGGCAGAGGCTACCGACATTCAAAGAGCTACACATAAAGAAGAGAAGAAGAAGGATCAAAGCCCTATTCTTGATTCATTCTTGTGTTGATAACGACAATTTCGAGAAGGTTGGCGATTGTGAATCGGCGAAGCAAGCATGGGAAATCTTGGAGAAAGCATATGCCGGTGCCGTCAAAGCGAAGGTTGTAAGGTTACAAACTTACAAGCGACAATTCGAGTTAACACAAATGGAAGATAAAGAAACGATCAACGACTACATTACGCGCATTACCCGGTTAGTTAATCAAATCAAATCCTGTGGGGAAACGATTCTTGAGCAGAATGTTGTATCGAAAGTATTGCGTTCGTTAACGTCGCGTTTCGTCAACATAGTTGTGGCTATTGAAGAATCAAAGGATTTAATAACTTTGAGCAAGGATGAATTGCAAAGTTCGTTAGAGGCACATGAGCAAAGGATGGATGAGAGAGGCGCCTACAAAGCTAAAGCGGAGATTGCTTTGCAAGCGCATTTCAATGAGAAGAATAAGAGGTTGTAAGGAAAATTTGCGGTGAGAGGTAAATCAAATTTTCAGAATTTTGGTTCAAATGATTCGCAAAATTCAAAGCATTCGACGAGTGAAATGGGTGAAAGTAGCTCCAAGGATAGTGGTCATAGCAATGGTTTCAAGAAGCGTGATGTGAGTAAGGTGCAATGCTACAAGTGCAAATTCGTGTCGTGGTAAGTCGAATGAGAATCACAATACTGAAGCCAAGGTTGCTAGGGAAGAGGTAGATGATGAGGACACACTTCTAGTAATGATCACGAAGGGGAGTTATGGCATTACGGATGTTCCGGGCAGCAACTGCAGTAGTGACAGTTTGCGGGACAGCAGCTGTACTGTTCCGAAAAATAGCGAGAAAATGTATTCGGATCGAAATGCATTGGTTACCGTTCGTGATGGAGTCCAAGGGAGATATGAGTGGTACTTGGATTTCGGTTGTTCAACACATATGACGGGTCGAAAAGATTGGTTTGTGCAAATCAATCAAGCGACAAAAAGTAAAGTCAAATTTGCCGACGACACCACTTTAAGCGCCGAAGGGGTAGGAGATGTTTTGATCGGAAAAAAGAATGGTGGACATTCAAGGATCAAAGATTTCTTGTATATACCGGGAATTAAGTGTAATCTTTTAAGTATTGGCCAATTACTTGAAAGAGGATACAAAATTCGGTTGGAGGACAAGATTTTACGCGTTTTGGATTCAAATGGTTTGTTGATTCTAAAAGCGCCAATGGCTGTCAATAGAACCTTTAAGGTTGAGTTAAAGGTTATGGAGCATCGTTGTCTAGCTACCGCGGCAAGTATAGATGAGTGGTTATGGCATTACCGTCTTGGTCACCTTAATTTTAGGGATCTAAGAAAGTTACAACAAAGTGAAATGGTAACGGGGCTGCCACAAATTAGTATTCCAACTGAATTGTATGAGGAATGTGTGAAGGCTAAATAGCACAAGAATGTGTTTAGCAAAGATGTGAGTCGAAGAACCAAAGGCTTACTTGAGGTGGTATGTTCTGATGTTTGCGGACCGATGCAAGTAGAGACTTTTGGTGGCAATCGATATTTTGTTACGTTCATTGACGATTTTAGTAGGAAGCTTTGGACATATCTTATCAAGAGAAAAGATGATGTATTTGGAGTTTTCAAGAATTTTAAATCCATGGTGAAGCGCCAAAGCGGTCGGAAGCTCAAAATTCTCAAAACGGATGGTGGAGGTGAGTATACCTCTAGTGAGTTTGGGAAGTTTTGTGATCTTGAAGGAATTGTACGTGAGGTGGTGCCTTCGTATACGCCTCAACAAAACGGGGCTGCCGAGAGGAGAAATCGTACAATAATGAACATGGTGCGTAGTATGCTTTGTGGAAAAAATTTGCCTAAGGAATTGTGGGGTGAGGCCGTGTCTACAACCACCTACTTGTTGAATAGGTGTCCCACTAAGAAGCTAGAGAAACTCACACCGGAAGAGGCTTGGAGTGGCTTCAAACCAAATTTGAATCATTTGCGCGTTCTTGGATCGATTGCATATCGTCATGTACCAGACCAACTTCGGAAGAAATTGGATGATAAGGGTGAGAAGCTGATATTTGTAGGATATCACTCTACTGGAGGGTACAAGTTGTTTGATGGAAAAAATCGGAAGATCATCATAACCCGGGATGTGACTTTTGATGAAGTAAAAAATGCAGAAAATGCTGCAGTAACCGATTACCCAAATAGCAGTAATCGATTACTCACAGAAAATGCAGCAGTAACAGATTACCCTACTGGGAGTAATCGATTACACAGAGAAAAACAGCAGCAACAGTTTTTTGAAATCTATGATCCTGAGGCTTCCGACACCGCTGTACCAGAATCTACAGTAGTGCAAAATGATGTTGTAATAATGGTGGACCAGTGAGGCAAAGAGCCTTGCCTCATAAACTCCGAGATTATGAAAGATTGCAAGATAACGAAGTGAATAATGATGGTGATTTTGTTCATTTCACGCTTATGGCCGAATCTGAACCGGTAAATGAGGAAGAAGCCTTAAGTGATCCTAAGTGGATATGTGAAATGAAAGAGGAGCTGGAATCTATTGAGAAAAATGGTACTTGGGAGTTGGTCGATCTACCACTTGGAAAGAAACCGATAGGTGTGCGATGGGTCTATAAGGTTAAAGCAAATCCCAAAGGTGAAGTAATCAAGCACAAAGCTCGATTAGTGGCGAAGGGGTTCTTGCAACGAGAAGGTATAGACTATGAGGAGGTATTCGCATCGGTGGCTAGATTAGAGACTATTCGTTTGGTTGTTGGTATTGCGCATAGCAATAACTGGATGGTTTACCAAATGGATGTCAAATCTGCGTTTTTGAATGGTCCTCTTGTTGAGGAAGTCTATGTGGGGCAGCCACCCGGTTTCGTGATAAAAGATCAAGAGATGAAGTATTACAAGCTACACAAGGCGTTGTATGGTTTGAAACAGGCTCCAAGAGCTTGGAACAAACGTATTGACGGCTTTCTTATTGACATTGGTTTCAAACGATGTGTATCCGAACATGGAGTTTATGTGAGATTGGATACGAATGATGGTGTGATTATACTTTGCTTGTATGTTGATGATCTCTTGATTACGGGCAGCCATGTGTAGCGGGGTATTCGTTACCATTGGAGATATTGACTAAATCCAAGGTAAACCATACAAGTCGAGTCGCCACCGCACTTCTATTTATCCAAAGGAATGGTTAGAAAGCGAACAAAAACCTAATAGTTTTAACAAAAACTAGTAAAAGAAACAGAGATCTGGGTAAGGGGGTTGGTTATGCAATGGAAAGGTGTTAGGCACCCAAAACATCCTAGGTACTCCTAGGGAGCCCTTTTCATACTTGGTAAGGTTGTTGTTTTGTGAAAAAGAAAATTGTGCAAACATGATTGAAGAGATGGTAAGAGAATGTAAAAGTTATTTACATTTTGTGTTTGGATGGATAAACCCATTGCCTACGTACCATATTATAAAAAGATTAGGATCAAAACCTCGTAGTTCGGGGTAAAAATCTCAAAACAAATTGGTGAATTGATTGGTCCAAAAGCCTTAAGGTCTTTTGTTATCAAAGGGAGAAAACTCAACCTAAAACCACAAATCCACCATGCGAGGATAGCTTCAACATGCTAGTGAGGGGTTAACCCTATAATAAGCATGGAAGACTCATTGTCCATCACTAAGGATATAGGTGAGTATTACATCTACCACAAGGATAACTCAAACCAAATAGCTAAAGGGTATGGAAACTTTTGATTAAGAAGGTGGCCATTGGAACCACAAAAGGGAAATTTGAATGGGTTATATTTACCAATTAGAAGTATATACAAAAGTAGTCAAAGTTGACTTAAAAGATTCAATTCAAAATGAGTGTTATGAAAAGAAAGTTTGAAAATCAAAAGCATAAGGCTTAGGTTTCTAATGTTGAAAACAAAGGTTAAATGTTTGCACAAAAAGGGTTTTGGCTTGGGTTAGAGTGGAGAAATGAAGAAGAAGGGCTAAGTCCTAAGGAAAACAAAAAGATGAGGGATAAGAAATGAAACCACACTAGGAGTTCCTCTCTTGAGATCATATTGATGATCCAAGTGGCTCCCATCCTTTGGAATAAGCAAGCACAAAGTATAAGCAATCAAACAAGTCTCATAAGAGATCCTCAATGTATCTTGTATCTTCCATTTGGATGAACATGGTAATGATCTTCCAATTAAGCTAAAATGGAAACTCCTAGTTCAAGAGAACACACATCAAAAGTTCCATGGGGTAAAACACTCTCCTAACCAGAGACCAGGGAAACAACAAACTAATAGGGAGATTAAGACTCGAGCCTAATAGTTGTCATGCAACCAACATCCCTAAGTTGAAGTCTCTAACAAGAACTTAACTCACAAGTAAACAAACATCACACACTATATCCATACAAGAGGCTCAAACAATGGGTGGGCTTTAGTCAAGAGGGGTCATGTCAACCTCGACAAACAAGCCAAACTGTAAAGGGTAATCTGTAGCTCTTAACCACTAACATTGAACGTTAGGGTGAAGCTGATCAAATCGGTAATGAGGATGAGACCTCATGCTCTTAACCCTGGCCAGGGTGAGCTCATGACAAAGAAAGCATGGGGATCCAGAAAGTGGGATCCTTTTCCACTTGACAGACTCTGGACAAAGATCTGGGGCACATGTTCAGAAGCATCAGCACGTAGTGCGAGCATAAAGAACGACACACTGAATAACGGGGGATTGGCTACTAATCCCTTTTATCCGTCAATTACCTCTTCTCTTAGAGGTCTTACCAAATAGCACATGCCTCTCCTTGGAGGTCTTTGAGCACAATTTTAAACAAACACAAACAGAGCCTCTGAAGGAGGACTTGCCAACAAAATGCCTGCCAAAAAGGTGACAGGGCTTCCAGACTACATGAAGTAAGAAGCTAACTACCTGAGTGGTGTGTCAACCATAATCCAATGCTCAAGCAAGAGCTAAAGCAAGCAAGCAACTAAGGTACCTGTACAAAGACTAAACAGTTAGTACTTCAGTCATAAAACCAGCAGACAAGCAGTGAAACCCTCTAACAGTTACACAATTCAGTGCATAAGTGCCCTTGCACTCAAATGAGCTCATGAGTTCACCATATCAATTAAACCCTACAAAACAAACATAGGTTATAACTCAATTCATTTTGTATCTCACAAAGTGAGAACAAATCCAACCATCAATGATAAGTGTCCAAACCTGAAACACAAAACAAAGTTAGTTCATGTACAAAACCCTAGTACAAAGACAAGATTCAAAACCTAACCAAATAACCAAACCAGAACCCAATCTTCTACACATTACACCTTTAAACACTCCACAAAATGTCCTCAAAAGGACCAGCATCAAATCAATAACCAAATGCCTCAAATTGCCTATGCCATGCAATGACCAAAAATATGCACAAAATGAACTTCCAACTTAGAAAATTCATATCAAATCAGAGATGCATGCAATGACTTTGAGATTTTTCATATAAGTTCCTTATGCTATGAATGTTCAATATGCAAAAGATCAAATCCAGAATGATGCAAATGCTATGTGAACAAAAATGCACCAATTCAATGTCAAAAATGTGACACAAATTGTCACATTTTTCTCCATGTGTCAAAAATGATGATAACATGTGAGAAAAATTCCAAACCAGTGACCAAAAATTCATATTGTGTATGAATGTCAAGTATGCAAAAGATTGGATCAGAATGTTCAACATAGAGAATTTCACAACACATTGAATACAATATATCAATTTGGCACCACATGGATTCAAAAATTCACATATAAAAATCCAGACACCAACAATTCATGAAATTAACACCATAAAAAAGTAGACATCAATACAAAACTATGAAAAATAATTGGGACTCATTTGGATCATTTTTGTATTTTTTATGATTTAAACAAAACAAGCAAAATAATTGAATAATGCAATGGAAAAATGGAGGGAAATAAAATGTTCAAATCAAATCATAAAAAACAAAGGCCACACGATCTGGCGCGCACATGCATCAACGGCTCACATTTAAACTTATGAAACGCTGCGTTTCATTAAACACAATCATCAGCCCAATCATCAGTCAAGACACGCGTGGCCTGGTCAAAGGAATCGCATCCACTCATTCTTCCACACAGTGACACACATGGCATACACGAATGTAAAACCCTAGCACACGCAGACGCCTGAGCTACAGCTCCGGTCGTCTTCTCCGACGAACCAACGGTGGCTCCCACGGCGACGCCACCACAAATTTTTCAGAAATTCACAAGTCTGGTACCATTCGACTCGTCTTCTCACGCAGGTTCCAAATATGACCTCAATTCAACCTAATTCCTTCTAGATTTTACAGATCGAAGAGAAGAAGTTTTGAGATCCAAACTTTCAGTCAACATATCATCCTCAATTCTCACTCATTTTCAATTCTAAGCATATATTCGTGCTCTACTCAACGAGATCTACAGTTCTATATCATGAAAACAGCAAAAGGAGAGGACGAAAATTGAGTCACCTTGAAGTGAAGCTTTCTGTATACGCGATCTCTCAAGCTCTACTGCTCCAGATCATCTCCTATGAGCTTCCTTTGAAGCTTTGTGCATAAAGAACTGGTTGAAACCTCTTGAATCTACTTCAATTTCCAAATTCCATCACCATGCGAATGCTCTTGAAATGCTCGAAATCTTGATGAATTGCACCAAACAATGGATGATTCTTGATCAGTGAAGCATGAGGATCAAGAATATGCAAGAATATTTGAGGTTTGTGTGAAGAAAAATGCAAATCGAAGAGAGAGAATTTTGAGAGAATTCTTGAATTTTGATCTGAAATTGGTGGTTTTTTGCAGTTATGATTAGGGTTTTTCTATTTATATCCCTTGCTAATGACAATGATAATCATCTTTTCCATTTGCTAATCATGATTAGTGAGATATGAAGCCATTTGCAAAAAATGCAAAATGAGCTCATGTGGCCATAATACACGTGCTCAGCTCCATGCAATGGCTTTAATCCACTCAAGAACATCCAAGGGCCATGATTTGAAGATCAACTTGCTTGCATCTTAAGCCAAAAATGAATGGTGGATATTTACTTCAAAATGAACATGTGTGAAATAATGAACATTTGACCATGATCCTTTTGCACAATTGAGCCAAATGATGTCAATTTGAGATGCCTTGAACATGAGAAGCATTTTGCAAAAAGAATGGACCAATTTGAAGCATTACACCAAAAGTTATGCCATTTTGAATTTCCATGCACACTTTGTGATCAAATGACCATAACTCCTCAACCATTTATCATATGGACATGAATTAGGACTTTTTGGAAAGGGAATACAAAGATCTACAACTTTCATGTTCACCAAAAATCCATTTGAAACTTCTTTGACATTGACAAGTCAAGTTGAATGTGGACTAAAAACTTGCCAAATTTGGAAACTTTGAATTATAGGTCATTTTCCATTTTTAGTAACTTTTGCCATGACCTTTGAATCTTCAAGATGGATGTTTAGAATGATGAATAGACCCCATTTGAACATGATTGAGGTGTCTTAACTCATTTCCCCACCTCATAGCCCTCAGTTGACTGCACAGTTGACTTTTGGTCCTCAGATGACCTTGAAATGTCTTGATTAACTTGAGCCTCTACCACTTGGTGAAATTGCTTCAAAATGAAACCCTAGATCATGTAAGCTCCTTATAATAATCATGTGATCCTCAACCCAAGAAAATACCTCATCTCTTGCACAAAGGATCTTCTTGAAGCTCTTGACCTGGTGATTGCTTAAGCTACAAACAAAAGATGTTAGTGACATATTTTTGTGCTTTTGGTTAGTAAATAAAACAAGAAAAGCAATGATATACAATTCAAGCATGCTTGGTGATCTCAAACCACTCACAAGAGATCCCTACCCAAAGGGAAAGGGAGCCAAGATGCTCAATGATCCTTGAGGCTATGCAATGCAATGTTATGATGCCATGAGGGATCTTAGGGACAAAATTGGGGTCTTACAGATGCCCCTATTTAAGGTCATTCTAGTCGGAGAAGTGAAGGTTAAAATCTTCCTCTCGATGAGGTAGAATGGGCTTAAATAATAACAAAGAGACAAATTTTGGTCCCTAAGAGACCTCATAATGCAAATGTATGTATGCAAAACAAACAAACTCTATGGGGATATGTGTCCACAAAGAAGAAAAGACATCCAGAGAAATTGACAATCCATAGGAGTAATACACTTACTAGGGATAGAGACTCTGGGGACTCTCATAGGGATAAGAAGAAGAATAAAAAAAATGCGTGAGCAGGTCACAACTTGAAACTTGGGGAACAGAATCCCAAAGGGAGTAAACCCAATGGAAGGACATCGAGCTGACTCGAAGGTGCATGTGTTGGGGAATATGCCAACACAGCAAAAGGCGATCCACAACAGATACCTCGCTGGGGATGTCTAAAAAGACTCTCCTGGGGAAGCAGCGGGATGAGGTGTTACCGGTTACTGGGTAACAAGCTCAATGAGACATGTGATCTGATCACCGGTATAAGGGTGAGAGAACAACAAGCTCGGGAAGAATGAATATCTAAGACCGGTATAAGGGTGAGAGATATCAATCAACCAAATCATCTGAGGAAGACCTAAAAGGTATATCTCAACTCAGGAAAATCTGACTCCACAGGGGACCAAAGTCATAATAGGGAGCACAAGGAAGGAACACCAGGGATACCGGTTACTGGGCATATAATAGGTGACCAACCAAAGCATGAATTGGGGAATATTCCCAAAACACTCATCATCCAAAAAGAGGGCAGAACGCAAACTCGATTATGGGATGGACATTCGATTCCAAAACAGGGATATGAATCTTACTCGACTGGGGAAGAACAAAAGGCTTCGACCAAAGAGTGCATGAGATATATTATCTATTACCGTCGGAACGTAGATAATATACTCGCATGGAAGATTATCCACAACCAGTTACTGGGCTAATAAAGGATAAATCGACCGACAGAGAAAGGCATCGGGATACCAAAACTAGGTATATAATGATGACCAAACAAGGGGAGCAACAAACATCACCGGCAAACGGTAAATGAAAGAGGACCCGCTGGGGATAAAATTGCTTAATCAGAGCAATTATCCAAAAGAAGGAGGGAATATCAATACCGAATATTGGATAATGATAACCGTCAAAGAGGGGATTACATCTACCGGATACTGGGTAGAAAACCACGGGAGAGTAACCGTCATCAACTAGGATGAACAACAATGGTTAACTCTGCAAAGGGGGGGAAAATAGGGTTTACAACTACCGGTATAAGGGTAGAAAACCACAAACTCCACTGAGGATAGGGTGAATAATTATTGATTATTGAGCAATTATTCATTTACCACAGGGAAACACCAGAGACAGTCACAAGAGGCCAATTTAGGATCAAACCAAAAAGCCAAACTGAATCGAGACTCATCCTAATGAGGATATAACTCAATAGGGGAACCCATCCCAATATATGTGTTGGTAGGAAACAAAAACAACCGTCGTCTACGAGGATATAACTCAGTGGGGAATATGGCCGGAAAGATAAACACTTTCTACTTAAAGGGGCTGACTCTATATTGAGGGATCAGACACCGACATCTGCTTGGGAAATGTATTACTAACTAGCAGAGGATAACAAACAATAGATATATGGCAAAAAATGCAATATGAATATCCAAATGTTTGAAAGTTATATGCATATATGCGTGATTTATGTATGAGGAATGCTGACAAACAGACATTCTAACACAAACAGCTCCAAAGGAAAAGGCACACAGCCGTCCGGTACTACATCTCGAGGGAGGAAGCCCAGAATTCCAATGGAGAGTATCCAATCTGCCGGGGAATCAGAGATACCAGGAAATCACAAAATCTCTGGGGGATGAATCATCAGTCAATCCGGCTGGGGAAAAAAAGTTCATTGCACAGGCAAAAACTGCCACAAAAGCAACTCTACTGGGGAATCCATCTGAGGGATATAAGAGGAATCTGGTGATCCGACACCAAGTACCAAACTCACCAAGGAGATCACACCTGTTGAGGATAAAAGATCGCTCTTCCGCTGAAGGGGAGAGTGGTGAACATCTCAACAGGCATACCACTCGGGGATGAACCATAAAAGGGGCTCCAGATGAAGAAGATACAATCATGCCAGGGATATGAACAAATGTCTTACCCTGTTGGGGACCATACCACCCTTGGGAGAGCACTGAAGATCTCCTAAGTATCCTTTTGTCATTGTGAATGTTCACCTTGTTTAAAAAACAAGTTATGAAAAATTCATTTATTTAAAACAATGATATTTTCTCAATTAAAAAATGCAAAACATTTGTTGAAACAGAAACAAATAAGAGTGCAAATAATTGGATAAAAGGCTCAAATTCGTTTGATGGAATGGTAGCCTGCAAATGGCAAGACCCCATAGATCTTTACAAATTTGAAATTGGTGATATATATTGGAAAAGGGCTACATTGAACATAATGTCCATTTCTCCACCAATTCTGAATTCGATGTATTCGAAGCTTTGGTTGACGACGAATGAACACGAATCTCTGATGGATGACAGTTGTAGAACACACTCTTGTCAGGATGCAGTTACTTGCCAAATCCCTAATTTTTGCCTAGATTGCCCCAGGATGAGGTACTCAATCTAGCAGGATGAATATATTCATTTTTTATGTCTCTAACTTTTGCCTGGATCCCCCTTTCGGGTTTTCAATCCACCGAGACGCTCATTTTTGCCTAAGCCGCCCTTTCGGGTTTTCAACTTAGCGAGCTATTCTGTTTTTATTTTTAGGCGAAGTATTTCTTGACTGCATCTGAATTCACAGGACGAGTGAAATCCTCCCCATCCATAGTTGTAAGTATCAAAGCACCGCCTGAAAAGGCTCTCTTAACAACATATGGACCTTCATGGTTTGGAGTCCACTTGCCCCTGGAATCGGGCGCAAAAGACAAGACCTTCTTGAGCACGAGGTCACCTTCTCGGAACACACGAGGCTTGACCTTCTTATCAAAAGCCTTCTTCATTCTCTGCTGATACAATTGACCATGGCACATGGCAGTCAATCTCTTCTCTTCTATCAAATTCAGCTGGTCATAGCGACTCTGAACCCATTCAGCATCAGTCAACTTGGCCTCCATCAAGACTCTCATTGATGGGATCTCCACCTCTACTGGGAGTACGGCCTTCATGCCATACACAAGAGAGAAAGGGGTTGCCCCTGTTGAAGTGCGGACAGATGTACGATATCCATGCAAAGCAAATGGCAGTATCTCATGCCAATCTTTGTACGTAGCAACCATCTTTTGGATAATTTTCTTGATATTCTTATTAGCAGCTTCAACAACCCCATTCATCTTGGGTCTATAAGGAGAAGAATAATGGTGTGCAATCTTGAACTCACTACACAACTCTTTCATCATTTTGTTGTTCAAGTTAGATCCATTATCAGTAATAATCTTATCTGACACATCATAACGGCATATGAGCTGATTCTTGATAAACTTCACGACCACCTGCCTGGTCACATTTGCATATGATGCCGCTTCAACCCACTTAGTGAAGTAATCAATTGCTACGAGAATAAACCTGTGTCCATTGGACGCTTTCGGCTCAATCATGCCAATCATGTCAATTCCCCACATAGAGAAAGGCCATGGTGATGAAATTACATTCAGAAGTGTCGGGGGAATATGAATCTTATCCGCATAAATCTGACACTTATGGCATTTCTTCACATGTTTGCAGCAGTCAGACTCCATTGTCAGCCAATAGTAGTCTGCTCTCAACATCTTTCTAGCCATGGCATGTCCATTGGAATGGGTACCAAATGAACCTTCATGGACCTCAGTCATCAACAGGTCTGCTTCGTGTCTATCCACGCATCTGAGCAGAACCATGTCAAAAATTCTCTTATAAAGCACTTCGCCATTGAGGTAGAAACTGCCTGACAATCTTCTCAAAGTCTTCCTATATTTCACAGATGCCCCAGGCAGATAAATCTGGCTCTGAAGAAAGCACTTGATATCATAATACCATGGCTTATCATCTTTCACTTCTTCAACTGCAAATACATGAGCTGGTCTATCCAAGCGCATCACGGTGATATTGGGAACTTCATTCCATAGTTTGACCACAATTATGGAAGCAAGTGTAGCAAGAGCATCTGCCATCCGATTCTCATCTCAAGGAATATGGTGAAAGTCAACCTCAGTAAAGAACGTTGAAATCCTCCTCGCATAATCTCTGTAGGGAATGAGACCAGGCTGATTCGTTTCCCATTCACCCTTAATCTGATTGACAACGAGGGCCGAATCACCATAAACATCAAGATACTTGATCCTTAGATCGATGCATTCTTCCAATCCCATAATACAGGCCTCGTACTCAGCCATATTATTCGTGCATTTGAAAGTTAGCCTTACTGTAAAAGGAATATGTGTGCCCTGAGGAGTAATAATCACTGCCCCAATACCATTTCCATACTGATTTACAGCGCCATCAAATACCATACTCCATCTGGAACCAGGCTCTGGCCCTTCGTCGAGTGTAGGCTCATCACAATCTTTCATCTTCAAATACAGAATCTCCTCATCTGGGAAGTCATATTGAACTGACTGAAAATCCTCAATAGGCTGATGTGCCAAGTGGTCAGCCAAGATACTACCTTTAATAGCCTTCTGAGCTCGATACTCAATATCATACTCAGATAACAACATCTGCCAACGGGCAATCCTCCCAGTTAAAGCAGGCTTCTCAAATATGTACTTGATTGGATCCATTCTGGATATCAACCAAGTTGTATGATTTATCATATACTGGCGTAAACGCTTAGCGGCCCAAGCCAAAGCACAACATGTCTTCTCAAGCATTGAGTACCGAGACTCACAATCAGTAAACTTCTTACTCAGGTAGTAAATAGCATACTCTTTCTTCCCTGATCCGTCTTGCTGACCAAGTACACAACCCATCGAGTCTTCAAGAACTGTCAGATACATGATCAAAGGTCTTCCTTCTACAGGCGGAGACAGGATTGAAGGTTCAGACATATACTCTTTGATACTATTGAAAGCTTTCTGGAAATCCTCGGTCCAATCATGGGACTGATCTTTCTGGAGGAGCTTGAATATCGGTGCACATGTGGCAGTCATGTGGGATATGAATCTGGAAATATAATTCAAGCGGCCAAGAAAACCTCAGACTTGCTTCTCAGTTTTGGGCGCAGGCATCTCTTGTATTGCTTTGACCTTTGCAGGATCAACCTCAATACCTCTTTCACTGACAACAAAGCCCAATAACTTGCCAGAACGGACTCCAAATGTACACTTGTTGGGATTCAGACGAAGCTTGTACTTCCTCAAACGCAGAAAAAGCTTCAACAAGTGCTCTACATGTTCCACTTCCGTTCTCGACTTAGCAATCATATCATCAACATATACCTCAATCTCCTTGTGCATCATATCATGAAACAAGGTGGTCATAGCTCGTTGATACGTGGCTCCGGCGTTCTTCAAACCGAAGGGCATCACTCGATAACAGAATGTTCCCCAAGGTGTGATGAATGTTGTCTTCTCCATATCCTCGGGTGCCATCTTAATCTGATTATATCCGGAAAATCCATCCATAAATGAGAAGACTTTGAATTTAGCTGTATTGTCTATTAACATATCAATATGTGGTAGAGGGAAATCATCTTTCGGACTAGCTTTATTCAAATCTCTATAGTCCACACACATCCGGACTTTTCCATCTTTCTTAGGCACGGGCACAATATTGGCCACCCATTGAAGATATGTAGAAGTCACCAGAAACCCCGCATCAATTTGCTTCTGAACTTCCTCTTTGATCTTCACTGCCATATCAGGATGAGTTCTTCTGAGCTTCTGCTTCACAGGCACGCACTCAGGCTTCAAGGGTAGGAAATGTTGCACAATATTTGTATCTAGACCCGGCATGTCTTCATACGACCAAGCAAAGATATCGACATATTCTCGTAGCAAATCAATCAACCCCTTCTTAACAGATTCTTCAAGGAGTGCCCCAATCTCCACTTCTCGCACACAATCCTCAGACCCCAAGTTGACTATTTCCAGATTCTCAAGATGCGGCTGGATGATATTCTCTTCATGCTCAAGTAGACGGGTAATCTCGTCAGGAATCTCTTCAACATCATTTTCCTCTGCCTCAAATACAGGGAATTCAAAATTGGGAGATGGTGTTGGGTCATTATGTTCAATGGGTTTAATCAACCTGCATAATGATTTTGGATATGAAAAGCTTTTAGAAATCAAACAAGGCAAATCATTATGCAGATGAAAAGATTGATTTTATTCTATTTTTAGGGTTTTATGTGATCACCAATTTCATGCAAAAAGCAAAAAGGGAAAATAATTGGAAAAACAAACATTTAGCATGAATTTATTGAATGAAAATATCATTATATTTATGTTGCCAACAATGTCATCATTTCTCCTTTTGGCATGGGAGAAGGGTTTTTTAAACAAAGTGATCATTACGTTGACTTGTGGATAACTGTAGGAATATCCACAGCGACCCAATTGTTGCAGATCCCTCCAGGGATGATGAAATTGCCAGAGTCCTCTGCATCTTCTTCCAAAACAGCAGCAACTTCTTCCTCCTGACCAGTGTGGATAAAACCTCTACTCTTGAACAACCCTTTCTCATTGAAAACCTCAGAAGAAAAGCCTATGCCAGCCCGAGACTTATTGTCTTCCAGCTCAATCATTTTTCCTAGACCAGCAATTGCACCACACTCAATGGCCAACTTCGCATCTTTGTAGGAAGCAAATGAAGGAGTTCTCTTCTCAACAGGCTCAGCTATAGATAAAGCTTGGAAAGGAGTTCCAACTTCATCCTCAGCATCTATGTACGAGAAGGAAGACAAGTGGCTAACCAGGAGAGCCTTTTCTCCCCCTACCACCACCAGTTTCTTATTCTTCACAAATTTCAGCTTCTGGTGTAGGGTGGATGTCACAGCGCCCGCCTCGTGAATCCATGGTCTGCCTAGAAGACAGCTGTACGATGGGTGAATGTCCATAACCTGGAAGGTAATTTGGAAATCACTTGGTCCAATCTTGATTGGGAGATCAACTTCCCCAATCACAGTCTTACGCGACCCATCAAAAGCTTTCACAACTACTCCACTCTGCCTCATGGGAGGCCCTTGATAAGACAGTTTTGAGAGAGTGGTTTTTGGCAATACATTCAGGGATGACCCAGTGTCCACCAGCACATTGGACATGGCGTCGTCTCTACAATTCATGGATATGTGTAGATCCAAGTTGTGGTCTCTTCCCTCCTCAGGGAGATCAGAGTCACAGAAACTCAAATTGTTACAAGCAGTAATGTTTGCAACAATGCTATCGAACTGTTCTATTGTGACATCATGATCTACATATGCCACATCCAAAACTTTCTACAGAGCCTCTCTATGTGGTTCTGAATTCAGGAGTAATGATAACACGGATATTTTGGATGGCGTTTGTAGAAGCTGGCTTAATGATCAGGGTAGGAGAGACCTTCTGCTTGCTACCATCATACTTAACGATAACAGGCTCGAGCATCCAGGAATGATTCCATCAAAGCACTCAGTCTGGCGACTTCTTCTTTGAGTTCACGGTTCTCTTGTTCTAGATGATCCATCAGTCTTGAAGAGTTGGCTCTAGTGTAGTACCGGTGAGTCATCTTGTCTTGAAAATAAATGAAGAGCACAGAGTTAGACCATAGGACCAGAAACCGGGAACCAAAACCTGCTTATGCATATGATGCATGCAATGCTTGTGCATATGATTTGTTCTTATTTCAAAGGAACTCTAGGGTTTTATTTGCAAATTTTGGAAATATTAACTGTTTATCACATATGGAAATATCTCATCAAATAATATCAAGGAAAAGAAATACAGCATTTGTCAATTATATACAAGAGAAAAGGAAAATAATCATCCTATGGATCCCTAGGAACAATCATCTAAAGCTTGGGACACAGGAAGATAGGATGCGCGAAGTCTCTTCACCTCCTTCTCATAAGCTGCCTCCATATCTGCCTTTTCCTTGGCGATTCGGTCATACTTCCTCTTCCAAAACTTGGAAGACTGAGGAAGTAGATAAGTCCATGCATCATTAGGATCATCAATAACCTGATGCTCGAGGAACTCTATCAAAGCATCTTTCTCCTTAATCTGCTGAAGCAACTCTTCCCTTTCACGGATCCAGGCACGTGATAGGTCTTCGTCTCTCAACTCCTCTACTCCTTGGTTAGGGAGGGTTGAAGGCCCAGCCACAACCAACGGTGTAGGTCTCGGATATTCGTAAGGCATGAGATACTCAGATGCTCTCTTCCTTACCCAAACAGTGTAAGGCTCCATAGCAACACAATTCTTAGGACCCAACTCCTTCCTTCCTTTCTTATGAACCTTGCACCAAGCGCAAACCATTCTAGCTTTCAGGCCTTGGGGATCTTTACCCTCCTGAAAGAACACACCCTCTAACAGAATGTTATTAGGTTTATCCTTTAGGGGGAACCCAAGCTGACGACGTGCTAAAACAGGGTTGTAGTTATTCCCACCACATGTACCAAGAAGAGGTACATTGGAGAATTCACCACAAGAGTCAATAATCTGCACACCATCATACACACGGTTATACCAAGAGATATCATCATTAGTGAGAGACATAAGTCTCGTGGACCACCGTAGACATCCCTTATTCTCCTTGAAAGCGACCGTCTGAGGCAAGTGAGAAATAAACCACATATACAACAGAGGAAAACAACACACAATGGCACCACCACCCTTTGCATTCCTCATATGCAAAGAGAAATAGGTATCACCCAACAGAGTCAGAACGGGATTAAGAGCGGAGAAGATCCTAATAGCGTTCACATCCACAAACTTGTCGATGTTGGGGAACAATACCAACCCATATATGAGAAGTACAAATATGGCTTCAAAGGCATCCTCACTCATGGCCTTCCCATAAACAGTAGCTTGAGCAATGAGGAACTCAGAAGGGAGACCTTGAATTCCACCTTTGGTAGTCATATGAGCACCAACCAGAGATTCATCTATGTGCAACATGTCAGCTATCTCTTGAGAAGTAGGAATACTCTCCAAGCCACTAAACAGCAACTGGTCTAGAATAGGTATACCCACGAGATAAGCATACTCCTCAAGGGTAGGCAAAAGCTGGAAGTCCGGAAACGTGAAGCAACGGTATAAGGGATCATAAAACTGCACCAATACACTCATCAACCCTTCATCCACCTGAGTAGTCAGAAAAGGAAAAAGCTTCCCAAAGCGAGCCTTGAAACCCAAGGGATCTAATACATAGGATGTCAGATTCCTTAACTCTTTCAAATCTGGCTGTCTGAAGCTGTACTTCTTTGTATTCCTTCTTTGTCTTTCCATGTCTAAAAATTTTGCAAATAAACCCCTTAAGTTCCTTGAAAATTCTTTTATTATTGATGATATGGATGCAAATGAGTGCATGAATGCATGAATGCAACAATCACACTCAAGGATCAAGCAAAGCACACCAAACAAAGGTCATGGGATGGATCATATCATCCTTAATATCAATCATCCATTTTGGTGGATTATGGTTTACACCTTATCAACACCCAAGTTCCATTGATATTAAGGATACATGAACGGATCAACCATGAATCAAGGGTTTGTTGCAAGTCACGAGCATGGAGTTTTGGGTTAAGAACCATCCAAAGGGAATGTACTAGGGTTTAAACCTGCCAAACATGTTATACAAGAGGTTCCCATAGTCATCATCCCATCTTTCGGATATTATCGGAGAAATGACTACTAGTATTCCAAAAATATTCTCAAGAGAGACTCTTATGAGTGTAGTATCGCGTAACAATCGTATCAAATCTTACATTTGAACGACCTTCGCACTACCTCCTAAGCATAGGCCAAGATGGGTTTGGTAAACTAAGGTCCTTGGCTTCTAAGGTCTATATTGGAAAGAGTAATGTCTAACCACAACTTACTTGTGTGACATTATTGATCCCAACATGACCTCCACCAAGTGAATGGACTTACAAGTCAACTTGCTAAGGAATAACTCCACACAAGTCAACAAGACTATGCCATTCTCCTATCCTAAGTGCACTCGAGTCCGGGTATAGAACTCATCTCACAAAGATCACCAAGCATACAAGGAATTAATATCAAGCAAATCAATCATTACATATAATACAGTAATCCCAAATTGCACAAAAATATGTCACAAAACAATACAATACAACAAGCATGAAAAGTTGGCAAAACCCACTAGGCAAGTCCCCAGCAGAGTCGCCACTTTTCTGTAGCGGGGTATTCGTTACCATTGGAGATATTAACTAAAACCAAGGTAAATCATACAAGTCGAGTCGCCACCGCACTTCTATTTATCCAAATGAATGGTTAGAAAGCGAACAAAAACCTAATAGTTTTAACAAAAACTAGTAAAAGAAACAGAGATCTGGGTAAGGGGGTTGGTTATGCAATGGGAAGGTGTTAGGCACCCAAAACATCCTAGGTACTCCTAGGGAGCCCTTTTCATACTTGGTAAGGTTGTTGTTTTGTGAAAAATTTTGTTTGTGCAAACATGATTGAAGAGATGAGAAGAGAATGTACAAGTTATTTACATTTTGTGTTTGGATGGATAAACCCATTGCCTACGTACCATCTTATAAAAAGATTAGGATCAAAACCTCGTAGTTTGGGGTAAAAATCTCAAAACAAATTGGTGAATTGATTGGTCCAAAAGCCTTAAGGTCTTTTGTTATCAAAGGGAGAAAACTCAACCTAAAACCACAAATCCACCTGTAACACCTCAAAATTTGCCCTCCTCTTCCTGAGACTAGTTTGACACATTGCATTTCATATTTTAGGGCATTAGGTATTGCATTTTGCATATCATATGAAAATAAGAAGATCATCCTCCAAGGTCTTTTCAAAAGATGGAGAAGTTACATGATTCAAGCCTGAGGGTCTCTATGAATTGATTATCAACCATCTGAGGGTATGAGCTTCAATTAGGGTTTCTTGATTCTTCAAAGGTCTTGAGCATCATCTTGTTTGCAAGGATATATTACCATCATCATGGTTCTGTCATCATCAAGGGTTTCATAGTTCATTCTCAAGTTCCTTTGGATTAGGGTTGTGACTTCTGGTCAACCTTAATCAATGCCATTCTTCCAACTAGGGTTTCTCAAAGAGATGAGGTATTTTCTTGGGATAAAGATCACATGATTGTTTTAAGGAGCTTACATGAGCTAGGGTTTCATTTTTGAGCAATTTCCCCAAGTGGTAGAGGCTCAAGTGGATCAAGGCATTTCAAGGTCATCTGAGGACCAAAAAGTCAACTGTGCAGTCAACTGAGGGCTATGAGGTGGGGAAATGAGTTGATACACCTCAATCATGTTCAAATAGGGGTCCATTCATCATTTTAAACATTCATCTTGAAGATTCAAAGGTCATGGCAAAAGTTACTAAAAATGGAAAGTGACCTATAATTCAAAGTTTCAAAAAATGGCAAGTTTTTAGTCTACCTTCAACTTGACTTTTCAATATCAAAGAAGTTTCAAATGGATTTTTGGTGAACATGAAAGTTGTAGATCTTTGTCTCCCCTTTCCAAAAAGTCCTAATTCATGTCCATATAATGAATGGTTGAGAAGTTATGGTCATTTGATCACAAGGTGTGCATGGAAATTCAAAATGGCATAACTTTTGATACAATGCTTCAAATTAGTTCATTATTTTTGCAAAGTACTTCTCATGTTCAAGACATCTCAAAATGAGCTTTGCCATGCATGGGAAAAGTGTGTATGCTCATTATTTCACACATGTTCAAATTAAAGTGAATCTTCACCATTCATTTTTGGCTTAAGATACAAGCAAAATAACACTTCAATCTTGACCCTTGGATGTCCATAAGTGAATTAGAAGCCATGCATGGGATGTCTTACGTGCATTATGGCCATGAAGTGTCAATTTTCATTTTTTGCAAATGGTTTAAGAATTCACTAATCATGATTAATGGATGGTTAAGTCGATTTTCAGTGTGATTAGCATGAAGTATAAATACCAAAACCCTAGCCATAACTGCCATAACTAACTTTTGAGATCAAAATTCAAGAAACTCTCCAAATTTTCTCTCTCTTCGAATTTCCATTTTTCTCCACATAAACCTCAAATATTCTTGCATATTCATGATCCTCATCCTTCACTGATCAAGAATCATCATTGGTTTGGAGCTATATCTCAAGAATTCAAGCAGTGCAAGAGCAATCTCATGTTAATGGATTTTGGAAATTGAAGTAGATCCAAGGAGTTTCATCCAATTCTTTTTGCACAAAGCTTCAAGAGAAGTTCAAAGGAGTAGATCTGGAGCATATGAGCTTGAGAGGACGCGAATTCAGAGATCTCCATTTCAGGTGAGTTGAAATTCACTTCCTCCTTTTGCTGATTTTAAGTTATAGATTGGTAGATCGTGTAGTGTAGGTCATGGATATGTGTTTAGATTTGAAAATGAGTGAGAATTGAGTATGATATGGTGAATGTAAGTTTAGATCTAGAAAATTCTTCTCTTCGATTTGCAAAATTCAGGAAGAATTAGGATGAACTAAGTGCATATTTGGAATCCTCGTGGAGAGACGGTTCGAATGGTATAAGCCTAATGAATTTCTGGAAATTTGTGTGGTGGCGCCGCCGTGGGAGCCACCGTTGGTTCGTCGGAGAAGACGACCAGAGCAGAGCTCCGGCGTCTGCATATTGCTAGGGTTTTCTGCTGACTGTGTGCTGCGTGGCTCATGCGTGGACAATTGATTGGACACGGTTCCTTTGACCAAAGCCATGCAAGCGTGGAACGATGACTGAGCGTGTGACTGGGTGCTGAGTCAATAAATGAAACGCATCGTTTCATTGTTTTGAATGCGAGCCATGGATCTCACAAGCGCGCCATATCCAACGGTTCAGGATTTTTCTGATTTATTTGAATAATATTATTTCCCTCCATTTTCCATGCATATTTCAATTCTTTTAGTCATTTTTACAAAATTCATAAAAAATGCAAAAATAGTCCAAATGAATCCCATTTTTTTTCATAGTTTTGTATGGATGTCTACTTTTTTATGGTGCTGAATTCATGAATTGTTGATGGCTGGATTTTTATTTGTGAATTTTTGAATTGATGTTGTGTTAATTGGACCTATTACATTCAATGCTTTGTGAAATCCTCATCTTTGAGCCATCTGATCCAATCTTTTGCATGCTTGACATTCATACACAATATGAATTTTTGGTCATTGGTTTGGAATTTTTCTCATATGTTATCATCATTTTTGACACATGGAGATAAATGTGACAATTTGTGTCACATTTTTGACATTGAATTGATGCATTTTTGTTCACATGGCATTTGAATCATTCTGGATTTGAATTTTTGCATGTTGAACATTCATGGCATAGGAAACTTGTACACAAAATCCCAAGGGCATTGCATGCATTTCTGATTTGATTTGAATTTTCTAAGTTGGAAGTACATTTGTGTGCATGTTTTTGGTCATTTCATGGCATAGGCAATTTGAGGCATTTGATTATTGATTTGATGATGGTCCTTTTGAGGAAATTTAGTGGAGTGTTGGAAGATGTAATGTGTAGAAGGATGAGTCCTGGTTTGGTCATTTCGTTAGGTTTTGAATTTGGCCTTTGCACTAGGGTTTTGTTGTGTTAAGTTTTGTACATGAACTAACTTATTTTTGTGTTTCAGGTTTGAGTACTCATCATTGATGATTGGGTCTGGTTCTCACCTTGTGAGATAAAAATGCTTTGAGTTTCTAACCTATGCTTGTTTTGTAGGGTTTTAATTGATGTGTTGAAGTCATGAGTTTGTTTGAGTGCCAGAGCACTTATGCATTGCATTGTGTAACTGTTGGAGAGTTTCACTGCTTGTTTTCTGGTTTTACAACTGAAGTACTAACTGTTAGGACTTTGTACAGGTACCTTAGTTGCTTTCTTGCTTTTGCTCTTGCTTGAGCATTGGATTATGGTTGACACACCACTCAGGTAGGTAGCTTCTTACTTCATGTAGTCTGGAAGCCCTGTCACCTTTTTGGCAGGCATTTTGCTGGCAAGTCCTCCTTCAGAGGCTCTGTTTGTGTTTGTTTACAATTGTGCCCAAAGACCTCCAAGGAGAGGCATGTGTTATACTTGATAAGACCTCCAAGAGATGAGGCAATTGACGGATAAAAGGGATTAGTAGCCAATCCCCCGTTATTCAGTGTGTCGTTCTTTATGCTCGCACTACGTGCTGATGCTTCTGAACATGTACCCCAGATCTTTGTTCAGAGTCTGTCAAGTGGAATAGGATCCCACTTTCTGGATCCCCACGCTTTCTATGTCATGAGCTCACCTTGGCCAGGGTTAAGATCTATGAGGTCTCATCCTCATTACCATTTTGATCTGCTCACCCTGACGTTCAATGTCAGTGGTTAAGAGCCCAGTTGATTACCCTTACAGTTTGGCTTGTTTGTCGAGGTTGATTTGACCCCTCTTGACTAAAGCCCACCCATTGTTTGGGCCTCTTGTATGGATATAGTGTGTGATGCTTGTTCACTTGTGCTGGTGTGTTTATCTGCTTTCCTCTTCTCATCTCCATTTCTGTAGGAGTTGTATGATTGATTGCTGAGGAAGTTGAATGCATGTTAGAGACCTTAACTTAGGGATATTGATTGCATGACAACTACTAGGCTCGAGTCTTAGTCTCCCTATTAGTTGGTTGTCTCCCAGGTCTCTGGTTAGGAGAGTGTTTTACCCCTGTTAAGGGGAACTACGTCGCCCTGATTCTCATACCAGATGAGATACGTAGGCAGGAGGTTGTGAGCAATCTCTCCAGACACCCTTTGTTTTTGTGTGTGTTCACCCTTTTGTTTTGTTCGTGTGTGTTCATCATTTTCTTTGAGTCTTTGTTTGTTCACCCCTTATTTGTTTCCTTTGGTGTGAGTACCCGTGGGTTTAGCACGTGTGTGTGTTGCACATTCATATATTGGGGTTCATCTCGGGATTTCTTCAGCTATCATTTGGGGTTCATATTGGGGTTCACCTGTATTATTTGGGGTTCATATTGGGGTTCACCTGTATTATTTGGGGTTCATATTGGGGTTCACATATATTGACATGGGGTTCACATATACTTATTTGGGGTTCATCTTCGGGGTTCATTTGTGACGGTTGTCACTCACTTGGGGTTCATTTGGGGTTCATTTATGACGGTTGTCACTCATTTGAGGTTCATTTGTGGTGATTGGTTATACATATTGGGGGTTTATTCTGGATATCTGGTTACTTTGTTGGGGTTCATTCTGATAACCTTTTTCTTTGGTGTTCACTGGTTAGCGTGTGTTATTGTTGGGAGTCGGGTGTAAGTCCATGTATTGGCATTCTGTTTCCTTTTTGTTATTGTTGGGAGTCGGGTGTAAGTCCATGTATTGGCATTCCGTTTCCTTTTGGATGTTTCTTTTGATGTCTCAGCGTCCCTTTTTGGTATCTTGTTGCGGCGTGCGTTAGCCGAGCTACGAGTGCTCTGATTCTCCTCTGGATAGAGAAGATACGTAGGCATAGGATGCGATGTCCTAGCGAGCATGTCTCCCTTTCCCCGAACTACATTGACTCTGATGTTTGTTTCTGACAAACTACGTAGGCCCAGGATGCGACATCCTGCCGAGTCCACTTCCTCCGTTTTCTTTCTTTTATCCACCTGTTTATTGTTCCAGTTTGTGCGGTTTCTTTGAGAAATTTATTAGCAACCCTTTTCCTATTCTTTGAGCTATCTTTTGAGCGTGGATCCCGTCGAGTACGGCGGACGTGAGGGGTGCTAACACCTTCCCCTTGCGTAACCGACTCCCGTACCTTGTAATCTCTGGTCGTTAGACCTTTCCTTTCCCTTTCTTAGGTTAGTCCTGCGCTCCCTTTCCGTCATAGGATGAATAACGTCGGTGGCGGCTCTGTATTTTTTCCGCCGGTTGTTTTTCGCGTTGCGACAGCTGGCGACTCTGCTGGAGATTGAAGTTGACCTCTTGCTGGTCCATCTTCCCTAAGCAAGTCAATCCTAGCGCTCTCTAGCATAGTTTTTAGGGTAGTTTGGGTTGCTTTTACTGCTTATTTATTGCATTTGTGATTATTATATTGTGATTGTATATATTTGCATATATGTTTGCATGCATCATATTATCACTGTGCTGGATTCTGGACAGATGTGGTTCCTCTGATTTGGGGGTGGGTGTTCTGAGTGGGGCTAAAACCCAGGCCCGAGTATACACCTAGGATTAGCGTGGTCTCATGTCTCTGCTTATGTTGGATCAACATGATGTTGAGACGTGACATACCACAGCCGGACGAGGTTCTTTTGAGAGAAGCTCTTCCTTGTGGAGTTTCCACTATGGTTGGGTTATCTCTCTTTTGAGCTGTTGACTTCGGTGACCGTTCTTTCCCGGATATTTGGTTTAGATGACCTTATGAGAGTTGCACGGCACACCTGAAAGGGCAAACCCATTGAGTATCTCATCCGATTGTCGAGACCGATTATCCGCCTTAGGATGACCTTATTAGAATTCACCTGTGAGGGGAGGGTTTGGTTCCTACAGGTACAGGTTCTGTTGGTGACTCTTGGATGGTGACTTTGGATCGGTCCGTGATTTGGTTCTATTTATAAGTTGGATTTATGGATATTTATTTCTAACACGCCGGAGTTCTGTCCGTGGTTTTTATCAGCAGGTTCCGTTTATTTCGGATCCCCGGGTTGGATTTGGGGTTACTTAGTCAGAGGATTTTGTTGCTATTCGTTCAGTGATTGTCCTGTGATGATGGTGATGTATCCTCTGGCTCCGTTTATTTCGGAACCCCCCGAGTCGGATTTGTGGTTACTTAATCCCTCAGATGGTTGTGATCAGTTCTGAGACCGGAATCCAGTACAGTTGATGTTCAGATGACTTGGAGGATGGCACTATGAATCGCATTCATGCATCTGCATCATTCCCATTTTGCATTTAGCCGCATCTAACTCATGTTTATCCATATGCAGGGTACATTCTTGATTTAGATCCTGGTTGAGAGACATCATTGTTCCAAGTATGAGGGCCGACTTAAAAGATGATGTTGTCTACAGTTTCTTTGATCCAGAGATTAGCGTGTTGAATGATATGATAGCATTGATTACGCCTGACCATGTGGGGATGTTCCGTGAGGCTTATGGAAGTATTTGAAGATGGTTTTCCGGCTCACAGATGAGGATAGGAGTGTCATCCATACTCTTCTCCAGTTTTATGATCCAGGTTTGAGATGTTTTGTATTCCCAGACTATTTGTTGGGACCTTTGATGGAGGATTATGCTAGTATTCTGGGCATTCGGGTCAGAAACCAGATTCCTTTTTATGTTAATAAGGAAGAACCTGACATTGTCGAGATTTCTCGTGCTCTTTATTTGAGCCCAGAAGTGACTAAGAAAGGTTTGAAGGAGAAAGGAAAGTTGCCCGGTTTTCATCTGAGTTTCTTGGAGGCTGAAGCCAAGGAACATGTTGTTTTGGGTAATTGGAAGATTGTTTGTGCTTTGCTTGCCGTAAGCATTTATGGAATTATTCTGTTCCCTAATCAGAAGAATTTTGTGGACATTAATGCCATCCGGGTGTTTGCTCAGAAGAATCCTATTCCTACCTTGGTTGGGGATGTTTATTATTCGGTCCATAATCGGAACGAGAAGCGGCGTGGAGGATTGGTTAGATGTTATGCTCAATTGTTATGTAAGTGGTTCATGGGATATTTGCCTTCCAAGGGTGCCTTCGTCTTTCTTGACCATACTGTAAATTGGGCAACCAAGTTGATGGGTTTGCGAGCTAAGGACATAGCTTGGACTCACATTGATGTGGCTGGACGAGATTTTATTTGCAGCTGCGGGAGTTTGTGCCCCTTATAGGAGTTCAAGGGTGTATTAATTACAACCCGACGCTTCTTAAGAGACAAATGGGATTTGCTATGGAAGTTCCTCCTCTCGAGTGTGAGATTCAGGAGTCTTTCTACTTCCCGGTTGAGGGTAATCAGTCATTGTTGGAGCAAGTGTCTGAGGCATGGCGCAACATTCAAAGGAAAGGCAAGATTCCTTTTGGTAGAGCTAATAACAGGTCTTTTCCTCCATTTGATGATTGGCTCAGAAAGAGGGTTGAGCTCACTCGTCTGCCATTTCCTATGGGTGATCTTTGGTATCCGTTGATTGAGGAGCCACGTTCTTATGTCAGTATGAAAGAATTTCTTGAGATGAGGAGGGCAAGAGATCAACTGCAAGCAGAGAAGACTGAGATGGAAATGAGTGTTGCTAGAATTCAATTGGCTAATCAGGAAATCAAGGGGAAAGCAGAAGACCGGGCTAAGAGACATGCTCAGGAGGTGAAGCGTTTTGAGAAAGACACCGCCTATTACTGTAAGATCAGCCAAGCTTTAGAGTCATCTACGAAGGAGCACGGCCTTACCAAAAAGCAGTTGGCTAGAGCTTTGAAGGTCATTGAAGATGAAAAGAAGAGACAAGTCCTTGTGAAGACTCAGAGGGAAGCTAGAGCCAAAGCCCTTACCACCGAGTGGGAAGCGAAGCTAAGAGTTAAGGAAGAAGAGAAAGCGAAGATTATGGCTGAGAGAGATCACTATCTTGCTGAAAGGGATCATTATTTCCGTCAGATGAAGATTCACCAGAAAGAGGTGGGAAGACTTCAGCAGGAGAATACTGAGCTCAGGTTCGCTATGAAGTTTACCAGGATGGTTGATGATGCAGAGCCTTCTGTGGGACCTTCTTCAGATTAGACTTTTATTGCAGTTGTTATCATGTGTTGGATTACCGTCAGGCATGTTGACGGAATTCACTTGCTTGTATTTCTTTCCGATTCTGGAAGGTTGTAAAGATGATTTGTATCAGATGTGATGTATGATTCTCGCGTGTGTTGCGCGCTTTTGCTATACAGTGGTTATTATCATTCAGTGTTTGATCTCAACGCTTTATTTTCTTTTCCGTGAACACTCACATAGCACACACATGGTCGGGTGATATCGTTGCTAAAGCATAATTTTCTGTTCTGTATGGCAAAGCGAGATGATTTACATCAGAATGTTGTCGTCGAATTATTATCTGTCTCAATGAAGCCAGGATCGAAGGACAGAATGTTCCTCATATGGATAGACATTGCATTCATGCATGAATCATAATAACTTGTCTTCTATTTTGCAGGTGTCGGGTTCTAACGTGTTTGATTGTTTCAGGAATCATTGCTCGCGCACGCAGAATCATTCCTCTGCACGTAGCTCGTCCACACAGATACTTTACCATACGCAACAAACCCAAAATGATGGATCCACCCAACGCTGACATTCTCGAGCTGAAAGAGAAGATGAGTGAGTTGATCAACGCCATGCAAGGGTTCGCCTTGGGGCAGAAAGCACTCGCCGATAAAGTGGAGAAGCTTGAGCTGGCTTCGATTGCCAATAGTGGCAATAATCAAGAGGGTACCTCCAACAATGGTCCTGGGGGTTCTAGGGATGGTGTCTATCCCAGAAGGAAGGCAACGAACGCTGGTGTATTCATCAACAATGGTGGTGGTTTTGGTTTTGCTGCAGGCGGTGGACTAGGTCCTGTGGGCAACACTCTAAAGGACACTCAGTTTCCTCCTTTCTTTGGGGATGTGGAGGATAAAGAGGAGGATCAGTTCTCTGTGCTGAATGAGCAGTTTGGTCAGTATGGTGTTCAACCGCCGAACAAGGAGATTCAGGTATTAGTAGAAAAGATCAGGGCTCTGGAAAGTCATACCTCTCCTGGGGCTATCAACATGACAAACATGGGGTTGGTTGAGGGGATTGTGATCCCACAGAAGTTCAAAGTGCCCACGTTTGATAAGTACAATGGAAGTTCTTGCCCGGAAACTCATCTTCAGGCCTTTGTCCGAAAGATATCTGCCTACACCATGGATCAGAAGCTCTGGATGTACTTCTTCTAGGATAGCTTATCTGGTGGGTCTCTTGAGTGGTATACCAAGTTGAGATCATCAGATATAAAGAGCTGGCAAGATTTGGGAGATGCTTTCTTCAAACAGTACCAATTTAATGCTGACATGGCACCAAGTCGTACCCAGTTGCAGGGTATGTCTCAGAAGCCGAATGAAGGGTTTAAAGAGTATGCACAAAGGTGGAGAGAGTTGGCTGCTAGAGTTCAACCTCCGTTGGTAGATCGGGAGATGTCGGATTTGTTCATGGGTACCCTTCAGGGGACTTTTGCTGAAAGGATGGTGGGATGTCCAGTTACCGGCTTTGCGGATATAGTAGTGGCTGGTGAGAGGATTGAAAACTGGCTGAGAATGGGGAAAATACAGGGAAATGTTCCGTCGTCCGGAGTAAAGAAGCCCTTTGGTAATGGTCAACGCAAGAAGGAGGGTGAATCGAGTGCTGTATATGCCCAGAGAGGACATGGTAGGGATCGTTACTACCAGCATACTGCTGCAGTAACAATTCCTGCTGATAATCAACCCGCACAACAGCAACAGCAACGACAGCCTTTTCAGCAGAGGACACAAAGGGCCGGGTACCAAGTGAGAGGAAGGATGACTGATCGCCAGTTTGATAGGCCACCCATGACGTATGCCTTTCTGTTGAGGAAGTTGAAGGATCTTGGGTTGGTACAGCTAAGGACGTTGGCTCCGTTAAGACCAGATCAGAGGCCTGCTAGTTATGATGAGAACGCCAAGTGCGAATTCCATTCTGGTGCTCCCGGGCACAATGTTGAGGGTTGTAAGGCCTTTAAGCATGTGGTTCAAGACCTGGTGGACTCCAAGGCCATCAATTTTGCACCATCGTCGAATGTTAATGCTAATCCCATGCCAACGCATGGTCAGATGGGGGTGAATGCAATTTTGGAGGATAAGAGGAAAATTGGGGTGACGGACGTGGATCAGTTGAGGACTCCAATGTCTGTGGTCAAGAGACGTCTGATAGAAAATGGGGTTTTTTCTGGTTGTGATAATTATTGTGCTGCTTGCACTGTCACTACAAATGGGTGTGCAATGTTGAGGGAGACGATTCAGAGAATGATGGATGAGGGAAGTCTCCGATTTGAGAAAGTTGATTTGGAGAAGGAGGATGTTTCAACAATAACCGTTTATTTTGATCCTGTCCACTTGTCAGTGTCGGCAGATGCGGCTCCAGTTACCATCACGGTGCCTGGACCTATTCCATATGAAAATGATGATGCTGTGCCGTGGGACTATGGTGGGGAGGTGTATTGTAATGGAAAAAAAAGGGAAGATCAGGCTGCAAGTGATACCACCGTTTCAAAGGTGGATAATGTCGGACTTAGTGGTTTCACTCGCAGCGGGAGGTTGTTTGCGCCCGATACGTTGAGACGTGGGGATGGAGAAAAAGAACAGAGAGATAACGACGAGGCTTTAGCCAGGGCAAAAGGTAAACATGTGGTGAATGAGGGTACTCCTAGAGTGGCACCGGCGCCTGTTGGGTCGGAGAATGAGCTTGATGCTGAAGCCGATGAGTTTTTAAGGATTATCAAGAAGTCTGAGTATACACTTGTTGATCATTTGCAGCAAACTCCGTCCAAAATTTCAATATTATCTTTGTTGTTGAGCTCAGAAGGCCACAGAGATGCTTTGTTAAAAATCTTGAAGAGGGCCTATGTCCCGCAGGAGATTACAGTCAATCAGTTGGAGACAGTGGTGTCAAATGTCAATGCCAGCCATGGGTTGGGTTTCACTGATCTCGATCTTACTGTGGACGGGCGTAATCACACTAAGGCATTACACATTTCGATGGAGTGTAAAGGAGTTGTGCTTTCGCATGTTCTGGTTGATACAGGCTCGTCACTCAATGTGTTGCCTAAGAAGGCCCTGGCTAAGTTGGACTACGAAGGAGTGGTTTTGAGGCTGACTGATTTGGTGGTTAGAGCGTTTGATGGCTCTAAAAGGGCTGTGTTTGGGGAAGTTGAGCTCCTTGTGAAGATTGGTCCCGAGGTGTTCAAGTCTGTGTTCTATGTCATGGACATTCAACCGGCATACAGTTGCTTTTTGGGTCGACCGTGGATACACGCTGCTGGAGCAGTAACTTCGACTTTGCACCAGAAGTTAAAGTATATCTGGGAGGGGCAGGTCGTAACAGTTTGTGGGGAGGAGGATATTTTTGTCAGCCAGTTGTCATCATTCAAATATATGGAAATGGATGGTGAAATATTTGAAACACCAAGTCAGGCGTTTGAAACCGTCGAGGTGGAGAATGCCATTTTTGCTGAAAGAGAGAAGAAGTCGTCCATTGCTTCTTATAGACAGGTTGTAGAAGTGGTGAAGAGTGGAGAGGCCCCAGGTTGGGGAAGAATGATAGACATTGTGGTGAAAGAGGACAGGTTTGGGATTGGTTATCAGTCGGGCCAAGGCTCATCTGGACAGAATAGAGGTCGTCGCCAATCGTTCACATTCACCAGTGCTGGAATGCTAGATCCAGATCGCGTCTGTGCGGTGGGTGAAGAGACTGACAGTGACTGCGAGCTTGACTCGTGGATAAAACCGTGCGTACCAGGGATGGAGATCCAGAACTGGAAGGCCGAAAAGATCATCACTGTCACTCTGCGTGAAGAGTAATATTTCTGTTTTTTAATTCTGTTTGCATGAAAGCCATACGTTTTTCCCGAAACGTAATGGTTCATTGTAAGGGCCACCTCATGTGTTTCATTTTGCAATATTTGCATCATTAATAAACAGAAGTTTTCACATTTAAAGCGATGTTCCCTGTTTTTCATTTATTTTTGCAGTTAATAAAAATAAAATAAAAATGGCAATTGTTATTTTCATTTTCCTTCCTTTTAATTTGTCTCGTTCCGGCTCTAAAGCAATGCATGAATCAACATTCATGCAGATGCGATCATTCTCCGGATCTCATTGATAACAATCCTGTTACACCCTCATATGACTTCGACAACCCGATTTATCATACCGAAGAAGAAGGCGAAGAAGATTGTGAACTGCCGTAGGAGTTAGCCAGGTTGTTGAAACAAGAGGAGAAGGTGATTCAACCGCACGAGGAGCAAGTTAAGGTTGTCAATCTGGGCACCGAGGAGGTCAGAAAGGAAGTGAAAATTGGGGCCGCTTTGGAGGCGAATGTCAAGAGCAGAATGGTGGCACTGTTGAAAGAGTATGTTGATATCTTCGCCTGGTCTTATCAAGATATTCCAGGGTTGGATACCAATATTGTTGTGCATAAGTTGCCATTGAGAGAAGATTGTCCTCCAGTGAAGCAGAAGTTGCGCAGAACTCGACCCGAGATGGCCATGAAAATCAAAGAGGAGGTACAAAAGCAGTTGGATGCTGGTTTCCTAGCTGTCACTAATTATCCGCCTTGGGTCGCGAACATTGTGTCGGTACCGAAGAAGGATGGAAAGGTGAGGATGTGTGTGGACTAGCGGGATTTGAACAGAGCTAGCCCAAAAGATGATTTCCCATTACCTCACATCGATGTGTTGGTAGATAATACAGCTCAATTCTCGGTGTTTTCCTTCTTGGATGGCTTTTCTGGCTATAATCAAATTAAAATGTCGCCAGATGATATGGAGAAAACAACGTTCATCACACTGTGGGGCACTTTTTGTTATAAGGTGATGCCATTCGGTCTCAAGAACGCCGGTGCCACGTATCAAAGGGCTATGGTGACTTTGTTTCATGATGTTAATACCTCAGGATTGGCATTAATTTTAGAAAACAAATAATGTAATCACCTCTGTTGTTTTAATATGTTGGGTTGAAGAAATTCAACATCTGGACCAACATGTCATGTACGATGTCACGACGTCAGGTCTGTGACATCGCACATGTGTAGGAAACTGAATTAATTAATTCAGTATATGTTCTGGGATCAGCAAGGATATCTGGTGAATATCCTAACTCCCAGGTGGAGGTCTTGAAGACTAAATCAGAAGATATATAGGCTCAAAATATGGAGATATATATGGAGAGAGTTTAGGAACTTGAAGACCTTGTTTGTAGCAGAATTTTTCTGCTGAAGTTGCAACAGCAAAGAACAAGTCTGCTGCAACTTTCTGAAGGCCCAAATCCAGTTGGGTGATTAGGTTATAAATAGCTGATTGTAATCTAGTTTTTGTAAGCCTCTTAGAATGAAATTTTAGGGGTGTGTGTAAGGTAAACCTCCCAATCTGTGGGAAGGTAACCATGTGTCTCTCAGTGGTAAACCTGAGAGTGTTGGTTACTCAAAGCCTGTAGGCAAGAGTAATTATGTTCTTGAATGAAGCTGTGAAGCAAGTTCAAGGTGTTTGCACATTACATTGTATTTGTAGTGATAGGAATGGAAACTGGAGGTTTCTATCTAGGAGTTCCTAGGTATAGATTGCATTGGGTAGGGATTAAGTGAGGAGTTGTAAACGGGGGAGTTTAACTCTGAATTGATACTACTAATAGTGGATCTTCTTCCTGGCTTGGTAGCCCCCAGATGTAGGTCATGTTGGACTGAATTGGGTTAACAATTTCCTGTGTTTGTTTACCTACTGCCTGTTATAATCATGCCTGCCATAATTCAGGTTGTGTTACAGTCTGCCAATCAAGTTAATAACAAACCTGATACATAGCCTTCTGTTGGAATGTCAATCAGAATGTTTTGACAATCATCAACAACAGCACATACTGTTTAATAAGCCGATGAATTCAGATCAGTATGTAGTGAAGTCTGGTTTTAAAAAGCATATCAGACCTGGCCGAAAGAGCAGTGTGAAATTGTCAAACTGGATGTCTTGACAGTTCTTCCAGTAAGCTGATACTGAAGTAGAGACTGGTTGGTCTTTTACAGTACAGCAAATTTAGCAGTCTGTGTTCAGGAACTAAACAGACTGAGCATATGGTTCTGGGCTTGGATGTCAGACGAAATGTTGTGACATTCATTCCTGACAGCATATGCTATATTGTTGGATGGTTAGTGTTTCTGGTTCAGGATTTTTCTCAGGCTACTCTTCAGGAATCCACCAGCTGATCTAAAATCTAGGAAACTAACAACTAAGCTACAATTAATGAACCTAACAAATAATCTATTTGTTAGCTCCTTAAGAAGTGGAGATTAGTTTAACTTGTTACAACCTTTAATCTAGGAAATACAAGTACATGACCAACAAACTGGAACAATGTAACAGATGATGTCCAAAACAGGATCGAGACATCATGCTGATAACTGTGTAGGAAAACAACAGTAGTGAATGTTATGGTGCACATAACTAAGTGTTCCTCCATTCTAGGATGACATAGAAGGAGAGGATGTGACACTGTGAAAGGGTGCACATTAGTACTGAGTGTAATAACTGTCTTGCTGTATCAGGTACAATGTTAGATCAGATGTCATGACTTGGAGTAGAACATCTGAATACTGACTACACCAGAATTTCAATTGGTATCAGAGCAGGCATCCTGTTCTGTCTCTGGATGAGATCCATGGGTGATACTTTCTGGTAGCTGGCAAGGAGTTGTACTGAAGCTGGAACCAGGGTAAGGTTCTGTAATTTCCTGAATGGTCCCTTGAAGTAGGTGGATGGACTGTTCATAACAGGAATGGTGCGTACCCGTCTCTGGAGGTTGGCAATTGGCCTGTGTGTGAGACAGCTGTGCCAGTACTACATCACATTCAAACCTGGTATGGTCTTGGAGGCCAATTTGGTGAAGTGTGTGTTCATAGGTTGAGTTGTATTATGATTTCCGCTGCATAATACATGGCAAAACTCAAACTCTGATGTAGCTTCCCTTCATGTGGATGAAAGGCTGCTGTGTTCAAGATCTCATCATAATCTACTGAAGATGTCAAAGATACTTGAGTCTCCTCAAGTCCACTCATCATGACGTTCTCACTTCAGGATGGTAAGAGTCCCTCAATCACTGATTCTCTTACTCTCTTGAGTAGTGTATATGAAGACCTTGAAGACCTTCAAGGAAGGGTTGTTCCAAGGAGGTGGAACCAATGTTCTATGTGATGTTAGAACATGTTGTTCAACAAGTATGCAGCTACTGGTTGAAGAGCAGATGTTTTTAGGGTTCAAACAAAGAGATGATTCTGTTTAGAACCTACTCCTGACCTGGAAGAGGAGACATCTGTGTGTGCCAAGTTGACAAGAGCAGGGTCAACTGGTTGTGTGCTCAAGAAGGTCATCCCTGGAAGTTGAGCTGGTTGAGATGTGACATTGTACAATCTCCTGCTGTTAGGCATCTTCCTGCAGTTTGATCAGGATTGGATAGTTGTTCCCTGAAGTACTATGGTGTGTTGGAAGACAAGTCTCCTGGATGTTAGCAGTCAATAATGGGGTAACCTGATTGTGATATCATTTAAGGGGGCTGGAACCATGAATCTTGTTATTCAAACACCACGTTCAGAAGTGGCAGTTCTTACTAGGAGTGAGAATATGAAGATTCATAGGTTGGTTGAGGTAATATGCTCTGGCAATGCATATCTACCATTGACTGGTGTTGTTTGTCTCACTAGTACTTATGGTCAGCTGAAGTCTGATTGGTCTGATTGGAGGAGTTAGTTGCCACTGGTAGGGATAGTGTATGTCATGTTGAGACATATGTGTACAATGCATGGATATTGGTGTGGAGTATCCATGATTGTTAAGTTGAGGGGGAGTCTTGGTTAACCTCCTCAAGTCTGGTCAGCCTAGGGTCTGGTTGGCTGTTGACCTGTGGCACATGGGTTCTGTTGGTTGTGTGTCACATTTGCAAGGAAGAATTCATCTCTCTCATTCCTAAGAGTGAATTTAATCTGGGAAGACTTTCAAAATTGTCTAGGTGCTTGCAAGCATAAGATGTTGACACAAGAAGAGTATTTTCAAAGTATTCTTATGGTGGAAGTATCTGAAGGGATGATTGGGAAAGGATTTAAGATCAATGTCTACTTGTGCCAAGTGCAAGTGTTTAATTGATTATCCTTGGAGCTCAAGATAACTGATGTTCTTAAAGATGTTGGAACATCACTTCTTCAAGACCCTGTGCAGAATCACAGGAAGGACAGTACATTGGCTTATGATCTATCTCTTTGGTGGCAGCAAAAGCATATGATCTCTGAAAAGGTTTCCTGGCAAGAAACATGTTCAGCCTTGGTATGTACAAGAAGAAGAAGACATCATAGTCTTGATGGTGGTTACTTGGATCAGTTTATTTCTGATCTAGGTAAGGAAGTGCATTAGCTTATGCACACTGTGAAGTCAAGAACAAGTGGCAGCAGTCTTGACATCATGGAAACAGCCTTGCCTTAGGATGTGGAATCCTTGGTAAAGCTGAAGGGTTAGTGTCTAACTGGTCCTTCTGAAGACTCATACATCAGAGTGTCTGATGTCTTTGGAGAAGAAGCAGGGATTCATCAAGGTGTGAGCTTGGATGACTTAACTGCAAACTTGCAGGATGGAGGTTGTTTACTCAAACTTGGTTCCACAATCAAGTCTATGAGAACATTGAACTCTTGTTCTGTGAAGGGAGGAAGTTCTTTCAAGTGGCAGAAGAAGGAGCTGAATTCAACAGCTGGATGTCAAAACACAATGTTGTGACATTTGGTTCAACATCAGATTCTTAGTTGATGAAGTGGCACATCAACTTAAGATAGAAGGGTCTGCAGGGTTGTAGATTGGACACTTCAAAAGGCTTGAAGTTCAAATTTCACCTGGAAGGTCAGAATATCTTTGGGAGAAGTCTGATACACGTGGAGAGGTCAAAAAGCAGCATTTGACCTGTTCATATGAGAATTCATGAAGGAGGTAATCAACCAGTGGCATTTGGTCTATCTCAGAAGTGAGTTCGAAGAATCAAGGTAATCAACATAAGGCAGCTGATTAGTCTTGAGGAAAGTCTGAGACAAATTACTTTTGAACAGAAAAGTATTAAGTTGAAGACAAAAGGAGGTGTTCTCTATTCATCTCTTGGAGCTTGTGGTAGAAGTTCTGAGCTATCTATGGAAGACTGTCTCTGGTAGTGGGATGAGAGTGTATATATCCCAATGTATGTCTGGGTTCCTCTGGCCCAAGCTGAGGACTCAGTAATATCTGAAGTCTATCAGATAGTGCTCCGTGTGATGCTGTGAAGGAAGTCCCAGCTGATGTTAAAACATCTTGTGAAGTGATCTTCTGTTCTGGTTAGAAGAGAAATTGACACAGAGTGTGGATGTGTTCAGCCAAGAGGGTTGGACAGAGGGTGCGCCCTTGAAGACATGAAGATGCGTCTTATGTTTTCCTTTCATCAAGTGGTCTGAAATCTCTTTGAATCAGGAAGTATGTGAAGGTCTAACCTTGGGGTGTTGGAAATGATCATGTGTGACCTCCAAGAGAGTAGGTTGCCCATGACAGGGGGAGTTGTGCCTTTGTGCTGCAAGCAATCACCAAGCTTGTGGTCTATGTGCTCTCAGATAACAGGGTATGGCAACCTGGCAGTTATCAGGATGCTGTGATGTGCAGCAAGGCTGAGTGAGCAGAAAAATGTCTGACCGGATGTCATGACATTGCCCTGGACAGTGCTGTTAATTCCTTCTGAATCTTAAAGTCATTAGGAATTATGAGGGTGATGTGGCCTAGTCTGATAAACCAGAATAAGCCTGATGGCTACAGCTGTGTGGTACAGGGGGAGTAACCATCAACTGAAGTGTGAAAAGTTGGCTGTAGCAGTGCTAGGTGTCAAGCCTCTACTGGAGGAATGACAGAGGTCTTGGGAAATGTTGAAGACTGGCTGAATGCAGGAATGTTAAGACATCGAGTGCAACGTGTCTGACTGCATATATGGAATGGTCTCCATGCACTGGAACGGCTGTGTTGGAAAAGAAACAGTCAAGAGCTATAAAAGGCATTCAAAGATAGTCTGAGATTTTGTTGGTGATTCTCTGACTGTTTCTCAGCAAAAATAAATGCATCTTGACCAAGCATTTATTTCTACCGGATATTCCTAAGCACAGGCTGGACTATTTAAAGGATGCAAGAGCCCCCCCTTCTCCCCACAACAGATACACTCCAATCTCAGAATCATGGGGTATGTTAAGGTCTGGGCAAGCTGCGCCTGGATCTGGTTTTGTGAAGGGTGCCTTTACAAATGTTTCGCTAAAAAGGGGGAGAGAAAGAAACGTCCTGGGGTCGAGAAGCAAACAGATCACTGTGGTAACAAACAGAAAGTTGGGGTTGGGGTTAGACACAAAATTCACCAACTGAATTACCACTTGTGTCTTGTGATCTGAGTTAAGAGAACAGTTGTGCCCTGTGATCTAAGTTACATTGTCTATGTACTCAGCATTACATACTCTTCAGGAAGCTCTCCTGTTGAAGGGAAGGGTTCTGGAACAACTGAGCCTTGTTTCTCTACTTCCTCATGTACACCAATATTGGTGTTCATGGTGGGGGAGATAATAACAGAGGATTATTTGTTTTAGCTAAAATTTGCCAAAGGGGGAGATTGTTAATACCTCAGGATTGGCATTAATTTTAGAAAACAAATAATGTAATCACCTCTGTTGTTTTAATATGTTGGGTTGAAGAAATTCAACATCTGGACCAACATGTCATGTACGATGTCACGACGTCAGGTCTGTGACATCGCACATGTGTAGGAAACTGAATTAATTAATTCAGTATATGTTCTGGGATCAGCAAGGATATCTGGTGAATATCCTAACTCCCAGGTGGAGGTCTTGAAGACTAAATCAGAAGATATATAGGCTCAAAATATGGAGATATATATGGAGAGAGTTTAGGAACTTGAAGACCTTGTTTGTAGCAGAATTTTTCTGCTGAAGTTGCAACAGCAAAGAACAAGTCTGCTGCAACTTTCTGAAGGCCCAAATCCAGTTGGGTGATTAGGTTATAAATAGCTGATTGTAATCTAGTTTTTGTAAGCCTCTTAGAATGAAATTTTAGGGGTGTGTGTCAGGTAAACCTCCCAATCTGTGGGAAGGTAACCATGTGTCTCTCAGTGGTAAACCTGAGAGTGTTTGTTACTCAAAGCCTGTAGGCAAGAGTAATTATGTTCTTGAATGAAGCTGTGAAGCAAGTTCAAGGTGTTTGCACATTACATTGTATTTGTAGTGATAGGAATGGAAACTGGAGGTTTCTATCTAGGAGTTCCTAGGTATAGATTGCATTGGGTAGGGATTAAGTGAGGAGTTGTAAACGGGGGAGTTTAACTCTGAATTGATACTACTAATAGTGGATCTTCTTCCTGGCTTGGTAGCCCCCAGATGTAGGTCATGTTGGACTGAATTGGGTTAACAATTTCCTGTGTTTGTTTACCTACTGCCTGTTATAATCATGTCTGCCATAATTCAGGTTGTGTTACAGTCTGCCAATCAAGTTAATAACAAACCTGATACATAGCCTTCTGTTGGAATGTCAATCAGAATGTTTTGACAATCATCAACAACAACACATACTGTTTAATAAGCCGATGAATTCAGATCAGTATGTAGTGAAGTCTGGTTTTAAAAAGCATATCAGACCTGGCCAAAAGAGCAGTGTGAAATTGTCAAACTGGATGTCTTGACAGTTCTTCCAGTAAGCTGATACTGAAGTAGAGACTGGTTGGTCTTTTACAGTACAGCAAATTTAGCAGTCTGTGTTCAGGAACTAAACAGACTGAGCATATGGTTCTGGGCTTGGATGTCAGACGAAATGTTGTGACATTCATTCCTGACAGCATATGCTATATTGTTGGATGGTTAGTGTTTCTGGTTCAGGATTTTTCTCAGGCTACTCTTCAGGAATCCACCAGCTGATCTAAAATCTAGGAAACTAACAACTAAGCTACAATTAATGAACCTAACAAATAATCTATTTGTTAGCTCCTTAAGAAGTGGAGATTAGTTTAACTTGTTACAACCTTTAATCTAGGAAATACAAGTACATGACCAACAAACTGGAACAATGTAACAGATGATGTCCAAAACAGGATCGAGACATCATGCTGATAACTGTGTAGGAAAACAACAGTAGTGAATGTTATGGTGCACATAACTAAGTGTTCCTCCATTCTAGGATGACATAGAAGGAGAGGATGTGACACTGTGAAAGGGTGCACATTAGTACTGAGTGTAATAACTGTCTTGCTGTATCAGGTACAATGTTAGATCAGATGTCATGACTTGGAGTAGAACATCTGAATACTGACTACACCAGAATTTCACATGATATGATTCATCATGAGATCGAATGCTATGTTGATGACATGATAGCAAAGTCCCAAACAGAAGAGGGGCATCTGGTAGACTTGGCCAAGTTGTTTGACCGGTTGAGACAATTCAAATTGAGGTTGAATCCGAATAAGTGCACTTTTGGAGTGCGGTCTGGTAAGTTGCTGGGGTTTATTGTAAGTGAAAGAGGAATTGAGGTTGATCCTGCTAAAGTAAAAGCGATACAAGAAATGCCTGAACCGAGAACAGAAAAAGAGGTTCGTGGTTTCTTAGGTAGATTGAACTATATTTCACGGTTCATATCTCATCTAACAGCCACGTGTGAACCCATATTCAAGTTGTTGAGAAAAGATCAAACGGTCAGGTGGAATGATGATTGCCAAGCGGCATTTGAAAAAATAAAAGAAAATTTGCAGGAGCCTCCGATTCTGATGCCTCCTGTGGAGGGGCGACCGTTAATCCTGTACTTGACAATCCTTGAGGGGTCTTTGGGGTGTGTACTGGGGCAGCATGACGAGTCTGGTCGAAAAGAGCATGCAATTTACTACCTTAGCAAAAAGTTTACCGACTGTGAAACAAGATATTCATTGCTCGAGAAAACTTGTTGCGCTTTGGCATGGGTTGCTCGCCGACTGAGACAGTATATGATGGTTCATACCACTTTGTTGATTTTCAAAATGGATCCGATCAAGTATATATTTGAGAAGCCAGCATTAACCGGACGGGTTGCGAGATGGCAAATGATTTTGACTGAATACGATATCCAGTACACTTCTTAAAAAGCAATAAAGGGGAGTGTATTGCCTGATTACCTCGCCCAGCAACCCATTGAGGATTATCAACCGATGAAATTTGAGTTCCCTGATGAGGACATCATGTTTCTCGAATCGAAAGATTGTGAGGAACCTATCCCGAAGGAGGGGCCTGACCCTGAGTCCGAATGGATTCTGATGTTTGATGGGGTCGTTAACGTGAATGGTAGTGGAGTTGGTGCTGTTTTGGTTACGCCGAAGGGATCCCACATTCCTTTTTCTGCTCGACTAACGTTTGAATGCACCAACAATGTGGCTGAATACGAAGCTTGTATCTTGGGTGTCGAAGAGGCGATTGATTTGCGAATCAAGAACCTTGTTATCTATGGAGATTCAGCTTTGGTTGTGAACCAGGTTAATGGGAAATGGCTTACGCATCAATCTCACTTAATTCCATATCGGGATTATACAAGGAGGTTGTTGACGTTCTTCACCAAGGTGGAATTACACCATGTGCCGAGAGAAGAAAATCCTTTGGCAGATGCTTTGGCTACTCTGGCCGCTTTGATTAGAGTGCAGTGGTGGAATCAAGTTCCTAGTGTTGAGGTGGGACGGCTGGATAGACCGGCTTATGTGTTTGTTGTCGAAACAACGCCTGATGATGAGAAGCCGTGATACTATGACATCAAGCGTTATCTGGAGACCCAAGAGTATCCCGAGGGAGCGTCTAAGAAGGACCGAAAGACTCTGAGGAGGTTGGCCATGGCGTTCTATCTGAATAAGGATGGGGTTTTGTACAAGAGGAATATTGATTGGGTTTTGCTCAGATGTGTTGATGACAAAGAAGCAAGCCAATTGATGAAAGAGGTGCACGAGGGATCGTTTGGTACCCACGCCAGTGGAAATGCGATGGTGAAAAAGTTGCTAAGGGATGGGTATTATTGGATGACAATGGAGGCTCAGTGTTTCAATTTCGTGCGGAAATGTCATAAATGCCAGATTTATGCTGACAAGGTGCACGTGCCTCCAAATCCATTGAGTTTAATGTCGTCTCCGTGGCCATTTGCTATGTGGGGCATTGATATGATCGGAAAGATCGAGCCTACGGCTTCGAATGGGCACCGGTTCATATTAGTGGCTATTGATTATTTCACCAAATGGGTGGAAGCGGTGTCTTATGCAAACGTGACAAAACAGGTCGTAGCCAGGTTCCTGAAAAGAGACATCATTTGCAGATATGGGGTTCCCGAAAGAATCATCACTGATAATGGTTCTAATCTCAACAACAAGATGATGGTGGAACTATGCTGGGAGTTCAAGATCGAGCATCACAATTCTTCTCCTTATCGTCCAAAGATGAATGGGGCGGTAGAGGCGGCTAATAAGAATATTAAGAAGATTGTGCAGAAAATGGTCGTGACCTATAAGGATTGGCATGAGATGTTGCCGTTTGCATTGCACGGGTATCGAACCTCGGTGCGTACATCTACTGGGGCAACGCCTTTCTCGCTTGTGTATGGGATGGAAGCTGTGCTACCAATTGAGGTCCAGATTCCGTCATTGAGAGTCATGATGGATGTGAAATTGGAAGAGGCTGAATGGGTAAAGACTCGGTATGAAGAGTTAAGCCTGATTGAGGAAAAGAGGCTGGCAGCCATTTGTCATGGGCAGTTGTATCAGCAGCGAATGAAGCGTGCTTTTGACCGAAAGGTGCGACCTCGTGTGTACCATGTGGGAGATATGGTGTTGAAAAGGATCCTTCCTCCTCATAACGATTGTCGGGGCAAGTGGACACCCAATTATGAAGGTCCATTCGTGGTCAAGAAGGTTTTCTCTGGCGGAGCCTTGTTGTTGACGACCATGGATGGTGAGGATTTTCCATCCCCTGTGAATGCGGACGCAGTTAAAAAATACTTCGTATAAGAGACCCGCTGGACGAAAAGAATAAAATAGTCCAGGCAAAAATGGGCATCCCGGCGAACCAAATAAAAATGAAAAAGGTTCGGGCAAAAATTAGGGATAAAAATAGAAAAACTGTACACCCGGCAGGTCGAAAACCCCACAAGGGCGGCCTGGGCAAAAAAGGGTATCCCGGTGGACTGAAAACCAGAAAGGGCGGTCCAGGCAAAAGAGGGAATGAAACGAACAACTGCGTCTAGCATGGTCGTTTGTACTTTAGATATGACACTGGATAATTTGAAAGCGGAGATCGGTCGGAAGCGTCTTGTTTCGGAAGGCAAAAAGTGCGGAAAGTCTTGAGGACATATGGGTTGTAATCGGGTTGGAACTTGAGGAGATCACGGGTTCTCATTGCCATTAGGATAGATTTTCCTTTTGTGCGTAATTACCTCTTTTCAGGGATTGCTTCCTATGTACTGCTTAGTTACGAGCCACCTTTTTCAATCAATAAAATGCATATTCAGTCAAATAATTTTGTTTTTGTTTTCATTACCGCTTTGATTGCAAAAACATCCGTTTATTTTGATAAAGAATCCTTGCATTTTGAAATGTAGGGGTCCCTTCCAATGCATGTTTATAGGATTGAAAACCTGAAATCTTATTCGGAAGGTTGAGTGACCTGGGTGTTGAAATTTTGGCACGCCTGGGGCACGTTTTATCTAACGATCTCTTTTGCAGGTGTTGTTGGTTTATTTTCACTCACTTGCAGGTTGTGATATGAAGCGTTTTTGATAAAAGATTCCTTTGAAGTCCAATCAGGGACAAGGAGTTGAAGAATGGTGTAAAGACGGCGAAAGAATTGCGACGATCCTAGAGGGTTAATCAAGAAGACTCTTCAAAGTCTGAGGAAGTGGAAAGTTGACACTATGGTTAGATGGTGAATGCCAGTGTTCGACGAGTTGACAGGTGTTTCGTGTCAAATATTCCGTATCTCCTCAGCGGGTTCGAGGTCGGTGTTTCCTCGGCAGCCAGGCCTGAAGTTTGTTGTTTCCCCTAGCAAGGTTGAGATTGTTATTTCCCCAGCAGGTCTGAAGGTTGTTGTTCCCCCGGCAGGGGTGTGTGTTGGTAGTTTTTCCCCAGTAAAGTCCCCCAAGCAGATCAAGTTCAGTGGAGGTCATCCCCGGTGAGGGTTACTCTTTCCTCGGCATCAGTGTTATCCCAAGCAGGGTTAGAGATTGGAGTGATATCGAGTTCCTCAGCAGAGTTGCTCGTTTCGTCCCCTGAGGAGGATATTTTTTATGCATTCATCATTTAGAGAAGCATAGCATATTGCATAACTAATTGCATAGCATTTCCATGGTTATGGAGCATTGTAGGTGTTTAATTGGCTGCATTGTATGGTAAAACACAAATGTCTTGACTGATGTCATGACATGTATATGTAACTACATTGTAGTTACTGCAGGACTAGCTAACACAGGATTATTGAATGCTGTGACATTCATACCTGTCAACAGATACTAAGGAACAGAAGCTCTGTTAGAACTTAGTATTCACTTGCAGTCTGGTTATCAAGGAAGAACCAGACCTGGCATAAGGCCTACTGATTGAATGTCAAACTGGATGTTGTGACATTCATCATTGACAGCAGCTACTGAAGATTGGGCAGAGTGGTGTTCTGCTATACTTCAGCACTTTACTTAGTTTGTTATTCAAGAGAATAGCAGAACTAACTTAAGGCCAATTGTGTAAATGTTAAGTTGGACACTTTGACATTTACTAATGTAAGCTGGTACTGTAGTATGGTCATATTGATCATGTACAGGTCAGCAGATTTGTACAGTCTGTTTTCTGGGAAAACAGACTCAGCATATGGACCTTGATGTCAAGCTGAATGTCGTGACATTCATGCCTGACAGCATATGCTAAATTGTAGGTTGTTCAGTTTTCTGTTACAGCTTTCTCAGGCTATTCTTTAGGAAGTCAACAGCTTAGAGAAAATCCAGGAAATCAACAACCAAGCTACATTCAATGAACCTAACAAATAGCCTATTTGTTAGCAACCTAAATATTGAATTTGAGGGAACGTATGTGACCTAAAATTCAGGAAAATACAGGTGCAAAAGCCCAGGTGCTGCAATATAAAAAGGAAGGCATTCCTCCATTCAGTTTCAGGGATTTTGAGGCGTGAAGATTTAGTGTGTCCATCTTACTTCACTGCTGTATTTTTGTGAGTCTAGAATTAGACGTATCTTGTAAGCCAAGTCATTATCAAATAGATGATTGCTTTGGCATAGGGTGTTCATTGAGTTGTAAGTGTTGTGTCACTCGAAGCTTTTAAGCGTGAGTGCTGTGTATCTTGGTATAAGCTGTGAAGCATAACCAAGAGTTGTTTTTGAAGTGTGACTTCAAAGTGTTTTTAATATCACTGAGGTGATTGAGGGGGAGTGAGTAGGAACTCTGATCTTAGATTAAGATTGAAATTGCATTGGGTAGGGATTAAGTGATAAGTTGTAAACGGGTGAGTTTAGCTTTGAATTGATACTACTAATAGTGGATTTCCTCCCTGGCTTGGTAGCCCCCAGATGTAGGTCATGTTGGACTGAACTGGGTGAACAATTACTTGTGTTATTTACTGCACTTACTGTTAAGTTCTGCATAATCCCTGTCTGTGCAGAATTGGATGTCATAACAACCAGTGTGACATCCAAAGTCTGATAACTAGAATTTCAATTGGTATCAGAGCAGGCACCCAGCCTGTGAAGTTCTGGGTGAGATCTAGGGAAGTTACTTTCTAGTACCATGGACAAGGATTTAGGACACTCAAATAGACCACCCATGTTGGATGGCTCTAATTATGATGACTGGAAGCCTCGTATGATAGCCTTCTTAAGGTCTCTAGACAGCAAAGTCTGGAGAGCTGTCAACAAAGGATGGGAACATCCAATGAGGACAGGTGAAGATGGAGTCAGTGTGCAGATTCCTGAAGAAGATTGGGACAAGGAACAAGAGGCATTAGCTCTTGGAAATTCCAAAGCCTTGAATGCACTGTTCAATGGAATCACTAAGAACATCTTCAGGCTGGTGCACCATTGTGAACTAGCTAAGGAAGTTTGGGATACCCTCAAGGTAACTCATGAAGGTACTTCCAAGGTGAAGATGTCAAAACTTCAGATGTTGACAACCAAGTTTGAAAATCTGAGGATGAAAGAGGATGAGACTATTCATGACTTTCACATGAATATTCTTGAAATTGCAAACACCTCTGGTGGACTAGGTGAGAAAATGACCGAAGAGAAACTTGTAAGAAAGATTCTCAGGTCCTTGCCTAAGAGGTTTGCTATGAAGGTCACTGCTATAGAGGAGGCTCAGGACATCAGCAATATGAAGGTAGATGAGCTCATTGGTTCTCTCCAAACCTTTGAAATGGGCTTAGGTGAGTATGCTGAGAAGAAGAAAAGCATAGCCTTTGTATCTAATGCTGAAGAGGAGGCAGAAGAAGGATATACTGGAGGTGATGAAAGTATATCAGAAGCCTTAGCCATGCTTGGAAGGCAATTCAACAAGTTCATGAAGAAGATTGATCAAAGAGGTAGACCCAATGTCAAGAACATCCCGTCTGACATTAAGAAAAGATCAACTTCTGAAGAAAAGTTCAACCATGGGAAAGGAATCCAGTGTCATGGTTGTGAAGGGTATGGACACGTCAGAGCTGAATGTCCTACTTACCTCAAATTGCAAAATAAGGGGCTAGCTATCACATGGTCTGAAGGAGATTCTGAAAGTGAATCTGAAGGAGAATCTGCCAAACATGTCACTGCACTAACTAGTGTGTGTGTCTCTGAAGATGACACAAGTGCAGATGAGCTGACCTTTGATGAACTTGCTGCAGCATATAAGAAGCAGTGTACCACCAGTGCAGAAGTACGTGCACAAGGTGAAAAGCAGAAGAAACTCATCAAGGAACTGGAAGATGAGAGACAGAAACAACTGTCTGCCATAGAAGGGCTGAATGATGAGATAGCCCTGCTGACCTCCAAGCTGAACCAGATGACCAAATCCATCAGAATGATGAATAAGGGAACTGACACCTTGGAAGAAATCCTAAAGGTGGGACAGCAGTCTGGAACCAAATCTGGGCTAGGATTTGGAAAAAGAGCTGAACACAAACGCCCAAAGGCTAAAGTTCAGAAGTTCAAGCAGATGTCAAAACCGATGTCTCAACATCGAGGAGCTAGGATGAATGATCATCAGAAGAGAATATTCCAGAATTGGAGGTGTCACCACTGTGGCAGGCTTGGACATATAAAAGCCTTCTGCTACTGGATTCATGGCTTCCCTAACAGAGCCTCACCTGTCAGACCTAAGCATAACACACGCAAGCGATGTGTTCCCATTAAGAAGCAACAATGGTATGCTAGGATAGCACACACTGCCCTAAGGGCTTCTTCCAGAGAAGACTGGTACTTTGACAGTGGATGCTCAAGACATATGACTGGTATGGAAAATCTACTGGTAGACATTCAACCTCACACCACCAGCTATGTGACTTTTGGTGATGGTGCCAAAGGAAAAATCAGAGGTGTGGGCAAACTGGACTGTTCTGGAGTGCCAAAACTGAACAATGTGCTGTTAGTAAGAGGACTAACTGCAAACCTCATCAGTATAAGTCAGCTGTGTGATCAAGGTTTTCATGTTCAGTTTACTAAGGAGCAGTGCATTGTGACAAATGGTGACAATCAGGAAGTTATGAGAGGAACCAGGTCCAAAGACAACTGCTATCTGTGGGAACCTGACCTCTCTAACTTTTCCACAACTTGCTCCTCAGCCAAGGAAGAACAGGAGGTGAAGTTGTGGCATAGAAGACTTGGCCATCTCCACTTACGTGGAATGAAGAAGATCATATCCAAGGAAGCAGTCAGAGGAATGCCAAAGCTTCTGATTGATGAAGGAAGAGTCTGTGGAGAATGCCAAGTGGGCAAGCAAACCAAGATGTCACACCCAAAGCTGGGACATTCCACAACCTCCAGAGTTCTGGAACTGCTGCACATGGACCTAATGGGACCTATGCAGGTTGAAAGTCTTGGTGGGAAGAAGTATGCCTACGTGGTGGTTGATGACCATTCCAGATACACGTGGATAAACTTCATCAGAGAGAAGTCAGATACATTTGATGTCTTCAAGGATCTGTGCATAAGACTTCAAAGAGAAAAGGACAGTTGTGTGGTCCGGATTAGAAGTGATCATGGCACTGAATTCAAGAATTCCAAGTTTGATGAGTTCTGCTCATCTGAAGGAATAAGCCATGAGTTCTCCTCCCCTATAACTCCTCAGCAGAATGGAATAGTTGAAAGAAAAAATAGAACTATTCAAGAATCTGCCAGAGCAATGATTCATGCAAAGAAGCTCCCTATGCACTTTTGGGCTGAAGCAATGAATACGGCGTGCTATGTTCACAACAGAGTCACCTTGAGAAAAGGAACCTCCTCCACTCTGTATGAAATATGGAAGGGTAGAAAACCCACTGTGAAGTACTTTCATATTTTTGGAAGTAATTGCTACATTCTCACAGATCGTGAACAGAGAAGGAAGCTAGATCCCAAAAGTGATGAAGGCGTATTTCTGGGATACTCCACGAACAGCAGAGCCTATAGAGTGTTCAACTACAGGACCAATGTCCTGATGGAATCCATAAATGTCATTGTGGATGATAAAGAGGAAGGAACCGATGTCATGGAGGATGTTGAAACATTCCTTGATAGTCCAACTGACAGTCCAGTCAAGCCTGAAGAAATACAGGAACCTCCTCCTGAATGTGAAGTAGAAGCACCTACCAAAGTGCCATCTATCAGAATTCAGAAAGACCACCCTAAGGATCTTATCATAGGGGATCCCACCAGTGGTGTAACTACCAGGTCAAGAGGAATAAACTCAAATTCCTGCTTTGTTTCCAAGGTTGAACCAAAGAATGTAAAAGAAGCCCTGACTGATGAATACTGGATCATTGCCATGCAAGAGGAACTCGAGCAGTTCACAAGGCATGAAGTATGGGAGCTGGTTCCAAGACCTGAAGGGTCCAACATCATTGGTACCAAGTGGATCTACAAAAACAAATCTGATGAGAAAGGAGTAATTACTAGAAATAAAGCAAGACTAGTAGCTCAAGGATACACTCAAGTTGAAGGAGTAGACTTTGATGAGACATTTGCTCCTGTGGCTAGACTTGAGTCCATCAGATTGCTGTTGGGGGTAGCATGCATCCTGAAGTTTAAGCTATTTCAAATGGATGTGAAGAGTGCATTCTTGAATGGCTACCTGAATGAAGAAGTCTATGTGGAACAACCCAAAGGGTTTTGTGATCCTAACCAACCTGAGCATGTATACAAGCTGAAGAAAGCCTTGTATGGGTTGAAGCAAGCACCCAGAGCTTGGTATGAAAGGTTAACCGAATTTCTGACCACAAATGGATACAGAAAGGGTGGCATAGATAAAACCTTGTTTGTGAAGGATGAGGAAGGCAAAATCATGATAGCTCAAATCTATGTGGATGATATAGTCTTTGGTGGAATGTCAGAACAAATGGTTAAAAAATTTGTTCACCAGATGCAATCTGAGTTTGAAATGAGTCTAGTGGGAGAACTGACCTATTTCCTTGGAATGCAAGTAAACCAAATGGAGGACTCCATGTTTTTCTCCCAAAGCAAGTATGCCAAGAACATAGTTAAGAAGTTTGGTATGGATCATGCCAGGCACAAGAGGACTCCAGCTCCTACTCATCTGAAATTAACCAAAGATGATGGAGGACCCAGTGTTGATCAATGCCTGTACAGAAGCATGATAGGTAGTCTGCTGTATCTAACTGCAAGTAGACCTGACATTTCCTATGCAGTTGGAGTGTGTGCCAGATATCAAGCAGAGCCCAAGGTGAGTCACTTGAATCAAGTCAAAAGGATCCTCAAGTACATCAATGGGACATGTGACTATGGGATGCTGTACTCACATGGGTCTGAGCCTGTCCTATCTGGGTACTGTGATGCTGATTGGGCTGGAAGTGCTGATGACAGAAAAAGCACATCAGGTGGATGTTTCTTCTTAGGAGAAAACCTCATATCGTGGTTCAGCAAGAAGCAGAACTGTGTCTCTCTGTCCACTGCAGAGGCTGAATACATAGCGGCTGGAAGCAGTTGCTCCCAACTGGTTTGGATGAAACAAATGCTCACTGAGTACAATGTCAATCAAAATGTCATGACATTGTTCTGTGATAATCTCAGTGCCATCAACATCTCCAAGAATCCCATCCAACACAGCAGGACCAAACATATTGACATTAGGCACCACTTCATCAGAGATCTGGTGGAAGACAAGGTGATCACTTTGGAACATGTAGCCACGGATCTTCAACTGGCTGACATATTTACAAAGGCTCTGGATGCTACTCAGTTTGAAAACTTAAGGAGAAAACTGGGAATATGTCTCTCTGAGACATTATAGCAACCACTGATGTTTGGGATAAATTGTTTAATATCTCTGCCTATTAAACGATTTGTACAAGACTATGATTGGTCAACATATCATAGCTATGCTGCGCGCATCAAGGGTGAATACAAGAGGGTAAGGAGACACCCTACAGAGAGAAGACCTCTGTACCTGCAGGAGTTCAAGGATGCTGTTCATGCAGGAGTGGTTCTGGATGTCAGAAACAACATCATGGCATCTGATATGGTGGTACCTACTGTAAAGCAAAAGTGGGTGATCACTTGATCGAAGCTGTGAAGCAAGATCAAGTGGATGTGAACTTGGTTGAAACTGTGAAGTAAAACCAAGTCTGGAACTCTGTCATTGTGCTCTGCCTATGTTGTTGACTTTGGCAACATTTGTGACAAAAAGGGGGAGTAATAACCACCAATACCCCTGACAAACAGAGTGCGTCTAACAGACTCTCATGACAGATCTGAAGATTCCCCCTGCAGCTGATGTTGAAGTTTAGGTGCAACTTCTAATATATAAGTGCTGCTATGTGAAGTTTTCATTTAACTTCCATGTGTGTGAGTGTGCTGCCACTCTGAGTGTATTAGCTAGTTTTATTCCGCTGCTATGAACTCTGTTATGGGGATCAAAGTGTTTTAGCCAAAAATTTGCCAAAAGGGGAGTTTGTAGGTGTTTAATTGGCTGCATTGTATGGTAAAACACAAATGTCTTGACTGATGTCATGACATGTATATGTAACTACATTGTAGTTACTGCAGGACTAGCTAACACAGGATTATTGAATGCTGTGACATTCATACCTGTCAACAGATACTAAGGAACAGAAGCTCTGTTAGAACTTAGTATTCACTTGCAGTCTGGTTATCAAGGAAGAACCAGACCTGGCATAAGGCCTACTGATTGAATGTCAAACTGGATGTTGTGACATTCATCATTGACAGCAGCTACTGAAGATTGGGCAGAGTGGTGTTCTGCTATACTTCAGCACTTTACTTAGTTTGTTATTCAAGAGAATAGCAGAACTAACTTAAGGCCAATTGTGTAAATGTTAAGTTGGACACTTTGACATTTACTAATGTAAGCTGGTACTGTAGTATGGTCATATTGATCATGTACAGGTCAGCAGATTTGTACAGTCTGTTTTCTGGGAAAACAGACTCAGCATATGGACCTTGATGTCAAGCTGAATGTCGTGACATTCATGCCTGACAGCATATGCTAAATTGTAGGTTGTTCAGTTTTCTGTTACAGCTTTCTCAGGCTATTCTTTAGGAAGTCAACAGCTTAGAGAAAATCCAGGAAATCAACAACCAAGCTACATTCAATGAACCTAACAAATAGCCTATTTGTTAGCAACCTAAATATTGAATTTGAGGGAACGTATGTGACCTAAAATTCAGGAAAATACAGGTGCAAAAGCCCAGGTGCTGCAATATAAAAAGGAAGGCATTCCTCCATTCAGTTTCAGGGATTTTGAGGCGTGAAGATTTAGTGTGTCCATCTTACTTCACTGCTGTATTTTTGTGAGTCTAGAATTAGATGTATCTTGTAAGCCAAGTCATTATCAAATAGATGATTGCTTTGGCATAGGGTGTTCATTGAGTTGTAAGTGTTGTGTCACTCGAAGCTTTTAAGCGTGAGTGCTGTGTATCTTGGTATAAGTTGTGAAGCATAACCAAGAGTTGTTTTTGAAGTGTGACTTCAAAGTGTTTTTAATATCACTGAGGTGATTGAGGGGGAGTGAGTAGGAACTCTGATCTTAGATTAAGATTGAAATTGCATTGGGTAGGGATTAAGTGATAAGTTGTAAACGGGTGAGTTTAGCTTTGAATTGATACTACTAATAGTGGATTTCCTCCCTGGCTTGGTAGCCCCCAGATGTAGGTCATGTTGGACTGAACTGGGTGAACAATTACTTGTGTTATTTACTGCACTTACTGTTAAGTTCTGCATAATCCCTGTCTGTGCAGAATTGGATGTCATAACAACCAGTGTGACATCCAAAGTCTGATAACTAGAATTTCAAGCATTACGCTGTAAGACTCATGCATCAGCATTGCAAGCATAAACTAGTCTCGAGCCGTGGTTACCGTTTGAGAATTGGTCTAGCAGGCTTGGTGAAGATGTTACTCTGAGGAGTTTGGCATCGTGACGTTGGATCAACTGTATTTCCCAGTAGCGCGATATTGGGGGGGGGGGGGGGGGGGGGAATTTCCGTCGTTCGGAGATGGAAGTGAAGATTGGAGAATGTTACGCGATCAGCGTGGAGATTGGGGTCCATCAGGAGAAAAGGAGACGCAGAGTGTCTTCTGGATAACGGGGTTCAAATGGAGAACGGGGTTCATTGTTTGGTAACGAGAGTGACATGAAGTTATCGGGGTTCAAATGCGGTGATCAGGGATCATCCGCGCAAAAGGAAAATATTTGTGTAGGGGTCCAAGAAAGAAAAATCAAAGAAGTTTTTGGGGGTTCAAGAAAAGCAAAAATAAAAAAATAATAATGATAACAAAGAGAAAATCCCTAGCAGAAGTGGCATTCAGGCCAATTTTCCGGTATTCTGACCGAAGTGGCATTCAGGCCAATTTTCCGATGTTCAGATCGAAGAAGTTTCCGACTTTCAGGTCGACGTAACTTGTGGCATTCAGGCCAGCTTTCCGGTATTCAGACCGAAGTGGCATTCAGACCAGTTTTTTCCGATGTTCAGATCGAAGAAGTTTCCGACGTTCAGGTCGACGTAACTTGTGGCATTCAGGCCAGCTTTCCGCTATTCAGACCGAAGTGGCATTCAGGCCAGTTTTTCCCGATGTTCAGATCGAAGAAGTTTCCGACGTTTAGGTCGACGCAACTTGTGGCATTCAGGCCAGTCTCGGTGTTCAGACCGATATTAATAATCGCATATTGTCCGATGCTCAGATCGAAGTCATTTCCAGTATTCAGACTAGTTTGACACATTGCATTTCATATTTTAGGGCATTAGGTATTGCATTTTGCATATCATATGAAAATAAGAAGATCATCCTCCAAGGTCTTTTCAAAAGATGGAAAGTTAATGATTCAAGCCTGAGGGTCTCTATGAATTGATTATCAACCATCTGAGGGTATGAGCTTCAATTAGGGTTTCTTGATTCTTCAAAGGTCTTGAGCATCATCTTGTTTGCAAGGATATATTACCATCATCATGGTTCTGTCATCATCAAGGGTTTCATAGTTCATTCTCAAGTTCCTTTGGATTAGGGTTGTGACCTCTGGTCAACCTTAATCAATGCCATTCTTCCAACTAGGGTTTCTCAAATAGATGAGGTATTTTCTTGGTATGAAGATCACGTGATTGTTATAAGGAGCTTACATGAGCTAGGGTTTCATTTTTGAGCAATTTCCCCAAGTGGTAGAGGCTCAAGTGGATCAAGGCATTTCAAGGTCATCTGAGGACCAAAAAGTCAATTGTGCAGTCAACCGAGGGCTATGAGGTGGGGAAATGAGTTGAGACACCTCAATCATGTTCAAATGGGGGTCCATTCATCATTTTAAACATTCATCTTGAAGATTCAAAGGTCATGGCAAAAGTTACTAAAAATGGAAAGTGACATATAAGTCAAAGTTTCAAAAAATGGCAAGTTTTTGGTCCACCTTCAACTTGAGTTTTCAATATCAAAGAAGTTTCAAATGGATTTTTGGTGAACATGAAAGTTGTAGATCTTTGGCTCCCCTTTCCAAAAAGTCCTAATTCATGTCCATATGATGAGTGGTTGAGAAGTTATGGTCATTTAATCACAAGGTGTGCATGGAAATTCAAAATGGCATAACTTTTGATACAATGCTTCAAATTAGTTCATTATTTTTGCAAAGTACTTCTCATGTTCAAGACATCTCAAAATGAGCTTTGCCATGCATGGGAAAAGTGTGTATGCTCATTATTTCACACATGTTCAAATTAAAGTGAATCTTCACCATTCATTTTTGGCTTAAGATACAAGCAAAATAACACTTCAATCTTGACCCTTGGATGTCCATAAGTGAATTAGAAGCCATGCATGGGATGTCTTACGTGCATTATGGCCATGAAGTGTCAATTTTCATTTTTTGCAAATGGTTTAAGAATTCACTAATCATGATTAATGGATGGTTAAGTCGATTTTCAGTGTGATTAGCATGAAGTATAAATACCAAAACCCTAGCCATAACTGCCATAACTAACTTTTGAGATCAAAATTCAAGAAACTCTCCAAAATTTCTCTCTCTTCGAATTTCCATTTTTCTCCACATAAACCTCAAATATTCTTGCATATTCATGATCCTCATCCTTCACTGATCAAGAATCATCATTGGTTTGGAGCTATATCTCAAGAATTCAAGCAGTGCAAGAGCAATCTCATGTTAATGGATTTTGGAAATTGAAGTAGATCCAAGGAGTTTCATCCAATTCTTTTTGCACAAAGCTTCAAGAGAAGTTCAAAGGAGTAGATCTGGAGCATATGAGCTTGAGAGGACGCGAATTCAGAGATCTCCATTTCAGGTGAGTTGAAATTCACTTCCTCCTTTTGCTGATTTTAAGTTATAGATTGGTAGATCGTGTAGTGTAGGTCATGGATATGTGTTTAGATTTGAAAATGAGTGAGAATTGAGTATGATATGGTGAATGTAAGTTTAGATCTAGAAAATTCTTCTCTTCGATTTGCAACATTCAGGAAGAATTAGGATGAACTAAGTGCATATTTGGAATCCTCGTGGAGAGACGGTTCGAATGGTATAAGCCTCATGAATTTCTGGAAATTTGTGTGGTGGCGCCGCCGTGGGAGCCACCGTTGGTTCGTCGGAGAAGACGACCGGAGCAGAGCTCCGGCGTCTGCATATTGCTAGGGTTTTGTGCTGACTGTGTGCTGCGTGGCTCATGCGTGGACAATTGATTGGACACGGTTCCTTTGACCAAAGCCATGCAAGCGTGGAACGATGACTGAGCGTGTGACTGGGCGCTGAGTCAATAAATGAAACGCAACGTTTCATTGTTTTGAATGTGAGCCATGGATCTCACAAGCGCGCCATATCCAACGGTTCAGGATTTTTCTAATTTATTTGAATAATATTATTTCCCTCCATTTTCCATGCATATTTCAATTATTTTAGTCATTTTTACAAAATTCATAAAACAATGCAAAAATAGTCCAAATGAATCCCATTTTTTTTCATAGTCTTGTATGGATGTCTACTTTTTTATGGTGCTGAATTCATGAATTGTTGATGGCTGGATTTTTATTTGTGAATTTTTGAATTGATGTTGTGTTAATTGGACCTATTACATTCAATGCTTTGTGAAATCCTCATCTTTGAGCCATCTGATCCAATCTTTTGCATGCTTGACATTCATACACAATATGAATTTTTGGTCACTAGTTTGGAATTTTTCTTATATGTTATCATCATTTTTGACACATGGAGATAAATGTGACAATTTGTGTCACATTTTTGACATTGAATTGATGCATTTTTGTTCACATGGCATTTGTATCATTCTGGATTTGACTTTTTGCATGTTGAACATTCATGGCATAAGAAACTTGTACAAAAAATCCCAAGGGCATTGCATGCATTTCTGATTTGATTTGAATTTTCTAAGTTGGAAGTACATTTGTGTGCATGTTTTTGGTCATTTCATGGCATAGGCAATTTGAGGCATTTGATTATTGATTTGATGATGGTCCTTTTGAGGACATTTAGTGGAGTGTTGGAAGATGTAATGTGTAGAAGAATGAGTCTTGGTTTGGTCATTTGGTTAGGTTTTGAATTTGGCCTTTGCACTAGGGTTTTGTTGAGTTTTGTACATGAACTAACTTTGTTTTGTGTTTCAGGATTGAGTACTCATCATTGATGATTGGGTTTGGTTCTCACCTTGTGAGATACAAATGATTTGAGTTTCTAACCTATGTTTGTTTTGTAGGGTTTTAATTGATGTGGTGAACTCATGAGCTTGTTTGAGTGCCAGAGCACTTATGCATTGCATTGTGTAACTGTTGGAGAGTTTCACTGCTTGTTTTCTGGTTTTACAACTGAAGTACTAACTGTTTGGACTTTGTACAGGTACCTTAGTTGCTTGCTTGCTTTTGCTCTTGCTTGAGCATTGGATTGTGGTTGACACACCACTCAGGTAGTTAGCTTCTTACTTCATGTAGTCTGGAAGCCCTGTCACCTTTTTGGCAGGCATTTTGCTGGCAAGTCCTCCTTCAGAGGCTCTGTTTGTGTTTGTTTACAATTGTGCCCAAAGACCTCCAAGGAGAGGCATGTGTTATACTTGATAAGACCTCCAAGAGATGAGGCAATTGACGGATAAAAGGGATTAGTAGCCAATCCCCTATTATTCAGTGTGTCGTTCTTTATGCTCGCACTACGTGTTGATGCTTCTGAACATGTACCCCAGATCTTTGTTCAGAGTCTGTCAAGTGGAATAGGATCCCACTTTCTGGATCCCCACGCTTTCTATGTCATGAGCTCACCTTGGCCGGGGTTAAGAGCTATGAGGTCTCATCCTCATTACCATTTTGATCTGCTCACCCTGACGTTCAATGTCAGTGGTTAAGAGCCCAGTTGATTACCCTTACAGTTTGGCTTGTTTGTCGAGGTTGATATGACCCCTCTTGACTAAAGCCCACCCATTGTTTGGGCCTCTTGTATGGATATAGTGTGTGATGCTTGTTCATTTGTGCTGGTGTGTTTATCTGCTTTCCTCTTCTCATCTCCATTTCTGTAGGAGTTGTATGATTGATTGCTGAGGAAGTTGAATGCATGTTAGAGACCTCAACTTAGGGATATTGATTGCATGACAACTATTAGGCTCGAGTATTAGTCTCCCTATTAGTTTGTTGTCTCCCAAGTCTCTGGTTAGGAGAGTGTTTTACCCCTGTTAAGGGGAACTACGTCGCCCTGATTCTCATACCAGATGAGATACGTAGGCAGGAGGTTGTGAGCAATCTCTCGGGATTTCTTCAGCTATCATTTGGGGTTCATATTGGGGTTCACCTGTATTATTTGGGGTTCATATTGGGGTTCACCTGTATTATTTGGGGTTCATATTGGGGTTCACATATATTGACTTGGGGTTCACATATACTGATTTGGGGTTCATCTTCGGGGTTCATTTGTGACGGTTGTCACTCACTTGGGGTTCATTTGGGGTTCATTTATGACGGTTGTCACTCATTTGGAGTTCATTTGTGGTGATTGGTTATACATATTGGGGGTTTATTCTGGATATCTGGTTACTTTGTTGGGGTTCGTTCTGATAACCTTTTTCTTTGATGTTCACTGGTTAGCGTGTGTTATTGTTAGGAGTCGGGTGTAAGTCCATGTATTGGCATTCTATTTCCTTTTTGTTATTGTTGGGAGTCGGGTGTAAGTCCATGTATTGGCATTCCGTTTCCTTTTGGGTGTTTCTTTTGACGTCTCAGCGTCCCTTTTTGGTGTCTTGTTGCGGCGTGCGTTAGCCGAGCTACGAGTGCTCTGATTCTCCTCTGGATAGAGAAGATACGTAGGCATAGGATGCGATGTCCTAGCGAGCATGTCTCCCTTTCCCCGAACTACGTTGACTCTGATGTTTGTTTCTGACAAACTACGTAGGCCCAGGATGCGACATCCTGCCGAGTCCATTTCCTCCGTTTTTTCTTTCTTTTATCCACCTATTTATTGTTCCAGTTTGTGCAGTTTCTTTGAGCAGTTTATTAGCAACCCTTTTCCTATTCTTTGAGCTATCTTTTGAGCGTGGATCCCGTCGAGTACGGCGGATGTGAGGGGTGCTAACATCTTCCCCTTGCGTAACCGACTCCCGTACCTTGTAATCTCTGGTCGTTAGACCTTTCCTTTCCCTTTCTTAGGTTAGTCCTGCGCTCCCTTTCCGTCATAGGATGAATAGCGTCGGTGGCGGCTCTGTATTTTTTCCGCCGGTTGTTTTTCGCGTTGCAACACCACCTTTCGAGGATAGCTTCAACATGCTAGTGAGGGGTTAACCCTATAATAAGCATGGAAGACTCATTGTCCATCACTAAGGATATAGGTGAGTATTACATCTACCACAAGGATAACTCAAACCAAATAGCTAAAGGTTATGGAAACTTTTGATTAAGAAGGTGGCCATTGGAACCACAAAAGGGAAATTTGAATGGGTTATATTTACCAATTAGAAGTATATACAAAAGTAGTCAAAGTTGACTTAAAAGATTCAATTCAAAATGAGTGTTATGAAAAGAAAGTTTGAAAATCAAAAGCATAAGGCTTAGGTTTCTAATGTTGAAAACAAAGGTTAAATGTTTGCACAAAAAGGGCTTTGGCTTGGGTTAGAGTGGAGAAATGAAGAAGAAGGGCTAAGTCCTAAGGAAAACAAAAAGATGAGGGATAAGAAATGAAACCACACTAGGAGTTCCTCTCTTGAGATCATATTGATGATCCAAGTGGCTCCCATCCTTTGGAATAAGCAAGCACAAAGTATAAGCAATCAAACAAGTCTCATAAGAGATCCTCAATGTATCTTGTATCTTCCATTTGGATGAACATGGTAATGATCTTCCAATTAAGCTCAAATGGAAACTCCTAGTTCAAGAGCACACACATCAAAAGTTCCATGGGGTAAAACACTCTCCTAACCAGAGACCAGGGAAACAACAAACTAATAGGGAGATTAAGACTCGAGCCTAATAGTTGTCATGCAATCAACATCCCTAAGTTGAAGTCTCTAACAAGAACTTAACTCACAAGTAAACAAACATCACACACTATATCCATACAAGAGGCTCAAACAATGGGTGGGCTTTAGTCAAGAGGGGTCATGTCAACCTCGACAAACAAGCCAAACTGTAAAGGGTAATCTGTAGCTCTTAACCACTAACATTGAACGTTAGGGTGAAGCTGATCAAATCGGTAATGAGGATGAGACCTCATGCTCTTAACCCTGGCCAGGGTGAGCTCATGACAAAGAAAGCATGGGGATCCAGAAAGTGGGATCCTTTTCCACTTGACAGACTCTGGACAAAGATCTGGGGCACATGTTCAGAAGCATCAGCACGTAGTGCGAGCATAAAGAACGACACACTGAATAACGGGGGATTGGCTACTAATCCCTTTTATCCGTCAATTGCCTCTTCTCTTAGAGGTCTTATCAAATAGCACATGCCTCTCCTTGGAGGTCTTTGAGCACAATTTTAAACAAACACAAACAGAGCCTCTGAAGGAGGACTTGCCAACAAAATGCCTGCCAAAAAGGTGATAGGGCTTCCAGACTACATGAAGTAAGAAGCTAACTACCTGAGTGGTGTGTCAACCACAATCCAATGCTCAAGCAAGAGCTAAAGCAAGCAAGCAACTAAGGTACCTGTACAAAGACTAAATAGTTAGTACTTCAGTCATAAAACCAGCAGACAAGCAGTGAAACCCTCTAACAGTTACACAATTCAGTGCATAAGTGCCCTTGCACTCAAATGAGCTCATGAGTTCACCACATCAATTAAACCCTACAAAACAAACATAGGTTATAACTCAATTCATTTTGTATCTCACAGTGAGAACAAATCCAACCATCAATGATAAGTGTCCAAACCTGAAACACAAAACAAAGTTAGTTCATGTACAAAACCCTAGTACAAAGACAAGATTCAAAACCTAACCAAATAACCAAACCAGAACCCAATCTTCTACACATTACACCTTTAAACACTCCACAAAATGTCCTCAAAAGGACCAGCATCAAATCAATAACCAAATGCCTCAAATTGCCTATGCCATGCAATGACCAAAAATATGCACAAAATGAACTTCCAACTTAGAAAATTCATATCAAATCAGAGATGCATGCAATGACTTTGAGATTTTTCATATAAGTTCTTTATGCTATGAATGTTCAATATGCAAAAGATCAAATCCAGAATGATGCAAATGCTATGTGAACAAAAATGCACCAATTCAATGTCAAAAATGTGACACAAATTGTCACATTTTTCTCCATGTGTCAAAAATGATGATAACATGTGAGAAAAATTCCAAACCAGTGACCAAAAATTCATATTGTGTATGAATGTCAAGTATGCAAAAGATTGGATCAGAATGTTCAACATAGAGAATTTCACAACACATTGAATACAATATATCAATTTGGCACCACATGGATTCAAAAATTCACACATAAAAATCCAGACACCAACAATTCATGAAATTAACACCATAAAAAAGTAGACATCAATACAAAACTATGAAAAATAATTGGGACTCATTTGGATCATTTTTGTATTTTTATGATTTAAACAAAACAAGCAAAATAATTGAATAATGCAATGGAAAAATGGAGGGAAATAAAATGTTCAAATCAAATCAGAAAAAACAAAGGCCACACGATCTGGCGCGCACATGCATCAACGGCTCACATTTAAACTTATGAAACACTGCGTTTCATTAAACACAATCATCAGCCCAATCATCAGTCAAGACACGCGTGGCCTGGTCAAAGGAATCGCATCCACTCATTCTTCCACACAGTGACACACATGGCATACACGAATGTAAAACCCTAGCACACGCAGACGCCGGAGCTACAGCTCCGGTCGTCTTCTCCGACGAACCAACGGTGGCTCCCACGGCGACGCCACCACAAATTTTTCAGAAATTCACAAGTCTGGTACCATTCGACTCGTCTTCTCACGCAGGTTCCAAATATGACCTCAATTCAACCTAATTCCTTCTAGACTTTACAGATCGAAGAGAAGAAGTTTTGAGATCCAAACTTTCAGTCAACATATCATCCTCAATTCTCACTCATTTTCAATTCTAAGCATATATTCGTGCTCTACTCAACAAGATCTACAGTTCTATATCATGAAAACAGCAAAAGGAGAGGACGAAAATTGAGTCACCTTGAAGTGAAGCTTTCTGTATACGCGATCTCTCAAGCTCTACTGCTCCAGATCATCTCCTATGAGCTTCCTTTGAAGCTTTGTGCAAAAAGAACTGGTTGAAACCTCTTGAATCTACTTCAATTTCCAAATTCCATCACCATGTGAATGCTCTTGAAATGCTCAAATTTCTTGATGAATTGCACCAAACAATGGATGATTCTTGATCAGTGAAGCATGAGGATCAAGAATATGCAAGAATATTTGAGGTTTGTGTGAAGAAAAATGCAAATCGAAGAGAGAGAATTCTTGAATTTTGATCTAAAATTGGTGGTTTTTTGCAGTTATGATTAGGGTTTTTCTATTTATATCCCTTGCTAATGACAATGCTAATCATAGGCTGGCTCAGCGGCGAAGACCAAAGGCAAGCAAGTTGTGAATGAGGGTACCTTTGCACCATAGGCTGGCTCTGAGCCTTCTTTTGCGAAAGATGTGGACAAGATTTTGAGAATCATAAGGAAAAGCGACTACAAGGTAGTCGATCAGTTGATTCAGACGCCGTCTAAGATATCTATTCTCTCACTCCTGCTGTGTTCGGAGGCACACAGGGAGGCACTTCTGAAGGTCCTTAATGTTGCATATGTGCCACAGGAGATCTCAGTGAACCAACTAGAAGGGATCGTTGCAAATGTTCATGCAAGCAACGGGTTGGGTTTTACTGATTTTGACTTGACGCCAGCTGGACGCGATCATAACAAGGCTTTGCACATTTCGATGGAGTGTAAAGACACTGTGCTATCCCATGTTCTGGTGGATACAGGTTCCTCTCTCAATGTGCTACCCAAGAGAGCCATGTCAAGGTTAGATGTAGAAGGTTTGATCTTGAAGCCTTCCGATCTTGTGGTGAGAGCCTTCGATGGTTCTAAGAGGTCGGTGTTCGGAGAGGTAGAATTGCCAATTCAGATTGGATCACAAACCTTCAACACCGTCTTCTATATGATGGATATCAGTCCTTCGTATAGCTGCTTGTTGGGTCCTCCTTGGATCCATAATGTCGGGGCAGTCTCCTCGACCTTGCATCAGAAGATCAAGTTCCCGGTCAACGGAAGAATTATCACTGTCTATGGTGAGGAGGATATTTTGGTCAGTCACCTGTCTACATTCAAGTATGTAGAGGTAGAAGGTGAGATTCATGAGACCCTGTGTCAGGCCTTTGAGGCAGTTCAAGTCAAGGATGCAGCTCCAGTGGAAGAGGTTGAAGCAGGTGCCTCTATTTCTTCCTTCAGGCAGGCGCAGGCCTAGGTAAATTCAGGTGTTGCTCCCGGTTGGGGACGTCTGTTGGATTTACCTACGAAGGAAGACAAGTTTGGGATTGGGTATCAGCCAGCATTGACTTCTACAACTTCAATGCCTCAGACTCGTCAGGGGCCGATTACTTTCTCCAGTGTCGGCATCATTCAGTACGGCCAGATCTCTGCAATCAATGAAGAAGATGGGGATAGTGATTGCGACATTGACAACTGGGTGCGTCCAAGGGCCGGGTGAAGTTCTCCGCAATTGGTCTTCTGAAGAGATTATCCAAGTCACTCTTCTTGAAGAATAATTTTCTTTGTTTGTTTGTGCATGTCCAAGTCTTACATTCCGCCCAGGGCGTAATGACTCATTGTAGGGCTCATCTATGTGGATACCTGCATTTTTTATCATAAATAAAGGACGTCCTTTTGCATTCAAATATTTTGTTCACTGTCTTTCTATTTTTGCAGTTTTCAAAAATCAAAAAATATTTGGCAATGTTTTGTTTAGTTTTCACTCCTTGTTCACACTCATAAGCACATACCATCACTCATGCAGATGCACGTCACCGGATCCTATTGATAGCAGTTCTGCTATGACTCGCTTCGACTTTGAAAATCCAATCTTTCAAGCTGAAGAAAAGGGTGATGAAGACTGTGAACTCCCTGAAGAACTCGCCAGGTTGTTAAAACAGGAGGAAAGGGTCATTCAACCACATCAAGAGTCTATTGAAGTGATTAATCTTAGCACCGAGGACGTCAAGAGAGAAATCAAGATAGGGGCTGCTTTGGAAGATAATATGAAGAAGGGGCTGATTGAATTGCTGCGAGAGTATGTTGACATCTTCGCTTGGTCTTATCAGGACATGCCAGGGCTTGACACAGACATTGTGGTACACCGTTTTCCTCTCAAAGAGGATTGCCCTCCGGTCAAGCAGAAGCTCAAAAGAACAAGACCAAAGATGGCTGTCAAGATAAAGGAAAAAGTGCAAAAACAGTTGGATGCAGGGTTTCTAGCAGTTACAAACTATTCGCCATGGGTTGCGAACATCGCTCCAGTGCCTAAGAAGGATGGAAAGGTACGGATATGTGTTGACTACCGGGATCTGAACAGAGCTAGTCCTAAAGATGATTTCCCATTACCTCACATCGACGTTTTGGTGGATAACACGGCTCAGTTCTCGGTATTCTCCTTTATGGATGGTTTTTCTGGCTATAATCAAATTAAGATGGCACCAGAAGACATGGAGAAGACAACTTTCATAACCCCATGGGGCACCTTCTGCTACAAGGTGATGCCGTTTGGTCTGAAAAATGTTGGGGCAACATATCAACGTGCTATGGTAACTCTTTTCCATGATATGATTCATCATGAAATCGAGGTTTATGTTGATGATATGATTGCCAAATCTCAGACGGAAGAAGAACATTTGGTGAATCTGCAGAAACTGTTTGAGCGTTTGAGGAAATTCAAGCTGAGGCTTAATCCGAACAAGTGTACTTTCGGGGTGAGATCTGGAAAATTGCTGGGTTTTATTGTTAGTGAAAAAGGGATTGAGGTGGATCTTGCCAAAGTAAAAGCAATACAAGAAATGCCTGAGCCAAGAATAGAGAAACAAGTTTGTGGCTTCTTAGGGAGGTTGAATTACATTGCAAGGTTCATCTCTCACCTAACAGCCACGTGTGAGCCAATATTCAAATTGTTAAGAAAAGATCAGGCTATCAGGTGGAATGATGATTGCCAAAGGGCTTTCGAGAAAATAAAAGAGTATTTGCAGAATCCTCCAATCCTTATGCCTCCAGTCCCAGGGAGACCGCTGATTATGTATTTGACAGTACTTGATAATTCCATGGGTTGTGTTCTCGGTCAACACGACGAGACAGGTAGGAAAGAGCATGCCATCTACTACCTGAGTAAAAAATTCACAGATTGCGAGTCGAGGTACTTAATGCTTGAAAAGACATGTTGTGCACTTGCATGGGCTGCTAAGCGATTGAGACAATACATGTTGACTCACACAACCTTACTGATCTCCAAAATGGATCCAGTCAAGTATATATTTGAGAAGCCAGCCCTCACCGGAAGGGTTGCTCGTTGGCAAATGGTACTGAGAGAGTACGACATCCAGTATACATCCCAGAAAGCCATCAAAGGGAGTATTCTGTCAGACTATCTTGCTCAGCAGCCGATTGATGATTATGAGCCGATGAAGTTTGATTTTCTGGACGAAGACATCATGTTCCTCAAGATGAAAGACTGTGAAGAGCCAGTTGTTGAGGAGGGACCTGATCCCGATGAAAAGTGGACTTTAATGTTTGATGGGGCCGTCAATGCCAAAGGAAGTGGAATTGGTGTTGTCATTACCACTCCGAAAGGTGCCCACATGCCTTTCACCGCCCGTCTGACTTTTGAGTGCACCAATAATGAAGCTGAGTATGAGGCATGTATCTTGGGTATTGAGCAAGCCATTGATTTGAGAATCAAGACTCTGGAAATCTTCGGAGATTCAGCTCTAGTGATCAATCAAGTGAACGGTGATTAGAATACTCTCCAGCCTAATCTGGTCCCCTACAAAGATTACACGAGAAGACTGTTGACTTTCTTCACAACAGTAAAGCTATATCATATACCTCGTGATGAGAACCAGATGGCAGATGCTCTTGCTACTCTATCCTCCATGATCAAGGTGATTTGGTGGAACCATGTTCCCAAGATCGATGTTATGCGCCTTGATAGGGTCGCGTATGTGTTTGCTGCTGAACTGGTAGTTGATGACAAGCCCTGGTATCACGACATCAAGTGCTTTCTGATAAATCAAGAGTACCCTGCAGGGGCATCCAACAATGATAGAAAGACTTTGAGAAGATTGGCAGGCAGTTTCTTCTTGAACAAAGACGATGTGTTGTATAAGAGGAACTTTGACATGGTTTTGCTCAGATGCATGGATAGACACGAAGCGGACATGTTAATGCAAGAAGTTCATGAAGGCTCCTTCGGTACTCATGCCGACGGACATGCAATGGCTAAGAAATTGTTGAGAGCGGGTTATTACTGGATGACCATGGAATCTGATTGTTTCAAATATGCTCGAAAGTGTCATAAATGCCAGATTTATGCTGATAAGGTGTATGTGCCGCCAAATCCTCTGAATGTGATGTCTTCACCGTGGCCGTTTGCTATGTGGGGCATTGATATGATTGGAAAGATTGAGCCGACTGCTTCCAATGGGCATCGCTTCATCCTTGTTGCCATCGACTATTTCACCAAGTGGGTCGAAGACGCATCATTTGCAAAGGTCACCAGACATGTGGTTGCCTGGTTCATTAAGAAAGAAATCATTTGTCGTTATGGGGTTCCCAAAAGAATCATTACTGATAATGGTTCTAATCTTAATAACAAAATGATGAAGGAGTTATGTAAGAATTTCAACATTCAACATCATAATTCTTCCCCTTATCGTCCTAAGATGAACGGTGTTGTTGAGGCAACAAATAAGAACATAAAGAAGATTGTGCAGAAGATGGTCGTTACGTACAAAGATTGGCATGAGATGCTACCCTTTGCCTTGCATGGGTACCGTACTTCGGTACGTACATCGACCAGGGCAACCCTTTACTCCCTTGTGTATGGTATGGAAGCAGTCCTACCTGTTGAAGTGGAGATTCCTTCTCTAAGAGTCCTGCTGGATGTCAAGTTAGACGAAGCTGAGTGGATTCAGACGAGGTTCAATGAGTTGAGTCTTATCGAAGAGAAGCGAATGGCAGCCATTTGTCATGGGTTGTTGTATCAAAGTCGAATGAAAAGAGCCTTTGATCAGAAAGTGCGTCCTCGATGTTTCCAAGTCGGAGATTTGGTGTTGAAAAGGATCCTTCCTCCTCAGACAGATCACAGGGGCAAGTGGACACCTAACTATGATGGACCATATATTGTCACCAGGATTTTTTGATGGTGGAGCCTTAATGCTTACAACAATGGATGGTGAAGACTTCACTTCCCCTATGAACTCAGACGCAGTTAAAAAATACTTCGCATAAAATAGACCCGTTGGACGATAAAAAGAATAGTCCAGGCAGAAAAAATGGGCATCCCGGCAAACCAAGAAAATGAAAAAAGGTTCGGGCAAAAGTTAGGGATTAAAAATGAAAAGATTGTACACCCGGTAAGTTGAAAACCTGAAAAGGCAACTTAGGCAAAAATGGGTATCCCAGTGGATTGAAAACCCGAAAGGGCGATCCAGGCAAAAGTTAGGGATTAAGCGAATGGCTGAGTTCTGAGTAGTTTTGAATCTTATCTCGTGTCGATAACCAGAAACTTTTGAAGGATAGGAAACAGTCCAATTACCTTTTTCAGAAAGCTGATCATCTAGAGGGTCTTGAAGACGAGCGAGTCATAGCAGAATCGGAACCCGATAGAAATCCATTTCACATTGCCATTAGATTGATTTTTGTTTTTTATCTTTTGTGCAATTACCTCTTTCCATGGATTGCTTCCTGATGTAAATGCCTGTTCAAAGGCCATTCAATCAATAAAATCATGTTATTCAGTATATCTCTGTGTTCATTTTCATTTTGCTGTTTTGTTTGCAAAAATGACGTCCGAATTTTTGATAAACATTGCATCATGAAACATAAGAGCTTTACAGGTACATGCTTAATAAACATTTAAAATTGCTATAAATTTTAAGTGCTTTGGATCGTCTATTCAGAACAGATACGCTCGGGGCATTTCCTTAAGGTTCCCAGCGGATGATCGCAGATGTTTTTTTCAACAGTGGGTGGTTGGTATCTTATTCCTGCAAAGATGGTCCGAGCATTGGATTCTTCAATCCCCAACAGGTTCTCACTACTGTACTTCCCCAAGCATTTGTTTCAAATTATACACTCCCCAGTAGAGTCGACAGTGCCAGACTGTATATCCCCTGCAGAGTTGACAGTGCCAGACTGTATCTTCCCAGCAGAAGCAACTGCTCCTCAGAGTTCGATGCCAGATTGATGATCTCGACGCTAGATTTATGGTTTCTTCCCTTGAAGAAGAATCTCGGTACCGTATCGGTGTTTGCTTCCCTTGTTGAGTCGTCTCTCTCGCAGATTATGGTTGCCAGAACCACTGTCGCTTTCCTCAACAGCAAGCTTTCAGAGCCATTCTCCCCCCAGTCAGAGTCTCGGTATTTTGTTATTGCTAGAACACCGTGTGGCGGGTCATTTCCCCACAGAGTTCATTATGTTGTGTATCTCCAACAGCATTGCCAAGGTCCAGAAGATTGTGATTATTTCCCCAACATAATTCCTTGCCTCGACTTGGCGTTCTCTCTAACCTAGCATTTCGCATCCCTGCATGTAGAATCATATCGCATTGCATCCTCCCAAATCGCGTAGCATTTCCATTTTCATGGAGCATTACGCTATTGAAAAATTCAAACATACGCATGTAAAGCATAAGACATTCTCGGTATCTCAAGTGATAAGCCAGAAGTTTGTTTCCAGTACTCAGACTGAAGTTTGTTCATCCTTTATTATTCCTGGCAGGGGTTGTTGGCCCACGTGCCGCCTCAGTTATCATTTTCCCTATCTCTGTCGATGCTGACAGGCATGAAAGTTTCCGGTATTAAGACCGAAGTGGCATTCAGGCCAGTTTTCCAATGTTCAGATCGAAGAAGTTTCCGACATTCAGGTCGATGCAACTAGTGGCATTCAGGCCAATTTCCGGTATTCAGACAGAAGTGGTAGTCAGGCCAGTTTTCCGGTATTCATACCGAAGTGGCATTCATGCCAGTTTTTCGATGTTCATATCGAAGAAGTTTCCGACGTTCAGGTCGATGCAACTTGTGGCATTCAGGCTAATTTCTGGTATTCAGACCGAAGTGGTAGTCAGGCCAGTTTTCCGATGTTCAGATCGAAGAAGTTTCCGACGTTCGGGTCGACGCAACTTGTGGCATTTAGGCCAGTTTTCCGATGTTCAGATCGAAGAAGTTTCCGACGTTCAGGTCGATGCAACTTGTGGCATTTAGGCCAGTTTCCAGTGTTCAGACCGAAGTGGCATTCAGGCCAGTTTTCCGATGTTCAGATCGAAGAAGTCTCTGACGTTCAGGTCGACGCGACTTGTGGCATTCAGGCCAGTTTCTGGTATTCAGACCGAAGTGGCATTCAGGCCAGTTTTCCGATGTTCAGATCTAAGAAGTTTCTGACATTCAGGTCGACGCAACTTATGGCATTCAGGCCAGTTTCCGGTGTTCAAACCGAAGTGGCATTCAGGCCAGTTTTTTGATGTTCAGATCGAAGAAGTCTCTGACGTTCAGGTCGACGCGACTTGTGGCATTCAGGCCAGTTTCCGGTGTTCAGACCGAAGTGGCATTCAGGCCAGTTTTCCGATGTTCAGATCGAAGAAGTCTCCGACGTTCAAATCGACGCGACTTGTGGCATTCAGGTCAGTTTCCGGTGTTTAGACCGAAGTGGCGCTCAAGCCAGTTTCTCGGTGTTCAAACTGATGTTTGATAATCTGTACCTTCTGATGCTCAGATCGAAGTCATTTCCAGTATTCAAATTGACAAACGGAATTCAGGCCATGGTTATTTCTGTGTTACCATTTATTTTGGTATTCAGATTAACATTCCTTTTTTTTTGTGTTCGGACCGACTCTCACCGTACCAGACGGATTCTTTTTTCAAGACCACCCTCTTTGCCGATTCTGACAGGCATTATCACTTCATTCTTCACTTCAGTGTAAATTTTCGGGCTTTTATTGTATTCAATCACTTGATACCTCGAAAGTGCGAAAGTCGTTGCTATCTTCATTTCGGGTCTCTAGTTGATTGAATAGGGGAAGCTGTAATACCCCAAAATTTACCCTTCATTTTTTCCTGGAAGCATGGGATTATGTTTTACACTTCATTGGCATCATACTAGGTCATACTCATTGCATACTGCATTAGTGACATGGAAATCAGGTTTTGATTGATCACTCCTTAACAAAAGGAGCCCACACAAAGCAAGATTGAGAATTGGACTTCATTTTCTAAATATACAAGTCTCAAGGGTCTCAGGGGGCTCCAGGTATCTTATTATGGTCCTCAGTTCATCAGTGAAGGACTCAGAGCTATCAAAGAGTTCATCTGGATTTAATCAGGAAATTAGGGTTTCATGGCTACCTGCGACAGGAAATGTTTGTTTGGAGGTAGAGGGGCCTATCCATGTCATGATTAGAGAGGCATCTTGGCCTAGGAAGACTCACAATTGCTCGGAAAGATCTATTGGCAAGAAGTGCAATCAGTCCCCGATCATTTTTGCCCTAAAACTAGGGTTTAGTATAAAATTAGTTTATTTCTGATTCTTTGGGTGAAACTCTTTTCCATGGCCCTCCATATGTCCACAAGGGTCTACATACAAAAAATCAGCTTTTTATTTGAGCCAGAAGTGCTTCAATTGATCACTGGAATCGGGAATCAGACAGTTTGGGAAAAGTCAATTGTGGGGCCAGAAAAGTCAACTCTTGACTTTTTGAGAGTGGAATCTCAAAATCCATGCCTAGGGGAGACTACATGTGAAATTTGGTCAAGGTTGGATCATGGATTCATCATTTAATCAGGAATTGGAAAAGTTACTTAATTTGGAAATGGTTGACTTTCCATTTAGGGCAAGTTTTCATGATTGTTGCACTCACTTTAAGCCCATTTTCCATCAAGATAAAACTCCATTTGAAAATTTCTCCAACATGAAAGTTGTTCCTCTTGTTCCAAGCTTTCTAAAAATATAAAGTTTGCTCCATTTGGATCAAGATTGAGAAAGTTTGCTTAGTCAAAGTGGGACATATTTTTAGGACACTTAGAAAAATTTCTAAGTCTCAAAATCTTCAAAGTTTGTCAAGACTTCTTGGCCAGTTTTCTTGCACTTCAAGGCATCATTTGAAAATACTTTCTTCACAACAATTGTACCTTGCCATGTCCTCTTTCACATCCTTTTGGAATCATCTCATTTGGATCCATGGTTTGAGAGATACATTCACCTAAAGTGGGCACCATGACTTGATTTTCTAGGCAGATTTTAGGTCAAACTGGCCCAACCATTTTGCAGTTGGTGTGACATGACTTCGAGACCATTTTTCACCTTCTTCCATTCATCATTTCCACTTGTGCTCAACATGAAAGATGCTATACTCCATGAGATCTTTCTATTGTTTGCATTGTCTCACCAATTGGTAGCTTGCTCATTAAGTTACATGGCCACAAAGTCACCACCTTGGAATGTTTTCTTGCTTGCCAAACCAGCCATGATGTATGCTACACAAATCAAGTCACGTTTTTGTTACCTCATTTGGCCATGCATTGGATATTCACTCACTTAACTTTGGCCCAAAATACATCTGATCCACCATATTTAAGAGCTAAAAAACCCTAAACCTAAAAGGCCATTGTGAATTTTCGAGCAAGGCATCAAAGCAGCATCCTCTTCTTCCATTCTCTCCACAACCAAGAGGCAGTGGACCAAGCTTCCACTAGGTAATCACCTTACTCCATGTCCATTGTTTTGCTCATTCTTATGCTTGCTTACCATGCTCATCATTATTATCACTACTGTTTGCCATGCTAATCATATGCTCATGTTTGTTTCATGATTGTTTTAAAGGCCAATCATATGCTTGTGTTCTTGATGTTATGGATTTGTGTTGTGATTTTATGTTATGTCGTGTCCATGTTGACATCTTGTGGTCAACTTTTCTCCATGATTAAGCCATCATTTAACCTAAAACAAGTCACCATGTTAATCTACACATTTTGTACTTGAGATCTGGGCTTTATTTCATGTCATTTGATGCCCTATGGTGGTCGTATTCTTGAGTGGAAGTTTGAGAAAACCCACTGTATTTTCGTGGCTGCATGGCATTAGGGTTTGTTCCATGAAGAAGACGATGATGTGGCACTTTAAGAGCCATTAGATCCAAGGCGCATGTTTTAATCTTGGCCATCCATGTTATTTTGTCTTTTAGTCACTTAAACTAATGTGACCAATTGATACATAGTCCACATGAATTATTTTAATAAAATGTTCATTTAATATGTGTCACGCCCTGAATAATTGTTTGGATCATTGGGCCTGTTTCATTCGCTTTCCACACCTCCCTTTCCTGGCCCATCAACATTAATCCATCTCCTTTCATTTTCTTTTTTAAATTCCAATTTATTTTCTGTTTAGATTTTAATTATTTTAAAATATTTTCTTTGTCCATAAAAATACCCAAAAATATTTTCCACATTTCTTAATTTCTTATTTAATTTTATTAAATTTTTATTTTCGTATTTATTTAACACTAATATTTTATTTTAATTATTTATTCTAAATGGTTCATTTTAACACACATTTTTTTATTGATTTTATTTTCATGACTTAAAATTCTTTTTAGTTTTTGGTTTTTGGGATGAAGGTTGAGCACTGTCCCATGATCAACCTGACCTTTTCTTGGAATTTTATTTCCCATTTTCAATTTATTTTGGATTTATTGTTGACCTAGTTTGTTTGGTTGACTTTTGGTTTGACTTCTATTTTTGTTTCAATTAATTTATACACCAATTTTAATTATTTTTAAAATCCTTTTGGGGGATGATGATGTCCTGACCCCACCTTATTTAGTTTAACTTTTCATATTTTTCTTGATTAATTTTCTATTTATTTGATATTTTTTAAGTTGACTTGAATTTTCAGTTGACTTCTTTGTGATCGATGTTTGACTTAGGGATTGCTTATGGCAATTGAAGAGATCTTTTGATCCTCCCTTGTTCATCTCATATGCCATGTATTAAAGGCCTTTTATCTTGATTTTATTTGATCCTTACCTCATTTCCCGATTTAATTATTCAGTGGACCCTTTTTGTGCACCTTTTCATCTGTCTGATTCATCTGTCATTTGTTATACTTGTTTCTTTCATCCATGCTTACCATTGCTTGTTTGTTTAACATGTTCATACTTCCCGTGCATTGTATAATGCTCCATTCTTTGATTCTTTGATTTGATTATACACTTGTTTACTTATCTGATTTGATTAATAACTGTTGCCTACTTGTATGATGTATGAGGCATATATTCTTATTGTTTGGTTGCCATGAACAATCCCCACTCATAACAAATGTACCCCCCCATCCCATAAAGTGTATAATATTTATTCTTTCATTCTTTATTCATCTGTTAATACAAGAATTAAAACGAACATTCGATAATCATTTCAAAACAAGATCAAAAGCTCGATCCAACGTCGAGTAATCATTTTCAAAACTTAACAGAACCAGCACGTATTCATCCATCCTTTTGTAAGTCGATTGCTTCATGCATCGCCATTTCTCTTGTAAGTCGATTGCTTCAAGCATCGCCATCTACCTGTAAGTCGATTGCTTCTGGCATCGCTATCTACCTGTCGCGACGCGAAAAATACCCGAGCGTAAGGAACGCTCGAAATATAAACAAAACAGAGTCGCCACCGAACTTTATTTATTCCCAAAGAGGGAAAGGGGAAATATCGATAAAACCCACAAAAATCAAAAAGAAACGGTCATCGCAACCAAATCGGGTTCGGGAGTCGGTTATGCAAGGGGAAGGTATTAGCACCCCTCACATCCATCGTACTCGATGGGACCCATTTAGTTAGTTTCGTGTAAGAGTGTTAGCGTGATATCATTTGCGAACTTCTACTTATCGACTGAGGAAAGAGAAAGAAAGAAAGGAAAGACTTAGGGTTTTTAATATTAATGTGCCTGACAATATTTCGCAATCCTGCTCCTACGTATCTCCAGGTGCTATGAAGAACTCAAGGCATACGTAGTTCTACCCAAAGAGAACTACTGGGTGGATTGCTTTTAAAGAGAGTGATGCTTGGATCATATTTGAGCGATTAAACCTTTACTTGTTGCTCGCTCTTGGAGGCTGAAGTCTTTGTTTGTTTCACATCAAAATGGATATTACATACTCTTTTCTGAAAATGTTTTCAGAGTCGCACAAGGGCGGAAAATAATTTTGATGAGTTTGAGTTGATTTTAAGCGGAGACAAGCATCCAAGCAGGGAGCTCTACTGCAATAGCAAGATGCTCGAAAAGGAAGAGGCCTATGCCCAATCACTCTTTTTTCATCCAATAGTTTATTATGAAAATGTGTGGCAAATTAGGTCAAAGTTCATTAACGGAAGACGATTAATCAGACATAGAGCTCTACAACAATGTCCAAATAATCGGGAAAGAGAAGGTCGATACCCAATCAATCTTTTTCTTCTATAAGAGAAATGACCTAATTCTAGTAATTACTGTATGTTAATATGGAAGACGAATGTTTGGACATTGAGCTCTACAGCAGTATCCTAACATCCGAAACAGAGAAAGTCTAAACTTAATCAGTTTCTTCCATTTTTTATTGTAAAAGCTCTAAAAAAAGGGGGATGACTTGACATTGGATCAAGTGTCTGAAGTTTATTTATGAAAAGAATTTGGATGTGGCGGAGGTTTTGCTCGACTTTTTATCCAATTAGGATTTGATTAGGGAAAATACATTCGATGTTGGATCGAGGTTTTTATTCTTTGCGTTTGAATCAAAACAGAATGGAATGATTTAAGGGTTTTGAAAATGACGGAGAAGTGGATATGAAATAGGTTCTAATTTTTTTGAAAATTGCTCGACGTTGGATCGAGTATTTGTTTTTGTTCTTTTCTAAAAAATGATTGATTTTAATCTTTGAATTAACAATCAACTAATACAATAAAGTAAATAAAAGCGGTAAATTTATTATAAATTTTCGGGAATGGGGATACAGTTTATCGAATGGGGATACGATACGATGATTAAGTGATATAAGTTTTGAAAGACAGTTGAAAAAATAAAGAATCTTGTTGTAAGAAGGCCCAAGAGAAAGCCAATGGACTTAAAATAAAAATCAGAAACTGAAAGACATTTTTGAAAAACCGACAGGTCAATTAAATCAGATTTTTTTTTATAACAATTTTAAAATAAACAAAATAATTTTAAAAAAAATGACAATAGTGATAAACAATAATAATAAAATAATTATAATAATAATAATTAGTAATAATATTTAATTAATAATGATAAATAATACATAATAATGATTAGAAAAAAAATAGTAATAATGAATAATAATAGTAAAAATAGTAACAATAATCAACCGATAAAATTGTAAACGTCAATAATACATAATAGTACATAAAATAAATGATAATAATAAGGTCAAAAAATAATAATAATAATAATAAATAGGAATAAAAGTATAATAATAATAATAAATGATAATGAACAATAAATGAATAATAACAATAATAATAAAACTAATGATATTAATATAATAATAACCAACAATAATTAATAATTAAATAATAATAATAAATAATAATAATAAATAAAAATAATCAATACTAAAAATAAATAATAATGACAACTATATAATAATTAATAATAGAAATAATATATATATATATATATATATATATATATATATATATATATATATATACATACATACATATATATATATATATATATATATATATATATATATATATGTGTGTGTGTGTGTGTAAAAGAAATAATAATAGACCATAATAATAATATATAATAATACAATAATAATAATTAACAATAATAACAAATAATATAATAATAGTACTTATAATAACAAATAATATAATAATTAGTAGTAATAATAAATAACTAATGACAATAATAATAAGTATAATTACTAATAATAATTAATAATTAATAGTAATAAATAATAATAATTTAAAACAAAACAAGAAAAGAAATTAGAAAAATAAAGCAGTGTTGAAATTTACACGTATCAGAGAGAAGATCCAAGTAAATCTTTTCAAAGTTTAAAGCAATTTCCAATCAACTCACACATGGCAGGAAAGTATTTTATTGAGTAAAAAATAATAAGTTTACTCTTATCCTCACGCCTTCCTTTCTTCTCTTTTACAGTAACAACAACACTTTTGTTTATAAAAAAACATAACACTCACAATCTCACACATTATGGAAAGGGTCGGTCGTCCGACCAACAGTGCGGCGAATCCACCGCTTCCATGGCTCTCATCTCCCTTTTGCTCTCACTCTTATCTCTTGTTTTCTCATTCTCTCACACTCTTCAAACCCCAACAATAGTTCCTTGCGCACACACATAAAAAACCTCATGTTTCAAACTTTCTCTTACTCTCTTTCTCAAGTAACAAATCTCAATCACAAAAATAAAGTTAAGAAAACACAATGATAGTAAGAGGAGAGAGATTACCGACGAGAAACAGCAGCGCAGTCTGTTCGAAAGAGATAATGGTGTGCGATTTGCAGCGAAGGTGCGACTTCGACTCACGACGGTGAAGGAAGCTTCGGTTGTGTTGTTGAAGTTTGTACGGTGTGTTGTTGCGATTCGTTTTATGGAGCTGGTGGCACTCTGTGTCGATTTTGTTTTCCCTCTTCTATTTTGTTTCAAACTCGTGTCAATTTACGCTTCCTCTGATTTTCTTTGCATGTTGCGGATTTGAATGATGATTTGGTCATGTTTGGTGTTGTTTGAAATTTTAGAGATGGAAAAATATCATTGAGAAGGTTTTGGTTGGATAAGGTTGGTGGCTCTATAGTGTTTTTTTTATCAGAGATTGTTATTACTTAGTGGATGGTTTGATGTTGGTTTAATGGTGGCAATGTGAATGGTGAAGAAGTGGATGGAGGTTTGAGTGATTGAACAGTGAAGATATTTTTAGTAAGTTCTGTTGCTGATATTTTTTTTTTGTGATAAAAAGATGAGGTGGGATATTATAGAGAGGGAGGGTGGTTTGCTCTTTAGTGAGAAATGAGAAAATATTTTATTAGTATTTTTCTGTGTGTTGAAGTGATGTGGTAAGAGAATAGGAAAGAGAGTGGAGAAAAAGAGAAAACAGAAATCTGTGAGTGAGAGGAGAAGAAACGTGGAGAGAGAGAAAGAGAAGAAAGGAAGGAGAAAAAGAAAAGAGAGAAAAGAAAAGGAAGTAAGAGAAAAAGTGAAAGAGAAAGAAAAATAATGCCAAGTGGCATTCCATAATTAGTCAAAATATTTTTTTTTAAAAAAATAATTTAAAAAATAAAAGTAAATAATCCAAGTTGATTGATTAATAAAAAACTAAATCCTTTTAACTTTATTAATAAAATTAAAAATACATAAACATGAGTAAAAATCAAATTAAAACCAAAGAGAATTCTAAATAATTCTCCCGATTATTTTGGCAAAAGACCAAAAATAATCGGATAAAAAACAAATAAAAATCAGGCGTAAAATATCCGAAAAAATAAACTGAACGCATTAAAATGACCACCGCGAAAGAAATTTCTCAGAAACATACAAGTTTTGATCAAATTTTGAAATAAAATCGACCGGTTAAAAGGCACAGGCGGATAAAAATGCGACAAAAAAAAGTAGTCAAAAAAATAAAACGAGCATGCCAGATTGAACTACGTGAAACATAGATTAAAAAAAACTGACGTCTGCAAGCTCAATTTTGAAAGAAAAAAATTCCCGCTAATTTGAAGTACAATTCAGAAACAATTTGACCGATCTGTCTGTAGATCCGAAAAATTATTTCGAGCAAAATAAAATGCACGTTGTGACAAGTACAAAATGAAAACCTCTTGTAAATGAACTGAATTATTGACTAAATAATCGTGAACAGAAAATCAGATGCAAATGAATCGCTCTTGGACCATTTACTTATGATTCTCCATCACAATTAAAACCTACAAAGATTCATACAATGTTAATACTCTTCATTATCAATCTCTGAACCTCTGAAACAAGATGCAAGTGAGTGAATGATGCACTGAGATTCGAGAAATCAAATCTTTTGACTTCTCAATCAACATATGACTGAATGAATATTATCAAGATCGGATAAAATGGATCGGTTCATGCTATGCTAATACGAGTGAAAAACTCAGGGTGAAATTTAGGGTATGACAGATGCCCTTATTTAAACATCTTTAACCAGAGGATATGAAGAAATCTTCTTCAAATCGTCATGGTGAAAGATAGTTTAAATACCAAACAGACCCAAATTTTGCCCTCTTATGTAGAAGAATGATAAGCTTATGGTTATGACCGAATGCACTTGGATTTAAGAAATACTCTTGATTTCTTAATCAGTTGACGGTAATGCAAATGAATGCAATGATATTTAAGAAATACTCTTGATCTCTTAATCATATGGTTGAATGAAAATGCAGAAGAATTGAGAAATACTCTTGATTTCTTAGAATATATGCAAATGAATTAAGAAATACTCTTGATTCCTTAATCATGAATGTAAATGAAATATGTATGAGTTAAGAAATACTCTTGATTTCTTAATCATGAATGTAAATGAATTGAGAAATTCTCTTGATTTCTCATATGACATGCAGATGAGTTAAGAAATACTCTTGTTTTCTTAATCATGAATGTAAATGAAATAAATGAGTTAAGAAATACTCTTGATTTCTTAATCATGAATGTAAATGAAATAAATGAATTAAGAAATACTCTTGATTTCTTAATCATAAATGTAAATGAAATATGTATGAGTTAAGAAATACTCTTGATTTCTTAATCATGAATGTAAATGAATTGAGAAATTCTCTTGATTTCTCATATGACATGCTGATGAGTTAAGAAATACTCTTGTTTTATTAATCATGAATGTAAATGAAATATGTATGAGTTAAGAAATACTCTTGATTTCTTAATCATGATAATGCAGATTGATTAAAAAATACTCTTGATTCCTTAATCAGGAATGTAAATGAGAAATGCTCTTGATTTCTTAGATGACATGCAAATGACCGAGGATGAGAGAATCATGTTCCGTTGCTCTTGACTGACATTAGATCTATGGGATGGATCTGTTATAACAACATGCTTGACTGGTCTCCAGATGTTCTTCGATGAAGCCAGACACTCCTGGGAGAATAAATGATCACATTCAGCTGCTTTTTGCTAAAGATGTCATATTCAGTAACTCTTGGATGTACTATTGCATTCAACTGCTCTTGCTTGAAGCAAAACTGCAAAATAAAATAGTGTTCAACTGTTTTTTACTAAAACCACTGCATTCAACTGCTCATGGTTGAAGCAAAACTGGAGATAAAAATAGTGTTCAGCTGCTCTTGGCCGAAACTACTGCATAAAATAAAATGGTGTCCAGCTGCTCTTGGCTGAAACTAATGCATTCAACTGCTCTTGGTTGAAGTAAACTGCTAGAAAATAAAATAGTACTCAGCTGCTCTTGGCTAAAACTAATGCATTCAACTGCTCTTGGTTGATGCAAATTGCTGGGAAATAAATAAAAGACTTTCTTGGGGAATAACTACATGTTCATCTGCTCTTGACTGATAGAAGACTCTTTTGGGGAATGAGAAGATCCCAGAGACTTGCTGGGGAGTTCATGAAATTTTGCTGGAGAAAATACAATGTTGGAGAAACTCTGTGTGGAGATATCTACTAGGGAAACCAAGCAGAAATTCTGTTTACACCAAAGTTCCAACGGAAGAAAATCAATCACCTTGCTGGGGAAGAAACTCGTCTTAAGAATCATTACCAACAATGACTGTATTCTGAAAATACTATAGTACAGGAGAAGATAACTATTATACTCTTGAGAACACCTCTTGCATCTTGGTCTGCTGAGGATTACACTGAACTTTCTTTAGAGGTTGCTGAATTCGGCTGAGGTTTATGCATGATCTGTTTTTGTACATGATATGCAAAATGAATGTGAAAGCATGAATATATTAGTTTATGCATTTTGTGGGTATCAAGCTCGGATTCCCCAACGCCTTGTCTTGAATAGCACTAACACCATGAAATAATTTATTTATTTTTGTAAAAAAACTCTGATTTCAGCTTTTCCGCCAAGCGGGCTTCAATGAGGACTTCTTGCTTCTGGAAGAAAATCCATTTCAAACTTGCCTTAGATTATAATGATCCAGGAAATGTCCCACGTCTTGTGAACCAGATGCATTATTGTAATCCAACAAAAATTCCTTTTATACTTCCAAAATCAAAACAAATTAAAGTTTTCAAAAGCTTTTTCGTTTCCACTATTTTAATGTTTTTATCTTATCAAAAATATAAAGCGACTTTAAGCAGAAAAACAGAAACAATTGGTAAAGCAATGTTCAACTGAACAATTTTATTTGATGAGAAGAATAACTCATACATGGGGTTCATGAAGATGTAAACCCCTCTAAGAGGAGATTACAGAGAAAGAAAGCAAGTAAATGGCAACAAAAATTTAACTGATTTTCCAACGAAATACAACTTTGCTACTTTCCCCTATGTCCTCTAGTCTTCATTACTTTGCTTCTGGAGATGGTAATTGGACTGTTTTCTTCCATCTGAGCTTTGTTGCAATGTTGACTTGTGTCGCAGCAGTATTATGCCTTTGGATATTCCCTAACTTTTGCGTGAACTTCTCCTTAAGAGTTTCAGTTCACCGGGAGATTTTACCCTTTTTTGCTTAAGTCGCCCTTTCGGGTTTTCGACTTACCGGGCTTAATTTTTTTGTTTATCCCTAATTTTTTCCTGAGCCGCCCTTTCGGGTTTTCAACTCACCGGGATGCTCATTTTTTTCCTAAGTCGCCCTTTCGGGTTTTCAACTTAGCGAGGTTTTTATTATCCATCTCTTTTTCTTAGGCATAATACTTTCTGACTGCATCAGAATTGACGGGGTGTGTCAACTCTTCTCCGTCCATGTTCGTGAGAACTAAAGCTCCACCAGAGAAAGCTTTCTTCACCATAAATGGTCCTTCATAGTTTGGAATCCACTTGCCACGTGAATCCTTCTGGAGGGAGATTATCTTTTTCAAAACTAGTTCACCTACATTAAACTCTCGAGGTCGGACCTTCTTGTCAAATGCCCACTTGAGTCTCCTCTGATATAACTGACCATGACACAACGCTGTCATCCTCTTTTCTTCGATTAGATTGAGCTGGTCAAATCTGGTTTGAATCCATTATGCTTCTTCTAATTCTGTCTCCATCAAGACTCTCAACGAGGGGATCTCAACTTCTATCGGTAGCACAACCTCCATGCCATAGACTAGTGAGAAAGGGGTTGCCCCTGTTGAAGTACGAACAGCTGTTCGATATCCGTGCAAAGCAAAGGGTAGCATCCTGTGCCAATCTTTATAAGTTTTCACCATCTTCTGAATGATCTTCTTGATATTCTTGTTAGCTGCCTCTACAGCTCCGTTCATCTTTGGCCTATAAGGTGACGAGTTATGATGTTCAATCTTGAAATTCTCGCACAACTCCTTCATCATTTTATTATTCAGGTTTGATCCATTATCAGTGATAATCTTGCTAGGAGTTCTGTAGCGACAAATTATCTCTTTCTTGATAAATCGAGTGACGACTTGCTTTGTCACATTGGCATAAGAAGCTGCTTCTACCCACTTAGTGAAGTAGTCAATGGCAACCAGAATGAACCGATGTCCATTTGCAGCTTTAGGCTCAATCATACCAATCATGTCTATGCCCCACATTGAGAATGGCCATGGAGCTGATAAAACATTCAGAGGAGTAGGTGGCACGTGCACCTTGTCAGCATAAATTTGGCACTTGTGGCATTTCCTGGCATAGTGGTAACAATCTGTTTCCATTGTCAACCAATAGTAACCAGCTCTAAGGATTTTCTTTGTCATTGCATGTCCGTTTGCACGAATGCCGAAAGAACCTTCGTGGATTTCTTTGATGAGTAGGTCGGCTTCGTGTCTATCCACGCATCTGAGCAGAACTAAATCAAAGTTTCTTTTGTATAGAACACCACCACTTAGGAAGAAATTGGCTGATAACTTTCTCAAGGTCTTTTTGTTTGTGATGGATACATCATTTGGATACTCGTGCTTCTCAAGATATCGTTTGATGTCATAAAATCAAGGCTTGCCATATGTTTCTGCTTCAACTGCCAAGCAATGTGCTGGCTCGTCTAGACGTTGAATTGTAATAGCAGGTGATTCGTTAGCCCACTTTACCTTGAACATAGATGACAGAGTAGCCAAGGCAGCGGCTAGTTGATTCTCCTCCCTAGGAATATGATGGAAATTAATCTCATCAAAGTAGGGGATTAGCTTCATGACATGCTCTTGGTATGGGATCAAATTGGGATGGTGGGTCTCCCAGTCTCCTTTGACTTGATAGATGACAAGTGTTGAGTCTCCATACACCTCAAGAATCTTGACTCTTAGGTCAATAGCTGCTTCGATTCCCAAGATACATGCTTCATACTCCTCCATGTTATTGGTGAATTTGAAACATAACCTTGCTGTGAAGGGAAGATGAAAGTCCGTTGGAGAAGTTATAACAGCCCCAATTCCATTACCCAATGCATTTGAGGCACCATCGAACACGAGCGTCCACCGCGATCCTGGTTCGGGTCCTTCTTCCGGACTTGGAATCTCATAGTCTCTTATGTACATGACATCTTCATCTGGGAAGTCGAGTCTCATCGATTGATAGTCCTCCACTGGCTGGTGCGCAAGGTACTCTGATAACACACTACCCTTAATGGCCTTCTGAGTTACATACTGAATGTCATATTCTGATAACAACATTTGCCAGCGAGCGATTCTGCCAGTTAATCCAGGTTTCTCGAAGATGTACTTGATGGGATCCATCTTGGATATTAACATTGTTGTATGACAAATCATATACTGTCTCAGACGACGAGCAGCCCATGCTAATGCACAACAAGTCTTTTCTAGCATGGAGTACCTGATTTCACATTCTATAAACTTCTTGCTCAAGTAGTAGATAGCATGCTCTTTTCTACCTGTCTCATCATGTTGCCCTAGTACACATCCCATGGATTCATCGAGTACTGTCAAATACATAATGAGAGGCCTTCCTAGAACTGGTGGCACTAAGATTGGTGGTTCTTGCAGATACTGTTTGATTTTATCGAATGCACTCTAGCAATCATCGTTCCACCTAACGGCTTGATCTTTTCTTAACAACTTGAATATTGGCTCGCAAGTGGCTTTCAGATGCGAGATGAATCTGGAAATATAGTTCAATCTGCCCAAGAAACCATGGACTTGCTTCTCTGTCCGAGGTGCTGGCATCTCTTGAATAGCTTTGACTTTGTCAGGATCAACTTCTATGCCTCTCTAGCTCACAATGAATCGTAGAAGCTTTCCAGATCTGACTCCAAAAGTGCATTTAGCAGGGTTTAAACGCAGTTTGTATTTCCTCAATCTTACAAACAACTTCTTCAGATGAATAACATGCTCCTCTTCTGTCTGAGACTTGGCAATCATGTCATCCACATAAACTTCAATCTCCTTATGTATCATATCATGGAAAAGAGTCACCATGGCCCTTTGATAGGTTGCCCCAGCATTTTTCAGGCCGAAAGGCATTACCTTATAACAGAAAGTGCCCCATGGTGTAATGAAAGTTGTTTTCTCTATATCTTCGGGAGACATTTTAATCTGATTATATCCTGAGAATATGTCCATGAAGGAGAATACAGAGAACTGAGATGTGTTATCTACCAATACATCAATGTGAGGTAAAGGAAAATCATCTTTGGAACTAGCTCTATTCAGGTCTTTGTAGTCTACACACATTCTAACTTTCCCATCTTTCTTCGGAACTGGCACAATATTAGCAATCCACTGCGGGTAAGTTGCAACAGCTAGAAAACCTGTATCAAACTGCTTCTTGACCTCTTCTCTGATCTTGACAGCCATGTCTGGTCGAGTTCTTCTCAACTTCTGCTTGATGGGCGGGCATTCCGGCTTCAACGGCAGCTTGTGTACAACTATGTCGGTGTCGAGTCCTAGCATATCCTGATATGACCAAGCAAACACATCCACATATTCATGTAGTAGCTTGACTAGTTCCTCCTTCACACTTTTTTTCAAAGCAGTTCCGACCTTGATTTCCTTTCTATCCTCCTCAGTCCCCAGATTGATCACATCCACTGGTTCCTGATGAGGCTGAATCATCTTTTCCTCTTGTTTCAAAAGTCTGGTCAACTCTTCTGGGAGTTCACAGTCTTCCTTACCATCCTCTTCAGCTTGGTTAATCGGGAGGTCGAAGTCATAGGGAATTATAGCATTGTCATGTTCAATGGATCCAGTTACTAATGATCTGCATGGAAATGATTTTTTTCTTTTTAGCGGAATATTTTGAAAAATGAAAGTGATGTGAAATCAAAATTTCCATTTTTTAATTTTGTTGTTTATTTGTTTGTAAAAAAATTTAAATAGATGAAAGACAGGGATCTCAAAAAATGTGCTTTGTATTGATGATAAGGCTTAAATATTAACACAAAATGGGCCCTACAAAGCTATCCATATGCCTTGGGCGTGGCATTGGATGTTTTTAGAAAATAGTAAATTACTTTGAAAAAGAAACTATATCCGGAACATCTGTTGCCTTCCAGTTAGTGAGAATGGCATCCGGAGGTCCACGAAACACCATCTTGGACAAATCCTGATCTTCATCTTCAAGAGCATTCACTTGATCATCACTTCGGAAACCAGCTTTGGAGAATATTTCCTGGATGCTAGGAACCTTCCCCTGATGTATCTTCTGATCTTTGAAAAGTTCAATAGAGGGCTGATATCCTAATCCACACTTGTCTTTCTTCTCAGGCAATTCAATCATTGTGCCCCAACTTCCAGGGCAACCAGCTTCAATTGCAGCTTTCACACTCTTCCACGAGGTCATGACCCCCTTGGGTTCTTCAACAAGTTTCGGCTTAGTCTGGACCATATTGACCACTTCAAGGGCTTGGAGAGGAGTTTCAACAATGTCTTCACCTACTTCAATGTATCTGAAAGAAGTCAAATGGCTGACGAAAATATCTTCCTCTCCGGATACTGATACCAGCTTACCAGAAGTAACAAACTTCAGCTTCTGGTGAAGTGTCGAGGTGACAGCTCCAGCAGCATGGATCCAAGGTCTACCTAACAGACAGCTATAGGCAGGCCTAATATCCATTACCTGGAAGGTAATACGGAAAGTTTAAGGGCCAATCAAGATTGGGAGGTCAATCTCCCCAATAACTGTTTGCTTAGACCCATCAAAAGCTTTCACTATCAAAGCACTGGGTCTCATCTGCACCCCTTCAATATTCAATTATGCCAGGGTAGTCTTAGGTAACACTGATAACACTGAAATTTACCGTATTTTCGACTCCGATTTCACATGCATTCTAGTTGTTTTATTATCATTTTGTTGTGTTATTGCTATGTTTTCCTTTGTTTTCAGGTTTTTACTTTAATCGGAGCCCCGATCGAGAAAAGGAGCGAAAAAGAGCCAAAAACCCTAAAAATCAGCATTTTGTACTTATGGCCTACCCCATGGCGGGCGCCACAGACCCTGCCATGACATGTCCAAGCTCAACTTCCCTCAACTCCCACGTTCCCCACTACCTTCACTTAGGCGCCTCACTTTGGCCTTGTGGCGGGTGTAACACCTCAAAATTTGCCCTCCTCTCTTGGGACTAGCATAACATTATTGCATATCATTTTTAGGTCATTAGGCATTGCATATTGCATATCATGTGGTTACATTGTGCAAGTCATCCTCCTAAGTCTTGGTCAGAAGATAAGAGGTGGAGATGCAAGCCTAGGGTTTTATTGACTGATCATTAGCCATCTGAGGATTGGGCTATAAATTAGGGTTTTGTGGTTCTCAGGGAGATTGGTCTTCATCTTGATTGAAATGATTCATCATCATCATCATGGTTTATCATCAGAAGATTAAAGTGTTGGAGCATATTCCTTGAGATTAGGGTTTTGACCACTAGTCAACCCTAATCAGTTGCATTGGGCCAATCAGGGCATAGTAAGGAGATGGGGTCTATGATGGATATGGGGATCATTATTTGGTTTTATGGAGATTATTAAGGCTAGGGTTTCACCTTTGGGCCATTTCATCAGAGGATTGGGGCTCAGTTTGATCTATGCATTGCCAAATTCATCTATCAGTCAGAAAAGTCAACTGTGGTCAACTGTGCTTGATTTTATGGATTTGGAGGGGGGATTGAGTTGGATACACTTCATTCATGTTGGAACAAGTGTTATTTGACATGTCAAAGCTCAAGAATGGAGAAAATAAAGTCAGGACAAAAATTGCCAAAAATAGAAAGTGACTTGTAATGGAAGTTTCCAAAAATGGAAAGTTTTTGACCTCAAAATTACATGTCCAAGGAAGCTTCAAATGAAAATTTGTTCAACATGAAAGTTGTAGATCTTGGTCTCACCTTTCCAAAAAGTCCAAGAACTTGAAAATCCCGTGTATGGTTGGCAAGTTATGGTCCATTCAATTTCAAAAATGACCCATAATCAAAGTGGCATAACTTCCACATGGAGTGTCCAGATTGAGTGATCTTTTTATGTGCAAACTCCATTTGACATGTACTTTCATGGTGCATAATTGGAATTCATCAAAAATGGTCAATGCAAAAAGTCAATTTTCAAGTGTACAGTTAAAAATCCAAGGGCAAAATGGTCCAAGTTGAGAAATAATGAGAATTTTGGAAGGGGGATTTTTGCAACACCTCACAAATGCCAATTAGAGATGGTTTGAATGGTCATAAACTTCCAAGGTGCAATATTTGACCAATTCATTTTTGAAGTGTATTTGAAATTGTACAAAGTGCCATGACATGGTGAAAATGAGAATTACAAGTCCAATGACCATGAGACCAACGCCAACTCATCACAAATGGAATTTGGAGAGTGTGTGAGCTGTCATACAGCTGTCACAGGGCCTATATGAAAAGTCCATTTTGCCCTTGCTTAGTAAAATGCATTTTTGCTAATTACATGTGTTTTGGCTAATTGGTGATTAATGAGGTGATTAGAGCTGGAGTATATATCACTAATTGTAACAGAATTTTGATCAGAATCACAAATCTCAAGAACCTAACTGTTTTTCCCTCCATTTTCTCCCAAATTCATCAAAAACCTTCATCACTTTTTTGACAAAATCTTCACCAATTCTCAATCATTTTGAGAAATTCTTTTTGATTCAATCTCCATAAGCCATAAGCTTGGACTGTTTTGATGATTTGGAGCCAAAAAGCATTGGAATCGCAACTGTTCATCCTTGGTGCAACAATGGCAATTGGCAATTTCTTCCACTAGAAGCAATTTCGAGCGAACCTAACATCTCCAGTCAACATCCTGAAGCTTCTCTTGCATCTGTTTTGGATCAACACGCGCCAAGGCTTCAAGATTCATCACTGCTCCATTCAAGGTACATTTAGTCGCTTACAGTTCTTTAAGAACTTGCTTGCTGCTGCTTGGTTTTTAAACCACTTGAGGTAGGACTTCTATTCTTCATGTAGTCTGGAAGACCTGGCCTGTTATTTGGCCAGGCAACTGTCTGAAGTCCTCCTTAAGAGGCGATGTTTGTGGTTGTTTACATTTGTGCCAAGCAGGTAAAGACCTCTATGAGGCAATTGGTGGATCAAAGGGATATGCCATCTATCCCCCACTATTCTGTGAGTCGTCCCTCTGCTCACACGGCTGTGTGTTGATGCATTGGGACACAAACCCAAGATCTCGTGCTGTTGCACAATCGAGTCAGAGTCTTTGAGCGTAGAAGGGTCCCTCCATTCTGGACCCACGCTCCTTTGTCTAAAAGCTCTCCCTGGTCAGGGATAAGAGTTGTGAGGTCTCATCCTCACTTCACCTTTTCATCTGCTTCACCTTAGCCTCGTAATGGCAAGGTTAAGAGCGAATAATACCCATGTACAGATGACTTGCTTCGGCAGTCAAACCCATTGTTTGAGCCTCACTTGATTGGTTATAGTGTGTGCTTTGTGAATATTTGTTTGACATGTTTGCTTGAAATGCTTGTTTTGATGCCTGTATGCTTGTATGCTTGCTTTCTTCCTGGATAGGATTAGCTTGCAATTGTGCAAGTAGGTAGAAACCTGAACATAGGGTAATGATGCATGACAACACTAGGCTCGAGTCCAGCTCCCTGGTAGTGTGTCTTCCCTGGGTTTCTGGCTAGATTTTCTTTCCCTTGAGGGGGAACTACATCGCCCTGATCCTTGTTCCAGACGAGGTATGTAGGCAGGAGGTCGTGCGAGACCTCTCCGGGCACTTTTTTTCTTTTTGTGTGTGTTTACCTGTTATCTGTTGTGTGTTTGGTTCGGATGCCGACGTAAGTCCAGTGATTGGCGGTCGGGCTCCACGTTTGCCCTCTGGTGTGTGTTTTGGTTCGGAAGCTGACGTAATTCCATCGAGTGGTTGTCGGGTTCCAGGTTTGCATGTGGGTGCGTGTGTTGTTTGGCGTGCGTAAGCCGAACTACAGTGGCTCTGATTCTCGTTCCAGACGAGATATGTAGGCATAGGATGCGATGTCCTATCGAGCTCCCTTCCCTTAACCCCACCTGTGTTGTCTTCGGTGCGTGTGTGTGTGTGGTGTTTTAGCAACCTTTTCTTTTCTTAGAGCGTGGATCCCGTCGAGTACGACGGACGTGAGGGGTGCTAATACCTTCCCCTTGCGTAACCGACTCCCTTACCCTTTCTCTTTGGTCGCGAGACCATTTCCTTTCTAGGTTTCTCTGAGCGTTTCCTTTCCCTATCTTGGGATAAATAACGCGCAGTGGCGGCTCTGTGTGTTTTTGTTTTAGCCCGCCGGTTGTTTTTTCGCAGGATGCGACAGCTGGCGACTCTGCTGGGGACTTCACAAGATGTTGACCTGTGCTGGTCCATCTTCCCTAAGCGAGTCTTTCCTAGCGTCCTAGGATAGTTTAGGTTGCTTGTGCCGCTTTATTTATTGCATTTATTATTCTGACTGTGTATATATTTGCATAAATATTTGCATGCATCATACTATCATGTTGCCGTCCTCTGTGCAGGTGGTTCCTCTGTTTTGGGGTGGGTGTTCTGAGTGGGGCTAAAACCCAGGCCCGAGTATACACCTAGGATTAGTGTGGTCTCACGTTCTTCACATGTTGGGTTGACATGATTGTTATGACGTGACATACCACAAGCCGGACGAGGTCCTTCTGAGAGGGCTCTTCCTTGTGGAGTTTCCACTATGGTTGAGTTTTATCTCTTTTGAGCTGTTGACTTCGGTGACCGATCATTTCCCGGATCTTTGGTTTAGACGATCTTAAGGGAGCTACAATGGCACACCCGAAAGGGCAAACCCATTGAGTATCTCCGCCCGATTGTCGAGACTACGATCCGCCTTAGGATAACCTGTTTAGAATTTACCTGTGAGGGGAGGGTGTTTCTTACAGATGCATGTTCAGATGGTGACTTTGATGGTGACTAATGGTTCCGTTGATCAGAGTCATATTTATAAGTCGGATTTATGGGCATTTCTTGCCGAGACGCCGGAGTGCTGTCCGAGTTATTTATCAGTGGGGATCCGTTTATTTCAGGATTCCCCGGGCCGATTCAGAGGTTGTGGTTATCTGTTCAGTGGATCTCTGAGGTTGATGATGATGATGGTGTATCTTGCAGTTCCGTTTATTTCGGAACCCTTGAGTGGGGTTTGTGTTTACATATTCCTTCAGATGGTTGTGATCAGTCCAGAGATCAGGCTTCAGTGCACCAGATGATCAGATGACTTGGAGGATGGCAACGCATTGCATTCATTCATCAGCATCATCCCATTTTGCATTTATCTGCATCTAACACATGTTTATCCATATGCAAGGACCTTTTTGATCGAGATCCTGGTTGAGAGGCTTCTTAGACATGAGGAGACCCGGTTTGAAGGACGATGTGGCTTACAGTTTCTTTGACCCAGAGATCAGTGTGCTGAAGGATATGATAGCATTGATTGCGCCTGACCATGTGGGGATGTTCAGAGAGGCATACGGTGGTATTCTGAAGATGGTTTTCAGACTCACTGACAGTAATAGGGACGTCATCCACACTTTTCTCCAGTTTTATGATCCTGGTTTGAGGTGTTTCGTTTTTCCGGACTACTTGTTGGGGCCTTTGATGGAGGACTATGCTGGCATCCTGGGTATTCAGATCAAAAACCAGGTACCTTTCCTTGCCACTAAGGAGGAGCCTGATGTTGGGGAGATCTCTCGTGCTCTTTATTTGAGCCAGGAAGTTATTAGAGGAGGTTTGAAGGAGAAGGGGAATCTGCCCGGTTTTCATCTAAGCCTCTTGGAAGCTAAGGCCAAGGAGTATGCTGCTTTGGGCAATTGGAGGGTTGTCTGTGCTTTGATTGCTGTGAGCGTCTATGGAATCATCTTGTTCCCTAATCAGAAGAATTTCGTGGATATTAATGCCATCCGCTTGTTTGTTCAGAGGAATCCTATCCCCACCTTGATCGGAGATGTCTATTACTCGGTCCATAATCGGAACGAGAAGAGGCGTGGGGGATTGATTCGATGTTGCGCTCAGTTGCTATACAAATGGTTCATGGGATATTTGCCTACCAAGGGTGCTTTTGTTCTTCTTGACCATACTGTCAGTTGGGCGACCAAGTTGATGGGTTTGCGTGCCAAGGACATAACTTGGACTCATATCGATGAGGCGGGACGAGATTTCATTTGTAGCTGCGGGAGTTTTCCTAATGTGCCTCTTATAGGAGTTCAAGGGTGTATCAGTTATAACCCGACACTTCTTAAGAGACAAAGGGGATTTGCTATGGAGGCTCCTCCTCTCGAGTATGAGATTCAGGACTCTTGTTACTTCCCTGTCGAGAGTAACCGGTCAGCATTGAAGAAAGTGTCTGAGGCATGGCTTAATATTCAAAGGAAAGGCAAGATTCCTTTTGGTAGAGCTAATAGTAGGTCTTTCCCTTTGTTTGATGAATGGCTCAGAAGGAGAGTGGAGTTCACTCGTCTACCTTTTCCTGTGGGTGATCTTTGGTATCCGGTGATTGAGAAGTCTCGTTCTTCTATCAGTATAGAAGAGTTCTTGGAGATGAAGAGGGAGAGGGATCAGTTGCAGGTAGAGAAGACTGAGTTGGAAATGAGGGTTGCTAGAATCCAAATGACTAATCAGAAAATCAAAGGGAAAATGGAAGACCAGGATAAGAGACATGCTGTCATACCCCAAAAATTACCCATCATTTTTCCTAAAAAAAAAAAAAAAAAAAAAAAAAAAAAAAAACGAAAAATAAAACGAAAAAAAAAAGAAAAAAAAGAAAAAAAAATTTAATTAATTAATTAAATAATTAAAATAAATAAATAAATAAAATATAACAAATTATTTTGGACTTGGGTCTCCCTCATTCCAAGCCCATTACCCACGAAATTAGTCTATAAATACTGAAGTTTCAGTAGGGGAGTCACACTTGGAGTTTACACTGGGAGATTTACTGGAGAAAGAAGGAAGAGAAGCAAAACACTCTGAGGTTTCCTTGGAACAAAACCTTGAGGAAAAAGAAAGAGAGAGAACAGAGAAGGACGGAGAGAAACTTTGGCATAGGAACCCTGCCTACCCGGAGAATTCAGAGTAAAGAAACCCTGAAGGCAGCCCATCTGCACCGAAGCCATCGCCGTCCAATTCCCGCTGCCTAACTTATTCCGATACTACAAGTGGTCAATCCCTTCAACCTTGAATTGGCAAACAGGTTTGCGTATCTCTATTGTTTATACTTTCAATTGGCCATATCTACATATATAATGCATCATGATTAAATGTTGATATATAATTTGCTTTCGTATGGGAATTTAAATATGCCTGAATACCCTGAATGTTTGACCATGTTATTCCTGTGATAAAATGCCATAAAATTCAAAGTTCCTAACATGGGGCTGTTTTCAAATTCAAAATCCGTGGCCGCTCGCTAGCACCTCGCTAGGCGAGCCTGGGGCGAGTATTCGCCTGGCCTTCGCTAGGCGAGGCAGAGGCGAACGAGACAGTAGCTGACTTTTCTATTCTGTTTTTTTTTTATGTTTTATCATAGCCACGCATTATTCATCCTATCCTATTTATTGTTGTGATATTTCTCCGGTGTAATCTTCGATTGCACCCTGATTTGGTGTTCTGACATGTTTCTTTTTTTTTGAGTTTCGTAAAGGTTCACATATCCCAAGAAAAGGTTATTGGCTAGGTATTCCACTTTATTTGTGGGATACCCTTGTGGAGTTTCACCCTAAATTAATTTTTAATGTATTAATTTCTAATGTATTAATTTTTTTAATATATTATTTTTAATAATTTTAATGTGGAGTTTCATCCTAATTATATAATTAATTGTAAAACTTTGCCTTTGAATAAGTGATCTTGGACCTCTCTTTGTTGCCTTACGATTACGATATTACGGTCATGTCCCGCGAACGTGGGGATACCCTTAGCAAAGACCCTTCGGTTAAATCATCATAAAATAAATTATAGTCCCTCGGATGTTGCCTTCGAATATACAACTTTGTCCCTCGATGACCCTCCGATGTTGCCTACGGTTAAAAGATGATAGTCCCTTCGAATGCTAAGGTATCCTCGTAACTGTTGCCTTCAATGACCAATCGATGACCCTACGATGACCATTTTACATCCAAAGGATAAAACTACTTATTTCTCAATAATAAGGACAGTTTTACCCTCATAAGGATAGGAAATACTCATAAAGACCTTGGGTCGGTATAACTCTTAATTGCTGGCTCACAACCTAAAACATTTTTTTCACACCTCACACCTTTCAAAATACCTTCAGAAAATCACCACTTGGTATACATTCATACTAGAATCATTACCGAGTTATATTTTTCTAAACAATTTTCAAAACTAAACGAGATAATCACTTTGTATACATTCATACAAGAATCATTACAAAGTTAAATTCTCTTTCCAAAAACAATTTTCCAAACAATTCACAAACACTTTTTTTTCAGACAAAAATAATATAAGTGATCGAGCAATTAAGAGCCCATGGATAACCATGGATACAAAGGGTGCTAACACCTTCCCTTTGTATAATGTACCTCCCGAACCCAAAATCTAAATTAAGGTCTTTCCTGTTCTTTTCCACCTTTCCTTATTGGATAAAAGAAAAGTCGGTGGCGACTCTTGCTAACCGCGACATTGCGATTAAAACCACAAAAAAGTCCAGTTCACCGTATGACAGAACTAGCGACTCTGCTGGGGAGTCGGAATATTTAAAAAGAGAGGTTACCCTAAAAACAAGATCACTTATTCAATTTGTCTGATTTATTTTTAAGGGATTGCTTGGGTATGTTATGCTTGAGTGAAAGATCCTACACCCGGATCTAGTGTACCTTAGGTAAGTAGCAAGAGATCATCGCGACTGTCCGGCGTATACTGGAATGGTCAAAATGATGGCTACGGTTAATGTGGCACTTTGGATGTCCTGATGTTCCTCATGTTAGTTGAGGAAATATTTGGCATTCGCGTGGTGTCATAAAAGCATTAACCAGACCTTTAGAACCCTAATTGACTCATCCTGGCCATTAGAAAGTAGTGAGATAACTGGCTTCGGTTCCGACTGGAGTTGGTTGAGACTCGATACTACACTCTGTGAGATTGGACTTTAGGGAAGCTTCGGTCAACCACTTGGTGTTGCACTGAAGTGGACTTAAGGAAAGGTCAATGATTTGAGATCCTTCTAGAACCCGGTTACTATTCTAAGACAGGTTGAACCAACCAAACTTCAGTGGGGAGGGTATTTACCTATGGAACTCACGCAAGCCTTAAAACCTAGGAATGATTGTTGTGTGACTTGCTTGTGCTTGTTATTTATCTAACAACATGACATCCTAACAACATAACATCATAACATCATGGCATTGTACTAACCATTTCAAGGATTTAGGGATTTAACTCTGCTAAAAAAAAAACAGAAAAAAACAAAAACAAAAGCAAAAACAAAAGAGAAAAGAAAAAAAAAGCTCTTTTTGTTAGTTTATGCAAAGTTAAATCCCGAAAGTCCTTGAAAACATTTCATACATTGCATTGCATCGCATAACAGGTATTCTAAAGGATCAGTGTTCTCACGATTTTCCTGGCAAACAGATTCCAGCAGATTCAAACAGATTGAACAATGGCTCTCGAACAAACTGTCAAAGATCTCCAGGCCCAGAATGCTCAATTCCAGGAAATGATGTTGAGCTTATCTAAGGGGCAGGAAGAACTGAAAGCTCTTTTGATGGAGAAGAAGAAGGACCAGATACCTGTGGGTTACATCAACCCGGGGAGAAGGCTTAAGGGACAAGTTACAGGAGTCAAGATTAGAATTCCGAAGGATTCAGAAGAAGAGACCGAGAATGATTCGGAAGATGAGAATCCTAATCTCGTCAATTCTGAGGACGACGATGAAGATTATGAACATGAACAGTACTCTCCGAAGGATGATAAGTACAAGTTGCTGGAAGAACGTATGCTAGCTATGGAGGGGCAGAAAGTGCCCGGTCTGGATTTCGAAAACTTGGGTCTGGTCTCTGATGTGGTCATTCCCCGCAAATTCAAGGTTCCCATTTTCACTAAGTATGATGGTGCCTCTTGTCCTCAGATGCATCTAAGGGCTTATGTGAGAAAGATTCAGCCGCACACTACTGATAAGAAACTGTGGATCCATTTCTTCCAAGAGAGTCTGTCTGGCACACAGTTAGAGTGGTATTATCAGCTTGAGAGCTCTAACATCCGCACATGGACTGATTTAGCAACAGCTTTCTACAAGCACTACCAGTATAATTCTGAGTTAGCACCTACTCGGCTACAGCTACAAAATATGACTATGGGCTCTAAAGAAAGTTTCAAAGAATATGCTCAAAAGTGGAGAGATTTGGCTGGCAGAGTCAAACCCCCTATGACTGATCGAGAGTTAGTGGACATGTTCATGGGTACACTGACTGGCCCATTCTACAGCCATCTACTGGGAAGTTCCTCGTCAGGTTTCACTGAACTTATCTTGACAGGTGAACGGGTTGAAAGCGGCATTCGAAGTGGAAAGATACAGGCAGCTACTTCTGCAAGCACCAAAAAGTCCTATCAGGGAAAGAATGAATCAAATGCTGTGTACAGTGAGAGGAAGCATAACAAGAAGAATCGTGACCATACTGTTGGGGCAGTTACAATTGCCGCACCGCCATCTCAGAACTTCCAACACAGACAAGACAGGTCGAGAAGACAGTTTACCAAGATCAATATGACTTTAACCCAAGCACTGCAGAGTATGTTAAAGGCCAATTTGATTACCCTCAGAGGCCCTCCTGCAAATCCCAACACTACTTCTCCTCGTTATAATCCCAACGCCAGGTGTGCCTATCACTCCGATAGCCCCGGGCATGATACGAATGATTGCTGGTTGTTGAAGAACAAGATTCAGGATATGATCGACGCTGGAGAAATTGAATTTGATCCTCCGGCGACCCCCAATGTCATCACAGCACCTATGCCTAATCATGACCAGAATGTTAATGTTGTGGACGACAATTCTCACGTTACTGACGTTGCTGATTTAGCATCTCCTCTCCTGATCGTTAAGAAGAATTTATTGCAAGCTGGTTTATTTCCAGGTTGTGCTGAAGATTGCGATCTCTGTGTACTCCGACCCAATGATTGTTTGAAGTTGAAGAACGGCATTCAACGGCTGATGGATGATCGTACAATTCTATTTGAAAGGGTTCCTAAGGTGGACAACTCTATTGAAGAGGTATCTGTGATTGCTAGGTCCAAAGCTCCAGTGAAGATTACCGCTACTAGAGTGCCTGTGAAGATTACCGCTGAGCCCAAAGTGGCTCCCCTGATTATTACCGCACCTGGCCCCGTGCCATATTCCTCCAGCAAAGCTATTCCGTGGAACTATGGAGGCGACGTTTACATCCATGGCATAAAGCAAGTTGGTAGTTCTGCTAATCCTAATGATATTGTGGGGACTAGTAAAGTTACTCGAAGTGGAAGGATCTACTCCCCAGAAATCTCACCTCCCGCTCCCGAAATTCGAGGAAAAAGACCAGTCAATCCTCCTCAGTCAGAGACATCGGTCGAAGTTACTTCTGAAAATGTTGCCAAACAGGAAATGGAAGAGATGCTGAAAATCATCCGTAAGAGCGATTTTGATGTAGTGGAACAATTGGGGCATACTCCGTCTAAAATCTCAATGTTGTCCTTGTTATTATCCTCTGAATCCCATGCCAATGCATTGATGAAATTCTTGAAGACCGCTCATGTGCCTCAAGAAACATCCGTCGATCAATTCGAACATTATGTTGCTAATTTGACTGTTGACAATGGCCTAGGCTTTTCCGATGCTGACCTGACGCCAGCAGGAAAGAATCACAATAAAGCTCTGCATATCTCCATCGAGTGTGAGGGGATCACCCTGGCTCACGTGTTGATCGACAACGGCTCTTCCTTGAATGTGCTCCCGAAAGCTGTACTCGATAAATTTGACTACAAAGGCATTGAACTGAAACCTAGTGATGTTGTGGTGCGTGCTTACGATGGTGCGAAGAGTGTTGTCTATGGTGAAGTGGTTCTCCCTATCAAGATAGGACCTCAAGTCTTCAACACTACCTTTCACGTGATGGACATTCGTCCCGCCTACTCCTGCTTGTTGGGGCGCCCTTGGATCCATGGGGCAGGTGCGGTAGCTTCGTCGCTTCATCAAAAGCTGAAGTATCCAATAGCAGGCATGGTTGTCACTGTATGTGGAGAAGAAGAGTATATTGTCAGTAGTGTGCAAGCCTTCAAATACGTCGAGATGGATGGTGAATTCTTTGAGACTCCTTCTCAGTCATTTGAAGTGGTTCCTCCACCCAATCCTGTCCTTAAGCCAACTCCCCTTGTGCCCAAGGTTGTTCGTGCTCCCCCTGTCATGATCTCTCTGAAAGATGCTCAAGCCGCGATTGAAAATGGTGATCGTGCTGGTTGGGGTCAACTGATCAATGTACCGTACAAGTCTGATAAAGCTGGCCTGGGGTTTAACTCTGGAAAGATAGTCAAAAATCAGATTAATGCTATGGAAGATGCTGATAGTGATTGCGACTTGGATAGCTGGATTTTCCCAACAATTGGTGACGGCTCAACAATTGGAAGACTGAAGACATTATCCCGATTTCCTTTAGTCAGGAGTAATTGTTATTGTTTATTCTAGAATTGCAAATTTTAATTTTCTTTTACAATCAAACTTCTTAAAGCATTGTGTCTATGCCCGAGGCACAATGGCTAATTTGTTAGGGGTTTGTCATTTTCATAAGCATATTCATATTCAATAGATCAATGGACTTTTTGCATTCAAATATTGCGCTCTTTATCTTTCCTGTCATTTTTCAAACAAGCTATGTTTCTTGCACACACTCACGTAACAATTTGCCGATCCATATCCACTCTGGATCCTGTTGGTAATGACTCTGCTACTGTTCATTATGACTTTGAAAATCCGATCTACCAAGCCGAGGATGGAAGCGAGGAAGATTGTGAAGTCCCTGGAGAACTTGCCCGACTACTGCAAGAAGAAAAGACTATACAGCCGCATGAGGAATCAATTGAAATTGTAAATCTGGGTACTGAAATAAACAAGAAAGAAGTCAGAGGTTTCTTGGGGCACTCGAATTACATTGCCCGATTCATTCCACACTTGACTGCTACCTGCAAACCCATCTTCAAATTACTGAGACAAAATCAAGAGATGGTATGGAATGATGAATGCCAAGAAGCTTATGACAAAATCAGGAAATATCGCCAAGAACCTCCAGTTCCGATGCCACCAGTTGAAGGAAGACCTTTAATTACGTATTTGACCGTGTTAGAAAATTCAATGAGGTGTGTTGGGGCAACATGACGAGTCTGGTCGAAAAGAGCATGCCATATACTGCCTTAGCAAAAGGTACCGACTGTGAAACAAGATACTCACAGCCCGAGAAAGCTTGCTGTGCTTTGGCCTGGGCTGCTCGCCGACTAAGACAGTATATGTTGAATCATACCACCTTATTGACTTCTAAGATGGATTCTATCAAATACCTATTTGAGAAACCTGCTGTCTCCTGAAAGAGTTATCACTGACAATGGTACTAATTTGAACAACAAGATGATTACTGAACTCTGCACGCAGTTCAAAATAAAACACCATAACTCTTCTCCGTACCGGCCAAAGATGAACGGCGCCGTGGGGACTGCTAACAATATCAAGAAGGTCATGCAAGAAATGACAGTAACATACAAAGACTGGCATGAGATGTTACCCTTTACTCTTTACGGTTATCGCACTTCAGTGCGCACTACGACAGGGGCAACTCCGTTCTCTTTAGTCTATGGAATGGAAGCCATCTTACTAGTGGAAGTTCAGATTCCCTCTCTAAGAATCATGAAAGAGGCGGGCTTAGATGAAGATGAATGGATTCAGACTCGACTCGATCAGATAAATCTGATTGATGAGAAGAGACTTGCGGCTGTTTGTCATGGGCAGATATATCAGAAATGCATGACCCAGGCATTTAACAAAAGAGTTAAGAGACAGGTGTACCAACTTGGCGACTTGGTGATCAAGCGTATCATTCTACCACAAGGTGATCCCAGAGGCAAATGGACTCCCACATACGAAGGGCCATTTGTGGTTAAGAAGGTATTCTCTGGTGGAGCCATGATACTCGCTACTATGGATGGTGAAGACTTCCCACATCCCGTGAACGCGGACATAGTTAAAAAATACTACGCATAAAAGAGACCCGCTAGATCGACGTATCTAGGCAAAAGTAAGGGCATCCCGGCGAACCAAAAGGGTTCGGGCAAAAATTAGGGATATATAAAAAAAAATGTACACCCGGCAAGTCGAAAACCTGAAAAGGCGGCTTGGGCAAAAAAGGGTATCCTGGTGGACTGAAAACCTGAAAAGGCGGTCCAGGCAAAAATTAGGGATTAAAGCGTATGACTATGTCCCGTTCTCAGTCAACTTTCATCCAAGTTCGAGGGACTGACCAAGCCAATCACTTCTATCCGACAGCAAGGGACGAGATGCTCGAAGACATAATGACAGTAGTAGGCTTAAAATCAATAGGACTTCTTCCACATAGCTTTCTCTTTGTTTTCGACAATTTCCTCTTACTAGGATTTCTGTCTCCTTGTACACAAATTGCCTGTTTATAGGCCTCCTTTCAAAATCAATACAACCCTCTTTCAAAAAAAAAGATGCTTTTGTTTTTACTTTTCTGTTTTGGTTGCGTAAATGTCCATTGATTTAATTTGAATTAATATGTGCATTTGAATATGACTGTTGTTTACCAAAAATACATGCATAGAATAGCAATAGCAATTACTACCCGACTTCAGGATCAAGGAAAAGGTCTAATCATGCTTCCAATGAATCCGCTACCAATTCTCTTCCCAGCAAGCCTTTTTTTTTCCTCAGAAAATGGCAGTATCCCCAGGCACAGCCAGTTACTCCCCAACAGAGGTCGGCGTCACCAGACAGATTGATCATCTCATCCATCCCCAGCCAGGCTCTGTTGAATATTTCCACCATCAGACAGAAATCAAGCATCCCCAGCCGAGAAAGGGTCATCGACACAAATGTCTCAAATCAGTAGATGGGGATTTATTTTCCCCAGTAGAGTCCCCAAGCAGAACTTCTCATACGCATAACTCATTCATTACATCCTTTCACAGCATACGCATGCATACAACATTCACATTTATTTTAGCATAACACGAAACATCTCATGCATCATGACATAGCATGAAGCTAACTTTTTCTTTGCAGGTTAATTATCCTCCTGATATAGTCAAAGTAGAAGGTTCATTCAGACAGACACCTTTATCAATCACATTCAAGATTCAGATACATATTTCAAATACAGTTCATGGGAACATTCATTCTGACAACACTTCGACATCCTCCTAACGATGGCATCTCTAAGCCCATCCCAGACATTTATTGCAAGTACAACATATACAGGTTATCAGATACAGCCTAACGTACGGTTCATTCTGATTCAGCCCAACATATGACTTCTTCAGCAACTCCAATGCGGTCTAACGTACGACCCATTTGGACCTTCAAATCCTCAGATGCTGCCTAGCGTACGGTACATTCAGGGGTGTAGTCTAGCGTACGACTACTTTCTTCTTCGGATACAGCCTAACGTACGGCTCATTCTGCAACTCAGATACGATCTAGCGTACGATCCATTCTGAACTTCAACAACCCCAACGCGGTCTAACGTACGACCCGTTTGGATCTTACAACCCTCAGATGCTACCTAACGTACGGTACATTTCTGAAGTGTAGTCTGGCGTACGACTACCGCTTTCATCATCAGATGCGGCCTAACAGACGACTCATTCTGCGACGGTCTAAAGTACGACCCGTTCGGATGTCCATCCCCTCAGATGCTACCTAACATACGGTACATTTCTGAAGTGTAGTCTAACGTACGACTACCCCTTTCGTCATCAGATTCAGCCTAACGTACGGCTCATTCTGCAACTCAGATACGATCTAGCGTATGGTCCATTCTGATCCTTTATCCCCAACAGCATATGACACACTCCGACTCCCCAGCGAAGTCGGCAGCCTAATGGATGACTCATTATACGGTCTAACGTACGACCCAGTGTGGCACCCATGTCTTCAAATTGGCCTAATATACGGCGCGATCTGAAGCTTTCGTCATCAAACCTCCCGGATGGCATCTTTAAGCCCATCTCCATCAAGACCAACTGTCGATTCTCAAGTGCAAATTTTTGGGGCATTCTAGTGTTCAATAATCTTCCACCTCCAGACCACGAATGGCATACACGCCATCCTAACTCTCTCGGTTCAAGAATATTGAACAGGGGCAGCTGTCATACCCCAAAAATTACCCATCATTTTTCCTAAAAAAAAAAAAAAAAAAAAAAAAAAAAAAAAAACGAAAAAAAAAACGAAAAAGAAAAGAAAAAAAAAAAAAAGAAAAAAAAATTAATTAATTAATTAATTAATTAAATAATTAAAATAAATAAATAAATAAAATATAACAAATTATTTTGGACTTGGGTCTCCCTCATTCCAAGCCCATTACCCACGAAATTAGTCTATAAATACTGAAGTTTCAGTAGGGGAGTCACACTTGGAGTTTACACTGGGAGATTTACTGGAGAAAGAAGGAAGAGAAGCAAAACACTCTGAGGTTTCCTTGGAACAAAACCTTGAGGAAAAAGAAAGAGAGAGAACAGAGAAGGACGGATAGAAACTTTGGCATAGGAACCCTGCCTACCCGGAGAATTCAGAGTAAAGAAACCCTGAAGGCAGCCCATCTGCACCGAAGCCATCGCCGTCCAATTCCCGCTGCCTAACTTATTCTGATACTACAAGTGGTCAATCCCTTCAACCTTGAATTGGCAAACAGGTTTGCGTATCTCTATTGTTTATACTTTCAATTGGCCATATCTACATATATAATGCATCATGATTAAATGTTGATATATAATTTGCTTTCGTATGGGAATTTAAATATGCCTGAATACCCTGAATGTTTGACCATGTTATTCCTGTGATAAAATGCCATAAAATTCAAAGTTCCTAACATGGGGCTGTTTTCAAATTCAAAATCCGTGGCCGCTCGCTAGCACCTCGCTAGGCGAGCCTGGGGCGAGTATTCGCCTGGCCTTCGCTAGGCGAGGCAGAGGCGAACGAGACAGTAGCTGACTTTTCTATTCTGTTTTTTTTTTATGTTTTATCATAGCCACGCATTATTCATCCTATCCTATTTATTGTTGTGATATTTCTCCGGTGTAATCTTCGATTGCACCCTGATTTGGTGTTCTGACATGTTTCTTTTTTTTTTGAGTTTCGTAAAGGTTCACATATCCCAGGAAAAGGTTATTGGCTAGGTATTCCACTTTATTTGTGGGATACCCTTGTGGAGTTTCACCCTAAATTAATTTTTAATGTATTAATTTCTAATGTATTAATTTTTTTTAATATATTATTTTTAATAATTTTAATGTGGAGTTTCATCCTAATTATATAATTAATTGTAAAACTTTGCCTTTGAATAAGTGATCTTGGACCTCTCTTTGTTGCCTTACGATTACGATATTACGGTCATGTCCCGCGAACGTGGGGATACCCTTAGCAAAGACCCTTCGGTTAAATCATCATAAAATAAATTATAGTCCCTCGGATGTTGCCTTCGAATATACAACTTTGTCCCTCGATGACCCTCCGATGTTGCCTACGGTTAAAAGATGATAGTCCCTTCGAATGCTAAGGTATCCTCGTAACTGTTGCCTTCAATGACCAATCGATGACCCTACGATGACCCTTTTACATCCAAAGGATAAAACTACTTATTTCTCAATAATAAGGACAGTTTTACCCTCATAAGGATAGGAAATACTCATAAAGACCTTGGGTCGGTATAACTCTTAATTGCTGGCTCACAACCTAAAACATTTTTTTCACACCTCACACCTTTCAAAATACCTTCAGAAAATCACCACTTGGTATACATTCATACTAGAATCATTACCGAGTTATATTTTTCTAAACAATTTTCAAAACTAAACGAGATAATCACTTTGTATACATTCATACAAGAATCATTACAAAGTTAAATTCTCTTTCCAAAAACAATTTTCCAAACAATTCACAAACACTTTTTTTTCAGACAAAAATAATATAAGTGATCGAGCAATTAAGAGCCCATGGATAACCATGGATACAAAGGGTGCTAACACCTTCCCTTTGTATAATGTACCTCCCGAACCCAAAATCTAAATTAAGGTCTTTCCTGTTCTTTTCCACCTTTCCTTATTGGATAAAAGAAAAGTCGGTGGCGACTCTTGCTAACCGCGACATTGCGATTAAAACCACAAAAAAGTCCAGTTCACCGTATGACACATGCTCTTGTGGTGGAGCGCTTTGAGATAGACACCGCGTATTATGGCAAGGTCAGCCAAGCACTAGAGTCATCCATAAAGGAGCATGACCTTACCAAGGAGAAACTAGCTAGGGCCTTGAGGGTTATTGAAGAAGAGAAGAGGAGGAAAATCCTTGTGAGGGATCAGAGAGATGCCGGAGCCAAAGTCCTTGCTACAAAATGGGAAGCTGAGAAAACAAAGATTATTGCTGAGAGAGATCACTATCTTGCTGAGAGGGATCATTACTTCAGACAGATGAAGATGCACCAGAAGGAGATAGGGAGATTGCAGCAAGAGAACACTGAGCTTAGGTTCGCGGTGAAGTTTACCCAGATGGTTGATGATACAGAGCCGTCTGCGGGACCTCCTTCAGTGTAGACCTTTCTTATTTGTGTTGGATTACCGTCAGGCTTGTTGACGGAATTCATTTTGCTTGTATTTCTTTTCCCGATTCTGGAGATTTGTATCTGATTTGATGTATGACTATGGCACTTATTGTGCATTTTGCTATGTGATGGTTATTTTCATTCAGTGATTGATCTTCAAGCTTTATTTGCTTTACCGTATGCACTCGCACGAGCACACACATGGTTTGGTGATATCTTTGCTAAATCATCTATCCCTAATCTGTATGTTGAAATTGAATGAATGATGAATGTCAAAATATTGCTGCCGAATTGTTATTTGTCTCGATGAAGCCAGGATCGAGAGACAAAGTGTTCCTCATGTGGATAAGCACTGCATTCATGCATGATCATAATAACTTGTGTTTTATTTTTGCAGGTATCTGTTGCTAACGTGCTTGATTGTTACAGGAATCATTGCTCGTGCTCGCAGAACTGTACCTTTGCACTCAACTCGTCCTCACAGATACTTCACGCGACGTAATACGCCCAGACTGATGGATCTCCCGAATACTTATATTCTTGAGCTGAAGGACAAGATGACTGAGCTGATCAACATTATGCAAGGCTTTGCAGTTGGTCAGAAAGCTCTAGCTGACAAGGTTGAGAAGCTCGAGCGGGCTTCAGCGGCGAATAGCGGTGTTAACCTGGAAGGAGTCTCCAACCAGGGGCTAGGTGGTTCTCGGGATGGTGGTAAGAGGACAACGGTCGGTATAGTGAATAATAATACTGGAGGTTTCGGTGTTGCTGGTGGCCAACCTGGGCAGAATCTGAAGGACGGTCTGTTGCCTCCATTCTACGGGTTTGATGACGACAGAGAGGAAGACAGGGAAGCAGACCAGTTTTCCATGCATAATGAGCCGTTGGGTCAGTATGGGGTCCAGCCTCAAAACAAGGAGATTCAGCTGTTGGCTGAGAAGATTAAGGTGCTGGAAAGTTATGCCACTCCCGGGATGATCAATATGTCTAATATGGGGCTTGTTGAGGGGATTGTGATCCCACAGAAGTTTAAAGCGCCCACTTTTGACCGTTACAATGGAAGTTCTTGTCCTGAGACTCACCTCCAAGCTTTTGTCCGCAAGATCTCTGCGTACACAATGGATCAGAAGCTATGGATGTATTTCTTCCAGGACAGCCTGTCTGGAGGCTCACTGGAATGGTACACCAAGCTGAAGTCCTCAGATATTAAGAATTTGCAGGATCTTGGGGACGCGTTCTTCAAGCAATATCAGTTCAATGCTGACATGGCTCCGAGTCGTACCCAGCTGCAGGGTATGTCTGAAAAGAACAGTGAGGGTTTTAAGGAGTATGCCCAACGATGGAGAGAGTTGGCGGCCAGGGTGCAACCTCCTCTTGTTGACAGGGAAATGTCTGATTTGTTCATGGGGACCCTGCAGGGGGCGTTTGCTGAGAGAATGGTTGGTTGTCCGGTGACCAACTTGTCTGATATTGTCGTGGCAGGGGAAAGAATATAGAGCTGGTTGAAGCTTGGTAAAATTCAGGGTACTGCTTCTTCTTCGTCGTCTGGGTCGAAGAAGCCGTTTGGTAATAACGGTCAGAGAAAGAAGGAGGGTGACACAAGCGCTGTCTATGCTCAACGAGGACCCAGTAGGGATCGTTACTTCCAGCACACTGCTGCGGTAACTATTCCTACTGAACAGCAACCGCAACAGCAGCAGCAACAACAACAGAGGCAACCCTTCCAGCAGAGGCCTCAGAGGGCTGGTTATCAGGTAAGGGGTAAAGCAGTGGACAGACAATTTGATAGACCTCCGGTGACTTATGCTTTTCTGTTTAAGAAGCTGATGGATTTGGGGTTGGTACAAACAAGGACTCTGGCACCTTTGAGACCTGATCAAAGGCCAGCCAGTTATGATGAGAATGCAAAGTGTGAATTCCACTCAGGTGCGCCCGGACATAACATCGAGAACTGTAAAGCTTTTAAGCACACAGTTCAAGACCTGGTGGATTCAAAAGCAATCAACTTCGCACCCTCTCCCAATGTCAATGCAAATCCCATGCCCGCGCATGGTCAGAGGGGGGTGAATGCTATCTCCGAGGAGAGCCGAGTTGGGTTGTTGTATGTTGATCAGTTGAAGACTCCGTTGGCTGAGGTCAAGGGGCTGTTGTTGAAAAATGGGGTTCATCCGGGATGTGAAGATGATTGTGCTGAGTGCACTGGTTCTGTTAATGGGTGCGAACTTCTGAGGAAGACTGTCCAGGGTCTGATGGACAATGGGGATATTGTGGTTGAGAAGAAGGCTGGTAAGGAAAAAGAGGAAGTCTCCACCATAACAATCTATTTCGACCCGGTGGATTTGTCTAATCTAGCTGAAGCGGCTCCAGTTACCATCACGGTACCTGGGCCAATTCCGTATGACAAAGATGATGCCGTGCCTTGGCATTATGGTGGAGAAGTGTATTGCAATGGGGAGAAGGTAGAGGAACAATCTGCAAGTGAAACCACCGTTTCGAAGGTGGATAATGCCGGTACCAGCGGTTTCACTCGCAGTGGCAGATTATTTGCTCCCGATGCGTTGAGGAGGGGAGAAGGAGAAAAAGAGAAAAAAGAAAAGGCTGAGGCTTTAGCCAGGGCGAAAGGGAAGGCTGTGGTTGATAATAGTACTCCTGTGGTGACACCGGCGCCTGCGGGGTCGGATGAAAAACTTGATGATGATGCTGAGGAATTTCTGAGGATCATCAAAAGGTCAGAGTACAAATTGGTGGACCATTTGCAGCAGACTCCTTCCAAAATATCCATTCTGTCATTGCTGTTAAGCTCCGAGGGGCATAGAGAGGCTTTGTTGAAAATTCTGAAGAAAGCCTATGTTCCTCAAGAGATTACAATAAACCAATTGGAGACGGTCGTGTCTAATGTGCATGCTAGCCATGGGCTGGGCTTTACGGACATGGACCTGACTGTGGATGGAAGGAATCACAATAGGGCACTACACATAGCTATGGAATGCAAAGGAGCCGTGCTTTCGCATGTGCTGGTTGATACCGGCTCCTCTTTGAATGTGTTGCCGAAGAAGGCTCTGGCGAAGCTTAATTGTGATGGGCTGATTCTGACCCCGACTGATTTGATAGTGCGGGCTTTTGATGGGTCAAAGCGGGCCGTGTTTGGGGAGGTTGAGCTGCCAGTGAAGATTGGGCCTGAGGTGTTCAAGTCAACTTTCTATGTCATGGATATTCAGCCGGCATACGGTTGCCTGTTGGGTAGGCCATGGATTCATGCTGCTGGGGCAGTAACTTCGACTTTGCACCAAAAGTTGAAATACATCTGGGAAGGCCAAGTCGTCACTGTCTGCGGAGAGGAGGACATCTTTGTCAGCCACCTTTCGTCATTCAAATATGTTGAGATGGATGGTGAGATATGGGAAACGCCCAGTCAGGCATTTGAAACCATCAAGGTGGAGAATGCTCTGTTTGCCAAAGAGGAAGAGAAACCGTCCATTGCTTCGTACAAGCAGGCCACTGAGGTGGTAAAGAGTGGAGAGGCTCCTGGTTGGGGCAGAATGATGGATGTCCTTGCAAAGAAAGATCGCTTTGGAGTGGGGTATCAGCCTGGCAGAGGCTCATCAGGACAGGGCAGAGGACGTCGTACGTCAGTCACTTTCACAAGTGCCGGAATGCTGGATCCGGATCACATTTGCATGATGAGTGACGATGCTGATAGCGACTGTGACATGGACCGGTGGATAAAGCCGTGCGCACCAGGGATGGGAATCCAGAACTGGAAGGCTGAAAAGATCATCCGGGTCACTCTGCTGGAAGAGTAATATTTTTCCTGTTTTAGTCTTATATGCATGAAAGCCTTGCGTGTTGCCCGACACGTAATGGTTCATTGTAAGGGCCACCTCATGTTCATATTTGCAAATTCGCATCATTAATAAAAGGATGTTTTTCAGTTAAAAGCGGTGTTCCCTGTTTTTCATTTATTTTTGCAGTTTAAAAATAAAAACAAATAAAAATGGCAATGTTTTCATTTTTCCTTTTCTATTTGTCACACCGGTTCTAAAGCAATGCATGAATCAACATTCATGCAGATGCGATTCTTCTCCGGATCTCATTGATAACAATCCCGTTACACCCTTGTATGACTTCGACAATCCAATCTATCATGCCGAAGAAGAAGACGAAGAAGATTGTGAACTGCCAGGGGAATTAGCCAGATTGTTGAAACAAGAGGAGAAGGTGATTCAGCCGCACGAAGAGCCGGTTGAGGTTGTAAATCTGGGTACCGACGAGGTTAAGAAAGAGATGAAAATCGGGGCTGCTTTGGAGGAAAGTGTTAAGAGCAGATTGGTAGTGTTGTTGAAAAAGTATGTCGACATCTTTGCCTGGTCTTATCAAGATATGCCAGGGTTGGATACCGATATTGTTGTGCACAAGCTACCGTTGAGAACAGATTGTCCTCCAGTGAAGCAGAAGTTGCGCAGAACTCGACCTGATATGGCGATGAAAATCAAAGAAGAAGTGCAGAAGCAGTGGGATGCTGGTTTCCTTGATGTCACTAATTATCCGCCATGGGTTGCGAACATCGTGCCGGTCCCGAAGAAAGATGGGAAGGTGAGGATGTGTGTGGACTACCGAGATCTGAACAGAGCTAGTCCGAAGGATGATTTTCCACTACCTCACATTGATGTGTTGGTAGACAATACGACTCAATTCTCGGTGTTTTCCTTCATGGATGGCTTTTCTGGCTATAATCAAATCAAAATGTCGCCAGATGATATGGAGAAAACAACGTTCATTACACCATGGGGCACCTTTTGTTACAAGGTGATGCCATTTGGTCTCAAGAACGCCGGTGCTACTTACCAGAGGGCCATGGTGACTTTGTTTCATGATATGATTCATCATGAAATTGAATGCTATGTTGATGACATGATAGCAAAGTCCCAAACAGAGGAGGGGCATTTGGTAGATCTGGCCAAGTTGTTCGACCGGTTGAGACAGTTCAGACTGAGGTTGAATCCGAACAAGTGCACGTTCGGAGTGCGGTCCGGTAAATTGCTGGGGTTCATTGTGAGTGAGAAAGGAATCGAGGTTGATCCTGCAAAAGTAAAAGCAATAAGAGAAATGCCTGAACCGAGAACGGAGAAGGAGGTGCGTGGTTTCTTAGGTAGATTGAACTACATTTCACGGTTCATATCTCATCTAACGGCCACGTGCGAGCCAATTTTCAAGTTGTTGAGAAAAGATCAAACGGTCAGGTGGAATGAGGATTGCCAAGCGGCATTTGAAAAAATAAAAGAGTATTTGCAGGAGCCTCCGATTCTGATGCCTCCTGTGGAGGGAAGACCGTTAATTCTGTACATGACAGTCCTCGAGGGGTCTATGGGGTGTGTATTGGGGCAGCATGACGAGTCTGGTCGAAAAGAGCATGCCATATACTACCTTAGCAAAAAGTTTACCGACTGTGAAACAAGATATTCACTGCTCGAGAAAACTTGCTGTGCTTTGGTCTGGGCTGCTCGCCGACTGAGACAGTATATGCTGGTTCATACCACTTTATTGATTTCCAAGATGGACCCAATCAAGTACATTTTTGAGAAGCCAGCATTGACCGGACGGGTTGCGAGGTGGCAAATGATTTTGACCGAATATGATATACAGTATACCTCTCAGAAGGCGATCAAGGGAAGTGTATTGTCTGATTACCTCGCTCAGCAACCCATTGATGATTATCAACCAATGAAGTTTGAATTCCCTGATGAGGACATCATGTTTCTCAAATCGAAAGATTGCGAGGAACCAATCCCGGAGGAGGGGCCTGACCCTGAATCCGAATGGATTCTGATGTTTGATGGGGCCGTTAACGTGAATGGAAGCGGTGTTGGTGCTGTTTTGGTTACGCCGAAAGGATCCCATATTCCTTTTGCTGCCCGGCTAACATTTGAGTGCACCAACAACGTGGCTGAATATGAAGCTTGCATATTGGGGATTGAAGAGGCGATTGATTTGAGGATCAAGAACCTTGTCATATATGGAGATTCAGCTCTGGTGATAAATCAGGTTAATGGAAAATGGTATGCGCATCAGTCTCATTTAGTGCCGTATCGAGATTATACGAGGAGATTGTTGACGTTTTTTACCAAGGTGAAGTTGCATCATGTGCCCAGAGAGGAGAATCCTTTGGCAGATGCTTTGGCTACTCTGGCTGCCTTGATTAAGGTGCAGAGGTGGAATCAGTTCCCCAGTGTGGAAGTAGGTCGTCTGGATAGACCGGCTTATGTGTTTGCTGTTGATACAGCGTCTGATGATGAGAAGCCGTGGTATTATGATATCAAGCGCTATCTAGAGACTCAAGAGTATCCTGATGGAGCATCAAAGAAGGACCGAAAGACTCTGCGGAGGTTGGCCATGGTGTTCTATCTGAACAAGGATGGGGTTTTGTATAAGAGAAATTTTGATTGGGTCTTGCTCAGATGTGTTGATGATAGAGAAGCAAGCCAATTGATGAAAGAGGTTCATGAAGGATCGTTCGGTACCCATGCCAGTGGGAATGCAATGGTAAAGAAGCTGCTGAGGGCAGGTTATTATTGGATGACAATGGAGGCCCAATGTTTTAATTTCGTGCGGAAGTGTCATAAATGCCAGATTTATGCTGACAAAGTGCACGTGCCTCCAAATCCGTTGAGCTTAATGTCGTCTCCATGGCCGTTTGCTATGTGGGGCATTGATATGATCGGAAAGATTGAGCCTACAGCTTCGAATGGGCACAGGTTCATATTAGTGGCTATCGATTACTTCACCAAGTGGGTTGAAGCAACCTCTTATACGAATGTGATGAAGCAGGTTGTTGCCAGATTTCTCAAGAGAGACATCATTTGCAGATATGGGGTTCCCGAGAGAATCATTACTGATAATGGTTCTAATTTGAATAATAAGATGATGGCAGAACTGTGCCGGGAATTCAAGATTGAGCATCACAATTCTTCTCCCTATCGTCCGAAGATGAATGGGGCGGTTGAGGCAGCCAATAAGAATATAAAGAAGATTGTGCAGAAAATGGTGGTAACCTATAAGGATTGGCATGAGATGTTGCCGTTTGCATTGCATGGGTATCGAACGTCGGTACGCACATCTACTGGGGCAACGCCTTTCTCATTGGTATATGGAATGGAGGCGGTATTACCAGTCGAGGTTCAGATTCCCTCTTTGAGAGTCCTGATGGACGTGAAATTGCAAGAGGCTGAATGGGTAAGGACCCGGTATGAAGAGCTGAGCCTGATAGAGGAAAAGAGGCTAGCGGCCATCTGTCATGGGCAGTTATACCAGCAACGAATGAAGCGTGCTTTTGACAAGAAGGTGCGACCTCGGGTATATCACGTAGGTGATATGGTGCTGAAAAGGATCCTTCCTCCTCAAAACGATCGTAGGGGCAAATGGACACCGAATTATGAGGGTCCATTCGTGGTCAAGAAGGTTTTCTCTGGCGGAGCCTTGTTGTTGACGACCATGGATGGCGAGGATTTTCCATCCCCTGTGAATGCGGACGCAGTTAAAAAATACTTCGTATAAATAGACCCGTTGGACGAAAAGAATAAAATAGTCCAGGCAAAAATGGGCATCCCGGCGAACAAAAAAAAACAGAAAGAAAGGTTCGGGCAAAAATTAGGGATATAAAATGAAAAAACGTACACCCGGCAAGTCGAAAACCTGGAAAGGCGACTTGGGCAAAAAAGGGTATCCCGGTGGACTGAAAACCCGAAAGGGCGGTCCAGGCAAAAGAGGGATTGAAACGAACAACTGCGTCCCGCATGATCGTTTGCGCTTTGGTTAAAGCATCATGGATAATACCCAGTGGGGATCAGTCAGAAGCGTCTTATTCAGAAGGCAGAAGGCACGGAGAGTCTGAGGACATATGGGGTGTAACCGAGTTAGAACTCGACGAGATCACGAGTTTCACATTGCCATTAGGATAGATTTTTCCTTTTGTGCAATTACCTCTTTTCAGGAATTGCTTCCTTTGTATTGCTCAATTTGAGCCACACTTTTCCAATCAATAAAATGCATATTCAGTCAAATAATTTTGTTTTTTGTTTTTCATTACCGCTTTGATTGCAAAAACATCCAATTATTTTTGATAAAGAATCTTGCATTTTAACACATACAGGTTCCTTCCAATGCATGTTTATAAGATTGAAAGCTTGAAATCTTATTCGGAAGGTTAAGTGACCCAAGTGTTGAAATCTTGACACGCCTGGGGCACGGTTTTATCTAACGATCTGTTTTGCAGGAACTGTTAGATATTTTCACTCACTTGCAGGTTGTGATGTGGAAGCTTTGTAACAGATCCCCAGAGAGTTCGCTCAGGAACGAATGAATGAAAGAACGGCGAAGTGACGTTGAGACGTACGATGATCCTTGATGATAATCAAGAAGACTCTTCAAAGTTGGAAGATTTGAAAGTATGTAGAAATTCCCCGCAGGGTCCAATCAAGAACGAATGAACGGGTAGAGAAGCGATGAGAGACGACGAGGGACGTCCGACGACCTTTGGAATTAATCAAGAAGACTCTTCAAAGTCGGAAGATTGAAAAGTCTGTATAAGTCCCAGGAGTTCGATCTTCGTCGAGCGTGGAGCGATTGGGAGTACAAGATGATGGAGCAGAAAAGGTCCAGACGAGTCTGGGAATTCTCAAAAGTGGAAAGCTGATACGAGATTGGGAGGTGGATACCGTGGTTCGATGAGTCGACGGGTGTTCTATACCAACTTTTCTCATTTCCCCAGCTAGGTCCCCAAGCAGAATTAGAGGACTAACTCCCCAGCAGATCTAAGGTCTGTGGTTTCCCTAGCCGAGTCAAGATGGTTATCCCCGGTGGGTTTAAAACGGTGTGTCCTCGGCAGCCAAGCCTGAAGGTTGCTATCCCCGAGTGGAGCGGGTTTCAATGAAATATATCTCCAGCAGTGTTCATCCTACCAGCGGATTGGACGAGTTTCCGTAGCAGACGGATATTTGCATCCCCAGCTGAGTGTATCCTACATGTGGATTGCATGGGTAATCCCCAGCGGAGTAGCATTCGTTTCCCTAGCAGGGTCAGGATGGTTATCCCCCAGCAGGTGTCAGATCGGTGCTTCCCCAGTTGCCAGGCCGGGAGGTGGCTGTTTCCCAGCAGAGTATCTGTGAGCATTTCCCCAGTGAAGTCGTCAGGTATCTGTGAGGGTTTCCCAAAGCAGAGTTGGGATTGATATCCCCAGCAAGTCAAAGACTGTTGTATCCCCACAGAGCGTTGGTGGTGCTTATCCCCGGCAATTCCCGAGCGGATTGGGTGCAAAGGAGGTTCTTCCCCAGCAAGGGTTACCTTTTCCCAGCGGCAGTGGTATTCCCCAGCAGGGTGGAGATCGGAGTATTGTCGAGTTCCTCAGCAGAGTGTCTCGTGCTCCTCAGAAGAGTCCCTCGAGGGGGATACCTTTTTATGCATTCATCATAAAAAAAATAATAGCATAGCATATTGCATAGAAAAATAATAAATCGCGTAGCATTTCCATAATTATGGAGCATTACGCAGAAAAATCGATCATGCATCATATTGCAAGCACAAGCTAGTCTCAAGCCGTGGTTACCGTTTGAGAGGTGGTTTACCAGAAGTAGAGGTGTTACTCCGAGGAGTTTGGCCTCATGATTTGATCAAGGGTATTTCCCCAGTAGTGCGATACTGGAGGAACTTTTCCGTCAGACAGAGATGGAAATAACATCAAAGGACGTTACGCGATCAGCGCGATTCAAGCCGTGGTTACCGCTTGGGATTTGGTTTGCCGGATAGTGAAGACGATACTCCGAGGAGTTCAGCATTGTGAGCAACAGTATTTCCCAGTCATCAGTAAGTGTCTGGTCGAGCTTTCTTTGGTGTCAAGTAAACATCATCGTTCGATGTCCAGTAAACGTCGAGTTTCTTCCCAGTCATCAGTAAGTGTCTGGTCGAGTTTTCTTTGGTGTCCGTCAACATCATTGATTCGATGTCCAGTAAATGTCGAGTTTCTTCCCGGTCATCAGTCAGGGCTTGTTTGAAAGTGTTACTCTGAGGAGTTTAGCATCATGACGTCAGATCAGCAGTGTTCCCCAGTAGTGCGATACTGGAGGAAATTTTTCCGTCGGATGGAGATGGAAATAAAATCGAAGGATGTTACGCGATCAGCGCGATTTTCGGGGTTCAACTGGAGAAAAGGAAATGTTGAGGCATTTTCTGGGGTTCAAATAGAGATTGGAGTTGAAGATTATATCCAGGATGAGGTCCTCAGGATTATCTTCTGTTCATGTGTCACCTTAGACTCTGGCTGAGGCCAATGGAGGTCGTTATAGGTGTCTTCTGAGGAAGAGATACACATGCTACCTTCCTTTTGTGAAGGTATACCCTCTGACATGTCGCCCTCAGAGTGGTGTTTGGTGTTATTTCCGACGTTGCCAGCGGAATTATCACGAGAGATGGGAGAACGGGGTTCAAATGGAGAAAGGGAAATGTTGAGACATTTTCTGGAGACGGGGTTCAAATGGAGAAAGGGAGATGTTGCGGCATTTTCTGGAGAACGGGGTTCACATTGGCGATCGCAAGTTATCGTCAGGCGACTGGGGTTCAAAATCGGAGAATGGGGTTCATTATTTGGCAAACAGGAGAGCGGGGTTCAAATGCGGTGATCTGAGGATCATTTGCGAAGAAGAAAATTTCGGGGTTCAAGAAAAGAAAAGAAAGAGAATAATAATCCCCGAGCGGATGAGTGGTGTTCAAGCCATGGTTATCCCTGCGTTACCATTTATTTTGGTATCCAGGTTGATGTTGCTGTTTCGGTGATCAGGCCGACTTTCTCCGTTCCAGACGGATTTTTGTTTCAGAGATTGTTTCTTCGCCGATTCTGACAGGCGTTGTTAATTATTTCCCATCGGAGTGCAAATTGTTCGTCTGTTCTTGGTATTCAATCACTCTTCATCCTGATCATCTGAAAGACGAGGTTGTTCATATCGACAGGTTCACAGTGGATTGAATAGGGGCAGCTGTAACACCTCAAAATTTGCCCTCCTCTCTTGGGACTAGCATAACATTATTGCATATCATTTTTAGGTCATTAGGCATTGCATATTGCATATCATGTGGTTACATTGTGCAAGTCATCCTCCTAAGTCTTGGTCAGAAGATAAGAGGTGGAGATGCAAGCCTAGGGTTTTATTGACTGATCATTAGCCATCTGAGGATTGGGTTATAAATTAGGGTTTTGTGGTTCTCAGGGAGATTGGTCTTCATCTTGATTGAAATGATTCATCATCATCATCATGGTTTATCATCAGAAGATTAAAGTGTTGGAGCATATTCCTTGAGATTAGGGTTTTGACCACTGGTCAACCCTAATCAGTTGCATTGGGCCAATCAGGGCATAGTAAGGAGATGGGGTCTATGATGGATATGGGGATCATTATTTGGTTTTATGGAGATTATTAAGGCTAGGGTTTCACCTTTGGGCCATTTCATCAGAGGATTGGGGCTCAGTTTGATCTATGCATTGCCAAATTCATCTATCAGTCAGAAAAGTCAACTGTGGTCAACTGTGCTTGATTTTATGGATTTGGAGGGGGGATTGAGTTGGATACACTTCATTCATGTTGGAACAAGTGTTATTTGACATGTCAAAGCTCAAGAATGGAGAAAATAAAGTCAGGACAAAAATTGCCAAAAATAGAAAGTGACTTGTAATGGAAGTTTCCAAAAATGGAAAGTTTTTGACCTCAAAATTACATGTCCAAGGAAGCTTCAAATGAAAATTTGTTCAACATGAAAGTTGTAGATCTTGGTCTCACCTTTCCAAAAAGTCCAAGAACTTGAAAATCCCGTGTATGGTTGGCAAGTTATGGTCCATTCAATTTCAAAAATGACCCATAATCAAAGTGGCATAACTTCCACATGGAGTGTCCAGATTGAGTGATCTTTTTATGTGCAAACTCCATTTGACATGTACTTTCATGGTGCATAATTGGAATTCATCAAAAATGGTCAATGCAAAAAGTCAATTTTCAAGTGTACAGTTAAAAATCCAAGGGCAAAATGGTCCAAGTTGAGAAATAATGAGAATTTTGGAAGGGGGATTTTTGCAACACCTCACAAATGCCAATTAGAGATGGTTTGAATGGTCATAAACTTCCAAGGTGCAATATTTGACCAATTCATTTTTGAAGTGTATTTGAAATTGTACAAAGTGCCATGACATGGTGAAAATGAGAATTACAAGTCCAATGACCATGAGACCAACGCCAACTCATCACAAATGGAATTTGGAGAGTGTGTGAGCTGTCATACAGCTGTCACAGGGCCTATATGAAAAGTCCATTTTGCCCTTGCTTAGTAAAATGCATTTTTGCTAATTACATGTGTTTTGGCTAATTGGTGATTAATGAGGTGATTAGAGCTGGAGTATATATCACTAATTGTAACAGAATTTTGATCAGAATCACAAATCTCAAGAACCTAACTGTTTTTCCCTCCATTTTCTCCCAAATTCATCAAAAACCTTCATCACTTTTTTGACAAAATCTTCACCAATTCTCAATCATTTTGAGAAATTCTTTTTGATTCAATCTCCATAAGCCATAAGCTTGGACTGTTTTGATGATTTGGAGCCAAAAAGCATTGGAATCGCAACTGTTCATCCTTGGTGCAACAATGGCAATTGGCAATTTCTTCCACTAGAAGCAATTTCGAGCGAACCTAACATCTCCAGTCAACATCCTGAAGCTTCTCTTGCATCTGTTTTGGATCAACACGCGCCAAGGCTTCAAGATTCATCACTGCTCCATTCAAGGTACATTTAGTCGCTTACAGTTCTTTAAGAACTTGCTTGCTGCTGCTTGGTTTTTAAACCACTTGAGGTAGGACTTCTATTCTTCATGTAGTCTGGAAGACCTGGCCTGTTATTTGGCCAGGCAACTGTCTGAAGTCCTCCTTAAGAGGCGATGTTTGTGGTTGTTTACATTTGTGCCAAGCAGGTAAAGACCTCTATGAGGCAATTGGTGGATCAAAGGGATATGCCATCTATCCCCCACTATTCTGTGAGTCGTCCCTCTGCTCACACGGCTGTGTGTTGATGCATTGGGACACAAACCCAAGATCTCGTGCTGTTGCACAATCGAGTCAGAGTCTTTGAGCGTAGAAGGGTCCCTCCATTCTGGACCCACGCTCCTTTGTCTAAAAGCTCTCCCTGGTCAGGGATAAGAGCTGTGAGGTCTCATCCTCACTTCACCTTTTCATCTGCTTCACCTTAGCCTCGTAATGGCAAGGTTAAGAGCGAATAATACCCATGTACAGATGACTTGCTTCGGCAGTCAAACCCATTGTTTGAGCCTCACTTGATTGGTTATAGTGTGTGCTTTGTGAATATTTGTTTGACATGTTTGCTTGAAATGCTTGTTTTGATGCTTGTATGCTTGTATGCTTGCTTTCTTCCTGGATAGGATTAGCTTGCAATTGTGCAAGTAGGTAGAAACCTGAACATAGGGTAATGATGCATGACAACACTAGGCTCGAGTCCAGCTCCCTGGTAGTGTGTCTTCCCTGGGTTTCTGGCTAGATTTTCTTTCCCTTGAGGGGGAACTACATCGCCCTGATCCTTGTTCCAGACGAGGTATGTAGGCAGGAGGTCGTGCGAGACCTCTCCGGGCACTTTTTTTCTTTTTGTGTGTGTTTACCTGTTATCTGTTGTGTGTTTGGTTCGGATGCCGACGTAAGTCCAGTGATTGGCGGTCGGGCTCCACGTTTGCCCTCTGGTGTGTGTTTTGGTTCGGAAGCTGACGTAATTCCATCAAGTGGTTGTCGGGTTCCAGGTTTTCCTGTGGGTGCGTGTGTTGTTTGGCGTGCGTAAGCCGAACTACAGTGGCTCTGATTCTCGTTCCAGACGAGATATGTAGGCATAGGATGCGATGTCCTATCGAGCTCCCTTCCCTTAACCCCACCTGTGTTGTCTTCGGTGCGTGTGTGTGTGTGGTGTTTTAGCAACCTTTTCTTTTCTTAGAGCGTGGATCCCGTCGAGTACGACGGACGTGAGGGGTGCTAATACCTTCCCCTTGCGTAACCGACTCCCTTACCCTTTCTCTTTGGTCGCGAGACCATTTCCTTTCCAGGTTTCTCTGAGCGTTTCCTTTCCCTATCTTGGGATAAATAACGCGCAGTGGCGGCTCTGTGTGTTGTTGTTTTAGCCCGCCGGTTGTTTTTTCGCAGGATGCGACAGCGGGCGCCACAAGAGGAAAATAGTTTCCCTCCCATTTTCAAGTTGAAGGGCATCCAAGTCATTTCCATCTTTTTACTTGCTTATAAATAGAAACTCGAATTCACTTTTACAATCATCCAAACTTAGAGCAGAGGCAAACTCATAAGCAACTTTGTTTCACTTAGGCATATATTCAATTTTATAAAGTGGTAATCGCTTCGTATTGGAGTGTTACCACAATTGTGTAATCGAGTCTGTGATAGAGTCTATAATCGAGTTTGGAGCACTTTGGAAGGAAGTTAATCCTGCCGCCATTTTCATTTCCGCTTTGCAATTTATTCAACCCTCTGATTGGAGCAGGTGTTTATTACTTGTCTTTATCTTATTTATTTTCCCGCACTCGCTTTACTTTATTTATTTTCCCGCAATCGCTTTACTTTATTTATTTCCCGCACTCGCTTTACTTTATTTATTTTCTCGCACTCGCTTTACTTTATTTATTTCCTCGCACTCGCTTTACTTTATTTATTTCCTCGCACTCGCTTTACTTTTATTTATTTCCTCGCACTCGCTTTAAATTATTTATTTCTCGCACTCGCACTACTTTTGTTTACTTTCCGCACTCGCACTACTTTTATTTACTTTCCGCATTCGCACTACTTTTATTTAAATTAATGCACTTTTACTTTACCATGTCTAACTAAATTTATAAGGTTAGAATGTAAGGATCATAATTGAACCGATAATCCGTACAATTGTTCGTAGAAACACTTAAGGGCTATTTTAACTTTCAACTTAAGTTTTCCCGCACTTCAATTCCGTTGGGTAAGATCGAAAGCCGTCCAACGTCTATCTAAACTTAATTGTTTTTAACTATTTCGAAAACAGCGAAAGCGCTTTGTTTAGTTCATTAGGAGTTTTTAATTTAAGAAGAAAAGAGATTTTAAAACTATTTTCGGACGCGTTTATAGGTTTAGAGTCTGGTTCGTGAGAACCTCTTTTGGTTAAGAAATCCAGGTTATAATACTTTTCAACTTAGTCAAGATACTATATTTCTTAAAAATAGGTTTACTACTCTAACGCAATGCGCGCCTTTTTATAAGTGACAATAAGAGGGTTTGATTAGGGAGTACAACTCAGTTCTGAATACGCGAAAGCGATAGTTCCTGTTAAATTAGTTCTTTTCAAAGTAGGAAATACTGCCCGTAAGTAGTTCTATTAGCAAGTACTTGGATTGTTAATTGATTACGTGAATTACATTCGACCCTGTCTTTATTAATTAATCTTTATTCAACACTTTACTTTTCATGGCATACTCCAAAAACACCTATTTTGATTGCCTTTGATAAACACCATAACAATAGATAACGATAGATTGACACTTGGTCTCTGTGGATTCGACAATCTTTTATATTACTCTGACGCGTTCGTATACTTGCGAAAAACACCACATCAAACACGTTCAAGGATGAACCTGTATCTACCAGTACTCGAGCCAAAGTGACATCTGTACACTGAATGGAGATATGAAGCGCCATATTATGTTCTCGCCCATTAGGGGGTAAATCATCATCGGTGAACATCAAACAACTACTAGCATTGAGATTAGCAACCACATTATCAAACTGAATAACATTGATGTCTTCTGCCACATAAGCTTCGTTCAAGAACTTCAATAGAGCAGTCCTATGAGCCTTAGAACTCATAAGTAGAGAAAGAATGGATATTTCTGAAGGAGTTTGGTTGAGCTGATCTACGACCTTGTAATCACTCTTCTTGATGATCTTCAAGAATTCTCTATCCTCTTCAGCAGTCACTGCTTTCTTAGATGAGCCTTCTCCTGCTTCTGGAGGATTCACCTATTTCCCATTTGTTGGTTCAACTGTTGGTGCACTTTCTTTGTTTAGGATCACTTCAGGAGCGAAAACCCTTCCACTTCGAGTCACCCCACTAGCTCCAGCGATGTTAGTCACGTCTGGCTCTTTCAAGATTATTGGTTTGTTACCAACATAAACTACAGGCTCATAGTTCCAAGGCACGGCTTTGGTACTATCAAATGAGAATGGAGCGGGAACATAGATAACCATGGGCTCAATCTTCTTCACTGGCTCTAGGTCAACATTTCTCTGATAAGGGACCACAAAAGGCTTAGGAAGCCTCTCTTGATCAAATACAGGCACAATCACAACAACATCCTCATCAATCTTTGCTCTAGTGAACTGAATAACCCGTTGATCCATCAAACGTTGAAGACAAATTTTGAATTCACCACACTGATCTGGGTTGGATGAACACACCACACAGTTATCGTGTACTCCATTCATCAATTCTGCCTCCATCAATCTAGCATGAACCATTGTTAAAAGAGTCTTCAATTTGAACACATCCTTTATCAATCCATCATCAGTTGAACTAACTATAGCATTGACACCTGAACCATCATGTTTAGGCAAAGGATTGTTCCCCACGTTTGGAACATCAGCAAAAGACAATATTTTCTGATCTATCAGCTCTTGGACCCGAAGCTTGAACACTTTGCAATTCTTTGTTGTATGACCCTCTGAATTAGCATGAAAGGCACATCTAGCATTCTCATCATACCAAGGCTTATGCGGCTTCGACATTGGAGGTAATGCCCTTGGCACGACAGTCCCATTCTGAATCAGATACGGTAGCAATTGAGTGTAAGTCATTGGGATAGGAGTGGTATTCACATTATTGTACTGTTGATATGGCCTCTGTTGATTTGGTCGTTGCTGCTGAACTGGACGTGGTTGATTATTCTGTTGATTTCTCTGTTGATGTTGAGGTGGTGGAGCCTGGAACTGAGGTTGTGGAGCTTGATATTGAGAAACTGGAACTTGATAGTGAGGTACCGGAGCTGGAATAGGAACAGGAGCAATTGGACGGTAAGGCATGGTTGGATATTGAGCATCCGCTACGTAAGGGTACTGAAAATAAGGCACAGAAACAGGAGCCTTGTATGGTGGCCTCCCCCTCTGAGAAGAAATGGTACTAGTCTCACCCTCCTTTGTCTTGAATCCGTTGAAAGGCTTCTTCAAGATTGGTTGACTGCTGGAACCTCCCTGGATTTTACCACTTTTCAGTCCTTCTTCTACTCTTTCTCCCACGATCACCATGTTAGAAAATCCTGTGGAAACACTACTGATCAATCTTTCATAATATTGGCCCTGCAAGGTACCCATGAAAATGTCAATCAATTCACGATCAACCAATGGCGGGTGCACCCTTACAGCCAATTCTCTCCAGCGTTGCGCATATTCTTTGAAAGATTCATTGTCTTTCTGGGCCATACTCTGAAGCTGAGTACGGTTTGGTGCCATGTCAGTATTATATTTGTATTGCTTTGCAAATGCTTCAGCCAACTCATCCCAAGTGTGGATGTTGCTACACTCCAACTGCATGTACCAATCCAAAGATGCCCCAGTTAGACTGTCCTGAAAGCAATGGATCATGAGCTTATCATCTCTAGCATAGGCAGCCATTTTTCTGCAATACATTTTCAAATGTATGTTAGGACATGTGAGTCCTTTGTATTTTTCAAATTCAGGCGCTTTGAATTTTGGAGGAATCACCACGTCTGGGACTAGACACATCTCTAAGGCACTTAAACGGGTTGAGTTATGTCCTTCCAAGATTCTTAGCTTTTCGGCCAGAGCACGACACATCAAGATAGCCTCAGAATCTTGGGCAGCAGTAGGGATGACCACTGGAGTAGCTCCATTGTAATTCTGCATTTCAAACTCGTCCTGGAGCTCTTCATCAGTGCGGGGCATGACTACTTGATTGACTATCGGAGGTCCTTGCACAGCGAGTCCATCAGCTACTCCAGAAGTATGCGCAGGTGGAGGCGCATGATTTCTTTTAGGTGGTGGAACAAAGCCTGGAGGAAGACCGTAGATAACGGGATTTGGAATAGGAACTGAAGGTCCTGACTGAAGAGCAACCCTTGAACTAGAGCATCGTTCCTTGCAGCAGCGGCAACATGAGCCTCTTCATCCCTTCTAGCCAGAGCTTGTATAGCCTCAAAGATCTGCTCGATCTTGCTTTTGATAGAGTCCATCTCCTCTCTGAAGGCAGCTTGTTCTTCTCTAACTACATCCATGATTCTTCTTGTGTTGGAGCGAGTAGCGTATGCACGTTGAGGAATCAGCTTGAACTACTGGACACGAGGAAAAATGGAATGAGTTTTTGCTTTGAGAAATGAAATGCATGATGCATATGTTAATGCACGTGGATTTAAAAATGTCTTTTATGCTTATGTTCAATTTTATTTTCAGGGAACCGTGTTAGATTCCTTGTAACTTAGCAAGCATTCAAAGAGATCACGGGGAATAAAACAAGAATGGAACCAAACTTTTTTGTACAAAAGAAACTCAAAATCCTTCATTCATTCAATTCAAAATAGAGTACAAGGATTGAGTACAAAATATTCTTTCAAACATAAAGGAAAGTACAACATAAAAAAAAAGGTCAAACTACAGGCTTCTGTTTGTTGAGATCTTCCAATTCTCCTTTGAACCTTTTCATCATGTCTTCACAAAGATAAATAAATTCAGTCACTGAATGAGGGATGTTGTCATTGTCTATGTCTTCCAAAGCACATCTTAGCATCAAAGGCACATTCGTAGCCATGCCATTACAGAAGTCTATCAAACTGGCAAACTTGTCTCGATACTCATTTCTTTGTTCATGTAAAAACTGGATGGTTTCCTCGCAGGCTGCCAAACTAGCATTCACATTTTCCCTTGTGTTCATCCAATCTTCACCTTCTTGTAGCAAAGAGTCATGTCGGCCTCTCCAGTATCGTTCCCACTCATTAGCATTTTCAGCCTCCTGGCACTTTCCTTTCCATATTTCAGGTGTAACCTGAGTAGTAGCCATAGCACTCTCTTTACTGCGGCGTTCTCGTTCTTCCCTTTCTTTTGATTCAAAGAGTGAAACATTGAGGTTGGCTATCTCATCCTCAAGTGTCTCTCTTATCTCCTTCTTTTGTTTTGTGGCGAGCTTCCACCATTTCTCTTTCTCACGACAATCCCTCTCAGCCTCTTTCAGTTGGCTTTTGACGGTATTCAAGCAGCTGTCAGCCTGATCTAACCCCTGTTTGACTCTTTTTCTCTTATATTCCTCCTTATCAGTCCTTTCCACATTTGCTTGAAGCTATGTTTTCTTCCGCTCAAGCTCCCACTTATGATTATCCCTTTCTTCAGTAATCCGGAGAAGGTTCAACCGTAGCTCTTCATTCTCTTTTTCCAAACTTTGGATGACAACTTTGAGCTCTTTAGCTTCCTCCATAGTGACGTGAGTAGGTTCTGGAGGATTTGTATGCATTGGAGGCTCATAAGGGTATGGTAGTTTGTCTTGAGAAGCTCTGGCTTGGACCCAACTTGTATATGGCCCTCTAGCTATACAATTCTTCTTTCCACGCTCCTTTTTTCCTTCTCTACGAACTTTAGTCCAGGCACGACCTATCCTCTTCACCAGATCAAAGTCCTTCACTCCTTCTCCCGGCAAGAAACCTTCTAACAACTTGTCTTCTGGTTTGTCATTCATAGGAAACCCAAGTTGCCGCATAGCAAGCTCAGGGTTGTAATTGATGCAACCTCGAGTTCCTATGAGTGGCACATTATGGAAGTTTCCACATTTGACGATTATGTCCACATCATCATAAACACGAGAGTACCAGGTGATGTCATTGGCAGTGTTAGACATGATTTTTTGAGGCCACTTGAGGTTATCCTTGTTCTGAACAAAAGGCCCTTCGCTTGGTAAGTGAGATAAGAACCATTTATACAGTAAAGGAGCGCAACACTGGATCATCCCCCCCTTCTTCTCATTTCTCCAATGGATAGAGTGATAAACATTTGCAAGCAAGGTGGGAATGGGATTCTTGAGCAATAAAATGCATATAGCAGTCATGTCCACGAAGTCATCAATGTTCGGGAACAAGACAATCCCATAGAGTATCAAAGCTAACACAGCATTGAAAGCGACCCAATCTTCTTTACTTTTGAAATCTGAAGCTTTTCCCACTAAGAACTTCAAAGTGAAGCCCAAAGTGTCTCCTTTTGGTCCAATATTAGGTTTCACTTCCGCTTTATCTAGATGTATATATGAACCTATTTGTTGATGTGTAGGAAATTCCCCTAGACCGGTGTAAGGGACTTCATCCTTGAGACCAATGTTTTCTATATGTGAGAACTCTTCCAGTGTTGGCGCCAACTGGAAGTCCTGGAATGTGAAACACCGCAAGGGAGGATCATAGAATTGTGCCAAAGTGAAAATGGCCCAAGCATCCACCTCAGTGTTCATGATAGTCAACAGGTCATCATACTCAACACAAAAGTTGTTCCTTCTGATTTTTTTCACATCTGAGATCAACCCCTTAATCAATCCTAGCTTTGGATTCCTGAACTTGAATGAATAAGTACTTTTCTGATTGCTACCCATGTCTTCTGAATGCCTGCAATCAAATGAGTCTTTAGGTCCCTTGAAAATATGCACATGTCATATGTGTTATGATTATGAAATGCTTTATGTTTATGTATGTACAATTGGGTAGGTGATCATTGGAACATTCTGATTAATTACTTCATGGAGGAAAGTTTCCAGGAATAGGAAAACCAAACAGGTAGGCTCTAAGGTTTAAAAGGTTCCTAGAGTCATGGACCCAATTCAAGAATATTATCGTCGGAGCGACTAATCGTAAGACAATAATATCTTAAAAAGGATCTATTCTAGGTGAGGTCTTTGTATTAACCCAACGAGTCCTAAGTCTCGTAGGTCAATACTACACAACCATCGACACCACGGTTCTAGACACGGTTCCCAGAGTCATGGATCACCCCTGACAATATTATCGTCAGAACGACTACTCGTAAGACAACAATATCCTCAAAAATGATCTATTCTGAGTGAGGTCTTCGTATTAACCCAATGAGTCCTAAGTCTCATAGGTTAACACTACACAACCATCGGTCCTAAAAGCCATAGGTTCAGAGTTCTACAAAAGGTCCTCAGAATCATAGATCAAGGTGGAAAGTATCACCGCCAAAACGACTAATCGTAAGACAATAATACTTTCAAGGGATCTCATCTGAGTGGGGTTCTCGCATCAACCTAATGAGTCCGATGTCTCGCAGGTCAATACTACACAACCACCATCCTAACTTAAGTTTTTCGCATAGCTCGGGTATAAAGCTTTTCCTCACACAAATGCCAATAGTCCAGAAAGTTCCAATGATACCATATACCAATAACACGGCAATTGGAAATATAGATAATAAAGGCAAATATAGATAAAACAAATAAGAATTAAATAAACAGATAAAAGCAAAAACTCAAAAACAAAACAAACTAAATTAGGGTTGACTCGCTTAGGAGAAGTCGGTGTCCCCAGCAGAGTCGCCAGCTGTTGCGACGCGAAAAATACCCGAGCGTAAGGAACGCTCGAAATATAAACAAAACAGAGTCGCCACCGAACTTTATTTATTCCCAAAGAGGGAAAGGGGAAATATCGATAAAACCCACAAAAATCAAAAAGAAATGGTCGTCACAACCAAATCGGGTTCGGGAGTCGGTTATGCAAGGGGAAGGTATTAGCACCCCTCACATCCATCGTACTCGATGGGACCCATTTAGTTAGTTTCGTGTAAGAGTGTTAGCGTGATATCATTTGCGAACTTCTACTTATCAACTGAGGAAAAAGAAAGAAAGAAAGGAAAGACTTAGGGTTTTTAATATTAATGTGCCTGACAAGATTTCACAATCCTGCTCCTACGTATCTCCAGGTGCTATGAAGAACCCAAGGCATACGTAGTTCTACCCAAAGAGAACTACTGGGTGAATTACTTTTAAAGAGAGTGATGCTTGGATCATATTTGAGCGATTAAACCTTTACTTGCTGCTCGCTCTTGGAGGCTGAAGTCTTTGTTTGTTTCACATCAAAATGGATATTACATACTCTTTTCTGAAAATGTTTTCGGAGCCGCACAAGGGCGGAAAATAATTTTGATGAGTTTGAGTTGATTTTAAGCGGAGACAAGCATCCAAGCAGGGAGCTCTACTGCAATACCAAGATGCTCGAAAAGGAAGAGGCCTATGCCCAATCACTCTCTTTTCATCCAATAGTTTATTATGAAAATGTGTGGCAAATTAGGTCAAAGTTCATTAACGGAAGACGATTAATCAGGCATAGAGCTCTACAGCAGTGTCCAAATGATCGGGAAAGAGAAGGTCGATACCCAATCAATCTTTTTCTTCTATAAGAGAAATGACCTAATTCTAGTAATTACTGTATGTTAATATGGAAGACGAATGTTTGGACATTGAGCTCTACAGCAGTATCCTAACATCCGAAACAGAGAAAGTCTAAACTTAATCAGTTTCTTCCATTTTTTATTGTAAAAGCTCTAAAAAAAGGGGGATGACTTGACATTGGATCAAGTGTCTGAAGTTTATTTATGAAAAGAATTTGGATGTGGCGGAGGTTTTGCTCGACTTTTTATCCAATTAGGATTTGATTAGGGAAAATACATTCGATGTTGGATCGAGGTTTTTATTCTTTGCGTTTGAATCAAAACAGAATGGAATGATTTAAGGGTTTTGAAAATGACGGAGAAGTGGATATGAAAATGGTTCTAATTTTTTTGAAAATTGCTCGACGTTGGATCGAGTATTTGTTTTTGTTCTTTTCTAAAAAATGATTGATTTTAATCTTTGAATTAACAATCAACTAATACAATAAAGTGAATAAAAGCGGTAAATTTATTATAAATTTTCGGGAATGGGGATACAGTTTATCGAATGGGGATACGATACGATGATTAAGTGATATAAGTTTTGAAAGACAGTTGAAAAAATAAAGAATCTCGTTGTCAGAAGGCCTAAGAGAAAGCCAATGGACTTAAAATAAAAATCAGAAACTGAAAGACATCTTTGAAAAACCGAAAGGTCAATTAAATCAGATTTTTTTTATAACAATTTTAAAATAAACAAAATAATTTTTAAAAAAATGACAATAGTGATAAGCAATAATAATAAAATAATTATAATAATAATAATTAGTAACAATATTTAATTAATAATGATAAATAATAGATAATAATGATTAGAAAAAAAATAGTAATAATGAATAATAATAATAGTAAAAATAGTAACAATAATCAACCCATAAAATTGTAAACGTCAATAATACATAATAATACATAAAATAAATGATAATAATAAGGTCAAAAAATAATAATAATAAAAAATAGGAATAAAAGTGTAATAATAATAATAAATGATAATGAACAATAAATGAATAATAATAATAATAATAAAACTAATTATATTAATATAATAATAACCAACAATAATTAATAATTAAATAATAATAATAATAATAAATAATAAATAAAAATAATCAATACTAAAAATAAATAATAATGACAATAATATAATAATTAATAATAGAAATAATAATAATAATATATATATATATATATATATGTGTGTGTGTGTGTAAAAGAAATAATAATAGACCATAATAATAATATATAATAATACAATAATAATAATTAACAATAATAACAAATAATATAATAATAGTACTTATAATAACAAATAATATAATAATTAGTAGTAATAATAAATAACTAATGACAATAATAATAAGTATAATTAATAATAATAATTAATAATTAATAGTAATAAATAATAATAATTTAAAACAAAACAAGAAAAGAAAGAAGAAAAATAAAGCAGTGTTGAAATTTACACGTATCAGAGAGAAGATCCAAGTAAATCTTTTCAAAGTTTAAAGAAATTTCCAATCAACTCACACATGGCAGGAAAGTATTTTATTGAGTAAAAAATAATAAGTTTACTCTTATCCTCACGCCTTCCTTTCTTCTCTTTTACAGTAACAACAACACTTTTGTTTATAAAAAAAAAAACATAACACTCACAATCTCACACATTATGGAAAGGGTCGGTCGTTCGACCATACGACCAACAGTGCGGCGAATCCACCGCTTCCATGGCTCTCATCTCCCTTTTGCTCTCACTCTTATCTCTTGTTTTCTCATTCTCTCACACTCTTCAAACCCCAACAATAGTTCCTTGCGCACACACAAAAAAAACCTCATGTTTCAAACTTTCTCTTACTCTCTTTCTCAAGTAACAAATCTCAATCACAAAAATAAAGTTAAGAAAACACAATGATAGTAAGAGGAGAGAGATTATCGACGAGAAACAGCAACGCAGTCTGTTCGAAAGAGATAATGGTGTGCGATTTGCAGCGAAGGTGCGACTTTGACTCACGACGGCGAAGGAAGCTTCGGTTGTGTTGTTGAAGTTTGTACGGTGTGTTGTTGCGATTCATTTTATGGAGCTGGTGGCACTCTGTGTCGATTCTGTTTTCCCTCTTCTATTTTGTTTCAAACTCGTGTCAATTTACGCTTCCTCTGATTTTCTTTGCATGTTGCGGATTTGAATGATGATTTGGTCATGTTTGGTGTTGTTTGAAATTTTAGAGATGGAAAAATATCATTGAGAAGGTTTTGGTTGGATAAGGTTGGTGGTTCTATAGTGTTTTTTTATCATAGAGATTGTTATTACTTAGTGGATGGTTTGATGTTGATTTAATGGTGGCAATGTGAATGGTGAAGAAGTGGATGGAGGTTTGAGTGATTGAACAGTGAAGATATTTTTAGTAAGTTCTGTTGCTGATATTTTTTTTTGTGATAAAAAGATGAGGTGGGATATTATAGAGAGGAAGGGCGGTTTGCTCTTTAGTGAGAAATGAGAAAATATTTTATTATTATTTTTCTGTGTGTTGAAGTGATGTGGTAAGAGAATAGGAAAGAGAGTGGAGAAAAAGAGAAAACAGAAATCTGTGAGTGAGAGGAGAAGAAACGTGGAGAGAGAGAAAGAGAAGAAAGGAAGGAGAAAAAGAAAAGAGAGAAAAGAAAAGGAAATAAGAGAAAAAGTGAAAGAGAAAGAAAAATAATGCCAAGTGTAGCACCTCAAATTTGCACCTATCATTGTACATACATTTTCATTATTAGGTCATTAACATTTAACATAATCCACTGCATAGCATTGCATTGTCCTTTGCCCCAAGTGCAAGATCATCAGACAGATTAGGTCAAACTGGTCAGGAGATCAGTCAGTCAAGCAAGCAAGTACAATTTCCAAGGAGACAAGGCCCTAGGATTGGTCCAACATGTTCACATGACCTAGGGATCCTTTGGAAGTGTTTTGGTCAAGGATTGGATGTTCAGAAGTCATCAGTCAATGCACAGTGTGCCAGAAACCCTAAAAAGTCAAACTTGGTCAATTGTGTCTGATTTTATGGTTTTGATGGTTGGATTTGGTTTGAGAGAGAGCTCATTCATGTCCAAATAGGCCTCATGTATCATGTCAAAGACCATTATTGAAGAATTGGAAGCCAAATCAGAAATTTCCAAAAATAGAAACTGGACCTGTAATTGAAACTTGCCAAAAATGGAAACTTCTTGAGCCTAAACTTACATCATGATACAAGCTTCAAATGAATTTTTTCCCAACATGAAAGTTGAAGATCTTGTTCTCCCATTTCCAAAAAGTCCAAGAACTCTCAAATCCCATGTATGGTTGGCAAGATATGATCAATTCATTTTCAAAAATTCTTGAACTTCAAAAGGCCATATCTCTCAAACCATTTGGCCAAATTTGGTGAGGTTTTTTCCAACAAGCCACATTTGACCTCCTCTTTCCAAAAATGTAATCCTCATGCACCAAAACCTCATGGATCAAAATGGCCTTTTTGAACTTGCTTGAATTAATTTCAAGTGAGGTTGAAATTTGACTTTTCCAAATAACCATTTTTAATCATTTTGGCCAATTGAGAATGACTAGAAATCATATTTTGGACATGTTCAAGGCCCATTTTCGCAGCTACAGCTCATGCACCATGCCACTTGAGTGAAATTAGCAAAAGGACACTTTTTACCAACTCCAATTCCACTTTTTCATTAACCTTGATTAGTACCATTAAACAGAGTATATATACATCATTTTCTCTCTGAAAGAAACCCTAGCAGCCACACATTCAAGACAGAAAAATCTCATTTCTCTCATTTGCTCATTTCTCCCATTTTTTGAACCTTCTGCAAAAATCTTCAAAGGGCATAGGCTTTGGTCGTTGGTTTCATGGTCTATCATCATCTTGGCACCATTTTCAAGCTCCATTCCTGAACTGTAAGCCAAGCACACAACTGTTCCATTGAAGAACACTTCCATGGCAGAGTTGGTGTCGAGCAAAAACAAGCATCATTGAGCCAAATTCCTTCAACCATTTAGCATATGGAAGCTTTGTGAGCATCTGTTTTGGGCATTTGCAACAAGAAAACCACTGAATCGACACTGTCCTCCAAACTTAGTAAGTTTTCGATTTTCATTATCCTCTAAACCATGCCATGCTTTAGGTAGGTCTTGTTTCGCTGATTCTATTGAGCTTTGGATCCATAAAAATGGTCGAGTGATGAGTGAATAATGATGATTTGAAGTTGCATGTCAAATGTTGTTTTTGCTTATTTCTTCTGTTTTAGTTAAAGTTACTGAAAATAAATGATGGAATGTTGATGATGATGCTTGGCTGGTTCGAATATTGCTCTCAATTTGTGTTTCTGGAAAATTAAATGGTTGAGTCGAATTTGAGATGATGAAGATACACTGTTGATGCATGAACCCTAAAATGAACCCAGAATTTTGTCTGTTTTGGTCGTTGGTTTTGTCTTGCATGAAATCGTTACTGTACCATTGCCCCATGACCAATCACAACATTCCGTTTCAGTGAGCAAAACGCCGCGTTTAGGTTAAGTGACTCAGGAATTACAAGTTTGCCATTCGTGGCACATGGCTTATTAGATTATGTTGTATTTTTTCTTTTTTAATTTCATTTTTGATCACAAACTTGTAAAAATCATATCTCCATCATTTTAAGTCCAAAATTCATGGGAGTTTTTGCATTCTCTTCATCATGATCTCTGCTTAATTGTCATACTTTTTCCAGATTTTTGTGATGAATGGATTTTATTTGGCATATTGGTTTGTAACATGTATACATATTTTGCACATTCCACCAAATCATTTGTGAAATAGTCATGACTTATCCTATGGACCTGAAAATTTTTGTGCACAAACTAGACACATTCATGGTGATTTTGGTTTAGAGTTTGTGAATTTATCTTATCTGGTTGTTGAGTTATGATTTTTTGAATTAGGGTGTGACAATTTGTGTCACAAAAATGATGTGCAACTTCTTGATTTTCTTTACCATGCCTCTTGACCTCAAATTGGATTGAATTTTTGCATGAAAGTACTTGAGTATGTCTAGTTTACATGTGATTTTTCTTGGAATTATTTGTGGCATTTCCTAATTGTTTGAGATTTTTCTCCCCTGCTTGGTCATATGTTGACTTTTTGTGATACATGTTCCCATTTCATTTGTGAAATTCTCATACTTTATTAGATGGACATGAAATTTGACATGTGATTAGTAGACATCTTAAGGTTTATCATGGTTTTAGTCCCATTCATTTCTCATATGCCATCCCTGATTTATGATTTTTGCAAGTTGATGCATGTTTGGTTGACTTCTTTGAGCATGCTCAAACTTGCTTTGCCTTTCTGATTTTCATTGACCTATTTCCCATGATCCAATTGAGCTGAAATTTGACATGCATACCATGCTATGGATTATGTTTGATCATGATTTATTTGATGATTTTTGGAATTGTTTGTGATTGCTTTTGAGTTAAGTCTTGCTGTTGACTTCTATGAGCTTCCACATGCCATGCTTTGACCTATTTTGTTTGTGAAATGATAATGATGAATGATGTGAATGTGAAACCACTTGGGTTTGCTTCTAGATTGATTTGTCTTGACTTTGGGCACTTGTCCCTTGCTGTTTTAAACTTTTTGTCTCCTTTTGACCCTAGGCTTGTCCTAGTGGTCTTGCTACTCACATTTGAGTTCATTTTTTCAGGTTAAGTAACAAATGCTTCAAAGAGATCAATACAAGTTGATTAAGTTTGATTGTTTATCATGAACTAACTTGTATGTTTTGTAGGTTGCTTAGCTCACTTGCTTTGAGCTTGTGCTGTGCACATCTGATTGACTGTGTTATCTGGTTGATTCTTATGCTGTTTATTTAAACTTTGACTTGTATACTAACTGTGCTTGACTGATTTCAGGTACTTTTAGTTGCTTAGTTCCTTGTGAACTTTTGCTTTTCTTTGCTTAATAAGCAATTTGCATTGAGGTATAACTTCTTATCTTCATGTAGTCTGGAAGACCTGGCCTGTTACTTGGCCAGGCAACTGTCTGAAGTCCTCCTTAAGAGGCGATGTTTGTGACTGTTTACATTTGTCCTGTACATATTCAAAGACCTCCTAAGTGAAGAGGCATTGGCAGACACAAGGGATGTGCAATCCATCCCCTGCTATTCTGTGTGTCATCTGCTTCGCTCACACCACTGTGTTGATGCATTGCAGATACAAACCCAAGATCTTGTACAGTTGTACAGTTGAGTCAGTGTCAAATGTGTAGAAGGGTTCCCACCTTCTGGACCCACACATTCTTGTCTTAAGATCTCCCAGGCCAGGGATAAGAGCTGTGAAGTCCTATCTTCACTCACCTTTCATCCGCTTCACCTTAGCCCCTCAATGGCAAGGTTAAGAGCTAACACTACCCAGTTCCAGTGGTTTGTTTGTTGAGGTTGATATGACCCCTCGACTAAAACCTAACCTTGTTTGAGCCCATTGCTTGCATATAGTGTGTGCTACTTGTGCTTGTGTGTTTGCTTTAGCCTGCTTCCTGTGCAAGTTAGGTGTGGCTTACTTCCTGTGCAAGTCATATTTAGGATAGGCTTGCTCCCTGTGCAAGTTAGCTAGAAACCTTAACTTAGGGATGATTTTGCATGATAACATCTAGGCTCGAGTCGTAGTCTCCCTAGTTGTGTCTCCCTCTGTTATCTGGTTAGGCTAGTCCTTTATCCCTCCGTAGGGGAACTACGTCGCCCTGATCCTCATACCAGATGAGGTACGTAGGCAGGAGATGAGCAGATCTCTCCGGGCGCCTGTGTCTTTGTTTTGTCTTGCGTGTGTAGGAGATGGATGTGAGCCCAGCGATTGGCATTCCACATCCTGTGTCTTGTTGTGTGCTTGGAAGCTGATGTAAGTCCATCGAGTGGCATTCAGGTTCCAGTGTTGGTGTGTGTTCTTGGTTCGGATGCTGATGTAAGTCCAGTGATTGGCATTCAGGCTCCACGTTGGCCTTCTTGTGTGTGTTTTGGTTCGGATGCTGATGTAAGTCCAGTGATTGGCATTCAGGCTCCACGTTTGCCTTTTCCAGTGTTTGTTTGTGTGTGTGTTAGCCGAGCTACGAATGCTCTGATTCTTCTCTCGTCCGAGAAGATACGTATGCATAAGGTGCGATACCTTAGCGAGCATGTGTCGTTTCCCAGTCCGAACTACTTCGACTCTGATGTCTATGCCTGATAGACTAAGTAGGCCCAGGATGCGATATTCTGCCGAGTCAGTCTCTTTTGTTTTCTTGTGTCTCTTTCAGCCAGTTGTGTGTGTGTTTGAGCAGTGTTTAGCAACCATTTTCCTTTCTATTGTGCGTGGATCCCGTCGAGTACGACGGATGCGTAGGGGTGCTAATACCTTCCCTTCGCATAACCGACTCCCGATCCCATTCTCTTTGGTCGCGAGACCTTTCCTTTCCCAGGTTTACTCTGAGTGTTTCCTTTCCCTCTTTTGGGATAAATAACGCACGGTGGCGGCTCTGTTGTTCTTGTTTCCCGCCGGTTTTTCGCGTGATGCGACAGCTGGCGACTCTGCTGGGGATATAAGAGAAGTTGACCTATGCTGGTCCATCTTCCCTAAGCGAGTCTCTCCTAGCGCTCTCTAGGATAGGGTTTGGTTGCTTTTGCTGTTATTTATTGCATTCATTTATTTATTGTTTGCATTCATGTTTGCACTTATGTTTGCATTCATTCACATTCATTATTCATCTGGCTGGTTGTCTGTTTCTCTCTGTTGGGGTGGGAGTTACATGAGGTAAAAGGCCCAATACCCAGGCCATGAGTGAAATCTAGGATACTTAGGAATAGAGTGATTCATGGGAAGCGGGTGGTATTGCGCCACTTAGCGGAACATTGATATCACGAGCAGTTCAGACCCTGGTGGGATATTATCGTTACATACTTCGGGTGTGTATATGATGATGTTCTGCGAAAGGTTATTTATGATGCGTTTCTCTCGACCTTACCCTGGCCTAGATGACACCCGTGAGTGGGGAGGGAATGATCATTATTACAGGTACAGTTGGTGACTTGTTGGTGACTTGTTGGTGACTTGTGATCCTGTTGGTGACTTGTTGGTGACTTGTTGGTGACTTGTGATCCTGTTGGTGACTATTGGTCCAGAAGTTTGGGGTCTCAGATGACTATGGGTTTCAGATGAATTTGTGGTTCCGAGTTCAAGCCGAAGCTTTGATCCTGTGTTCTGAGAGACACAGCCAACCAGTCGTGTCTGCATCATTTGCATCATAGCATGTTTATTTTCAAAAAAAATACGCAATAAAAAAAAAAAGGGGAAAAAGAAAAGAAAAAAACTAATCCCTGCATGCATATCATTTCTCAGGTACATTCCAGAGCTTGTTCACTGATAGAGATGGCAACAGTCCCAGAGTTGAAGCGGAAGACTTGTTCCTACAGCTTTCACCGTGAACCTTTGACGTCTCTGATTGAGTTGAGCAACCTTATGACCAGTGGTAACCAGAAGGGGTTTGTCGACCAGTATGGAGATATTCTGACACTGTTGAAGATGGTAGTCGATCTGGTGCCGTTGCAGACTCTTCTACAGTTCTACGACCCAGAGCTTCATTGTTTCACCTTTCAAGATTATCAGTTGGCGCCTACTCTTGAGGAGTACTCCATTCTGCTGAGTGTCCCGGTCCGGTATCAGGTTCCTTTCTTGGATGTGCCCAAGGAGGTTGATTTCGGAGTTGTTGCCAGAGCTCTCCATTTGGGTATCAAGGAAGTCAGTGATAGTTGGAAGTCCAGTGGGGATGTTGTAGGATTGCCTTTGAAGTTTCTGTTGAGGGTAGCTAGAGAAGAAGCAGAGAAGGGAAGTTGGGAAGCCTTTCATGCTCAGTTGGCCGTCATGATCTATGGGATCGTCTTGTTTCCGAGTATGCCAAATTTTGTTGACTATGCTGCAGTCAGTATTTTCATTTGAGGAAATCCAGTTCCTACTCTGTTGGCTGACACTTACTATGCTATTCACAGTAGGCATGGTAAGGGTGGGGCTATCAGGTGTTGTCTCCCGCTTTTGCTCAGATGGTTCTTGTCTCTCCTGCTAGTCAGTGGACCTTTTGTGGATGCTCAGAGCACGCATAAGTGGACTCAGAGGGTTATGTCTCTTACTTCCTATGATATCAGATGGCAATCTTACCGGATGGATGTGCGTAACGTCGTTATGAGCTGTGGAGGATTCCGTAATGTGCCACTCATAGGGACTAGGGGTTGCATCAATTACAACCCGGTTCTTTCTCTTCGCCAGTTGGGGTTTGTGATGAAGGGAAGACCACTTGAGGCTGAGGTAGCTGAAAGTGTGTATTTTGAGAAGCAGAGTGACCCGGCCAGATTGGAGCAGATAGGGAGAGCTTGGAAGTCTATTGGTGTGAAGGATGGATCTGTCTTAGGGAAGAAGTTTGTCGTTGCTATGCCCGATTACACTGATTGGGTCAAGGAGAGAGTAGAAACTTTGTTGTTACCCTACGATAGGATGGAGCCGTTGCAGGAGCAACCACCTTTGATCCTTGCTGAGAGTGTGCCTGCGGAGCACTACAAGCAAGCCCTGATGGAGAATCGCCGTTTGAGAGAGAAGGAGCAGGATACCCAGATGGAGTTGTACAAAGCCAAAGCTGATAGTTTGAACTTGGCTCATCAACTCAGAGGAGTGCGAGAAGAAGATGCTAGCAGACTGAGAAGCAAGAAGAGATCCTATGAGGAGGTGGAGAGCATGTTAGATGCAGAACACCGGGAGTGCTTGAGGCTGCAGAGGGTTGAAGCCAGCTATCAGAAGAAGATCAGAGACTTGGAGAAGCAACTCAGAGATAAAGACATCCAGTTGAAGAAGGAAGTAGACTTGAGACAGGCATCAGAGAACCACCTTGGAGGAGAAGTGGTAGAGCTTAGACGACAACTGAAGGAGAAGATCACTCTTTTGCCAGAATGTTCAGAATGTGACCTGTTGATAGACCAGTGTCAGTACTTGAAGACTCTCATTCCGGGAGGCCGTTTGTCTTAGCTTGTATCTTTGATATGTATGTTGAGAATCACCTCCAGGCTTGTTGGATGGGATTCATTTGTTGTACTCCGATTGTTTGGATTTTCTTTGTCGACTTTGTTGTATGATCCTGTTACTCATATAGATGAGGTTGTTGGTTTCACCTTGTACTCATCACTCTTGTGTATGTTGTTTTTGTGCTTCTATGTTGTTCTTGCTGCAGGTTGCCATCTTTTGAGGATGACTCAGGCTCTTTGAATGCCTGAGGAATGAACATATCATGTGCATCATACGCATCATTAGCACCATACTCATATCATTTTGCATAACAGGTGTTCTTGGTCGTGACTTCTCACTCTTGGTTCCTGTTCAGGCAGGATAGCTGATCAACGTCCGCACCGCTACTCAACAAGACTGAATCAACGGAGAGGTATGGATCAAGTTCAAGCTGAGTTAGCTGAGATGAAGGCTAACATGGCCCAGTTTATGAATATGATGCAAGGGGTTGCACAAGGTCAAGAAGAACTTCGAGCCATGGTTCAGAGACAAGAGGCTGCAATTCCACCGGTCAACCATGCTCCGCCAGAGGGAGGCCCGGTCAATGATAATAATGTTGCTGCTGCTGTACCCATCAACAACTATGCTGTAGGTGATGAGTTGGGGGGTATTCGAATCAACGGTCAACCTATTGCTCCAGATGCCGCTAATGCCAGAGCAGTCCGTGCCCCGGCCCGTAATCCTGCTCCGATTGTTGACAGACAAGAGGATATGTTCACTCTGCTCAGTGAAGACGAAGACGTTCTGGGAAGGGTTGACGAGAGGGATCGTAAAGTTGATGCCCTTGCTGAGAAAATTAGAGCTATGGAATGTCAGAATTCTCTCGGTTTTGATGTTACCAATATGGGGTTGGTGGAAGGTTTGAGAATCCCTTACAAGTTCAAAGCACCGTCCTTCGATAAATACAACGGTACTTCTTGCCCTCGCACCCATGTGCAGGCTTATTATCGAAAAATCTCTGCGTATACAGATGATGAAAAGATGTGGATGTATTTTTTCCAAGATAGTCTATCTGAGGCTTCTTTAGACTGGTACATGGAATTAAAAAGAGATTCGATCCGATGCTGGAGGGATCTGGGTGAGGCCTTCTTGAGGCAATATAAACATAACATGGACATGGCGCCTAGCCGGACTCAGCTGCAGAGTCTATGTCAGAAATCCGGAGAGAGCTTCAAGGAGTACGCCCAGAGGTGGCGTGAACTGGCTGCTAGAGTTCAACCTCATATGCTGGAGAGGGAGTTGACAGACATGTTTATCGGTACTCTTCAGGGTGTGTTTATGGACCGGATGGGGAGCTGCCCATTCGGTAGTTTTTCTGATGTTGTCATTTGTGGAGAGAGGACTGAGAGCTTGATTAAAACTGGGAAGATCCAAGATGCTGGTTCCTCTTCTTCTAAGAAGCCGTTTGCTGGGGCACCTCGTCGAAGAGAGGGTGAAACTAATGCTGTTCAACACCGCAGAGATCAGAACAGAAGTGAATACCGTCAAGCTGCTGCAGTAACCATTCCGGCACCTCAACCTCGTCAACAACAACAACAAAGAGTTCAACAACCGCAACAACAACAACAGCAACGTCCGTATCAGCCCAGACAAAGGATGCCTGATCGACGTTTTGATTCGCTACCCATGTCGTACGCTGAACTGCTGCCCGAACTACTCAGGTTGGGGTTGGTTGAGTTGCGTACAATGGCTCCGCCTACAGTATTGCCTCCTGGGTACGACGCCAACGTCCGTTGTGACTTTCACTCTGGGGCACCAGGGCATCATACTGAGAAGTGTCGGGCTCTCCAGCACAAGGTCCAAGATTTGATCGATGCCAAGGCGATCAACTTCGCTCCAGTGCCTAACGTCGTAAACAACCCTATGCCTCAGCATGGTGGGCATAGAGTGAACAATATTGAGGGGAAAGAAGCTGAAGATCTGGTTGTTAATGTTGATGATGTTCAGACTTCTCTGCTAGTTGTGAAGGGCCGTCTGCTGAATGGGGGTGTCTACTCGGGCTGTGATGAGGATTGTTTGGGTTGTGCAGAATCTGAGAATGGTTGCGACCAGTTAAGGGCCGGTATCCAGGGTATGATGGATGAGGGTTGTTTGCAATTCAGTAGGGCTGTAAAAGATCGTGGGACAGTGTCAACTATCACCATTTACTTTAAACCGTCTGAAGGACGTGGACAAAGGGTCGTTAGTGCACCTGCAACAAATGGTACCCCAGTTACCATTTCAGTGCCTGTAACCATCAGTGCTCCAACTACTATCGTTGCGTCTGGAAGAAGGGCTGTTGAGAATAGTAGAGTCGTGTCGTGGAAATATGATAATGCTTACCGAAGTAACAGAAGGGCTGAAAGTCAGACGAGACCAATGAATCAAGCTCCAGTGACAATTGGTTTACCAAATAGAGTTCCTGCAACTGTTGGTCCGGCTGTGGATAATGTAGGGGGTCCAGGAGGTTTTACCAGAAGCGGTCGTCTGTTCGCACCGCAGCCTTTGAGGGACAATAATGCTGAGGCTCTCGCCAAAGCAAAGGGTAAGCAAGCTGTGGTTGAGGAAGAACCTGTCCAGAAGGAAGCGCCCGAGGGGTCATTTGAGAAGGACGTGGAGGAGTTTATGAAGATAATCAAGAAGAGTGACTACAAGATTGTAGATCAGTTGAATCAAACTCCGTCCAAGATTTCTATACTTTCACTGTTGTTGTGCTCGGAGGCACACCGTAATGCCTTGCTGAAGATGTTAAATCTGGCTTACGTGCCTCAGGAGATTTCTGTCAATCAACTGGAGGGTGTGATGGCCAATGTAAGCACCAGGCATGGTGTAGGATTCACCAACCTGGACTTAACGCCTGAAGGGCGAAACCATAACAAAGCCTTGCACATCACCATGGAGTGCAAGGGGGCAGTGTTGTCTCACGTATTGGTAGACACCGGGTCGTCGCTGAATGTGCTGCCTAAGCAGATTCTGAAGAAGATTGATGTGGAAGGGTTTGTGCTTACTCCCAGTGACCTGATCGTTCGTGCTTTCGACGGCTCCAAACGTTCTGTGTGTGGGGAAGTTACCTTGCCTGTGAAGATAGGTCCTGAGGTATTCGATATCATCTTCTATGTTATGGACATCCAGCCCGCCTATAGTTGTTTATTGGGGCGTCCATGGATTCATGCAGCAGGGGCAGTCTCGTCGACTCTCCATCAAAAGCTCAAGTATGTCTGGAACGGTCAGATTGTGACCGTGTGCGGTGAAGAAGAGATTCTGGTGAGTCATCTATCCTCGTTCAAATATGTTGAGGTGGATGGCGAGATCCACGAAACCTTATGCCAGGCGTTTGAGACTGTGGCTCTTGAGAAAGTGGCGTACGCTGAGCAGAGGAAGCCAGGTGCTTCAATTACTTCTTACAAGCAGGCTAAGGAGGTTGTTAAATCTGGCAAAGCTGAAGGCTGGGGCAAGATGGTGGACTTGCCTGTCAAAGAAGACAAATTTGGCGTTGGTTTTGAGCCTCTCCAAGCAGAGCAGAATGGTCAAGCGGGTCCGAGTACCTTTACCAGCGCTGGGCTGATGAATCATGGCGACGTCTCTGCAACCGGTAGCGAAGACTGTGACAGTGATTGTGATTTGGACAACTGGGTTCGCTCGTGTGCACCAGGGGAGTCTATCAACAACTGGACGGCTGAAGAAGTGGTCCAAGTTACTCTTCAGACAGAGTAATTTTCTGTTGTTTTGTCATTTTGCATGAAAATCCTACGATCTGCCCAAGGCGTAGTGATTCATTGTAGGGCCTCATCATGTTTTAATGATTATCATTAATGAAGGACATTTTTTGCAATCAAACTTTGTGATCCCTGTCTTTCTATTTTTCGTTTTCATCTTTTTCAAAAAACAATAAAAATGGCAATGTTTTTGTTTTTTGTGACTTTATTGAACTCTTTTTCTAAAACAAAGCATTAAACATGCAGAAGCGATCTTATGGCATTCACTATGAACAGTTCTGTTATGGCTCAGTATGATTTCGACAATCCCATCTACCAAGCTGAAGAGGAGAGTGAGGAAGACTGTGAACTTCCTGCAGAATTGGTCAGATTGCTGAAGCAAGAGGAAAGGGCCATCCAACCTCATCAGGAGGAGTTGGAGGTTGTTAATTTGGGTACTGAGGACGCCAAAAGAGAAATCAAGATTGGGGCTGCTCTAGAGGACTCTGTCAAGAGGAGGCTGATTGAGATGCTGAGAGAATATGTGGAGATATTCGCCTGGTCATATCAAGATATGCCTGGGTTGGATACAGACATTGTGGTGCATCGATTACCTCTTAGAGAAGGATGTCCTTCGGTCAAGCAGAAGCTTCGTAGAACGAGTCCTGATATGGCAACTAAGATCAAGGAAGAGGTTCAGAAGCAGTGGGATGCAGGTTTTTTGGCTGTTACGAGTTATCCCCCATGGGTGGCCAACATCGTTCTTGTGCCGAAGAAGGATGGTAAAGTCAGAATGTGTGTCGATTACCGGGATTTGAATAGAGCGAGTCCGAAAGATGATTTCCCATTACCTCACATTGATGTATTGGTTGATAATACGGCTCAATCCTCGGTATTCTTTTTCATGGATGGTTTCTCTGGATATAATCAGATCAAGATGGCGCCAGAGGACATGGAAAAGACGACATTCATTACACCTTGGGGCACGTTCTGTTATAAGGTGATGCCATTTGGGCTAAAGAATGCTGGTGCTACCTATCAGAGGGCAATGACGACTCTTTTTCATGACATGATGCACAAAGAAATTGAAGTGTACGTAGATGATATGATTGCGAAGTCGCAGACAGAAGAGGAGCACCTGGTTAATTTGCAGAAGCTGTTTGACCGGTTGAGAAAGTTCAAGCTGAGGTTGAATCCGAACAAGTGTACGTTTGGGGTGAGGTCAGGGAAGCTTTTAGGCTTCATTGTCAGTGAGAAAGGGATTGAGGTTGATCCAGCGAAAGTCAAAGCTATTCAAGAGATGCCTGAACCAGAAACGGAAAAGCAGGTCCGTGGGTTTTTAGGGAGATTGAACTACATTGCAAGGTTCATATCTCATCTAACAGCCACGTGCGAACCAATTTTCAAACTGCTTAGAAAGAATCAGGCGATCAAGTGGAATGATGATTGTCAGGAAGCTTTTGACAAGATTAAAGAGTATTTACAGAAACCTCCAATCCTTATACCTCCAGTTCCAGGGAGACCTCTGATAATGTACCTGTCAGTGACTGAGAACTCGATGGGGTGCGTATTGGGACAACATGACGAGTCTGGTCGAAAAGAGCATGCCATATACTACCTTAGCAAAAAGTTTACCGACTGTGAAACAAGATATTCACTGCTCGAGAAAACTTGCTGTGCTTTGGCCTGGGCTGCTCGCCGACTGAGGCAGTATATGTTGAACCATACTACCTTATTGATTTCTAAGATAGATCCAGTGAAGTACATCTTTGAGAAACCGGCTCTCACCGGACGCGTTGCTCGTTGGCAGATGATTCTAACAGAATATGATATTCAGTACACGTCACAAAAGGCCATCAAAGGTAGTATTCTGTCAGACTACCTCGCTGAGCAACCGATTGAAGATTATCAGCCTATGATGTTTGAATTCCCTGATGAAGACATCATGTATCTTAAGATGAAAGATTGCGAAGAGCCTCTTGTCGAGGAGGGACCGGATCCGGATGACAAATGGACACTGATGTTTGATGGGGCTGTGAATATGAACGGTAACGGTGTGGGTGCAGTATTGATCAATCCTAAAGGTGCTCATATACCTTTTTCTGCCAGATTGACGTTTGACGTCACCAACAACGAAGCTGAGTATGAGGCTTGTATCATGGGGATAGAAGAAGCCATTGATCTGAGGATCAAAACTCTTGATATATTTGGAGATTCAGCTCTAGTGGTCAATCAAGTCAATGGAGATTGGAATACGAATCAGCCGCATTTGATTCCGTATAGAGATTACACCAGAAGAATACTGACGTTCTTCAAGAAGGTGAAGTTGTACCATGTCCCCCGGGATGAGAATCAAATGGCTGATGCCTTGGCTACTTTGTCGTCTATGATCAAAGTTCATTGGTGGAATCATGTGCCACATGTTGCGGTGAATCGACTCGAGAGGCCTGCGTATGTGTTTGCAGCCGAGTCTGTTGTGATTGATGAGAAGCCGTGGTATTATGACATCAAGAACTTCCTCAAGACTCAGGAGTATCCTGAAGGTGCGTCGAAGAATGACAGGAAAACCTTGAGAAGGCTAGCTGGAAGCTTCTATTTGAATCAGGATGATGTGCTGTATAAGAGAAACTTTGACATGGTCTTGCTCAGATGCGTGGACAGACCCGAGGCGGACATGTTAATGCAGGAAGTTCATGAAGGTTCCTTCGGTACTCATGCCGGCGGACATGCAATGGCTAAGAAATTGTTGAGAGCGGGTTATTACTGGATGACTATGGAATCCGATTGTTTCAAGTATGCTCGGAAGTGCCATAAGTGTCAAATTTATGCTGATAAGGTGCATGTACCACCAAACCCTCTGAATGTCATGAATTCGCCTTGGCCTTTTGCCATGTGGGGCATTGATATGATTGGGAAGATTGAGCCTACTGCTTCGAATGGACATCGCTTCATTTTGGTAGCGATTGACTATTTCACCAAATGGGTGGAAGCAGCTTCCTATGCTAACGTTACCAAACAAGTGGTCACCCGGTTCATCAAGAAAGAAATTATCTGTCGTTATGGAGTTCCTGAGAGAATCATCACTGACAATGGTTCGAATCTCAATAACAAGATGATGAAAGAGCTTTGTAAAGATTTCAAGATTGAACATCACAATTCTTCTCCTTACAGACCGAAGATGAATGGTGCTGTAGAAGCGGCGAACAAGAATATCAAGAAAATTATGCAGAAGATGGTCGTTACGTACAAGGATTGGCATGAGATGCTGCCTTTCGCTTTGCATGGGTACCGTACCTCAGTACGTACGTCAACCGGGGCAACCCCTTACTCCCTTGTGTATGGTATGGAAGTTGTCCTACCTGTTGAAGTGGAGATTCCTTCTCTGAGAGTTTTATTGGATGTCAAGCTGGACGAAGCCGAGTGGATTCGAACAAGGTTTAACGAGTTGAGCCTTATCGAGGAGAGACGGCTAGCAGCTGTATGCCATGGACAGTTGTATCAGCGAAGGATGAAGCGAGCCTTTGATCAGAAAGTGCGTCCTCAAAGCTATCAGATCGGTGATTTAGTTTTGAAGAGGATCCTCCCTCCCGGTGCAGATAACAGGGGCAAGTGGACTCCTAATTATGAAGGTCCATATGTTGTGAAAAAGGTATTCTCCGGTGGAGCCTTGATGCTTACAACTATGGATGGTGAAGATTTTCCGTCTCCTGTTAACTCAGATGTAGTCAAAAAATACTTCGCATAAATTGACCCGCTGGACAAAAAGAATAAAAGAGTCCAGGCAAAAAATGGGCATCCCGGCGAACCAAAAAACAGAAAAAAAAGGTTCGAGCAAAAATTAGGGATAAAAATGAAAAGAATTTGTACACCCGGTAAGTCGAAAACCCGCAAGGGCGGCTTAGGCAAAAATGGGTATCCCGGTGGATTGAAAACCCGAAAGGGCGATCCAGCCAAAAGAGGGATTAAAGCGAAGATTACAGTCTGAGTTGTCTGTACTTCATCAAGCTTTGTCGTCTGCCATCTCGAAAGATGTGATCCGTCCAGTCATTCTTCTCAGAAAGCAAGGAGTTGGGAGGAAAACTGATGATCTGTGAGTTATAACAGAATTGGGAAATAGTGGATGTCGTGTTCACATTGCCATTAGGATAGATCTTTCCTTTTGTGCGCAATTACCTCTTTCTAGGAATTGCCTCCCAATGTATTTGCCTTTTCAGGCGCATTTTCAATCAATAAAAGTCGTTATTCAGATAAATGGCTCTATTGTTTTTATTTTTACTGTTTTGTTTGCAAAAAACGTCCGAATTTTTGATAAGCATTGCATATAAGAACATGAAGGCTACACAATAACGTGCAAAAAAGATAAAACATTTGAAAATCATTTTGAATGTTGAGGACACTTGAGCGTATCTTGTCCATGTATCCCCTGGGGGCATTTTGTTGTGCTGTTTTTCAGGATTGGCATCTGTGAGGACGTTTCCTCAGCAGATATTTTCCCCAAGCAAGTTTGGAAGCTATCAGAGCTATGCTCCCCTGCGAAGACGTCTGTGGATAGTGCCTTCTATTCCCCAGCAGATCTAAGGATTGCCTATCCCCCAGCAGGCCTGTATTTGCCGATTTCCTCCCCGAGTGAGGCAGGTTCATTGAAATTTATCTCCAACATTTATCCTATCTGTGGACTGAAGGATATCCCCAGCGGAGTTTACCTTTCCCCAGCAGCAGTGCTATTCTTTAACATGAGTGAGAAGTCGTTGCTCTCCCTGCAGAGTCTCCCCGCAGAGTTGGAGTACCCAATCAGTTTTGGCTCCCCAGCCGGAGTTTTTCATCATTTTTGCATTTTTGCATTTTTAGTGATCATTGCATCCTCAAACTGCGTAGCATTCCCATTCAATATGGAGCATTACGCCATAGAAAAATTCAAACATATGCATTCATGTGTTAACCTCACCAGACCGTATCCCCGGCAGAGGCGGATCATTTCATTCAACATCAGCACAGCAAGTCTGCTACAGTTGCTCTTAACAGCATTCAGGATTGATATCCCCACAGAGGTTTATTACCTCACCCGTTGGCGACAGAAAGTTTGTTTCTCCCCAGTGAGACCCCCAGCAAGTGGTCAACTTTGCCTTGACATATCTAAGATGTCGTTCTTGTGATACCGGTAAGTGTCATGTCAGCACCCGCGTGTGTTTCTTTGTTTGGTGTCAGTAAACACCATTGTTTCGGTGTCTGTAAACATCGGGTTTTCTCCCCAGTCATCGGTAAATGTCTGGTCATTTTTTGATGTCGGTAAACATTATCTTTCGATGTCGGTAAACATCGAGTCTTTTCTGCAGTCATCGGTAAATGTCTGATGATCCCCAGCTAGAGATCCCCAGAAGTCGTCGGTAAACGTCTTGTCTGATTACACCATAAAGATTTTGTTCCTCCCCAAGTGGAGACGCCATCGGTAAATGGCCATGTATGCTTCGATATCGGTAAATATTGAATGCCCAGTTTTATCAACCATCGGTAAATGGCCCCGTTTTCCTCGATATCGGTAAATATCAGATCCCCAGTTGCAGTAGCCATCGGTAAATGTTCGAATTGAAGTTGATATCGGTAAATGTCAAGTTTCTTTGAAACCACCATCGGTAAATGGTCTTGCTTCCTTTTACATCAGAGTTGTTTCCCAGCAGCCATCGGTAAATGGTCTTGCTGAAGTTGATATCGGTAAATATCAAGTTACCAGCTTCTAACCATCGGTAAATGGTTTCGCCTTTCTGAAATTGTCAATGGCAAGCGTCATCAGTAAATGACGTGGTTCTTCTTGTATCATATACGGCAGAGTGCAAATTTCTACGGTTCTTGGTATTCAATCCCTGTTTACCCTGGAAGTCTGACAGCCGTTGCTATCATCCGTTCGGGTTCCCAGCTGATTGAATAGGGGCAGCTGTAGCACCTCAAATTTGCACCTATCATTGTACATACATTTTCATTATTAGGTCATTAACATTTAACATAATCCACTGCATAGCATTGCATTGTCCTTTGCCCCAAGTGCAAGATCATCAGACAGATTAGGTCAAACTGGTCAGGAGATCAGTCAGTCAAGCAAGCAAGTACAATTTCCAAGGAGACAAGGCCCTAGGATTGGTCCAACATGTTCACATGACCTAGGGATCCTTTGGAAGTGTTTTGGTCAAGGATTGGATGTTCAGAAGTCATCAGTCAATGCACAGTGTGCCAGAAACCCTAAAAAGTCAAACTTGGTCAATTGTGTCTGATTTTATGGTTTTGATGGTTGGATTTGGTTTGAGAGAGAGCTCATTCATGTCCAAATAGGCCTCATGTATCATGTCAAAGACCATTATTGAAGAATTGGAAGCCAAATCAGAAATTTCAAAAAATAGAAACTGGACCTGTAATTGAAATTTGCCAAAAATGGAAACTTCTTGAGCCTAAACTTACATCATGATACAAGCTTCAAATGAATTTTTTCCCAACATGAAAGTTGAAGATCTTATTCTCCCATTTCCAAAAAGTCCAAGAACTCTCAATTCCCATGTATGGTTGGCAAGATATGATCAATTCATTTTCAAAAATTCTTGAACTTCAAAAGGCCATATCTCTCAAACCATTTGGCCAAATTTGGTGAGGTTTTTTCCAACAAGCCACATTTGACCTCCTCTTTCCAAAAATGTAATCCTCATGCACCAAAACCTCATGGATCAAAATGGCCTTTTTGAACTTGCTTGAATTAATTTCAAGTGAGGTTGAAATTTGACTTTTCCAAATAACCATTTTTAATCATTTTGGCCAATTGAGAATGACTAGAAATCATATTTTGGACATGTTCAAGGCCCATTTTCGCAGCTACAGCTCATGCACCATGCCACTTGAGTGAAATTAGCAAAAGGACACTTTTTACCAACTCCAATTCCACTTTTTCATTAACCTTGATTAGTACCATTAAACAGAGTATATATACATCATTTTCTCTCTGAAAGAAACCCTAGCAGCCACACATTCAAGACAGAAAAATCTCATTTCTCTCATTTGCTCATTTCTCCCATTTTTTGAACCTTCTGCAAAAATCTTCAAAGGGCATAGGCTTTGGTCGTTGGTTTCATGGTCTATCATCATCTTGGCACCATTTTCAAGCTCCATTCCTGAACTGTAAGCCAAGCACACAACTGTTCCATTGAAGAACACTTCCATGACAGAGTTGGTGTCGAGCAAAAACAAGCATCATTGAGCCAAATTCCTTCAACCATTTAGCATATGGAAGCTTTGTGAGCATCTGTTTTGGGCATTTGCAACAAGAAAACCACTGAATCGACACTGTCCTCCAAACTTAGTAAGTTTTCGATTTTCATTATCCTCTAAACCATGCCATGCTTTAGGTAGGTCTTGTTTCGCTGATTCTATTGAGCTTTGGATCCATAAAAATGGTCGAGTGATGAGTGAATAATGATGATTTGAAGTTGCATGTCAAATGTTGTTTTTGCTTATTTCTTCTGTTTTAGTTAAAGTTACTGAAAATAAATGATGGAATGTTGATGATGATGCTTGGCTGGTTCGAATATTGCTCTCAATTTGTGTTTCTGGAAAATTAAATGGTTGAGTCGAATTTGAGATGATGAAGATACACTGTTGATGCATGAACCCTAAAATGAACCCAGAATTTTGTCTGTTTTGGTCGTTGGTTTTGTCTTGCATAAAATCGTTACTGTACCATTGCCCCATGACCAATCACAACATTCCATTTCAGTGAGCAAAACGCCGCGTTTAGGTTAAGTGACTCAGGAATTACAAGTTTGCCATTCGTGGCACATGGCTTATTAGATTATGTTGTATTTTTTCTTTTTTAATTTCATTTTTGATCACAAACTTGTAAAAATCATATCTCCATCATTTTAAGTCCAAAATTCATGGGATTTTTTGCATTCTCTTCATCATGATCTCTGCTTAATTGTCATATTTTTTCCAGATTTTTGTGATGAATGGATTTTATTTGGCATATTGGTTTGTAACATGTATACATATTTTGCACATTCCACCAAATCATTTGTGAAATAGTCATGACTTATCCTAGGGACCTGAAAATTTTTGTGCACAAACTAGACACATTCATGGTGATTTTGGTTTAGAGTTTGTGAATTTATCTTATCTGGTTGTTGAGTTATGATTTTTTGAATTAGGGTGTGACAATTTGTGACACACCAATGATGTGCAACTTCTTGATTTTCTTTACCATGCCTCTTGACCTCAAATTGGATTGAATTTTTGCATGAAAGTACTTGAATATGTCTAGTTTACATGTGATTTTTATTGGAATTATTTGTGGCATTTCCTAATTGTTTGAGATTTTTATCCCCTGCTTGGTCATATGTTGACTTTTTGTGATACATGTTCCCATTTCATTTGTGAAATTCTCATACTTTATTAGATGGACATGAAATTTGACATGTGATTAGTAGACATCTTAATGTTTATCATGGTTTTAGTCCCATTCATTTCTCATATGCCATCCCTGATTTATGATTTTTGCAAGTTGATGCATGTTTGGTTGACTTCTTTGAGCATGCTCAAACTTGCTTTGCCTTTCTGATTTTCATTGACCTATTTCCCATGATCCAATTGAGCTGAAATTTGACATGCATACCATGCTATGGATTATATTTGATCATGATTTATTTGATGATTATTGGAATTGTTTGTGATTGGTTTTGAGTTAAGTCTTGCTGTTGACTTCTATGAGCTTCCACATGCCATGCTTTGACCTATTTTGTTTGTGAAATGATAATGATGAATGATGTGAATGTGAAACCACTTGGGTTTGCTTCTAGATTGATTTGTCTTGACTTTGGGCACTTGTCCCTTGCTGTTTTAAACTTTTTGTCTCCTTTTGACCCTAGGCTTGTCCTAGTGGTCTTGCTACTCACATTTGAGTTCATTTTTTCAGGTTAAGTAACAAATGCTTCAAAGAGATCAATACAAGTTGATTAAGTTTGATTGTTTATCATGAACTAACTTGTATGTTTTGTAGGTTGCTTAGCTCACTTGCTTTGAGCTTGTGCTGTGCACATCTGATTGACTGTGTTATCTGGTTGATTCTTATGCTGTTTATTTAAACTTTGACTTGTATACTAACTGTGCTTGACTGATTTCAGGTACTTTTAGTTGCTTAGTTCCTTGTGAACTTTTGCTTTGCTTTGCTTAATAAGCAATTTGCATTGAGGTATAACTTCTTATCTTCATGTAGTCTGGAAGACCTGGCCTGTTACTTGGCCAGGCAACTGTCTGAAGTCCTCCTTAAGAGGCGATGTTTGTGACTGTTTACATTTGTCCTGTACATATTCAAAGACCTCCTAAGTGAAGAGGCATTGGCAGACACAAGGGATGTGCAATCCATCCCCTGCTATTCTGTGTGTCATCTGCTTCGCTCACACCACTGTGTTGATGCATTGCAGATACAAACCCAAGATCTTGTACAGTTGTACAGTTGAGTCAGTGTCAAATGTGTAGAAGGGTTCCCACCTTCTGGACCCACACATTCTTGTCTTAAGCTCTCCCAGGCCAGGGATAAGAGCTGTGAAGTCCTATCTTCACTCACCTTTCATCCGCTTCACCTTAGCCCCTCAATGGCAAGGTTAAGAGCTAACACTACCCAGTTCCAGTGGTTTGTTTGTTGAGGTTGATATGACCCCTCGACTAAAACCTAACCTTATTTGAGCCCATTGCTTGCATATAGTGTGTGCTACTTGTGCTTGTGTGTTTGCTTTAGCTTGCTTCCTGTGCAAGTTAGGTGTGGCTTACTTCCTGTGCAAGTCATATTTAGGATAGGCTTGCTCCCTGTGCAAGTTAGCTAGAAACCTTAACTTAGGGATGATTTTGCATGATAACATCTAGGCTCGAGTCGTAGTCTCCCTAGTTGTGTCTCCCTCTGTTATCTGGTTAGGCTAGTCCTTTATCCCTCCGTAGGGGAACTACGTCGCCCTGATCCTCATACCAGATGAGGTACGTAGGCAGGAGATGAGCAGATCTCTCCGGGCGCCTGTGTCTTTGTTTTGTCTTGCGTGTGTAGGAGATGGATGTGAGCCCAGCGATTGGCATTCCACATCCTGTGTCTTGTTGTGTGCTTGGAAGCTGATGTAAGTCCATCGAGTGGCATTCGGGTTCCAGTGTTGGTGTGTGTTCTTGGTTCGGATGCTGATGTAAGTCCAGTGATTGGCATTCAGGCTCCACGTTGGCCTTCTTGTGTGTGTTTTGGTTCGGATGCTGATGTAAGTCCAGTGATTGGCATTCAGGCTCCACGTTTGCCTTTGCCAGTGTTTGTTTGTGTGTGTGTTAGCCGAGCTACGAATGCTCTGATTCTTCTCTCGTCCGAGAAGATACGTATGCATAAGGTGCGATACCTTAGCGAGCATGTGTCGTTTCCCAGTCCGAACTACTTCGACTCTGATGTCTATGCCTGATAGACTAAGTAGGCCCAGGATGCGATATTCTGCCGAGTCAGTCTCTTTTGTTTTCTTGTGTCTCTTTCAGCCAGTTGTGTGTGTGTTTGAGCAGTGTTTAGCAACCATTTTCCTTTCTATTGTGCGTGGATCCCGTCGAGTACGACGGATGCGTAGGGGTGCTAATACCTTCCCTTCGCATAACCGACTCCCGATCCCATTCTCTTTGGTCGCGAGACCTTTCCTTTCCCAGGTTTACTCTGAGCGTTTCCTTTCCCTCTTTTGGGATAAATAACGCACGGTGGCGGCTCTGTTGTTCTTGTTTCCCGCCGGTTTTTCGCGTGATGCGACACCAAGTGGCATTCCATAATTAGTCAAAATAGTTTTTTTTTAAAACTAATTTAAAAAATAAAAATAAATAATCCAAGTAGATTGATTAGTAAAAAACTAAATCCTTTTAACTTTATTAATAAAATTAAAAATACATAAACATGAGTAAAAATCAAATTAAACCCAAAGAGAATTCTAAATAATTCTCCCGATTATTTTGGCAAAAGACCAAAAATAATCGGATAAAAAACAAATAAAAATCAGGCGTAAAATATCCGAAAAATAAACTGAACGAATTAAAATGACCACCGCGAAAGAAATTTCTCGGAAACATACAAGTTTTGATCAAATTTTGAAATAAAATCGACCGGTTAAAAGGCACAGGAGGATAAAAATGCGACAAAAAAAAGTAGTCAAAAAAATAAAACGAGCAGGCCAGATTGAACTACGTGAAACATAGATTAAAAAAAGCTGACGTCTGCAAGCTCAATTTTGAAAAAAAAATTGCCCGCTAATTTGAAGTACAATTCAGAAACAATTTGACCGATCTGTCTGTAGATCCGAAAAATTATTTCGAGCGAAATAAAATGCACGTTGTGACAAGTACAAAATGAAAACCTCTTGTAAATGAACTGAATTATTGACTGAATAATCGTGAACAGACAATCAGATGCAAATGAATCGCTCTTGGACCATTTTCTTATGATTCTCCATCACAATTAAAACCTACAAAGATTCATACAATGTTAATACTCTTCATCATCAATCTCTGAACCTCTGAAACAAGATGCAAGTGAGTGAATGATGCACTGAGATTCGAGAAATCAAATCTTTTGACTTCTCAATCAACATATGACTGAATGAATATTATCAAGATCAGATAAAATGGATCGGTTCATGCTATGCTGATACGAGTGAAAAACTCAGGGTGAAATTTAGGGTATGACACTACCCTTATCTGTGGCTCCTCTCCTTGCTCCATCCGTCGACTCTTGTTCCGTTTAGGTAGCACCCATCAGGTAGAACCCTTTGTATGATAACATAGGTAGAATTCCCTTATTCTTTGCATGCTAACATTAGGTAGATGTTCCCCTCTGTAAATCCTAACACATAAGTCCACATTGCATGGCAACTCTAGGGCAGAGCTTCCCCACTTTTAGACCTTCTGTGCGTCTCCGATCTTGTGGCATGTCAATCTGTTCTATTGCAAAGAGGTAACTGCCTAAGACTCGATTCAACGAGCTGCGACACCTACTGCTAGGACGTTGAACACATTGCCGCTCTCCTTTGACACAGCTGGTGTCCTCTTTTGTAAGTCCATGTTCAGATGGCAATCCTTAACCCCTAGTTAGCCGAACTACGACAACTTTGATTCTCATGTTCAGATGAGATACGTAGGCATGAGATGCGATGTCTTGCCGAGTTTTTTTGACTGATGACTAACAACTAATCCTTGTTTGCTCTCGCCCTCGTTGCGATGGAGATCTTCCCTTTCTCTTGCCCTAGTTGCAATCGAGACCCTTGTTCCAGTAGTTAGCCGAACTACGTTTTTGCTCTGATTCTCATTCCATATGAGATACGTAGGCATAAGACGCGATGTCTTGGCGAGCACACTTCTCTTTAACCCATAGGTAGCTGAGCTACGAAGACTCTGATTCTCATGTTCAGGTGAGATACATAGACAGTGGATGCGACATCCTTGCGAGTCATTTTCATTTTCTTTCGACCTTTCTTTTAGCAGATAGTACATTAGATATACCTACACCCTTTAGACTAGAACAACAAGAGTGGATCCCGTAGATTACTACGGATGCGTAGGGGTGCTAATACCTTCCCTTCGCATAATCGACTCCCGAACCCTAGATTTGGTTGCGAGACCTTGTCTTTTCCTCTCTTCGAGTTTTCTTCGATCGTTTCCTTTCCCTCCTTTGGGATAAATAACGAACGGTGGCGACTCTTTTGTTTCTCTTTTTTCGCCGGTTGTTTTTTTCGCACCAGTTGCGACACTTTGGTCTGTTTGTTGACACCACCGAGCCATTGGACCAGTGGGAGAGGGGGTTGATCCCCCCATGATCCCAAGGTTAGGGGTTCAACCCCCGGTGTGTGAAAATCCTTTATTTTTTCTATCACTTGTTTTATTTTATTTCACCATTTATTTCCATTTTTTATTTTTTTTATTGTTACTTTTTTTTTTATTCTGAAATATGTCCAACATAGACCCCCATTATTTTTTCCTTTAGTATTTTTTTTCAAGTTATTTGGATATTTTTTGAGGGACTTATGGAGTCTTGAACTTATGGACTAATGAAATCCACTTAGGTCAAAACTTGTTTGGTTTAGGGTTGATTAAAACCTTCCATGCCTCAAACCTACCATTGGATGATCAATTGGTCATCCATGGTACTTTGAAGCATGGATATGTTTCCCCTATTTCAAATAACTTAGGTCATTTTGACTTGCGGATGAAGTCTTACTTGTACTTGTTAACTTGTGGATTCATCTGATACATTGTTATTCCTCTTGGTTTATACTAACCCACTAACATTTTATACTCACTTTTTTATACCATACACTAACTATTATTACCTTGTTAATATTATACCTTGTCCTTATAATTTGCTAACTTAACAACTTAATCAATCATAATCTTTCAACCTTGGGTTTGTTATAGTCTTCCTTTTAAAAATCTATTGATAGATGGACTTGGGGTTGAATAACTTTCATTGTTACAAATCTATGGTAACTTGATCCATTTATCATCTTCCATACTTTGCATTTATGGTAAGTTATCCCCTGATGCGCCATATTTTGAATCTATTGACCTAAGGATAGATAATCCTCAAGTGTTGGTCCATTGTTCATAATCCTAACTTAACCTAACTCTTCTAACTTTTGATTACCATCAACGTTTTTTGTTTTTGTTATTGTTATTATCATTGTTATTTACTTTTATATCATTTACATTCAAGTACTCATTATCATCATTATTGTATAAACTTCAGCATGCATGTTTATTTATTTGTCATTGCTTTATTGTTATCATTACATTAAAAACAACAAAAACATGATAAAATTAAAAGACCAAAAAAAATCCATTTCACTTAATACACTTGAACTTAGAGGATCTTATTCTAGTACCTTTTCTTGGAGGCCTTTTCCATTACCTGTGTGACACTTAGAGAACTTTGGGTTTCACCTGTACTTACATACCGGTTGTAAGAATGGCACCATGGAACCACCCTTAACACCATTATCCTTTGTTTAGCTTAGGTCACTTTTTCACACACAAGGATTCCTCTTGGGCTACCTTACAATGAGACCCTTTATTTTCTTGTCGTTTACTTTGCATTCATGTTGCATAAGCCAAATTTCTCAATCAAATAAACAAACCCTTGATCTAACATCAAGTGGCATTTTCTTAATCAGAGTTAAAATACTTAATAATTATGATTAGTATTGTACGCCACAAGCCTTGAGTGGTGGAGAACTAGTGAAAATGGATCCTTCTTACCCTCACTCTGATTATTTCGGACGCAAGACGCTTGGCTTATTGTCTAGAATATTCACCTCAGCCCCCAGACTTTAGTGCAATTTAATCACAAACATTCTTTTCATAAACCTTTGTTCAAGGTAAAATCAACACAACCCATCAAACCTAATTTTTGTGCCATAGGGCATCCATCTCAAAAATTCTTTTTTCAAATATAAAATCAACCAACACACAAACATTTTCTACTCCGAACTACGGAGCTCTGATTCCTCATCCCTGATGAGTCATACGTTGGCACAAGGGCCACAATCCTTGGCGACAACAATAATAAAAAATCCAAAACCCCTCTCTTTCACACACATTTCTTTTTAAAATAAAACAATAATTGTGATAAATCCTCGCATACGTAAACAACCAAAATTGTTCCCATGGATTACCATGGACGTGAGGGGTGTTAATACCTTCCCCTTGCGTAATCGACTTCTGAACCCAAGTCTCGATCGCGAAACCGATTCCTTATCCCTTTCTAGCGCTTCCCGTGCGCATATCTTTTTTTGAGAGTTTGATCAACTATTTCCCCTCGCCTCTCTGATAGGCACACAATAAAATTCAGTGGTGACTCTTCAGTTTTCTCTTTAAACAAGACAACGGTCCCGGCTCCTCGTTATCACGCTTGATCTTGGTAGCGACACCAGGCAGACCTCTTATCATGTACCTGACAGTTCTCGAAGAATCCATGGGGTGTTTTATCGGACAACATGACGAAACAGGTAGGAAAGAGCATGCAATCTACTACCTAAACAAGAAGTTCACTGACTATGAACAAAGGTATTTGATGCTTGAGAAGACATGTTGTGCGCTTGCTTGGGCTGTTAAATGCTTAAGGCAGTATATGCTGACACATACAACTCTTTTAATCTCTAAGATGGAGCCTGCCAAGTATATCTTTGAAAAGCCTACTCTCATAGGAAGAGTCGCCCGTTGGAAGATGGCCCTAACTGCATATGACATCCAACATGTCACATAAAAAGTTATCAAATGAAGTGCCTTGTCCGACTATCTTACCCATCAACTTTTGGAAGATTATCAGTTTATATGCTTTGACTTCCTCGACGAGGATATTATTTTTATCAAAGATTTCAACATTCCAGGCCCTGAGGAAGGACTTGAACCTGAATCGTGATGGACACTCGTGTTTGATGGTGCTTCTAATGCTCAAGGAAATGGAATTGGGGCAGTTGTCTGAAGGAGAATTACGATCCAAAACGCAGCGGAATTTAAAATTTCTCATTTAATGATCCTTACGAATGGGCATGATCAGTGGTAGAATCGTTACCTCTTGTGGCGATCGTAACCTTTGATGCAGATCTACGGAGCGATCACGAACGTTGAACGATGACAACGCCTCTACTCAGTCCACACGAACGGATTCCTTCAATCTCAGTGCTAGCTGCTACGAATGAAGCCTTTGAGTGAGAGAGAGAGAGAGAGAGAGAGAGAGAGAGAGAAACGAAATTGCAACTGTCACAATGCTTCTACACAAGGGTTCTATTTATAGAACAACTTGTGCGAGCTGCAAGCTAAAAAGCCCACTCAAGTGTATATGGCCCATATCTTATAATATGCCAAAATCACTTAAGCACGTGGTACCTTACCATATTTCGTATTCTACTTAAGTACACCGTACCTTACGATGTTCTATAATTCACTTAAGGGCACCGTACATTACGGTATTCCTTAATTACTCTATCTCTCATCAATCTGTCCTTTGTGTGTGACCCTATAGGTTTTCGCGGCATTGGCAATTATATTAAATTACGTATTTAACATAATAAACAGTGAGTGGTATCTAGCAACACATCACTGCTACCCAAGACACGAAAATGTCATGTGATCTGACAAATCCTTCTGTGATAATAATTATGTGTATAATTACCCTTTTGCCCTTATATCTATATTGAACACAAGACATAGACTGTGTCATCCTTGTCCAGTTCAATATTGGGCCCATAGACATTTATCCTGTTACGCAGGATGGGCAAATTCCATCTAGGTCACTCATGTCCCTTAGCATGCTTCGTGGAGTACCTATCAACTGTCTTTATGGTCATCCAGTTACGGACAATGTTTGATCAGCAATAAGGCACTCGACTCTACATCTAGGGTCCATAGTGGTTTCAGGTCGAAGGGTGGTATACACCATTATCACCATGAGAATAACTTATGACACTTTGCATAACATTCTATATAGTATTCTCATAGTGGGTCAATCCAGTATAAATATTACTCTTAATATTCATACATATGTTTAAGACTTGATAACTCCTTATCCATGATCCATGAGATGTGATCATTAGTCTATATACATAATAGTCTTAATGCTTTAATGTTATCCCACTTCACAATAAAGCTCGACTACGGATACTTTAAGAATAGTGTCCTTATGTTTAATGTGATCTCATGATTAAGTCACACTTGATACATTAAACGGACTATCTATTCTAGGGACTTTATTAAACAAACATAATAAAGAAAAAGCCTTTTATTATTAATAAATAATTCGATACAAGTACCAAAAGTATTGGCCTCTAGGGCTTACACCAACATTATCACCTCTCCAACTTGTTTTCATCTACCTTTCACTCCAAGTTTGTGCTTCAGTTTCACTAATAACATGGTGGAGTATGAGGCGTGCATCTTCAGCATTGAAGCAAAAATTTATCTAAGGATCAAGATCCTTGAAGTTTATGAGGACTCAACCTTGGTAATCAGCCAAGTGAAAGGAGATTATGAGGCTCTTGATCACAAGTTGATCATGTACAAAGAGCATGTATTGAAGTTGGTCCCATATTTTGATGAAATCATATTCCACCATATTCCTCGAGAGGCGAATTAATTGACTGATGCCTTAGCTACAATATCATCCATGTTTAATATTAAGTGGAAAAATGAAGCACCATTTATTCGCATTGACTACTTGGATGAGCCAGCTTACTATTTGGCAGTCAAAGAAGAATCTGATGGCCACCCATGGTTTTATGATATTAAGAGGTATCTAGAGAAACAAGAATATCCATAAAATGCATCCATTACATATAATAAGTACCTCTGAAAACTCTCAGCCAAGTTCTTCTTAAGTGGAGATGTACTTTACAAAAGAAATTACGACTCGGTCTTGCTCAGATGCATGGATAGACACGAAGCAAACCGAATTATAACTGAACTCCATAAAGGCTCCCTTGGAACACATGTCAGTGGATACACAATGGTTAAAAAGATCTTGAGAATGGGCTATTATTGGATAACTATGGAGGTTTATAGCTACCGCCACGTGCAAACATGTTATAAATGCCAGATTTATGCCGACAAGATACACGTGCCACCAATTCCACTAAATGTCTTGACATCACCTTGGCCTTTCGCCATATAGGGGGATTGAGGTGATTTGGCGCATCGAGCCAACTGCCTCAAATGGACATTGTTTCATCTTGGGAGCCATTGATTATTTCACCAAATGGGTGGAGGTTGTCTCCTATGCAAACGTCACAAGCAAGTGGTTGCTCATTTTTTGAAGTAGGAGGTCTTATGTCGTTATGGGGTACCAAATAAAATCATTACTAAGAATGGTTCTAACCTCAATAACAAAATGATGAAAGAACTATGCAAAAACTTCAAGATCTAAGACCACAACTCATCGGCGTACCATCCGAAGATGAATTGCGTTGTTGAGGTAGTCAATAATAACATCAAAAAGATCGCCCAAAAGATTGTAGAAACCTATAAAGATTGGAATGAGATGCTCCCTTTTGCTTTTTATGGCTACCGTACTTCAATACGTATTTCCACTAGGGAGACCCTGCTCTCTCTCTCTCTCTCGCATATGGCATGGATGCAATTATGCCTGTTGAAATAGAGATTCCCTCCTTGAGGATATTCACCGATGTTAAGCTTGACAAAGCTGAATGGGTACAAGTAAGGCTTGATCAGCTCAATCTTATTAATGAAAAGTTCTTGGCAGCCATCTACCACAGCCAGTTATACCAGAAGCGTCTCAAGAGGGCATTCGACAAGGAGGTTCATCCTCGAACTCTCAAGGCAGGAGACCTGTGTTGAGAAATATTCTTTCGATTTTCATATTGATCAAAGGGGAAAGTGGATGCCTAACTACAAAGGCTCATACATTGTGAGGAAGGTTTTCTCCAGAGGAGCCTTAATACTCTCAACTATGGATGGTGAAGATCTTCCATCCTCTGTGAACGCATACGCAGTCAGAAAATACTACACTTAAGACTAAAAAAAAATAAACCTGATAAGTGGAAAACCCAAAGGGGAAACTTAGGAAAAAAAGGGGCATCGTAGTAGACTGAAAACTCGAAAGGGAGGTCTAGGAAAAAAAATTAGGGATTTATAAAGCGAGAGGTTGTATTCTGTGAAGAATTTTTGAATCCATCATAACAATTCCGAATGGAGAATCAATCCAATCACCTTCTTCAAAAGCAGGATCCGAGGACCTTCGAAGATATATGGATTATAGCAGAAGTTGGAACTCTGTGGAAATCCGATTTTTTCTCATTGCCATTATGTTTTCCCATTTATTTCTATAATCACCTCTTTTAGGAACTACTTCCTCATGTAAATTACCTATTTACGGGTTTATCTTTTATCAATGAAATCCTTTTCATCAAATGTGCTCAATACTTTTATTTCTTCTTCTTTGTTTGTGAAATGTGAATTTATTTTGATAAATGTTGCATTGAAAACTTTGGGGATAATAACAAAAAGTTTTGAAGAAAAACATTGAATTTACCCTCCTTTCAAAATGAATCAAAGGTAACCACGGTTCCATTTAGCTTGATATACAAAGACATCGTAAAATCACAAAATCCTTTGGAATTGTCCAGATCAAGGAATCATCATCATGATGATCAACAGCCAGCAACAGCTAGACCAAACAAAATCAAAAAAATAGACATTTCACAACAGTCTAAGAAGTAGACAAGCAAGGACAAAGGTTGCAGACACCTTTTTAGAGCCAAACACACTTTGAAGTGAACATTTTCTGCAACACAACAAATACCAAGTTCACTACTACCCATTTGCCTTGGCTAACTGATGTAATAAAACCCTAATGGTTTCACTATAAAAGCAATCTATTCAGAAGAAGAGAGATGGGGGAACAACACAAGTCTAAAACCCTAAAAACTCTACACTATTAGACAAAACCCTAAACCTAAAACAGTAGAACCACAAAAAAGTTCCAAGCACCAAACCTCGAGATATTTTGAATCTCTCACTCTCAATCATTTGTTTAAAACATAGAAGAAGAAGAGAAAGAATAGAAAAGTAAGAGAGGAGACCTCACCTGAAATCGTCGATGTTGTTGCCCTCACTCCGGTCATTTTCTTCGGCGAGTTAGTGACTCAAGTGCCTCGTTTAACCATATTCTTGTTACCATTATGTTAAAATTGCTTTAAGGAATCAAAGCCCTCTAGCTTTAGGCTTTGTCTCCCTCTCATAACCATTTAATTTCCCTTTTGATTTTTAGGGTTCATATAGTTTCCTCCTTGATTCTTCTGATTGTTTAGAAATTAGGTATGGTGAGTTTGTTTTCTGGACCTAGGGGTTATAGACGAACATTTTGGTGGTTTTGATTTCACCATAGAAGCTCCGGCGTGGCAGAGTGGCAAACATATTCAAACATTTGAACCAAGGGAGGGAAACTTCAGAGTTTCTTTCAAACTTTTGTCTCTTTTGGCCATTGGATTGGGCCCTAAGTCATTGGGCCCAGGTGCATTTTTGTCTCCCTTACACCACACTTCACTCTTACACCCCCTGGCCCATTTTTATTATATTTTTTTATTTATTTAAACCATTTAACTCTTTTATTTTTTTATTGATTATTATTTTATTTCCAACCTTTTTTTAACTAAATCTTTGATTTTATTTTGTTTAACTAATTTTACTATATATAAATATTTTATCATTATTTTATCATTTAGGTTTAGACCATTTTCCCTTTTATTTGATTACATGGTTGATGATACTCTTGAATCATTGATTATTGATCCTAAGGTTGATTAAACCTTCAACACTTCAAACATGTTTATGAATGATCAATGGATCATTCTTGACACTTTGAGGTGTTGATAGGTTGCCCTTAGTTGATCAGGTTTGAATCTCTTGATGTATAGATAAGACATTCGATTACTCAAGCAACTGCCTTTTGATTTTTCTTCTAGGTTGCATTACTTCAAGAGACTAACTTTGTGTTAGACCTCTAACATGCTTAGCAAATATTTTATTATTGATCGGCCTCAGATAGGTGTGGCTTCTACATAAGTTCACTTACGATATTTAACAAAGCACTAAAGTGTCCCAACTCGATTTAATCTTTCATTTTGATCATTAACCGCTAACCATTTGGAAATTAATGTGTGACTTGTATCTTATCTGACTTTAATTTGTGATTACTTAGGTGATGAAATCTTCCATACTTCAAATCATTGATAGATGGGCTTGAGGTTGATTCAACCTTCTTTGATCCAAATATGTTGATAGATCATGAATCATCTTCAACACTTTGCATCAATTATAGGTTATTCCTCAATGCGCCATATTTTGAGTCCTTTGACTTGTGGATAGATGATCCGTAGGTGATTACCTTGTGCAACTTAATCTCTAATCACTAACTTATATCATTAACCGTTGACTTATTGACCTAATCTCTTGTTGTCATTTGTTTCTTGTCAATTTACTTTCTTGTAATTTACTTTCAAGTACTTTATTCTCATTAACATCATCATTATATATATTCCATGTATCTTTATCTTATTGTCATTTATTTATTGTTATTGCATAATAAAAATAACAAAAACATGATAAAATCAAAAGACCAAAAAACTGCATTCATTTGTGATCCACTGTTGGACTTAAAGGACTCATTAGAACCCTTGCACTTGGACCTTGTCATGATTATTAACATTTTTCTCTGACTTGGAATTTCATTTGTGACTTACAATATTTTATTGTAAAAATGGATTTCATGTCACTACCTTAAGGAGAAATACTCTTAAGTCGGTTATCCACGTGTTAGCATAGGTCACTTTGCACACACACGACTTTCTCTTGGGCTACCTAACAATGAGACCCTTTATTTCTCGCATTTGTTAACTTGTAAATATATGTGTATATCACCATTTCAAAATCATAAGCAATAAATCCTTGATCCAACATCAAGCGGCATTTTCTTAATCAAATTCAAAATACAATAAAAATACGATTAGAATTGTGCGTCACGGGCCTTAAGTGATGGAGATGAGTAAGAATGGAGCTTTCCTACCCTTACTTTGAATATTTTGGACATAAGACACTTGGCTTGTTTGTCTAAAATATTCACCTCTTCCCATAGTCTTTAATGCAATTCAAATAAAAAACAATCTCTTTTCAAAAACCTAAAATCAACATCAACTCATCAAACCTTATTTTTGCACCTTAGGGAATCACTCTGAAAACCTTTTTTAAGGTAAAAACAACCAACAAACAATCATTTTCTACTCCGAACTACGGAGCTCTGGTTCTTCATCCCCCGATGATGATACGTAGGCACAAGGACCCCAACCCTTGGCTAGCAAAAAAACGCAATCATTTTCCCCTTTTTTTTTGATAGATAAGCATTAAGATATATCAACACCTACACGTGTAGATAACTTAGATGGTTCACATCGAGTACGATGGATGTGAAGGGTGTTAATACCTTCCCCTCGCATAACCAACTATCGAACTCATATTTGGTTGCGAGATCAATCTTTTCCATTTTCTCTTTAGAGGTTTTTATCGATTATTTTCCCTTTCCTCTCTTTTTAGGAATAAATAAAATCCGGTGGCGACTCTATGTCAGTCCGGTTAGTTTTCCTGTTGCGAGAATGGTGACATTGGTGATGAGTATGATCAGAGAGAGCACATCTCTCCCGTCCATAACTTACCTCATCCTAGTTCTTCACATGGTCATATTCCACATGCACACATTGCACCAGATTTATCTAACACTTTTGCAGATACTTCCTCCGGAAGAGGACAATATGAAGAGTTGTTTTAGGAGTTGTGCAGTCGAAGATCTTATGATGATGAATGTGATAGCCTATTTTATTCCAAGTATCAACAACAACATGAGATGATGGGCTACATGCAATATATGTAATCATCACAAGCTCAAACGAATATTCATATACAAGTGATGCGGGAAACCCAAGAAAACATGGCAATGTAGATGGAGCGCCAGAAAGAAGCACAACATCAACACATGATGAACAACTTCAACATTATGCAACCAAACCAAGCAGACATTCTAGGGAACATGCGCACCATGCAAGAGCAGCTTCAACAAATGCAAATATCTCAAAATACCCGACGCCGAAGCATGAGTGGTCAGCAAAGATATGAACGGCAAGAGCAGGATCAGAGAGGAGTTAGTTGTGGTGGCACACAGTAGCATTTTTTACAGGTTCTATTTTTCCTTTTTCCACCTTTTATCAAAATATTGAGGATAATGTTTGGTTTAAGTGTGTGTGGGTGAGGGGGGAACTTTACTGCTTTCATTTTATCGCTTCCTAGTTAGATTTACCATTTCTTTTAGTTTATTCCAGGTTGTTAGGATCTTATCTGTTTCTAGTTTAATTTTTATTTATCAAGTCATTGCATGTGTCGTCGAGTCTTTATGCGTGATTTTATGTTTTTTATTGATTCTCCCATTTTCCTGAGCCATACCGATTTTTTTTTGAAATTTTTGACTTAGAAACATAGTGCATCTTTTGAAAGTTTTAGGCTATAGAGGAAATTAAGGTTAGATTGTGGAGACTTGGGAAAACTCCACAAGATTGGTATCGTTCCAACACCTTAAGTCTCCCAATTATGGAGACCAATTTGAGTACTTATTATGTCGTAACGTTGAGTTTTCACCCTTTAATAGTCCTTAAGTAGTTTATTTAGCAGTCAACATCATCCTAAGCACACACTACATAGGAAACTGGTGCAAATAAGTGAATGATCTTAGGCTTAAAAGAAGGAAAAACAAGAAAAAATAATAAAAAGGAGTGTTCCTTCTAAGTTAGGAGATCCTCACCTGGTCACTTAGTCCAACAGTGCAAATTCTTTTATTTATTGACACTTAAGCCAATATGCAAGAAAAAGAAAAAATATAACGATGATGAGATCATAGTCACTAACAGGTTATCCTACTATGAGTGTGTAAGGATAAAGAGCTTAATATGATTGTGCTAGAATGAAAAAGGACGGAAATGGGGATGAATGGGTTAGGCTTAGGCATGATTACATTATTCAGATTAGTTTGTATAAGAAGGAGGCTTATGACTGCATAATTGTGAAATTGTGTTCTTACGATATCCTTAGTGTGCAAGCTAGTACATATTAACACAAATCTTAGCCGAAGTGGAGTTTGTAGCCTAGAATAAGTATATGTATGTTATTGTTTTTAATGAGTCTTGATACTATCTGCTGCAAAAAATTTAAAGTCTTTTTCATATGTGTAGCAGTTTGTTTGAGGACAAGCAAAGATTTAAGTATGGGGGAGTTTGATAACACTAAAATACATAGGTTATTTTGACTCGATTTGCATATGTTTTAGTGTCATTGTACCATATTTTGTAGTGTTATACTGGTAGTTTGTGAATGTTTCGGGTACTTTATAGGCGTAAGTCGATGCATGAAGAAATCGGACGAAAATGACGCTAAATAGAGAAAATATGGCAAAATACATTGGTGGCAACCTCCAGGGCACCTGCCATGATACTAGACATGACTAGGCAGTAATGGGGTCTACCAAAGAGAGAAAAGGAGCAAAGAAATGGAGTCACGGACCCAAGGCGCCCGCCACCTGGGCCATAGCGTCCGTCATGCAGTGTCAGCCAGCCACGATCTTGAAACTACACTTGTGGTGATCTCCATAGTGTATGGCGCCCGCCATGCACCTCATTTCCTGAAAATCAGCAATATAAAATGGCTCAGTCTTCCCCCATTCTACCATATTTTCCTCCCACGACTTCCACACGTTTTAACCTCACACTCTGCACTTGTAACACTATAAATAGGTAGTTTTATTAGATTTTTGGCAACCAGGTCTTGTGCAAAATTCAGAGTTTTAGTTTTAAGCAGAAATTCACCATTATAAACTAGTAGCTTTCTCACATCGTGAAACTACTACACCTTAGTGTTCTTAGGCTTTTATTGTGTGCTTGGATCAAACAATCTTGTCATCTTTGAAGTTTAATTCAATTTAATTTACAATTGCTTTACTTTTCAGCTTTTAGCTTAAGTCTTTTACAATTCCTGCCTTATCATTTTATTTCCATTGTTATTTCTCTGGCTTCTTGTTTTACTCCTTTAATTCATTTGCAACCCTTATTATCATTTGTTTTAAAGTATTTATCATGTCTTTGTTTGAGTTGAACATTTATAATTGCATGTTTATTTATGTAACCATGTCCGGCTAAATTTATAAAGTTCGGATGTGAGGATCGTCGTTCCGACGGGACTTGGTAAATTAGTTTGGCATATAATTTAAATATTAATTTGTTTTTCTAGTTCCGCTTTTTTGTTTTAAAATTAAAAAGGTTTTGTGTGAAAGCGTAAACACTCAGGCAATTGTCAACAGCGCGATCGTGTGAGACCCATGCCCGAACATAAAAATTGGATTTAATTTCTAAAAACAACGATAGTGCTTTAGTGATTAATTAGGATTTATTGGTTTTCAAAAATTGTTTCCAAATTGTAACTGAGTGAGCGACAAGAAAGCATTTACAGTTTTGAAACATAACACAGGTTGCACGAAAGTCAGCAGTATTTTTAAGTTGATATTTTCTTCCAAAAAATATTTTAAGAATCAAAACGAATGCCAAGAATTTATTGAGTCCTAGAGGTGCGACTGAAATTACATTACGGTCTCGCTTTTATCATTACTCTCACTAGCCAACCTTTATTTCTTATTTTAAATTTCCTTCTCACAAAACAAACAAAATCGATCAGCCTTAAATCCACATAGCGACAATAGATAGCGGTTAAGTTAACTGAAAAGTATTTGTGGATTCAATATCTTTTATATTACTTTGATAAAGTCTGTGCACTTGCTGAAAAGTTACCACACGAGTCAGAACATCACACAACATATCATGTCATGTGTATATTAATAAGACCCATTTTGAGGTAGAATGTAGTAGGAAGCTTCTCAATGTCTATAACGGTAAAAAAATTGAGATTAAGTTATTGATTAACTTAACTCATAAAGCAAGAGTCGTCACCGCGCTTTTATTACTTCTAAAAGAAAGGGAAAAAGAACGAACAAAACCCAAAGAAGTTTTAAAGCAAAACTAAAGAGGTAAGGTATGGGGGTTAGTTATGCAAAGGGAAGGTATTAGCATCTTAAACATCTATAGTACTCTATAGGAACCTCTTTGAAAATATGTGCATTTTGACTTTAAAATGGTGTTGTTTTTAAAAGATTGGGGAGGTGAGAGAAGAAAAAAAATTTTATTTTGTGTTTGCCAAGACTTTCTAAGTCTTATGCCTATGTACCAACAAAGTGCAATGGAGGATCAAAACCTCATAGTTTGCGGTACAAATAACAAAAGATATTTATTTTGATGCATTTTTATTGAAAAGGCATTTTGTCATTTTAAGGAGAACACTCAATTAGTCACCCACAAGTATGAGAACTTTATATCACCTTAGAGAAAGGCTCCAACTTGGATAAATATCGACTAGTATGCTACTAGCTCTCTTAGGTGGAAAAGAATTATCATCAATACTATAGGGAGAGGAGAATTACATCTCAACTATGGAAATGACTCATATCTAAACTTTGAGAAAACGCTTTAAAAGAAAAATGCACAAGGGGAACAAAATAATTTGAATGAATTATGTATTTTTTAGTCTTTTGAAATTGGTTTGAATATTCTTAAGATTTGTTAGCATTTATTTAAGAAAAAAGTTTTGAAAATCACTTGACAAAAGTCAAGGTTTATTAAGAAAGTGCTTCCAGTTTGAAAACAAGAAAGTTTTGAAAAGAGAGATGAGATTTTGAAAATCAAAGAAGGAAAGGAGAAGAAGAGACTATCCTAGAGCATAAAGTAAAATCTAGGGAGGAAAGATCTAACCAAGAGATAGAAAGCCTTATGACATATGTCAAGCAAGAGTTCACTCCTTTGGATTAAGCCTCAAGCAAGCCAAATAAGTAAAGAATAAACCATGCATCAGATGAAACCAAAGTAACCAAGTCAAGTCTTCAAAACAAGTCCAAAGTCAAAGGTACCAGATGAATCCAAAGGTCTTAAATCGCAAACTCCCAAAGCAAGGTTCAAGGTCCTAGTTCTAAGTCAATAACTCCACAACAATGCTAAGGATAGTAACCTCAAGTCCATGAATCAAAAGAACCAATTTTTTAGGGGGGTTTCCTTTATTAATGTTGTTTTTTAAAAGGAAGTCCAAATGGACAAAGAGCAAATAATATAAACACAAAAATATGATATGAGATGCTAAAAATAAAAGCATAAAGTAAATGACAAAAGAATAAAAAGCATAAGATAAATGACATTAAAGTAAAATCAATATAATAATATGTTAATAAGTGATGTTAGTGATAAAAAAGAGAAAGATGATTTGCCATTTTTTGGAGAACACTCAACTATTCACCCATAAGTATGAAAATATGGACCTCTACATCACCTATGAGAAGGGATCCAACTTGGACAAAATCAACAAGTATACCACTAGCTCTCATAAATGAAAAGGAAACAATATCTTTCACACAATACCACGAGGAGTAGGAAACTTACAATCTCACTTATGAAAATGACTTGCTTTCGAGACAAATTTAGTGTTATGTTAAGCAATTGTAATTTGACTTATGTAGAAGTACAACTATCTAAGGTTGGTCAATAATAATATTTATGTTAATACATGCTAGAGAAATGATATGTAATTTATTCTCCTAAAGTTATGCCACGGAAAGAAAAAAAAGAGAGAATTGATCAAGCATAAAGGCTAGGAGAATGGTCCATTACATCAATCAATACTTCATAGTACTTATGACAAACTTATGAATCAATCCAAAGTACCTTAAATGATCCATGATCAATTAGGAGGTAGATTTGAAATGATGAAAGTTCATCAAGCACCAATCCACACATCATGAACAGGATGGACACAAATCATCCAATTGATAAAGAGGAAAAGAAAGAGATTAATAAGAAGAGGATAAGAGAGATCACGCCCGAATTGGATCAAAAGTTTGATCAAGTCATCATCAAAATCAATCATCCAATTTGGTGGATTAGGATTTTCACCCCATCAACGCCCAAGATCCATTGAGTTTGATGAGATCTATGATCAAAACAATCATGATCCAAGGCCAACAGAAGTCAACGAAGGTAAAACAAATACAAAAAAAATAAAATGCATTAAAAATATTTTTTTATATGAATTTTAAAAGGGAAATAAAAGAGAAAATCCATAAAGCTCTTCAAAATATCAAATAAGTGGTCAAGAAAATTATGGAAGGATGGAAATAAAGTAAGAAGCATAAAATAAACTTTTCAGAATTTAAAAATGCACAAAAGTATTTTTAAACCAATCAAAATAAAGGAAGAAAGAGAAAATCCATAAAAAAAATAGAAAATAAAGAAAATAAAATATTGAAAAATAAAAATCAGATGAAGAAAAATAAAATAAAATTTTAGAAATTATTTTGGTATTTTTTGGATGCAATTTTATATGAATTTTAAAAGAAAAAGCAATTTAAAATGAAAAAAAAAAAAAAATCAGAAAAAACACGGAGCGTTGGATCTGGCCTCGTTAATTGATGTGGTAGATCCAACAATCCTCAAGCTAGGGCCCACAATGGAATTTAGTAAAAATGAAACACGGGATCCAATTTAAAATAGACTAATCAAAACATTTCAAATAGCCAACGTGGATGGCCAAACTCAGATGGCCTGAAACACTCCGGTCATCTTCCCCGATGATCCCTCACTAGAGTTTCATTATTTGGTAAATTCAGAACATGAGACTAATACAAATGTGATTGCCTCCTCATCACGAATTCGACCTCATGCTCAAAATTCATTTATCTAAACTGAGTATGGAGAATTTCAGAGAAGTTTCAGAAGCAAGCAAGCCACGAAAAGTAAAGCTAAATGACGAACACGATTAATCAACACTAGATAAGTTAGAGGAAATCAACAGAGAGTGAAGGACTGTATTGTGGTAACTTGTTTGAGTTCAAATGATGCTCAGAACTACCTTGTCCAAATGGTGATCAGAAGTTGATGAAGCTCGATCTGGTCAGAGTGTTTCAGGAGGTTTTGGAGCTTGGGAATTGTTGCAAAAGCTTCAGAGAAGACTGAAGATGCTAATGGAATCAAGAAATTGGATTGAAACGAGTTGGAATTCAAAACACGATAGTTCAATTTTCTGGAAAAAATTCAAAGTGAAGAAAGAATTTCTTGGCTCTCAAAAGATTAGAAATGAATTCAATATGTTGCTCTATTTATAGGGAATGTGTTTGGATCCAAATACGTGTGGAATGAAGCTCAATTCGTGCAAAACGAATTTGATCCGAATATGAGAAAAGTGTGACTTTTAATCCATCAAAACTTAGTTAAATGATGTGTTTTAAGAGTCAATTAACTTCTAGAGACTTGACTAAACATGTTTAGGTACAAAACACGTGGTAATTTGGCTTGCAATTGAGATAAGTGAAGTTCAAAATTTGGATCATGTTGATTTCTTCAGTTCCAAGTCACCATGTTCAACTCAATGGGGCATCTTACTCATGAGGCTTTTTTATCCCATTCTTCTTGTAATGTGTTGACATCATAACAAAGATTACAATGTGCCAAGAAAGGTTGTATTTAGATGTTTGAGCACAAATTTATGGCATATTGAAGTTGGCACGAAAACCTGGTCATGTAACTTAGAAAATTCTAAGTTCCAAGTGGCTGAAAATGACCTATAATGTTCCAAAGAATTTCATGGCCTTCCAAGCATAATTTGATTTTGGTCCTTGAAGCAAACTTGTAGAGGGTATAACAAATGATATTGTGCAAAATGAATCAGCCTCAAATGTTGAAAATTGAAGAAGTTATAACCTTTGAAAGTTGAGAAAATTTCACTTGAAAATAGGTCAAATTTCACTAAGTCCACAAATGACCTATAATGTCTCCAAACTTTTGATGATCCTCCAAGCATAATTGGCTCTTGTCATGTAAAGAAAAGTTGTAAAGCATATTGGTAAGAGTCATATGCAAAAAGAATCATTCAAAAATGCTGAGAATTAAAGGAGTTGTGATCCTTTAAACTTTGACTTAAAATGTTGACTTTTTGGTCAAACCTCGTGGAATAAGCTTGTGCACTTGGACTTTTCTTGAATTTCAAGGTACATGGATGATCATATGAACTCAAAATAAGATGTATTTGAATGTCTCTTGATTGAGTTTCTCAACGTTTGAGGTAACTTGTTGAAGAAGGCATGGAAATAAACACGTGAACCTTTGACTTTTCTTGAGAAATAAACCACAAGACTTTGAGATACTTTTGATCATAATGAGATTGAAAGATGATTTATAACCTTATAGATCATGCTTTGAGTAATAGACCCATTGAGAACCAATGATTGACCACACTTTGTTGAGGAATCAAAACAAACCCTAGCTGAGGAGCCATGCTTGATGCTCATGATGAAAAGTCCTACCTTGCTCAATAAACTTTAAAAAAAACATCTTTTTTTTATTTTGATTAGTGGTTAGATAATAAATTAACATATAAACACAAAGGTAAAACACCAACAAAGAGGTGTTTGATGATCCCTGCAAAAGGCAAACCCCAAAGATGAGAGGGAGATGACCAAGATGTGATTTTGTTTATATGCAAGGATGCAAATGATATGTGGGATCTTAGGGTAAAAAATTAGGGTATGACAATATCCTAAGTTTCTTTAATAATGAAACTAAATTAGTTGTTGTAGCTCTTGAGTTAAGTGAAATATATGAAGCCTTGACACAACTAAAAGGGCGTTTATTGAAAGCTCAATAACAGATGAAAAGGTATGCTAACAAGAAAAGAATAGACAAGTAATTTTAAGTAGGATAATGGGTTTTTTAAGCTAAAACCTCATAGAGAACAATAAGTGAGCAAAAGGGTAAATTAGAAGCTAGCTACTCATTTTTATGATCCTTTTAAAGTGGTGGACAAGGTGGGAAAAGTGGCTTACAAGTTGTAGTTTCCATATCAGTTTAGGATTCATCTAGTGTTTTGTGTGTCCTTACTCAATAAATCTATTAGTGACTACCAAGCACAAGGTGAACTCCTTATAGAGCTAGATATAACAAATGATGCAGATATTTACCAGGAAAGGGTGTCAGTGTACCAGAGCTTGATTCAATGGAAGAATAAGCATTTGGATGATGTGACTTAGGAAGACAATAATTTTTTGTTTAAGTTCCCTGAGTTTAGCCTTGAGGACAAGGTTGTTTATAAGGAGTTAAGTGTTAATAGGAACATGAATGGTGAAATGGGCCTAGATCGTAGTGATTGGAGGAAAATGTGTGCTTCCTAGGGACTTATAGCACTCTAAATTTTTTATTTCATTACAGTTGTTTGTTAGTCATATTCCCCATTACATTCCTACTATTTGTAATCACCTTCACCATATGAATACATTTAAAATCCTTCTCATGTCCCAGTTTTATTGTAATATTCTTAGTACCCGTCATTATTCATCCAAGTGTCATACTTAGTACTCTTAATATCCAACTATCATGCCTAACAAAAACCTTACGTGAGAATTGTAGCATAAATAAATGACTGATTAAATATTTGAGAAATTGATTGAGAATTTTGATTGTATTATTGATAAAGAGATGCCTCGTAATTTTTCCATTGATTCTGATTCCATGTTTTGGAAAAGTGAAATCTATTATGGTTTGGACCGACACATACTTCATAAAGGCTCAATAAAGGGAGCAACTCAAAGAGCGAAAAGGCCAAACCCATCAAAAAATCATCAAATAAGACCAACGACAATTACTTTACATTCAAGAGAACGTTTACATATAAAATGGGGGGCCATGACATGCCAACCCTACAAAGGAAGGTTAGGAATTTGGAAAGTCATTTTGTTTTTGCTCAAAATTGACGCTAAGACATTTATGGCCTTTTCTGCACCAATGGTTTAAACCTGATTATTAGAGCATCGTTGAATCTTCATAGGAAGGTCTCGTTAAGGTCATACTCATACTCAATGCCATGGAATATGCCCTTACTTAAAGAATATTAAAACAAATCAATAATATGGATTCACGGGCTAACTACCCAAACCTTCGGATTAATCCAACAGCCATATGAGACACTTTGCGATGTCCATATCTGAAGGATGGCTCAAGGGCCTTAGATCAACATAATGTTAACATCGTACTAGATCAAGGCCAACCAAGTATCCAAGGACTATTGGATTAAACAGATAGTTTGGATTATTAACGTCATCCCTTTGGGATAGGTGTACGGGGAGAAGGTTCTAGTACTTTTAAATCTTAATACGGACTTGCCCCAAAAGTACACATGATCAATGGTGACAGAACCTGGAGACCGTCAGATCATACTCCAAGAGATCTACTGACATTTTTCATCTGAGACAACTATAAAGAACAAAAGGTTTTAAGTCCTCAAAACTTCAGAACCTCACTATAAAATGAGTCTCGAATAGACTTTTTGTATACTAAAACCTCACATTGATAGTTGTCATTGACTTGAGTTTTGGATTGTTTATAGGTACATCATCCATTATTGTATTAAAGCTAGAAGATTATTTCGAAATTCGTCATTTGATCCTCAAATACCAAAAAGGTCCACTCCAAATCAATAAGTGATAATATTTTGATGTAAAAACATGATCATATTCTATTATAAAAACAAGGACTAAAGGGGTATTTTGCACTTTCGAATCATATAATTTGAACCTATATAAACACATCAATTATCAATTTTAAGTTTAGGTTATATAACCAAGACCATATCAATAAAGGTTTATAAGGCATATAACCATTAAAAGTTTCATCAATTTGTATAAATTGATGTATTTGATTCATTTGGATTTCACAACACAACAATGAACTCTTATTATCCTAACTCAGACAAAATGAATTATAACCTAGTTGTAATTTGCTACAAAGAAGAGACCAACTAGACAAAATAATTTATTATCTCAACTACCGCAACACAAAAAAGGCAATTAATATTAGTGTCATTGTTCATCAATTGACTATGATGGACATCTATAATTGATCAACCTGCATTTCAAAACAACAACGATGTGAGAATCATATTTTCAATATTGCACCAAGGGAGTATGCTAGTTAGATATTATCTTGGTCAAATCATATTTTCAATATTGCACCAAGGGGGTATGCTAGTTAGATATTATCTTGGTCAAATTTATTCGAAATATATGTCCAAGTTTTTGTTTCAAAACTTCAGATGAAACTATGGTGTGCATAGTTTGAAATGATGAAGAATTAAGTAAGTTTATCTCTTCCATGATTTTGTTTATACTTTACTATACTAGTGTCTTTGGTGTATTATTTCTATTGATTATATTTATGGTGTTTTTGTTCATTATGTTTGTTTACTTGATTCACCATATTTTAGTTTAAAGTTCGGACACTTCAAAAGTATACTTTGAATCCTAAAACTCACAAATTACTTTTGAATTATAAAGTAACTTTTGAGAACAGTATTTTACTCTTTTTTTCATAGAGGTTTTACATTATAAATTTGACCGTTCTTCTACCTCACACCACTAAAACTCAGTCTCACAAAAATCCTTTAAAAGATAGTGTGGAGAAGACATAGTAAAGGAGGTGGGTCGAAAAACTTGATTTGTCCTGCCAAAAAAATCAGGACAAAGCAGAACAATTCAAGAACTATGAATCCCTAGAGATTAAAACTGGCAGATTGCCCTCCGGAAAACAGCATGATCGGGACATACAGAGACTGCGGGGTGCGAAGTCTTGACTCAGCACATTCAAAACCGCAGGTAAAACAGATTGATATGTTTTATTTTTCGCTTCATCTGTCATTGAATCATCTCATGCAAATCAAAACAATAAAATAAGCAAAACACTCCATACTATACCAAATCTCATTCAAGACTCAGCCTATAAATATTTTTTATATATTAATCAATGATCAACGAAAAAGGTATGAACTCGAATTTGTTCATAACTCCATTATTTTAAACAAAATCCTGAACTTTAACTTGAAATAAGTAACTAACTAACTCTTGCATTAGTTTTAGATGATATCCCTATTTGGAACAATAGGAGAGAGAAAGGAGAAATCGTTGGAAAATTTTAAAACCATTTTGTATTTTCAATAGATCAAATTCATGATTCGATTGAATTATTCCAGCTTTCCACGGTTCTTTTTTTGACAACATTAATCTCAAAATAATTAATATAACTCCAAATACCTCATTCCAAATACTCAATAAATTAAAATCACGTAAATAACTTAAACAAACCTATTTGATGTCTCTGATGTCTCTGCAACTTATAAAACCAACATGTAACTGAGCACAAGGTCCAGCAAACAACAAAATTTGGTAACAGAAATTAACAAAACATAAATCATAGCAACAATGTCTAAACGCAGAATAAAAAATTGTTCACTGATAATATCTCTTCTGCAAGCAAAAACAGAAACACTTTATCGCTTCTTGGAGACACCAACAGTTTTTCCTCTGCGACCAGTAGTCTTGGTATGCTGACCACGGACACGAAGACCCCAGTAGTGCCTCAAACCACGGTGGTTTCTGCATATTTAAGAGTTGCAAATTTTTAGTATTAACATCTATAAACAAATATACTGAGTTGAAAACACTCTAAACAAATATACTGAGTTGAAAACACTCTAAACAAATATACTGAGTTGAAAACACAATGAAAGGAACATATCGTAAAATTAAAAAAGAGACCCCACAAAAGGTCCCAAAGAGTACAAAAACAACAGAACCAGCTACATGCACAAGAGGTACCAAACTACGCTGTAAAGAAAACAAACAAATACAAAAAAGCACAGAAAATATAGAAAAGCCAAAACATAAGAAATATACAGTTAAACTAGTAACTTTGCAGGAAATCTGGCACCTCCAATGCAAATTCACCATAAGCAACACGGGTATAGGTTTGGTTAAAAATGATTTTACATTGCTTGTGAATATAATATGAACATTGTTGAAGTCATATGTCATTTTAACACAGACAACACCATAACTTATCACACTAGATGGGGTTCATTACATAAATAAAACAACATAATATTTAGTCATAAATCATGTATATAGTAAAACAATTGGTCTAAATATTTTTTAATAGTTTTTGCCATAGTGTTTATCATGATTGGAATACCTTTCATGATTGGAGTACCTTGTTAATCTCAAAACTATAGGTCTTCTCCACATAACAAATAACTTAAACCACAACTTAATCATATTTTCATTCATAATCCTAAAATTTCTCTCTCTAATGTTACATTATTAGCAATACTGTTGTCTTATATTACCACTCATACATACCAGAATACTCATCACTGAAAAATCAGTCTAGTGTTGACTTTTTATTGCCCAACATGTTGTCACATATGCTATGTAGCACCAACACCTTTAAAAAAAGACACAAAAGGTGTGTCTGTGACAATGTCTGAAACAGACAAGACACTTGTGATTATATTTAAATAATTCATTTTTTCAAGTTATTTTCAGTATCGGTGTCATGCTTCATATCAATATGACAAAATTGAGAAAATCTAAATTTTGTTTCTTGTCTTCAGGGATTTCAATGACTGTAATCTTGTATATCTTCTTTCGCTATTGAAAATATAACAAAGAAACATGCAAAATTCTAAAGCAAAAACCAATTCCTTGCACAAAAGAACATTGAATAGCACTTTCTAAAAAGAAAATATGATCAATCAAAGTTAAGTTACATCATATTATACTAATTAGCAACAACAAAACACCAGATATACAAACATAATCACCTGATTTTCTTCAAACGCTCCAAATCATCCCTCAATTTCATGTCCAGACCATTTGACACAACCTGAGAAAACTTACCATCCTTATAATCCTTCTTCCTATTCAAAAACCAATCAGGGATCTTAAATTGCCTAGGGTTCGCAACCACAGTCATAACATTCTCCAACTCAGCAGCACTCAATTCACCAGCCCTGAAAAACAAAATCAAATCAATCACTAAAATAACCAAACTCCATAATTTCAAAACCCATTACAGTCCAAATCATTAAGTTCATAGAAATCACCACTTTCACTAAGAATATGAAATTCTAACCTAAAAATAAAATTAAAAAAATCATGAAAATCATTAAAAAAAATACTAATTTAATTAAAATTACAAAATCCTAACCAATAACAAAAACAAACCCTAGTTAACAAAAACATAAATTAAACATGAAATCACAAACAAACCCTAAACCCTAAACAAAACAAATCACATCTAACAAAAAAAACGAAACTTTCATGAAATCGAACCTCTTGTTCATGTCGACATCAGCTTTTTTGCAACAGATGTTAGCGAATCTTCTCCCAATACCTTTGATTGAGGTAAGAGCAAACATAATCTTCTGTTTCCCATCAACGTTGGTGTTCAACACACGAAGAATGTGTTGGAACTCTTCGTTTGCTACCAAAGACTACAAATTTCACAAATCGAAACAAAAATTAAAATACGAATTGAAATAAAGCATAGGCAAATTCAATTACAGATGAGAAATTATGGAAGAAAATTGTCAAAGTACCATCTTGTGTTGATTTTGGATGCAAGGTGATTGGAGAGAGAGGAAGAAGATGGAGAATGGCGCCGAAGATCTAACCTATGCTTGTGCTGTTTGTTGAGGCTCGTTGCTCTACTTATTATTAGGGTTTTCGTTTGAGTGAGATTGTGAATGGGCGAAATGACGAATATGCCCGCTTAGATTAATGAGAATTACTATTAAAAAAAACTAAATGTAAGAAAACATTTTTAAAAACAACAAATTATACTAAATAACATTAACAAAGACAATTGTATATAGATGAGTAAAAAAAACTAAATAGTTCAAGTAGCTTAAAATAAATCCATCTCTAAAGAAATACAGTAGAAGTTTTTTAAAATAATTAACTTTTTCAAATTATATATCAAAATAATCATTTTTTAATTTATTTATCAAAATAATTTAATAAGAGACGTCAACTCTTATGGTGTATGTATCAGATTTTTATCCACATGTGTCATTGCAATTGCGTATGCATGCAAATGTATGAACATAAAGTAGTAATATGCACTGGCGCATGCATGAAAAAAAAATCAGTAGCCACATGCAGTGGTGTATACTCCTGCAAGGTATATGCATGTGCCATGATGAATGACGCATATGTGTAACTAATCAAAATATATGTCATAAGGATTGACGCCTCCTCTTGTCGTCAAATTGAAACATGGTTAGTTTGGTAAATAAATTGAAAATATGGTTATTTTGGTAATAATTTGAAAAAGTTGATTATTTAAAAAAAATCAAAGAAATACATGACACAATAGTAATCTTGGACCTCTGAAACTTTGTAGCGTCTTTCAATGATTAAAATTTGGAAATGTCATCCATTTATTTGATTTTGGCTTAAATAAAGGGTTTTGGGATCGTAGGAAAATGCACTAAGATGTGATATCATATGTGTGTAAGGCAAAATCACCTTGGCGGATGGACTGGAGTAGTTTTGAGTTTCAAGTGAATCAAGATAAAAATACTTATGCTTTTATCTTTTTGCTATTAACATTTGAGTGGTGTTATTGAGTTGAGAAAAAACTTTTGTTTTTTTAAAACCCAATTCACACACCCCTTTTCTTGTGTTTTTCACACCCTTAATTGGCATCAGAAATTCGGTTCTGATTATGATAAAAGTTTTATCAACACTTCACCGTGTTCAGTACCGATCCAGTTTGTGTGAGAATTAAGGGTCGTTGCTAACATTGTTAACAACAATGATATATATCACTACAGTGATAAGCCACCAATCTTTGATGGCGAGAAATTTGATTATTGGAAAGATAGGATCGAAAGTTTCTTTCTTGGTTATGATGTTGATCTCTGGGATCGTGTAGTTGATGGTTAGTTCACCCAGTTAATGTTGAAGGAAAATAATATAACAAGAAATGCTATGACAGATCAACAAAAGAAGGATTTCAAATATCATCATAAGGCTAAAACTATATTGCTTAATGTTATCTCTTATACTGAGTATGAGAAGATAACAAACTGAGATTATGCCAAATCCATATTCGACTCTCTGAGGATGACTCATGAGGGGAATGTTCAAGTAAAGGAGACAGAGGCATTGGCCTTAATCCATAAGTACGAGGCATTCAGAATGGAAGATGATGAAATTGTTGAGACTATGTTCTCAAGATTTCAGATGCTTCTTGCAGGACTAAAAGTTATGGACAAAGGATACTCTATGACTGACCATGTCTAGAAGATAATCAGAAGTCTCCTTAAAAAAATGGAGACATATGGTAACTGCTTTGAAGCTAGCAAAGGATCTTAATAGTATTAGTCTTGAAAAACTTGTTAGTTCTTTGAGAAGCCACTGGACTGAACTCGAGGAAGATAAACCTCGGAAGTGAGGTAAATTTGTTTCTTTAAAGTCTAAGCCTGATAAGACAATAGCTTATCAAGCTGAGGAAGAATCAAAAGTTTCTGATGAAGACTCAGAAGATGATGATGAGTTGTCTCTAATTTCAAAGAGGGTCAACAGACTCTGGAAGCACAGGCAGAATGGTCAAGGAAAGTCCAGAGGAGCTAGAAGGACTACTAGTCATTTTGATTCTTCGTTTGGACAGAAGAAGCAAGGTTTTGGTAAAGAGGTTATTTGCTTTTAGTGCAAGGATTCGGGTCACTACAAGAATGAATGTCCTAAGTTGAAAAAGGACATAAGGCCTAAGAAGAACTTTTCTAAAGGCAAGAAGGGGTTGATGGCTACATGGGATGACTCAGAATCAAAAGAAGAAGATTCTGACGAGGAACAGGCAATGTTGCATTTATGGCAACAACAACTGATCTAGAAGGTTATAAAGAACCAGAAGATAAAGTGTTGTCAGAATCAGAATGAGACTTCAATTCTGAAGAGGTATTTTCTAATCTATCTCATTCTGATTTAGAGTTATGTCTCTCTGAAATACTAGAAAAGTACCAGAGTCTTCAGAGTAGGTACAAGGACCTTAAACAAGTCCAAGTAGTTGCTTCTGAAACTCGTAATGAGCTTGAGAAAGATATTTCTTCCCTAAATGAAAAAACATTTTCTTTAGAAAGTAACAACTCTGCTTAGAAAAGTAAAATTTCAAAACTAGAGGAAGAAATAGTCTCAGAAGCTTCTGGTAGTGATTGCATCATCAGATGTGACAGAACATTCTACTACTTTATGGCTAAAAGCATAGATATAAATGGCTTATTTGATCTATGGAGTTATTGGAAATGGAAAGAAAGGTTTAGGTTGTACAAAAACTTTAAAACTTGACGAAAGTCAGAAGGTTAAACCGAAACTTCTCTATGAGCATTCAGTGCTTGCTGGCACTGAGCTTGATTTTTTTTTGCACAGACACAGAAACCTACAAACGGTAAGAACTCAGTTCTGAAACCTAAATATCATGCACAAATTCCTCGTGATTATACTTTTTCACAAAGACCCAAAGTTGTAAGAAACTCTGGGAAAACTAACAAAATAGGACCCAAAAAGTGGGTACCTGATGATAAAATAGTTTATGTTGTAGTCATCCTTAACAACTCAGTTGAAACATTAGTCATGGTACCTGGATAATGGATGCTCGCGACATATGACCGGCATAAGGTATATGTTCCAAGATTTGGAACTTAAGCCTGGAGGCTTCGTTGGTTTTGGAGGAAACCAGAAAGGAAAGATCATTGGCTCTAGAACCATTGGTAACGATAAAGTTCCTTTTATTACTAATGTTCTTTTGGTCGATGGTTTGGTGCATAATTTATTGTCCATCAGTCAACTTAGTGACAATGGTTATGATATCATTTTTAATCAAAAGTCATGTAAGGTTGTTAGTCGAGAAGATGGTACGGTCCTTTTTAACGAAAAGAGAAAGAACAACACTTATAAAATCAGACTTTCTGATCTTGAGGATCAAAATGTTAAATGCTTAGTGTCTGCTAATGAGGAGAAATGGATATGGCATGGACTTTTGGGCCATGTTAGCATGAGAATGATTTCTTAGCTAAATAAGCCTAGATTAGTTAGAGGCTTACCTAACCTGAAGTTCGCTTCAGATGCTCTTTATGAAGCATGTCAGAAAGACAAGTTTTCTAAAACATATTTCAAAATGAAAACTGTTGTTTTCTACCTCTAGACTGTTAGAACTTCTGCACATTGATTTGTTTGGACCAGTGAAAACTGCCTCTATCAATGGTAAGAAGTATGGATTGGTCATCGTTGATGATTATAGTCGTTGGACATGGGTAAAGTTCTTGAAACACAAGGATGAGTCACATTTTGTGTTCTTTACCTTATGCACATTAGTGCAAACAAAGATGGATTGCAAAATAGTCAGAGTCGGAAGTGATCATGGTGGAGAATTTGAAAATAAACATTTTAAAAATCTTTTTGATGCAAATGGCATTTCCCATGATTTATCTCGTCCTATAACTCCACATCAAACGAGGGTTATAGAAACGAAGAATAGGAATTTTCAAGAAATGGCTTGTACTATGATCCAAGAAACTGACATGGCTAAGCATTTTTAGGGAGAAGTAGTTAACATAGCTTGTTATATTCATAAGAGGATTTCCATTAGACCTATTATGGGTAAGACTCACTATGAATTTTGGAAGAACATAAATCCCAACATTTCTTATTTTCATCCTTTTGGCTGTGAGTGTTTTATGTTAAACACTAAAGAGAATCTTGGCAAGTTTGATTCTAAGGCACATAAGTGTTTATTGTTAGGATATTCTGAACGCTCTAAAGGCTACAGAATCTTTAACACTAAGACACGAATTGTCGAAGAATCAATTCATGTTAGATTCAATGATAAGCTTGACCCTGAAAAGTCAAATCTAGTTGAAAATTTTGTAGATATGAAGATTAACTTCACAAAATTGGAAGATAAAGACTCAGAAGGAAAAGCAAAGGACATTGAAGCAAAAGACTCAAAAATGACTCAACGAGAAGCCATTGTTGGTTCAACTCATCAGAAGAAGAGTAGATCAAGAGCCTCTCATTCTGAAGAATTGATTTTGGGAGATAAATATGCACCAGTCAGAACCCAATTTTCATTCAAACCTTCTAAAGAAACTCTGATAGGTTTGGTAGCTCTGATAGAGCCCACCACGTCCATTAATGAAGCTCTTCTGGATAATGGATGGATTCTGACTATGCAAGAGGAACTGAATTAATTCACCAGGAATGACGTCTGGGATCTTCTTCAGAAACTAAAGGGTTTCCATGTCATTGGAACCTGATGGATTTTCATAAACAAGCTCAATGAGAAGGGTAAAGTCGTCAGAAATAAGGCTCGACTGATAGCACAAGGTTATAATCAACAAGAAGGTATAGACTATATAGAAAACTTTGCCCCAATTTCCAGGTTAGAGTCTATTCGTCTTTTAATTTCGTTTGTAGTCAAACATAACATCATTCTCTATCAGATGGATGTTAAGAGTGCATTCTTAAATTGATACATTTCTGAAGAAGTGTATGTGCACCAACCCCCTGGTTTTGAAAGTTTTCGAAACCCAAACTTTGTTTTTAAATTGAAAAATTCGTTATATGATTTGAAACAAGCTCCCATGAGCTTGGTATGATAGACTAAGTAACTTCCTTTTGGAAAATGATTTTACTAGAGGGAAAGTGGACATAACTCTCTTTTGCAAAACCTTTAAGAATGATATTCTGGTTGTGCAAATTTATGTTAATGATATTATTTTTGGTTCTGCTAATGCTTTATTGTGCAAGGATTTTGCTAAGTACATGCAGGCAAAATTTGAAATGAGTCTGATGGGAGAACTCAAGTTCTTTCTAGGAATCCAGATTTATCAACGATCAGAAGGAACGTACATGCATCAGAGCAAATATATAATGGAACATTTGAAGAAGTTTAACTTGTTAAAATGCAAGCAAGCAAAGAATTCAATGCATCCTACATGCATTCTGGAGAAAGAAGAGGTAAGTAGTAAGGTAGATCAGAAGTTATTCAGAGGTATGATAGGCTATCTCCTTTATCTAATCGCTTCTAGACTTGATATTTTATTCAGTGTCTGCTTATATGCTCGCTTCCAATCAGATCCTAGGGAGACTCACTTAACTGTTGTTAAAAGAATCATTAGGTATCTGAAAGGTACTACTAACCTTGGTTTGTTTTATAAAAAAAATCAAGTGAATATAAATCAGTAGGCTATTGTGATGCTAACTATGCTGGAGACAGAATAGAAAGGAAAAGTACTTCTAGAAGTTGTCAATTTTTAGGAGACAATCTGATCTCGTGGTCCAACAAGAGACAGTTAATAATTAGGCTTTCAACAGTCAAAGGGAAGTATATTGCAACTTTTGGATGCAACACTCAAATACTCTGGATGAAGAGTAAGCTGGAAGATCATCAAATATTCGAGAGTAACATTCATATTCTCTATGATAATACTTATGTTATTAGTTTGTCTAAGAATCCTATATTGTATTCTAGGGTTAAGCATATTGAAATTAAACATAACTTTTTAGGTGACTATATTCAGAAGGGAATTTTTCACTTAAAATTTGTTGACACATACCATCAATGGGTTGATATCTTTACAAAACCCCTTACTAAAGATAGATTTGTTTTCATTATGAAAATTTTATTTATAGATTCTGTCCATAATGAAAATATGAATTTCATAATGCTAAGCTCTCAAAACTCTAGATAAGGTTCTAACAAAAAAAAAATCTTCTAAAACATGAGCTTTCTGAAGTGAGGAAGTTTCATGAATCAGAAAGATTTTGATCAGAAGCGATCTTATTGATTTGTCTTCTTGATTCAAAATAGTTGTTGCATTAAATGTTTGTCTTGTTGTTTTATATCATGTGGTTCTAAGTCGTGACAATTGTCCCACTTTTTGAGCATGCGTGATGATAGCGTGACACATTGGGTTTCACATTTCTTGGAATTAGGTTAAAATATTTCCGGCTTCCCCCCATGTCTGTGTATTTTTAACTTGTCATCATTGCAATATATATATATATATATATATATATATATATATATATATATATATATATATATATATATATATATATAAACCCACTTCACTCACATTTTCACACTACATGCACTATACTCCCATACTTTCTTATTTCAAACCCTAAAACATCCTCTCTACAATTGTTCATCCTCTCCTTCAAAATTCAATAATGGCTGATCAAAAACAACAACAACAAGCTCAAACTCAATCTCCTCCTCGGTCTGTCACCGATGAGAGTATTCCTCCTTCCAAAGAAGAAATCAACAGTAGTAGTATCTTGTTGGAAAACTATCCTATCTTCACAAATATTGATCATCCGGAAGTTTTGGCGTACTACCTGGAGATATGTCTCAAAGATAATGTTGATCTATATCAAGATCCCTTAAATCTACCAGATGACTACCCATTTGTTTCGTTGCCGCCTTTTCCTCCCTAAAACCCTTAATTTTCAAAATAGTCTTCGCACGTGTGTGTTCTTATTGTGTCTAAGTATGTTTGTGTTGAGTACTTTTTGTATCTCTATTATGTTTTTAGTATTACCGCCTTTGTAAATATGATTGTATCATTTCTCCCTTTTGGCATCACTTAATGAAAATCTTATTATGTTTCTTTACAATATCTTTTTATTTTGGTTGTCTTTTTTATTGATGACAAAGGGGGAGAAGCATATTTAAGGGGAAGAATCGTAATTGATTTTTATAAATATTCTTGAATGAAAACCCAAACATTTATTAATGTTTCTAATAACAACTACTTCGAAGAATAGTTTGTTAATTGTTTTTGCAAGGACAAGTTCAAATCATCGGAAGCTCTTAAAGTATTTCAGATCAGAATCTAATTACCAATTTTTAAAGAAATGGTCTACTCTCCGAGTCTGAAGCCTTCTCGCTGTTGTTTGAGAAAGATCTCAACCAGGAATCAGAACCAAGCATCAAGTCTTCAAGAAATTAAAAATTAGTCTCTGAACTTGGCATCAAGTTTTGAAGAATTGAAAATTCAACATCAAGTTCTGAGGAATTGTAAATTCCATGGTAATCAGAATTTGCATTAAGAAGAATTCATAACAACCAGGTTCTAAAAGCTCTTTCAAAGATTCAAAGAGATTTTTTCAAAGGTAATTCGGCTCTAAAAGAGATTTTTCAAAGAGAACCAGGCTCTGAAGCTTCTCCAAAGAATTCAACCAAGCTTCTGAAGTGAAGTTCATCAGAATGTTGGGTTTGACAATCGGTGCTCTGGATAAGTTCAAGCAACTTCTGAAGACAAACCAGATTCTGATGGAAGATCATTTTGGTACTTCAAAAAGGTTAATCAGGGAAGTGTTATTTCATTCTAATTTTATCTTTTTAGGATTATACATCTCAGGGAGAGCTTTGTACTTCTGTAAGATGTATCTTTATGTGATTACCTTGTACAAAATTGTTTATCAAAATACATGGTTTTGTCATCATCAAAAAGGGGAAGATTGTTAGAACAAGATTTGGTTATGCATCTACTGTACCTTGAGTTTTGATGATAACGTTATTGTATTTGTGTAAGAACAATTTTGGTACCCTAATGGTTTGTTATTGTATAGCTTTAATAGCCAGTTTTGATTCTGAGTTTATGACGTGCAACGTAATAAGTTTTTGAACATTGTGTTCCAAATTTTGCTTCTATGTTGATTCACTCCTGAGAAGTTTCTGAAGAAACTCTAGGTTGTTGTTGCAATGTTCTTTCCACTTCTACTTCTGAATGTGACTCTGATCGATAAGCTTCTGAAGAATAACAAGCTTATAAAGTTTTGTTACTTAACTAAAGTTTCTGAAGATCCCAAGTCATAGGTTGAGGCTATCAAGGTTCTGAAGATACTAAAGATCTCAAGTTGTGACACTGTTAAGGTTCTGACCGAAGATTCTGAAGTTTCTGAATCCAGCTGCATATTTTCTTTATTTCATGCTTCATCAACTTTGATCAGAAGCTAATGAACTTGAAGATAAGATCAAATGGATACATGATCAAACAGTACATAGTACAAATCAAATATTCTTTTCACTATCTGATATCATGGGCACGAATAATACTATATATCACATCTGTCACTGAATTTGTAGGTAAAGGATAGTATGTAATATCATTCCTTTCACCTACTAAATAATGGACAACCACTTTATTAGGTATCCCCATTTTCCCTCTAACTGTCTCTTTTCTTATGCTATATAAGTGGGACTTGGAGACTTGAAGGAAATGCTGAAGCACTACAACAATTAACAAGTATATTTCTTTGTAAAAAACTATCAATTTTGTATATATTTTTTCTTTATGTGTTTTTAATTCATTTGTGTAAAATCTGTTTATGTAGAAGCAACTTGTAATACACAAAATATTATTCAAACTGTTTGTTTGATTTTCCTTAAGGAGACTCGAGTATAGTCAGATCCTTGAGAAGACAAAGAAAGTTGTTCTTTGTGATTCCTTAAGTGTCATACCCTAATTTTCAACCCTAAGATGCCACCATAATTTGTATCATTTGCATGACATCTAGCATCTTTGCACTACTAACCTATTGAAAATACAAAAAGATTTTCTACTTTGTTTGTCTTAAGCTAGGGTTTTGCACCAAGAGCTTTCAAAGATTGATCAATCAAGACTTGGCATGAGTTTTAACATTTCAAACTCCTCATCCTTCCTAAGTAATCAAGTGACTTCCATCAATAAGAATCAATTTCAAGATCATTCCATCTCAAATTTCTCAAGGCCGTTGTTCATTTGATACCCTCAACTAGGGTTTTGATCCAAAATCAACTGGTTGACTTTTTTAGCCAAGGCATGATCCCAAAGCTTGAAGTATGGTTTCAAATACTTCAAATACATCATAAGTGATCCATTCACATCATCCAATATGCCTAAGAGATCCCATTCATTAAAGATTGCAAGAATTGGATTCATTTGATACAAAGTCAACTGAGACAAAGTCAAAGTTTGACTTTTGACATTTTTGGTCAACCATGGAATTCTCAACTCAAGGATCATGAAAATATAGTTGATTGATGCATTTGATCAAGAGTAAACAAGAAATTTGAGGTTACTTGCAAAAAGGGCAAGATTTGGTTTTTTTGTAAATTTTTCTAAGTTATGAAAAAATACATGTTCAAGTACCCATCTTTCCAATGCCATAACTTGTGATCCATACCACCATTTTCTTTTCTCTAATGATCATATTAAAGGTCTTGCTTCATACTTCAACTTTGTACTTGATTATTGATTCCCAAAAAATGCAAGGATTTCAAGTTATGAAGCCATGAAGTTGGTACCATAAAATTAAAACACTTAGAAAAAGTTTCAACCAAATCTGCCTTCAAAAAGTGGCGTACTTTATCATCACTTTTCAGCATGATACACATTGATTCAAGGAAAACTCTCAACATTAAAGTTATATATCATGGTCTTAGCTTTCCAAAACGTCCAAGAGCATGAAATTATCATATTTGAGCTAGGAGTTTTGAAGAGTTGAAGTTGGCTTTCCAAATCTGAATTTTGGGTCATTTTCATGACAAATTCATCATGTAACCTTGAGTCAAAGCTATATGATCTTGCTTTACAGGCTATATTGCTTCTAAATCTCACCTTAATCAGAAGATTACACAAACCTTTGATGCATTACACAAGGGATTGAGCCATTGACCAAGTCTTGATACCATATTTGGAAGGTTTTGCAAAAAGCTTCATATCCATTTTGGTAAAGGCCAACTTTTCCAACCACTCTTGTATTGAGCTTCTAACTTGTTTCTTCTGATCACACTTAACCTCTAAACCAGAAACAACATCCTAAAAGTACCTCTAAACTCCTCCTTTCACTCCACCTTTTCATCATGATCCATTATGATTTTTTGTGCAAAATGAAACCAAGTTACTAAACTAGCATTCCAATTGAACCAATATTGATTTCTGCAAGTTACATGAACCATATGGAGTCTCTATAAATAGAGAGACAATCCTCATAACTCAATACACCAGAATTGGCATAAAAACTCTTTTGTAGCAAATTCTCCAAACCTCAAACTTCCAAATTCCATTGTGCTTATGTTTTCTCCAAACCAACACTTCAAACAACTTCTAAACATCCATTAGAAGTTGTCCAAACACTTGAACAACTTCTGTAACATCCCTACCATCATCTTCCAAATCATATTTTCATAACTTGCAACTTGATTTGGAAAGGAAGAACCAAGCACTCTCAGCTCAAGCCAGGCATTCAAACACCTTCCTAGAGGTGTAAGGAAGATATTCAAATCATAAAATCACATCTGGAACACCACTACTCCAAAGGACGATTTTCATTTTTGAGGTATGTATTCATTTATGAAATTTATGATTTAAGACACCATTTTGCATCACTCTTATTACCATTACACTTGCCAAGATGTCAGGAACAAAATTCCTATGATCATTGGTCTTAATAGGTGATGTTTGGAATTTAATTGTAAATTCAATTTTTAGGATTATTATGCATTTTGTTTGATTTCTGGATATTTATGAAAAATAAATGAAATTGGTGAGTACCATTAGATTCCTTGCGAAATTCTAAGCAATTTTGGTCTTTACAACTTTTGATTTCATTAAGAATTAAGAGAGTTAGAGTGTTAACAATATGTGAAAATGGTGGAAACTATGGACTACGGGATGAATGAGAAAGATGAAGTTTGGAGCCATTTTTTAAATTTTAAAAGTCACTTTAATATATATTTAAATTGATGTAACTAAGTAAGTGAATTGGCATTGTGCCCAAGTGGTAAAACATTGGTTTGTTGAGTTACTGGGTGTGGGTTTAAATCTGGGTAGTGTAATGATTTTTTTTGTTTTCACTTGTTAAATCTTCATTTTTCTTCATAACTTCAAATATCCATAACTTCATGATCCCTTAACGTTTTTGACCCATTCTTTTTGCCATGTGTTCATGAGAATGTCTATTTTATGATGACACCAAAAAATCCCAAAAAAAATTATTTATTTCACCACTTTTGATTGATAGAAAAACATGTGTTTTAAGTGTTTTTTAAGGCTTCTAATTGATTCTTTCGGCTTATGTCTTATTTGTTCTTGATGTTGAAAGTTTGTATGATTAAAGAACACTCTTTTAAATGTTGATTGTTATCCTTAACATGTTTGAACTTGATTATTTTCATACAATGTATCAATTGATTCACCTTGAAAACATGTTTGAATGAATAGTTAGAAGGTGATTAGGTTTCCACTTAAGTTTGGTCTTATCATGAACGTTGATTCAAGTCTAATGTTTATTTTGTGAAGACTTATAATGTGATGCATGTTTGACCTAAATTAATTCATGTTGTGTTTACCATGTACCAATGAATGCTTTTACCATGTTAAGTATGATTTTTTCTTGACCATCAATATGTTGTGTCTTGTGATGTTGTGTGAAACTTCGTCATGTCTTGTTTATGCTTATCTCAATGCCTAAAAACCCATGTTTAATATTGTCATCCATACCTTGTGATTTACATTGTATTTACCCATATTTTATGCCTTAATGTTAATGCATGTTCAACCTTGTTATTGTTTATATCCAAGGGAAAGGAATCATGACATTTTTGTCATTTTGCATGTGTGTGTTCATATGCATTCTATACAACTTTGCTTCCCCTTAATCCAAAAACTTCTAGATACAATCTTAGGTTCCCCTCAATTTAAACCTTAGGATTCTATCTCTCTCTCCTTCTTATAACCACTTTCGTAATAAACTTTGACTTAGGTCATTGTTTTCCCTATTATTTATTAATCAAATGCTTCAAAACACTTAAGCATATTCAAAGATCTTTTCATACGACCTAAAAAACACAAACTTAACTCAAACCCTTTTGCCACTTTGGGTTTTCCATGTTTAAAACCTTTTCATAAAAGGATTAGACATGAGTCATCCCTAGTTGAGATTTAAATCTCCTACCCCATAATATTGTTGAGATTGATATTGATTCTTTTCCATTTGGAAGAGGTATGTGGCAAACTTGTTGATTCTATATCCAAGTGAGAGCTCTTCTTTCATTTTGATGCAAAGATCTATCTTCCACATGTTTTTTTTGGTGGTTTAAAAGTGAGGTTTATCCTTAAGATGACAATTTGTCTCTTTCTCATAAAATCAACCCCAACAAATCCCTTCTTACTTTTGAACCTGAACTACGAGGTTTTAATCCCTCACGGGTACGTAGGCATAAGACTCAATGTCTTTCCAAATCATTAAACAATAAAAAGATGTTCTTTTTCTCATCTCCCCAATCAAATAGCAAACAATTTTAAACCAAACACATATATTTAAAAGCTTCCTGTAGAGTACTACAGATGATTAGGATGCTAATACCCTTCCTTTTCATAACACACCCCCGTACCTTTAGAATCCCCCCCCCCCCTTTTGCTTAGATTAAGTTTAATCTTCTAGCCTTGCATATACATATTGGGTTTAATTTTGAATCTTTTCCCCTTCCCTTGGATAAATTAAAGTTCAGTGGTGATAATTTGATTCATGAGTCAAGTCTAATTAATAGTTTGGTCTCTGATTATTCACCACGACAGAAATGGCGACTTCACTGGGGAAATAATATTAAGTGGGTGATACCTAACTTGTTTATATGTGTTTATTATTATTTGTTGCTATGTTTTCTTGGGTTTCATTATGGACATCTATAAGTGGTGACGAAATCCTATCCCGGATTAGAGAATACAAATAAGATATGATGGTAGCATAATCAAAGTTATATGTCTGGAGTAATCCTAAGCATGATTAACATATGATATAACCCTGCTCAGTGGAGACCCCTTTGATGGTAATATTTGTTGTTACGAGTAAATCATAGTGGCATTATTATCTTCGATCTGGGAGTCTAAGAAACCGAGGACCTTTAGAACCCTTTCAACCCCTCTAAGCCTTTTTAGGATGTAGTGCGAAGATTATTCAGGTGTAAGATCTGAGTTAATTGTTACGCGATGCTACACTCAGACGAGTTTCTCTTGAGAATATTATTGGTCTGCGAGCAAGTCGTTAAACCGATAATATCCGAAAGATGGATCTATGACTCTGGGGACCACTTTAGAACCTTACTCTACAGGTATAAAATAAATATATTAGTTCATACATTGTGGGATGGTTAGACCCTTGGCCCCATACTTAATATCAAAACCCTAAACCTGTATTTGTGAAACATTTATTCACGTATTCATGCATCCATAAAAAACCTTTTTGCATAAAAACCAAGAAACTCAATAGTTTTCTTTTGCAAATATCGATAGGTAAAATGGAACTTGGAAGGAGGAATACCAAGAAATACACTTTCAAATGTCCTGACTTAACAAAGTTGAAGAAGCTTGGTTCTATGATAGTTAGTCCAAAGGATTTCAGAGCTCAGTATGGAAGACTTATGGGTATCTTGAAGACCAAGGTTGAAGATGGAGTTCTCAACACACTGGTACAATTTTATGATCCACTCTACCATTGCTTCACATTTCTAGACTACCAACTTATGCCTACTCTAGAAGAATACTCTTATTGGTTTGGTTTGCCAGTCTCTAACAAATTACCATTCAGTGGTTCAGAGAAGACCCCTACATCAGCAGCTATTGCAGAAGCACTTCACCTAGAAACGTCTGTTGTGAAGCACAACTTCACTAAGAAATGAGGGATTCTAGGTCTAACCTCTAGATTCCTGTTGGAGAAAGCCTTTATCTTTGCAGAAGTAGATAGTAGAGATGCCTTTGAATCCATTTTTTCTCTACTCATTTATGGAATTGTACTCTTCCCAAACATTGATGACTTTATGGATGTTAATGTTGTACGAATCTTCTTAATTGGTAACCCAGTACCCACATTACTTGGAGATACCTACCATTATATCCATCACAGGACTAAGAAAGATGGTGGAACCATTCTTTGTTGTGCACCTCTCCTATATAAGTGGTTTATTTCTCACTTGCCCAGATCCAAGCTCTTCAGGGAGAATCCGCAGAAGCTCAGATGGTCTCAGAGGTTCATGTCCATTGATCAAGGGAGTATACATTGGTATGACCCCTCCTATGATATTGGAGTAATTATTTACAATTGTGGTGAATTTCCTAACGTACCTCTCATTGGTGTACATGGGGGAATTAACTACAACCCCATCCTTGCTAGACGCCAGTTAGGATATCCTATGGCAGATAAACCCGATAACCTTCTGTTGTCAGGTTTATTTTACCTCAACGATGAAGAGAGTTCCAGTTTGAATGATAGAACCATACATGTTTGGCGCAACATTCACAGGAAAGGAAAAGACCGACTAGGAAGAAAGAATTGTGTTGCTTTTGAGCCCTGCACCCAATGGGTTTGTGCTAGAGCCAGTGAATTTAAGATGCCCTATGATCTTGAGAAACCTTCATTCCTTTTTGCTATAACATCATCGTCCACCATTCCTATTGAGAATAGGGAAGAGTTTCAAGAAGTTTTGGATAGGTTGAAATTGGAAAGAGACACTTGGGAAGGCAAGTACCATGTCTTGAATGATAAAAAGATGAAGATGGAGCAACATCTAAAGGAGAAGGATGATTTGATTGAGATTTTTGAACAACAAGCTGTGAAGAAACATGAGGAACAAGAAGGTTTACTTCTCTCTGAAGAAACATGTGGACATTGTCAGTATTTTCCTATTTGTTGTTGCATTGCTGAATTAGTTGTGTTTTCTCATTGTTTGTTGATTTTTTTTCTATTGAGTTTAACATGGATGACCAAAGAACTCTCAAAGAACTTGTTGCCCCTGATGTTGATTATAATGATTTATGTATTGATAAGACTCCAGCTGGTGCCAAATCCTTGATTGAGAAGATGTCACTTAACTTCCAACAGTTCACAACAAGAGATAATTTTTTGGTCCAAGCAAAAGGTGTGAATGAGATTCAGGTTTCTTCTTCCAACAAGGCTCTAGAAACCAGAATTGATGAACTTACCTCTTTAGTGAAACAATTGATGTTACCCATTCCACCACCACCATTATATAACTCTTCACAAGTAACCACTTATTCACCTTCTGAACCTTCACTAGAGGAACTTGTCAAGCAAATGGTTGTAAATAGTCTCCAATTTCAACAACAAACAGATTCTAGTATTCAGACTTTACAAACGCAAATGGGACAACTTGCTACTCAAATAAATAACATGCAAGCCCAAGGGTCGAACCAGCTTCCAGCCCAAACAGTTGTCAATCCAAAGGATTCTAATGCTAATGTAAGTGAAATTTCCTTAAGATCCGAAAAAGTTGCAGAATCAGCCCCAGAAAAAAAATAAAAACATTGTTAGTGTAACACTTGAAAATAAACCTGAACCCTGTATTGTTGTTGAGGTTGAAAATTTTGTTTTTCAAATAGAGTTGGTTTTTGAAGTTGTTAATGACGCTAGTTCTGAACTATTTGCGCTTGATTTTCCATCTCTCTCTGGTTTTGATGATATTTATTCATGTTCTGATTATACTGACACTAACGTTTGTGTTGTCTGTGCTGAGATTGATGCTGCCCTGCAGGCTGATACATTTCTTACAGGTGAAGTTGTTACCAATAAACCTGTTTTTACAATTGATGCTCTTGACGTCCCGGCTGCCCCAAACATACCATCCATTGAACAACCACATTCTGTAAAGCCTAAACCACTTCCCAAAGATTCATATTATTCATCAAAGCTTCAACTTAAGCAGAAACATAAGAAGGGAATTGGATGGACCTGGGCTGGCACTCGTGATATTAGCTCATCCATATGTATGCATAGGATCTCACTTAAAGATGAAACAAAAGTAGTGAGGCAGTCCCATAATCCTTTAATTCTTGATGTTGTAAAAAAGGAGATCACTTTCACGTGTCCATTCAACACTTTTACTTATCGAAGATACTTCTTTGATCCTGGAATACAAGACAAATGCATTAATCAAAATTTCAAGGTCAATAGACACTCCCCAAAGCTACTCCATGAGAACCCGACTTTGGAAGAAGAGACTGTAGAAGAGATCTCTTTGGGAAAGGCTGCTTATGCAATCACTTATCCGCCTTGACTCCTCGGGTGTGTTCTTTCCTTTCTCTCACTCTTATTTTATATTTATGCTCTTTCATTGAGGACAATGTATGTTTTAAGTGTGGGGGAGGGAACCATTTATTTGTTTGTTTTCTTTGTTTTATTTTTCTCTGTTTTTGGTTCAAATTTAAAATAAAAAAATGCATCTTCTTGAAAGTTTTAGGCTATAGACTGACTAATTTGAGATTAGTTTGCGGAGACTTTGGAAAAATTCACAAGATCGGTATTATTTTAACACCGTAAGTCTCCTGCATATGGAAATTGAGTTGAATTTTTATTATGTTTTAGGCTTACATTCTCATCCTCTGACAGCTCTTGAGTAGTTTATTTCAGCAGTCAGCACCATCTCACACACACTCTACGTAGGGAAGCCGATGAATATAAGTGAGTGTTCCAAAAAAAAGAGAAAAAAAAAGGAATGCACCTTCTAAGTTTGGTGACCCTCACCCGGTCACTTAACCCAACGGTTGTGGAACCTTAAAGAAAAGTTGGAAATAAGACTCTTTTGTAGTTGGTTCAGCGGTTTCCGGTGCTGAACTTGGTAGGGCGGATTACGGTCCGATCCCCCGCAACTACAATTGAGTAAGCAAAGGGTTATGCCACTTAAGTACCAGAACCCCGTGTAGAAAAGGATCAGAGTCACTAACCGGTCTCCTTGCTATGAGTGTATGGAGATAACAGGCTTAATGTGATTGCGCCTGAATGAAAAAGAGCCAAAGAAGGATGAGTAAGTTAGGCTTTAATATAATAATATGATTCGAGTTGATTTGTGTATTCAGGAGGTTTATGTCTGCATAACTGTGGATTAGTATTCTTACAATGTCCTTAGTGTGCAAGATTAGTACCTATCGAAGCAAACTTAACCGAAGATGACTTGTAGCCTAGAATGAGTAACCGTTGATGTGTCCGTGTTTTGTTTTGTTTTTCATTTTGCTCGGAGTGCAAAAGTTCAAGTGTGGGGGAATTTGATCAGTTCATTTTGATGCACGTTCTTCCATGTTTGTACTTAAGCATTTCTTCGCTTTGCTTTGATTATTTTTATGTTTTAATGTGTTTTCATAATTTATTTTATTTTTGCACTTATTTAATTTTCGTATTTAATTTTCAGCATTAGCAACTTTCGTGAGAAAAATCATATCTTGAGCTAGGAGTATCGGATTGAGACGTGCTACCAGTCGATGGAAAGCTAAGAAAAAGATCTACAACTTTTTTTCAGAAATTGAGAGCTGAATCAGACTATAGCAGAGCCAGAAATTTCGTTGAAGCTGCTGCATTATTTTTATATTTTGTTTGGGTTAGTTGTATTGGGCCCGGATCGTACATTTGACCCGGTTGAGTTGTGAAACGGGTTTGGGTGTTTTTACCTAGGTTAGGCAGCCAAAAACAGGGAGACGTTTTTTCTGTTCATGTACGATTTTTTTGAGAGCTATCAAGATGACTATGGAGAACTAATCCCTTTTGAATCAACCTGCTGTAATTCAGAATCCGCTTTGAGGTTTTTATTAATTCCAATTTGTTTCCTTTGAATTCTTCTTATAATTCTAATTATTTGCTTAATCTAATTGTTGCTATAGGATAGAATCCTTAAATTCGATTGATGAATGATGATCCCGAATCAATTTCGTGTTAACATAGCTTTTATTTCATCACGAACGGTCAAGTTGTGTTTGCTTAATTCGCAATAGTTTTTAATCTGTTTGCTTAATTCGGAATTTGGGAATATTACTCGCATAATTTCCTTTACGCTTGTTAATGGTAATTGTAATCGAATAGGAGCAGACCCGTTAGGGATTTGGAATTTTATAAGAATCAATGATAAGTCGGAAGATGATGCAGTAGGTTGGTTCGTGTCAACTTATTTTATAATCACTTTTAAAAATCACTTTTTCGAATCTAAACCAACCAACCCCCTCCCCCTTTTGTTCTATCGGTAGATTAATTAAACAAGAATCCTTGAGAACGATATTTGAGTCAATTTGTCGTTAAACTACATTTTTGAAAAACTACTCGTTTTGATCCGCGTGCGACAATGGATCAGTAGCGCCAATTTATCAACCGCAATTCTCGCATCAACATCAACAACATTATCCTCAACAACATCAGCATTAACAACATGTTCAGCAACAACCACCAAATCAACAACCTCCACAACAAGCTCGCTCTCAATTCAACAATCAAAATCGTATTCAAAAAAGGACACAATTTGATCTTATCCCAATGTTCTATGCAGAATTGTTTCCTGCACTGCTAGCTAAAAATCATGTCGAAACAAGGTCTCCACCACCTGTGCCAAAGGACCTTCCCTATTGGTACAAGGCAGATCAATTTTGTGCTTACCATCAAGGGGCACTAGGACATGACATTGAAAACTGTTTTGGTCTAAAGTCAGATGTTCAGAGGCTCATCAAGAGTGGTATCCTTTCATTTAAGGACGTAAACCCCAATGTTCAAGTTAATCCTCTACCGCAACATGGTTCAGCCTCAATTAACATGGTATATGGTTGCTCGTGCAGTTTCCGGATCTATGACGTACGATTATTGGGAGAGAACTTAGTAAAGAAACACGTCAGATATAGCAAGAATGGTTTTGTGCCTCCACATAACTATGCCTCTTGTAGGGTTTATTCTAAGAACTCTCAAGGATGCCTAACTATTGTAACAGATCTCCAGGATCAAATGGACTAAGGTTACAGTGAAGCCTACCGAGGAAGAGATTATAATCAAGTCAATATGGTCAATAGTGACAACAAAGTGAATGTCATAGTTCCTCAGTTCAACGACTTTGAGCCCATACAGATTACTTATGACAGTTGGAAGACTTATATGACTCCTCTGGTCATTAACTTACCGGGCCCAGTTCCCTACCAATCTGATAAAGTTGTTCCTTACAAGTACAATGCTACAATGACTGAGAATGGAAAGGATGTTCCTCTACCCTCCATTGTTAACGTCGCTGATGTAAGCAGAGTCACAAGGAGTGGGCGTATATTTGCAAAAAGGATTGAGGATGTCGCAGCAGGAAAACATGCTCATGTTGAGATCCCTTTTGAACTGGTTGGCCAATCTGATAACATGAATCCGAAAAGTGATGATGATGAGGTGTTGAAGCTCATCAGGAAAAGTGAATACAATGTGGTGGAACAATTACTGCATACACCTTCCAAGATATTTGTGTTATCTTTGTTGATGAACTTTGAGGCTCACCGTGAAGCTTTGCAGGAAGTCTTAGAACAAGCTTATCTAGACTATGATGTGACGGTTGGACAATTTGATGGTATCGTCGCTAACATCACGGCCTGCAACAACTTGAGTTTCAGTAATGAAGAGCTCCCCGAAGAAGGAAGAAATCATAACATGGCACTAAATATCTCAATCAACTGTATGAGTGACTCTTTGTCAAGTGCGTTAGTGGATACAGGCTCGTCTCTCAATGTCATGCCGAAGTCGGCACTTTCCAGACTTTCTTTTCAAGGTGCTCCTATGAGGAGTAACGGGATTATTGTCAAAGCTTTTGATGGTTCCAGAAAAACAGTCATTGGAGAAGTTAACCTTCCTATGACCATCAAACCTCATACTTTCCAGATAACATTCCAGGTGATGGACATAGAAGTTGCGTATAGCTGTTTATTGGGTCAGCCTTGGATCCATGAAGTTGAGGCAGTCACTTTCACTCTGCACCAGAAGCTTAAATTTGTGAAGAACGGGAAGCTAGTGACAGTCTGTAGGGAGAAAACACTGGTTGTGAGTCACTTATCATCTTTCTCTTATCTTGAACCTGAAGAGGCTGTTGGAACTCAACTCCAAGCCCTTTCTTTGATTGACAAAGATGTCAAAAGAGGGGTATCCATCTCTTCATTTAAGGATGCATAACAACTAGTAAATTATGGTATAACTGATGGTTGGGGAACAATTTTGGATCTCCCAGAAAACAAACACCGAGAGGGTTTAGGCTTTTCTCCTACTTCCAAGAAGATTGCAGAAGGAAGTAGATATGTTCGTTCAATCAAAGAAACTTTCCATAGTGGAGGGTTCATCAATCCCACTTTGCCAGAAGTTAGTGTCGTCACTTAGGATAATGATTCAACATGGGAACCCTACTGCGACGATCCTGAATATGATCTTGAGGCGGAAGATGCATATGCGCCTTTCTACTTTCCTCATCATAGAGAACTTGAATACATCTCGGGGTCAAAATACGAAGAAACTGAAGCCAATGCCATTGTGGAAGACAATCCTAAAGATGCTACGACCGACTTCGTAGTTCGCAGAGTAATTCTCCAAAGCTGGACCTCTGTTGATGTTCCTGTTGTTGTTCACATTTCAAAGTAATATTTTATTGTCTGTTTTATCTTCAAAAAAATCCTTTCGTTATGCCTAAGGCGAAAGTGACAATGTTTGGGCTTATGTTTCAAGAATTAAATCAATGAAAATGTTATTTTATTTCCATATTGTCGTTTTATTTGTTTTGCTATTTTTCTGGAAAAATGGTAATCTAAAAATAAATAAGTAGAACAAATAAACACTTCCAAATAGTTGCACATGACTTCACACTTTTATCTGTTTCTAAAACAAGCATAAAATCACATGTGCAGATTAATTCATGACATATCCATTAAAACCAATGACCCTATTCCCTCTTGCAACTTTGAATTCCATGTGTACGAAGCAGAAGAAGAAGAAGAAGAAGAAGAAGAAGAAGAAGAAGAGGAAAACATTCCAGATGAAATCTCTAGACTGCTCGAAAATGAAGAAAAAACCATTCATCCATTCAAAGAGCCAATGGAAGTAATCAACTTGGGGTATGAAGAGGATAGAAAAGAAGTCAAAGTTGGAGCACTGCTCGTGCCAGAGGTCAAAGAGAGGATGATAGAGCTTCTCCAAGAATATACTGATGTGTTTGCTTGGTCATACCAAGACATGTCAGGGTTGAACACCGATATTATGGAGCATCGTTTACCATTAAGGCCAGAGTGTCCACCGATCAAGCAAAAGTTAAGAAGAACTCGGTGGGACATGGCGATCAAAATCAAAGAGGAAGTGCAAAAGCAGATTGATGCAGGTTTCCTTGTCACATCAGAATATCCACAGTGGTTAGCCAACATTGTGCCAGTTCCCAAGAAGGACGGAAAGGTTCGCATGTGCATTGACTATAGAGATCTAAATAAAGCCAGTCCTAAGGATTACTTTCCTCTGCCACACATTAACATGTTGATCGACAACACCGCCAAGTTCAAGGTCTTCTCTTTCATGGATGGATATTCCGGTTATAATCAAATCAAAATGGCGCCCGAAGATATGGAAAAAAGCTTTTATTACACCTTGGGGCACATTTTGCTACAAAGTAATGCCTTTCAGCTTGAAGAATGCTGGTGCCACCTATAAACGGGCTATGACTACTCTTTTTCATGACATGATGCATAAAGAGATTGAAGTCTATGTAGATAATATGATAGCAAAATCAAAGACTGAGGAAGATCATGTTGAGTATCTTTCGAAACTGTTTCAACGTTTGAGAAAATACAAACTCCGCTTGAACCCAAACAAATGCACCTTTGGGGTTCGTTCAAGAAAGCTTTTAGGCTTCATCGTCAGTCAAAAGGGTATTGAAGTTGATCCCGACAAGGTTAAAGCCATTCAGGAAATGCCAGCACCTCAAACAGAAAAGCAGGTGAAGGGATTCCTTGGACGTTTGAACTACATTTCGAGGTTCATATCTCATATGACTGCTACTTGTGCTCCCATTTTTAAGCTCCTCCGAAAGGATCAGGGTTATGTTTGGACGGATGATTGTCAAAAAGCCTTCGACAGTATCAAAGAGTATTTGCTAGAACCTCATATCTTGTCCCCTCTAGTTGAGGGAAGACCATTGATTATGTATCTGACTGTACTAGAAGAATCTATGGGTTGTGTCTTGGGTCAACAGGATGAAACAGGAAGAAAAGAGTATGCCATCTATTATTTGAGTAAGAAATTCACTGACTGCGAGTCCCGATATTCCATGCTAGAGAAAACTTGTTGTGCTCTGGCTTGGGCTGCCAAGTGTCTCCGTCAATATATGATGAATCACACAAATTGGTTTATATCCAAGATGGATCCGATTAAGTATATCTTAAAAAACCTGCATTGACCGAAAGAATTGCTCGTTGGCAGATGCTCTTGTCCAAATATGACATTGAGCATCACACCCTGAAAGCTATCAAAGGAAGTGTCTTGGCCGATCATTTAGCTCATCAGCCAATTGATGATTATGAGTCTATAAATTTTGAATTTCCAGATGAAGATGTGATGTACTTAAAAGCCAAAGATTGCAATGAACCACTGCCAAATGAAGGGCCAAAGAAAGGTTCTCAATGGGGTTTAATATTTGATGGAGTAGTTAATGCTTATGGTAATGGTATTGGGGCAGTAATCATCACTCCTCGTGGCTCACATATCCCTTTTACTACAAGATTAACATTCAAGTGCACGAACAACATGGCAGAATACGAAGCCTGCATCATGGGTCTAGAATAAGTCATTGATCTTAGAATAAAAAATCTTGATGTTTATGGAGACTCAGCTCTAGTTATCAATCAAATTAAAGGAGAATGGGAAACTCGTCAACCCGGCCTAATCCCATACAAAGACTATGCAAGGAGGTTATCTACTTTCTTCAATAATATTGAATTTCATCACATCCCTCGTGAGGAAAATCAGATGGCAGACGCCTTGGTAACTTTGGCTTCCATGATCATTGTGAATCGTTGGAATGATGTGCCTAAGATCGATGTTATGCGTCTTGATAGACTTGCTCATGTATTTTCAATGGAAGAAGTCCCTAATGACAAGCCATGGTACCATGACATCAAGTGTTATCTCCAGAGTCAAGAATACCCACCTGGGGCATCAAACAAAGATAAGAAGACTGGCTAATGACTTCTTTCTGAACGAAGAAGTGCTATACAAGAGAAACTTTGACATGGTTCTGCTCAGATGCGTGGATAGACACGAAGCAGGCCTGTTGATGCAAGAAGTTCATGAAGGTTCCTTTGCTACTCATTCCAACGGACATGCAATGGCTAAAAAAATGTTAAGATCGGGTTCCTATTGGCTGACAATGGAAGCTGAGTATTGCAAGTATGTGAAGAAGTGTCATAAATGCCAGATTTATGCTGACAAGATACATGTACCTCTGACTCTCTTCAACGTTCTCTCTTCTCCACGGCCTTTCTCTATGTGGGGAATCGACATGAGTGGTATGATTGAACCCAAAGCTTCCAACGAACATCGTTTCATTATGCTGGCTATTGATTATTTCACAAAGTGGGTTGAAGCAGCCTCATACGCAAATGTGACCAAGAAGGTAGTGGTTAGATTTATCAAGAATCAACTTATTTGCCGTTATGGTGTGCCAAGCAGAATCATCACTGATAATGGTTCAAACTTGAACAATAAAATGATGAAGGAAATGTGTGAAGAGTTCAAGATTGAATATCATAATTCCTCTCCCTACAGACCTAAGATGAACGGTGTTGTTGAAGCTGCCAACAAGAACATCAAGAAGAGCATTCAGAAAATGATAGTGACTTATAAGGACTGACATGGGATGCTCCCTTTTGCTTTGCATGGATATCGTACATCCTTCCCCACTTGAATAGGGGCAACCCCCTTTTCTCTTGTCTATGGCATGGAAACAGTGCTCCCAATAGAAGTAGAGATCCCGTCAATGCGTGTCTTGATGGAAGCTAAGTTATCCGAAGTTGAATGGTGTCAAAGCAGGTATGACCAACTGAATTTGATTGAAGAAAAGAGGATGACGACTTTATGCCATGGTCAATTATATCAGCAGAGAATGAAGAAAGCATTCGACAAAAAGGTTCGACCTCACGTATTCAGAGAAGGTGACCTTGTGCTTAAAAAGATTCAATCTTTCATATCTGATTCTAGGGGAAAGTGGATTCCTAATTATGATGACCCATATGTTATCAAGAAAGCCTTCTCTGGGGGAGCCTTGATTCTTACAAATATGGATGGTGAGGAGCTCCCACGTCCTGTGAATACTGATGCAGTCAAGAAATACTTCGCCTAGAAAAATAAAAGAATAGCTCGCTAAGTCAAAAACCCAAAAAGGAGGCTTAGGCAAAAATGAGCGTCTCGGTGGACTGAAAACCCGAAAGGGCAGTCCAGGCAAAAATTAGAGACATAAACAAAAAATGAATATCAGGATAGATTGAAAACCTGAAAAGGAAATCTAGGTAAAATAAAGGATTATGGCAAGTAACTGCACCAGATCAGATTGGATCACTTGAAGAAACGTTTGCCTGTCAAAGCTCTCAACTGGCTCTTATCAGAAGCTCAAATACATCTGAAATTCAAATTTGTTAGGGAGAATAGTTTCATTGTATTTTAATGTAGCCTTTTCCCATATTACCATTTTTCTAACTTTGTAAATATCCATGAGATCACGCCATTTGTGGATCACCATTCTATCAATAAAATTCGAGACTTATCCATTTATTGGCAATCCTTATTTTGTTTTTGCTCCACAAAAATATAATTTTTATTTTGATAAAAAATCTTGAAACGAATATTTGAATTTTTGTTTTGTTTTTTTTCAAAATAAAATTTTGTTTTGATTTGTGAATGCAAAAAAGAACATTCATAGTTAAATCCCTAAGCGGCGAGTAAGTTGTGAAGTGTTGGAACTCAATGTTCCCCAACAAAGTGTTAAGCCTGGATTTTCTATCAAGTTTTAAAATAAACAGTTAAGCTTTTTCAGTGATCTTCATTTTCCCTTGTGGAATCAAATTTTGATGATGTACCCAGAAGAATCATTTTGAAGGTTTTCTTGACCAATCTAGACCCGCCAATGGTAGAGTCTACATTTTTTTCTCCTGAGTGAAGTCTTCTTCTCAAGAGAAATTGGAACCTAGCAGCAAGATCTTTGCTCCATCAAAGGTTCACATTTCATCCCCAGACGGAGCATCTTCCTCTCCCTAGAGAGAATTGGACCTCGTGACGAGACTTTTTCCTTTGATGACCTTTAACTCATCTCCAATGATGTTTTCCACCTTAATGAGAGTAGCCAAATGTTGAGCTATGAAACATATTATGTCCCCAACGTGTCTGTTTTATCTGTTTTTGTCAGCATAAACATAACGTGCATACATGCATATATACATACATGCATATATATCATGAATAACCAAATTCACATCCATTTTTGCATTCCTTGATGATGTTTACCTCAATTTCTTTGAATATGTTCATCCTTGGGTGTTATGTTTCCTTTCCTATAGGAGTTGTCAACCTTAAGCAGAAAGTTTATATCCTTTCTAACTCCCTACTGAGTTCATTCCTCGTGGAAGATGGTTGTTTTAGTTGTCCTTTTCCATATTTGGATATGATAAAATCCCAATTGAGCTTCATTCCTCATAAGTAGATTCTTGCTTGATTTCTTTTCCTCTCAAGTTGTTCCTGGAGTGATCCAAATATTTGGAAATTAATGGTGAATCTCTCTAGGTTGTTAAACCTAGACCGAGAGTGCATTTATTTTGCACTGTCTCCCTAGGAGAAACATATTCATTATCGGCAGTGAAGACATATCCTTTTCCCCAGTATGAACACAAGTGGTTATCTCTTTTGAGAAGCTTGTCTATCTCGAAGGAATTATCAATATAGAAGTTTTCTTCCATCAGATGGTTTTATCTCCAGAGAAGTTTGATGAAGACTTCCAACAGGTAGTTGTCTCTTTATTTAAGAAGCTTGTTTCATGATCTCTGATCCCCAATAAGTAGCTATCTTTTCTCGAGAAGCTTACTGACTCCTGTTTTGGATAACAAATGGAATCCTCTTTTTGAGAAGTTTGTTTATCCCCAATGAAGTTATCAACATATCAAACGTTATTTCCAACAAATGGCCATCTTCCAAGAAAATTTTGTCAGAGAAGTTTGTTGAAGACTACTACAAGCACCTTTCTTTTATCACATGCCTTTATATCCCTGGTGAGGTATTCCGTTACAAGGACTTATATCACCAGTGTGGTGTTAGTCACAGCCAATGGTACTTTCCCCAGTAAATCATGGTGGAAGTCTGTTGAAGATCCTTACTGCGATTTTCTCTTTATTTGAGAATTCCAGTTTTTTGTAAGATTAACTGACCCGCATCCTTCGAAGATACCCTATGAAGTTACTTCTCTTTCCCCAATAAGTGGTCACCTTTTTAGGGCTTGTTCGTTGATCCTTTCCAAGAGAAAGACTTGGTTAAAGAGGAAACCAAGGCCCGTTCGCTGGCTTATGACCCGAATCGCGGATAGGTTTATTTTTCCTTTTCTAAGTGGAATACTTAAGTAAAGAAGAAGCTGAATCATGTTTTGATCATGTAATCTTATTCAGACTCGTTATTTGAACAGGCGGTCATCTCTACCTTTGAGAAACCTGTTGAGAAAGCTAGAACTCGTTATTTGAACAAGCGGTCATCTCTACCTTTGAGAAACCTGTTGCGAAAGCTAGAACTCGTTATTTGAACAAATTGTTATCTCTACCTTTGAGAAACCTGTTGCGAAGATATTTCTTCAGTTGAAGTCATGATCGTTTGGAATGATCTATTCCCCAGGGAGCCCGAATCCATTGAAATTTGCAAACTGAAGTTGTAATCTTTTCCTCGATGGAATCTCCTTTTGTATGTCCTCACAATGGTGTTCCTTTATCCTATGTGTTTTATCAACTAATATTACTCCCCTGTGACATTGTTCCTCACAGAATTCCCGAGCCCTGCATGCATATCATACCATAAGCATTTGGTGGCCTCTTAGGGCCAAAAACAGTGCATGTTTGTATTTAAATCTCTTCAATCACGTCGAGATGAAAATTCCAATATTCATATCTCAGGATTAAAGAAACTTAAATATGGGCATCTGTCATACCCTAATTTTTAACCCTAAGATGCAACCATCATTTGTATCATTTGCATGACATCTAGCATCTTTGCATTACTAACCTATTGAAAATACAAAAAGATTTTCTACTTTGTTTGTCTTAAGCTAGGGTTTTGCGCTAAGAGCTTTCAAAGATTGATCAATCAAGACTTGGAATGAGTTTTAACATTTCAAACTCCTCATCCTTCCCAAGTAATCAAGTGACCTCCATCAATAAGAATCAATTTCAAGATCATTCCATCTCAAATTTCTCAAGGTCATAGTTCATTTGATACCTTAAACTAGGGTTTTGACCCAAAATCAACTGGTTGACTTTTTTAGCCAAGGCATGATCCCAAAGCTTGAAGTATGGTTCAAATACTTCAAATACATCATAAGTGATCCATTCACATCATCCAATATGCCTAGGAGATCCCATTCATTAAAGATTGCAAGAATTGGATTCATTTGATACAAAGTCAACTAAGGCAAAGTCAAAGTTTGACTTTTGACATTTTTGGTCAACCATGGACTTCTCAACTCAAGGATCATGAAAATATAGTTGATTGATGCATTTTGTAGCGGGGTATTCGTTACCTTTAGATTTATCGACTAAATCAAAAGTAAATCATACAATTCGAGTCGCCACCACACTTCTATTTATCCAAAGGAAAGGTTAGAAAGCGAACAAAAACCGAGAAGTTTTGTCAAGTCAAAAACTAATAAAAATGTCAGAGATCTGGGTAAGGGGGTTGGTTATGCAATGGGAAGGTTTTAAGCACCCAAAACATCCTTAGTACTCTAAGGGAGCCCTTTTCACAAATGTTGTAAGGTAGGTTGGTATTTGTTAAAAAATATTCGTGCAAACATGATTAGGGAGATGAGAAAAGAATATACAAGTTATTTACAATTTTGTGTTTGAATGGATAAACCCATTTCCTACGTACCATCTTAAAAAGGTAGGATCAAAACCTCGTAGTTCAGGGTAAAAATCTCAAAAGAAGTTGGTGAATTGATTGGTCAAAAAGCCTTAAGGTCTTTTGTTATCAAAGGGAGAAAACTCAACCTAAAACCACAAATCCACCATGTGAGGAGAGCTTCAACATGCTAGTGAGGGGTTAACCCTATAATAAGCATGGAAGTCTTATAATCCATCACTAAGGATACAGGTGAGTATTATATCAACCTCCAGGATAACCCAAACCTAATAGCTGATGTTTATGAAAAGCTTTGGCAAAAGTGGCCATTGAAACCACAAAAACAATTGAGTGGGTTGTATTTACAAATGAAAAAGTATTCACAAAGTAAAGTCAAAGTCGACTTAGGATTCAATTCAAAATAAGTGTTATGAAAAGAGTTTGAAAAAATCAAAAGCATAGTGCTTAGGTTTCTAATTTTGAAGACAATGTTAATGTTTGTACAAAATTTTGGCTTGAGTTAGAGTGGAGAGAAGGAGAGAAGGAGAGAAGGGCTAGATCCTAAACATGCAAAGATGAGGGAAGAGAAATAAAACCACTTGAAGTTCCCTTCTTGAGATCATAAAGATGATCCAATTTGCTCCCTTCCTTTGGAATTAGCAAGCAATAAGCAAATAACTCAAGCAATCAAGCAAATATTCAATCAAGCTCCTAGGAATCTTCCAATTGACTTTTGTATCTCTTATCTTGAATGTCCATCACAATGGTTCTTCTAATTGGTAAGTTTGGGATCCCTAGCACACAAGAACACACAAATCAAAAAGTTCCACAATGCAATAGAAAGAATGGACAAAAGTGAGTTTAGAATTAGGATCCTTTCAATGTCATCTTCAAGATTAAGCATTCTAAAGGCATGAGGCCTAGTTACTCTTTGACAATTTTAGAATTCTAAAGGAATGAGGCCTAGTTGCTCTTCAAACTCCATTAACATAGGTAAGGTCCTAAATCTAAGTCCTTTCTCCATTTTGCATAGGGTTCACACAAACAAAACAAACACAAGGCAATAGTATATACACAATAATGTGCTCAAGTGAGCAAAAGGCAAATTGCATTAACATAAACATGAACTCAAGTGAGCAAAGGGCAAAGGCAAATGAATTAATGTGCAAGAAATTAAATTGCATTGAAGTAAATTGCAAGAATTAAATGCTTGAATTAAAAGTTAGTAATTAGTAATTAGTGTTAGTGTGCCATAAGGCAATTTAGCGCTATGTTAAGCAATCGTAAGTGGACTAATGTAGTAGTCATACCTATCTGAGGCCGGTCAATAAAACTATAGGCAACAAACACAAGTTAGAGACCATGACTAGTAAGCCAAGCTCCTACAACTTGCCATGCCAAAGAAAAAGAAATAATGATCTTGTATTGATTTAGGTTTTTTGCTTAACCAAGAAGCAACATATCCTTAATTCAAAGCTATTCACTTGATCTTTGATCAAGATGAATTTGATTTGAATCAAGGAAGGTTAAGCCTCTCATATGTCAAGGCTAACCACCAATCTTTAACTCATTGGTCAAAAAGAAAAAAGAAGAAGAAATGGAATGTACATAATTGAAATTCAAATGACATAACCAATACACATTGACCAAACATGAATGGAATAAACATCAATCTATGGTAAACAGAAGTGAGATGAAGCTTAGAAGTCAAGAAGCAATAAAAATATTTTTGGTATTTTTTTGGAATTAAAATAATACTTGAATTAAAATAAACAAATAAAGGTCAAACTTCAAACCCAATTCAAATCAACTTGGAAAAGTCCAATTGGATCATCATAAGTTCAACATGGTCAAACAAGGTTTGACAAAAATTTTCATCATTTTTTGAAAACAGAAACTAATTTTAAACAATTAAAAATGAAGAAAAATAACATAATTGAACTAAAATCTCAAATAAATCTCAAATCAATTAAGAAATTGATGAGAATATTTTTCATAGATTCATCATCATTCAAAGATGTTAAGAAAATATTTTTGGCATTTTTGAATATTGGAAACTATTTTAAATGAATTAAAAATAACCAGAAAAGAGAAAATTCACAAAAAATATTAAATGGAATCATAAAAAATATCAAAAATCATTTTCAAAAACTAAAATTTAAAAGGAAATATTGCAATTGGTCCCATATTTTTATGATTAAAAATGAAGAAGTTATGAATTTTTGAAATAAAATAAAATGAAATTAAAGAAAATAAAATGAAATAATCAGAAATTAGAAAAATCATGGAGCGTCTGATCCTGATTCATTAAATGACGTGGATCATCACATGGCTGATAAGCGCGCGCTCATGGTAGGCATTGGTCAAAAGAGAAACACACTGATTAAATGAAAGTCATAACAACCAAGCATCCAGATTAGATCAAAAGCAAAGCATCCAACGACCATGAACTCGTCCACGTGGGAACGGTGGTGGAAACCACCATCTTCTCCAGCGAGACTCACCGTTCCGACCAGAATTTGTAGGTTTTCAAACCTTCATTAAAATGCACGATCTATATATCTTTAGAAAGCTGGGGTGATATACATCACCCCTGTACCATTGGGTTCCACTCAAGATCTCTATAGAGAGAGAAATCTGAGATGGAAAGTTATGGTGTTCAAACTGAACTTGCTCAATTCATAAAATTAAATGCACAGATCGATTACCTCTCACATGAAAACTTCAGAGGTACCAACAAACACAAGAAATGATCAATATCCTAGTAGTTTCGAATCAAAACAGTTTGAACAACAACCTTTGAAGTGAAGCTTTACAAGACTTGATCTACTCCAATTCTTTGTTGCAGTGTGTTCTTGAGATGGCAAAAAAGCTAGGTTAAGGAATTGAAGTTCAGAGATCAACTAATGAAGTTGAAATCTGAGCTTGAAAATTGGAAAAGAAAACTCAGAATTCCTTTAAGTGAAGGTTAGGGATTCAGTTGTGCAGCAGTTCAGGCACCTTGAGGTTGGATTTGAAGAGGAATGGGGCTTCTATTTATAGGCAAAGCTGATGCAAGCAAGGAGAAAACTCATGTGCGTGTGAAGTTGGGTCCTCCATGCATGGGCCTGTACAGGCGCATGGGAGGCCCAAATGCAATTGCAAATGCAAGCTGAGATGCAAGTGAGGTCTTTTGGACGTGCAGATTTCATGGTACAAGCTTGTGCATGGAAATTCAACATGTTATGCATAAATGAACATAGATCTTCACCTCTTCGAAAATGCCCTTTTCCAAATTGAAACATAGGCATGTGGGTAATGGTTGGAAAGGTCTTGACATGAGGAACAAATGTTATGTTGAACAAAAATCCATTTGGAATTGGGAAAATATTGAAAACTGATCATGAAGTTCAAGGTGCAAAACATGTATATGGAAATTTTGCCAAAATGGATCAACTTCAAGCCCTTCTGTTTCAATGCTTCAAGCCTCAAATGACAAAACCTTCAACATCAAAGTTGTATATATTTTCAAGATAATCAAATTGGACTTAAATTTTGCATCATTTGTATTTTTGATGAGAAAGTTATGGGCACTTGAAGTTGAACTTCTTCACATTTCAATGACTTTGGTCCAAAGTGACCTATAATGTTTTGTATTATCACATGTATTTATTTTAGGATTATAACAATTGAAGTAGACATCTTAAACTTTCCAATGCACTTGATCCCACCTCAAAATCATAAAAAATGAAGGATTTAGGTCCTTGGGAAGTTGACCTAAAATTAGGGTTTCAATCAAAATGACCTATAATGTTTTGAAATGAATGATGACCTTAAAAGTTTCAAATCAATTTTTAATGAAAATAAAAGTTGTTCATATGGTTCTTAAGAACATATTTTCTCTTGGTGTCATCTTCATTTGACAAACACATCAAAAGTTAGGTCTCAGTGGATTTCAAAATAGTCAGATGAATTGACTGATCAACTTCTCAAGTCCAAACTTCAAATCTTGATAAATTGATGATTGAGGACACTCATATGAGTTCAAATATGCATAAAATGATTAATTAAATAACTTACCTTGATTGTATTTGATCATAGTTTGAGGTTGCTTCATGAGCAAGGCACAATCAATGCATAGTTGAATTAGGGTTTCCTTGGGAAACAATCCTCAAGCCCTTTGGTTTATCTTGATAAAATTGGAAAATTGAGATACTTGGGAGGCATATATGATGATTGAGAGCTTTGGGAACCATTTTCATGCTTGCTTTCAACTTTATCTGGCCACATCAATGAGTATAGGGGCCTCCTAGGAGCCTTGGATCACATGATTGCTTAAGCTTCAAAACAAAACAAGTTAGTGACATATTTTTGTGATTTTGGTTAGTAAAAAAAATAAGAAAAGCAATAATATACAATTCAAGCATGCTTGGTGGTCTCAAACCAACTCACACAAGTCCCAACCCAAGGGTAAAAGAGCCAAGATGTTATGATCCTTGAGGCAAATGCAATGTGCTATGATATGATGCCATGAGGGATCTTAGGGTCAAAATTAGGGTCTTACACATTTGATCAAGAGTAAACAAGAAATTTTAGGTTACTTGCAAAAAGGCAAGATTTGTTTTTTTTGTAAATTTTTCTAAGTTATGAAAAAATACATGTTCAAGTACCCATCTTTCCAAGGCCATAACTTGTGATCCAGACCACCATTTTCTTTGCTCTAATGATCATATTAAAGGTCTTGCTTCATACTTAAACTTTGTCATTGATTATTGATTCCCCAAAAATCCAAGGATTTCAAGTTATGAAGCCATGAAGTTGGTACCATAAAATTAAAACACTTAGAAAATTTTTCAACCAAATCTACCTTTAAAAAGTGGCTTACGTGATCATCACTTTTCAGCATGATACACATTGATTCAAGGAAAACTCCCAACATGAAAGTTGCAGATCATGGTCTTAGATTTCCAAAAAGTCCAAGAGAATGAAATTATCATATGTGAGCTAGGAGTTTCGAAGAGTTGAAGTTGGCTTTCCAAATCTGAATTTTGGGTCATTTTCATGACAAATTCATCATGTAACCTTGAACTAAAGCTACATGATCTTTATTTATAGGCTATATTGCTTTTAAATCTCACCTTAATCAGAAGATTACACAAACCTTTGATGCATTACACAAGGTATTGAGCCATTGACCAAGTCTTGATGCCATATTTGGAAGGTTTTGCAAAAAGCTTCATATCCATTTTGGTAAATGCCAACTTTTCCAACCACTCTTGCATTGAGCTTCTAACTTGTTTCTTCTGATCACACTTAACCTCTAAACCAGAAGCAACATCCTAAAAGTACCTCTAAACTCCTCCTTTCACTCCACCTTTTCATCATGATCCATTATGATTTTTTGTGCAAAATGAAACCAAGTCACTAAACTAGCATTCCAATTGAACCAATATTGATTTTTGCAAGTTACATGAACCATATGGAGCCTCTATAAATAGAGAGACAAGCCTCATAACTCAATACACCAGAATTGGCACAAAAACTCCATTGTAGCAAATTCTCCAAACCTCAAACTTCCAAATTCCATTGTGCTTGTGTTTTCTCCAAACCAACACTTCAAACAACTTCTAAACATCCATTAGAAGTTGTCCAAACACTTGAACAACTTCTGTAACATCCCTACCATCATTTTCCAAATCACATTTTCATAACTTGCAACTTGATTTGGAAAGGAAGAACCAATCACTCTCAGCTCAAGCCAGGCATTCAAACACCTTCCTAGAGGTGTAAGGAAGTTGTTCAGATCATAAAATCACATCTGGAACACCCCTACTCCAAAGGACGATTTTCATTTTTGAGGTATGTATTCATTTATGCAATTTATTATTTAAGACACCATTTTGCATCACTCTTGCTACCATTACACTTGTCAAGATGTCAGGAACAAAACCCCTATGATCATTGGTCTTAATCGGTGATGATTAGAATTTAATTTTAAATTCAATTTTTAGGGTTCATATGCATTTTGTTTGATTTCTGGATATTTATGAAAGATAAATGAAATTGGTGAGTACCACTAGATTCCTTGCGAAATTCTATGCAATTTTGGTCTTTACAAATTTTGATTTCATTAAGAATTGAGAGAGTTAGAGTTTTAACAATATGTGAAAATGGTGGAAACTATGGACTACAAGATGAATGAGGAAGATGAAGTTTGGAGCCATTTTTTAAATTTTAAAAGTCACTTTAATATATATTTAAATTGATGTAACTAAATACATGAATTGGCATTGCGCCCCAGTGGTAAAACACTGGTTTGTTGAGTTATTGGGTGTGGCTTCAAATCTGGGTAGTGCATGTTGGTGTAAGCCCTAGAGGCCAATACTTTTGGTACTTGTATCGAATTATTTATTAATAATAAAAGGCTTTTTCTTTATTATGTTTGTTTAATAAAGTCCCTAGAATAGCTAGTCCGTTTAATGTATCAAGTATGACTTAATCATGAGATCACATTAAACATAAGAACACTATTCTTAAAGTATCCGTAGTCGAGCTTTATTGTGAAGTGGGATAACATTAAAGCATGGAGACTATTATGTTTATAGACTGATGATCACATCTCATGGATCATGGATAAAGAGTTATCAAGTCTCAGACATAGGTATGAATATTAAGAGTAATATTTATACTGGATTGACCCGCTATGAGAATACTATATAGAATGTTATGCAAAGTGTCATAAGTTATTCTCATGGTGATAATGGTGTATACCACTCTTCGACCTGAAACCACTATGGACCCTATATGTAGAGTCGAGTGCTTTATTGCTGATCCAACGTTGTCCGTAACTGGATAACCATAAAGACAGTTGATGGGTACTCCACAAAGCATGCTGAGGGACATGAGTGACCTAGATGGAATTTGCCCATCCTGCGTAACAGGATAAATGTCTATGGGCCCAATATTGAACTGGACAAGGATGACACGGTCTATGCCTTGTGTTCAATATAGACATAAGGGCAAAAGGATAATTATACACATAATTATTATCACAGAAGGACTTGTCAGATCACATGACATTTTCGTGTCTTGGGTAACAGTGATGTGTTGCTAGATACCGCTCATTGTTTATTATGTTAAATACGTGATTTAATATAATTGCCAACGCCGTGAAAACCTATAAGGTCACACACAAAGGACGGATTGATGAGAGATAGAGTAATTAAGGAATACTGTAATGTACGGTTACCTTAAGTGAATTATAGAACATCGTAAGGTACGATGTACTTAAGTAGAATACGAAATATGGTAAGGTACCAAACACTTAAGTGATTTTGGCATACTATGAGATATGGGCCAGATACACTTGAGTGGGTCTTTTAGCTTGCAGCCCACACAAGTGGTTCTATAAATAGAACCTTTGTGTAGAAGCATTGTCACTCTTGCTTGCAATTTTGTTTCTCTCTCTCTCTCACTCAAAGCCTTCATTCGTGGCAGCTAGCACTGAGATTGAAGGAATCCGTTCGTGTGGACTGAGTAGAGACGTTGTCATCGTTCAATGTTCGTGATCGCCACAAGAGGTAACGATTCTATCACTGATCATGCCCATTCGTAAGGATCACTAAATGGAGAAATTTTTAAATTCCGCTGCGCCTTGGATGGCAATTCTCCTTCAGTGGTATCAGAGCCACTTACGAAACCATGAATCTCATAACTATTTATTTTCTGTATTAATACGATTAAAGACAGAATGAATCAAAGATTAAATTGAGATCGATCAAGTTATATATATGATATAAGTAATCCTGATGCAAAATACATTATATATAATATAGTGTTCTTGTTTCGTTCATTCAAACACGCAATGGTTGTTTTCCTTTGAGCGATCAATGGTCGTTTGCTTCTTGATCCGACATTAGTATGGTGAAGCAATGACGTGTTGATCAATCATACTGAATCAACAATCGAGATGTGTTTGACGGTCTGAAATTGGTGCATTAGGGTTAGTGACGGCACAAGGGTTGTGTTGTCAGAGAGTTATGCGATTGGGGTTGTGACTGCACAAGAGTTGTGCTTTCTAAACACTTTTTCGAACAGTGTTAACCGGTTAACGCATATGGTTAACCGGTTAACGCAAGACGGGATTCAATTTTCTAAGTTTTTCAAGCAGTGTTAACCGGTTAACGCATATGGTTAACCGGTTAACGCAAGACGAAATTCAATTTTCTAAAGTTTTTCAAACAGTGGTAACCGGTTAACGCATTTGGTTAACCGATTAACGCAAGGCAAAATTCACCCGTTCGGCTAACTCTGTGTAATGTGATCGGTCATCAAAATTTAATTTGGTTTTAATTGATTAAAAGAATTAAAATTGATAATAATAATAATGTGTTTATTATTGTCTTGTGGTGATCGGTTATGGCCTTAGTTTTCCTTTATTTTGTTTTGGGTTTTAAAATACGACCGGCGTGTCGTGCCTCTCTTTTAATCTCTCAATGTAACTTCTTTTCTCGTATCACTCCCTCGTATGTAAAACTAGTTTCTTTCATGTAATGTAATGTTATGAAGAAAGCAAAGAAGTCAATGCCAAAGGAGGACAACCTTGAAGATCTTGCTTGGAGAAGCTTAGATCGTTATTAGGTTAGCTTAGGTTCTCTCATTGGCTTGGGAGAACAATTGCGCTAGGGGCCATAACTATTTCATTATGTATGTATGTATGTTGATGCATGTGAATGTATGTTGATGCATGTGAGAGACGATTTATATGATAAATAAGCCGGTGAGATCAGAATAATTGCAAATTCTCTCAAATTAAATATTAAGTTTATGCTTTCCAAGTTTTAACACTCATCAAGATTAGTATCGGATAATGTAGGTTTCACCTACGCGAGGTGCATGTTCTATATTAGTAAGGTGCAATGGGATAATTGTAATATCCAATTGTTAAAACAATGGGTCAAACTTAACTAAACTTAATTATAATAATATTATATATGTTTAGAAGCAAGAGTTGGGAATGATCCATATGATGGATTGGAATAAGGAGTTATTCACCCAACTGAAATTTTCGAGAGTTGTATGAGATACAATCGGAAGGAGTTCCTACCTAAATAACCTAGTTTTGTGTAATCCGCCTACGCGGACTTAGAACAAAGTGAAATATGGATCTCGACCCACTAGAAAATATTCCAACGGGATTTTCCGAATCAAATGATGAGGGTCATTTGTTTTGAGTAAAATAGTGGGAGCATATTTAATTAAAGGCCTAATTAAGTATGTCAATGATACTTATATTTTCATTAATTCTTATGTAGATTACCATGACAACAAACACCTCTAACAACATCTTGCGATCAATCCTTGACAAAGAAAAATTGTCTGGGACAAATTTTCTGGATTGGCACCGAAACCTGAGGATTGTCCTCAAACATGATGAAAAGTTGTATGTCTTGGAGAAACCTGTTCCTGAAGAGGAACCTCCTAGTTCTGCACCTAAGGCAGAAAGAGATGCTTATAAGAAGCATGTCCATGATGCCAATGAAACTGCTTGTCTCATGCTAGCTACCATGAACTCAGAATTGCAAAAGCAACATGAGAACATGGCAGCGTTCGATATGATCGAACACCTGAAGATGCTCTATCAAGAGAAAGCAAGGCATGAGAGGTTTGAAGTTTCAAAAGCCTTTTTTCAAGGCAAGTTAGCTGAGGGAGCCTCTGTAGGTCCCCACGTGCTCAAGATGATTAGGTATGTGAAAAACCTTGAGAGATTGGGTTTTCCCCTCGGAAAGGAACTTGCGACTGATTTGATCTTGCAATCGTTGTTAGATAGATTCAGTCAATTTGTGCTAAATTTCAATATGAATGATATGGACAAATCTCTTCCTGAACTGCTCGCCATGTTAAGAACTGCTGAGCAGAATCTGAAGTCAAAAGGGAAGTCCATTCTGATGATCGGAAGTGGAAAAAGACAGAACAAAAGGCCCACCTAGCAGGGTGATAAAGGGAAAGGCAAGGAAGTTGCCAAACCCAAACCCACCGTTGCTGCTTTAAAGCCTAGTGGAAGCATATCAAAAGAAGGCACCTGCTTCCATTGCGGTAAGACCGGACACTGGAAGAGAAACTGCCCAAAGTACCTGGAAGATAAGAAGAATGGAGTAGAGACTTCAACTTCAAGTATTTTTGTTATTGAAATAAATTTATCTACTTCTGCATCATGGGTATTAGATACCGAATGCGGTTCTCACATTTGTACAAATGTGCAGGGACAAAAAGGAGTAGAGATTTGGCAAAAGGTGAAGTCGACCTACGAGTTGGCAATGGAGCAAAGGTTGCTGCTTTAGCCGTAGGAACTTATGTATTGACTTTACCTAGTGGTTTAATAATTCAGTTAAAGAACTGATATTATGTACCTGCAATTAGCAGGAATATTATTTCCGTTTCTTGTTTGGACAAGTTTGGTTTTTCATTTATAATAAAGAACAATTGTTGCTCAATTTATTTGAATGATATATTCTATGCTACTGCACAAATGAACAATGGATTATATATCCTTGATCTTGAAATGCCTATTTATAACATTAATACTAAAAGGATGAAACCTAATGAGTTAAATCCAACTTACCTTTGGCATTATCGGTTAGGCCACATAAATGAGAAGCGCATTTCCAAGCTCCATAAAGATGGTGTAAGGCATTACTTCAAATCCCAAACACCAGGGATATAAGGAAGATAATCCCTAGACAACCCCTTCGAGCCAAGGAGTAGGAGTTTCTTTCTATACATAAAACCCTCAACCTTAAACCGAGGCATGGTAGTCTTCAGTTAGCTTGACCAGGCACTCAAACTTCAAAAAAGGGAATGTCCTATCTGAGGATCAACCACATTTTGTCCCTCAAGAGAGGTCGGAAACCACAAATTCCTAATGGTTGTCCCTCACCAACAGAGACACGAGGTATTCACAAACCCTTCCAATCAATCGAATAAATGTCATACGATCTGTTCCAACAAAAGAAATCAAATCAAAAAAAATGAAAGAAGAAAGCCTACTAAGTCGAAAAACTCAAAGGCGAGTGACTTAGGAAAAAATTAGGGCATCCCTATGGATTGAAAATCTGAATCAATCCAGCAAAAGCAGGGAAATGCAAAAAATGAAACAAAGATAGGAATCAAAAGAAAATCCTCAGCAAGAACAAATTCGTCTGGTTACCAAACCAAATAGAAGAAGGGTGACTACGACACCAAACAACTCGTTGATTCATTAATCATTACTTAAAAGTCCCTTCTGCAAGATGAACGCTTGTGTCAAACTAGTTGAACGTAGGACTGGAGAACATCATGAAGAATGGGTGGGTTAGGATAGGTTTGAGCCTTATATCCTTTCTTTCCAAAGCCATGAGCCATGCCACATTACAACCCTTAAAAGACATAATTGAAGCAGGGTTTATTTCGAAAGCATACAATCAGTAAGATTGTGTTAAAACTTACTCCTTAATGATTCGTTCATCATTTGTGCTGATATTGATATGATATTCCCAATCAGTGATGCATTCATTATATGTTATAATTCCAGTGAACAGGCTTGGATTTCAAAACTGCATAAACATGACATTGCCATTATCATTTCTAAAAATGAACATGTGTTACTCGTGAGTAAGAATTTGATATCAAGAGAGTTTCCATAATGAACGTGAATTGGAAAACTTGATTACACCACTAGAAGAGAGGATACCTAAAGACTTTGTTAAGTAAGGGAAAATTACTTCAACTGATAGAATCATAAGACATAATGCCTAAGAACTCCATTGATCAGAGACAAGTCACCTTGATTTGATCATACACATAGAGACAAACGCCTGAGAACTCCATTAAGCAGAGGAAAATTATTTTGATTAATCACAACAAGTGTTGAACACCTGAGACTCCGTTGAGTAGCGGCCAACCACTTCGTGTGATTATATCAAGAAGCAGAATGTCTGAGAAGTCTGTTGAGCAGAAGGACAAGATGCTTCAAAATTTCAATCAACCTGAGACAGTTACGTCAAGAAATTTCAGCAAGATTCAGTTAGTCTGAGACAGTTATGTTAAGATTCGGCGAATCTCTCCAAAGATCAGATAGTCAGGGGGTAAGTCACTCCAGATGATCACGTTAGAAGACCAAACGCCTGAGACTCCCTTGAGTAGGGGAAAATTATTTTGATTAATCCTATCAAGTGCTAAATGCCTGAGACTCCATTGAGCAGGGGCCATCGACTTCATGTGATCATATCAAGAAGCAGAATGTCTAAGAACTCCGTTGAGCAGAAAGACAAGACGCTTCAATTTTCCAGTCGACCTGAAGTAATCACGTCGATAAATCTCTACAAGATTCAGTTGATCTAAGGAAGTTACGTCGAGATTTGACAAATCTCTACAAGACATGTTAGTCAGGGGCATTTCCTCAGAGATCGGCCAACCAGAGGCAAATTTATTCCAAGACTTATACTGGGGCAGACTACCTCAAGAACCTAAGAAATCAATCTCTCCAAGATAGCTAATAAGAGGTATGTTGTTTCAAGACACTAGGGTAGGCCAGATCGAGATAGTTATCATGACAAAGCTGCTTCACAACTCGTGACTGGGGTAACACATGCAAATTCTCAACAGACTGGGGCATGAATGACTATGGAAGGAAGATCCTTGCCATACTTTTGAGGCTGTTCATATCAAGATCCATTGTGCATAATAAACTTCTAAGTTCAAGATGAATGTCAGAGAGTCACGCTAAGCATATCCCCTAACCTTTCAACAGAGAACATTGATCCTAATTAATAAACCCAATGGTTATTGATACCCTCAGTTCTCAATCTTCAAGATACATCCTACCATACCATATAACCAAAATCCTGACCATACATCACCATCTTGCATAAGTAATCTTTCATTACATATCATTGCATCATGAAGTGGGTAGTATATTCCATTAAGATGGAGCATTACGCCTGGCAAAATAAATGTGCATAACTGCATGAAAGTCATTCTTGAAAGAATAAAAGAATCCTCCGTTGAGACATTCTTCCTCCCCATTGAGAACATTTTTCATGAAAACCCCTGAGTGGTATTCCCGACAGGTTTTCCCGAAATGTCTCTCCTTCGTGTTGCCTTTTGCAAGTACCTTTGAAATCTTTCATCAATCACTTACCTTTTGTAAGTCCCATCGGCCTTGTGCCAACCGTCTTTGACTTTTGCATCGAGAAGATTATTGAGATAACTTACCTTTCGTGAGTTTATTCCGTTGCTTTATGCACGAAATCACGTCTCCCCCTCATTTCATCTTGCACGAGTAGGATAGCTTTGTCAGGTATTTGCATCACATTTTGTTTAAACACTTGATGTAGGTTTGGCGAGTCTCGGGGTTTGGGTAACCATTATTTTAGAAGTTCATCCCCACCATTGTGCCTGAGGGATGATATGATGTTTTCGTGCCTACTGCAAGGTCACCACCTGACAGAGCGTATCAAAGCCCAAATTTTGTTTGGCAAATTCTCTCAACTCAGGTTTCGCTTGGCGAAATATCTTCAGAACTTTTACCAGTATTGGTGGCCTTTCATCAAGTAACTACCTTTTGTGAGTCTATTCTATTTTTTGCTATGTGCCAGCCCTCCTTGCCTTTTGCTTGGAGAAGATAATTAAGATAACTTACCTTTCATGAGTTTATTTCGTTGCTTTGTGCATGAAATCACGTCTACCCCTAGTTGCCTTTTGCACAAGTAGGGTAGCTTTGTTAGATCTTTGCTTCCCATTTGTTTAAACGCTTGAATATGTTTGGTGAGTCCCCGGTTTTGGGTAGCCATTGTTTGAGAGATTCATTCCCGCCGTTGTGCCTGAGGGATGATATGAGGTTTTCATGCCTATTTGCAAAGTTCCCCGCCTGTCAGAGTGTGCCAAAGCTGGATTTGTATGGCAAATCCCTTTAAGTCTAGGTTTTACCTAGCAGGTCTACTCTTTGTTTTGCCTTGTGCAGATGTCTATGACCCTTTGACAGTTACTTACCTCTTGTAAGTACTCCATTGCCTTTTGCATGGGAGACAATTCCCTTCTTTCTTACCTTTTGTGAGTTCCCTTTTGTGCCTTTTGCAAAAAACCATTATCCCCTACTACTTACCTTTTGTAAGTCTACTCAGCCTTTTGCTCGAGGATTTCTATTCCAAAACTTGCTTACCTTTTGTAAGTATCCTTGGCCTTTTGCATTGGAAACCTTCTCTTGATAAGGAGTTGTTGCTACCTTTGATATAAGATAACCATCCCTTCCATATTTCTTTTTAACCTTTCATTGAGAAGTTTCTCATTACCTTTTGTATGAGAAATCCTATTCAACTTTATTCTTAACCTTTTGTTGATAAGTTTCTCATTACCTTTCGTATGAGAGATCCTATCCATCTATCTTCTTAACCTTTCGTATGAGAGATCCTATCCATCTATCTTCTTAACCTTTCGTTGAGAAGTTTCTCATTACCTTTCATATGAGAAGTCCCTAGAGTTCTTCTTAACCTTTCATTAAGAAGTTCTCACTAACTTTTGTGTGAGAATCCTCATCAAACCTTGTGCCTAGGAGCTCTCATTACCTTTTGTACGAGAATCTCATCCCCAACTTTCTTCTTAACCTTTCGTTAAGAAGTTCTCACAACCTTTTGTGCGAGATTCTCATTCCCATTCTCTTCTTAACCTTTTGATAATGAGTTCTCATCACCTTTTGTGTGAGAAATTCAACCATCTTTCTTCTTAACCTTTTGTTTGGAAGATCCTCTTTCTCTTGCTAAGGAGTTGTTACTACCTGTTGCACGAGAAAAATCCTATTCCCCGGCGAGGTTGTCTCTCATTCCCATTTTCTTCTTAACCTTTTGTTAAGGAGCTCTCATCACCTTTTGTGTGAGAAGTGTGTCCACCTTCTTCTTAACTGTGTTTGGAAATTTCCGTTTCTCTTGCTAAGGAGCCGTTGCTACCTATGGCACGAGAAGGTAGCTTCTCAGTTTAGCTACTTGCCTTTTGCAGAAGATCTCATTTCACATTCATTTTACCCACTAGTACTTTCCTTTTGCAAATACTTAATTCTTTTACCTTCATGGAATCCTGCGGGAACACCTCGATCACCAGTTATATGCCAAAACTGGTTAGTGGAGGCAAGAAAGAAAATAATGAGAAAATATACAGGAAGACAAAAAATATCAGTCATGCACTACATACATAGCATATTGCATACTTCATGCATGTCTTTACAAAACATTCCTTTGTACAGCTGACCCACTTTCCCACAGGTATTTCAGCTAATCCCTAATCGATGACTAAATACAAAAGCCTATACGCCATCAGTTGAACAAATTTCCATTAATACCCTTACCTTACATCTCACTCATTTCATTCATTCCCTACGGGCAAATTTCTTGGTTATTTTAATATTTAACCCTCTTTTATCGTGTATGTTTAAAAGGGAAAGGGAAAATAGTGATAAAACTCCGAATGAAAGAATGGTCTCAAAACCAAGAGTGGATTCGGAAGTCGGTTATGCAAGGGGAATGTATTAACACCTCTCACATCCATGGTACTTCATGGGAACCACTTGTGTGTATCAATGCATTTGGATGTTATTTATCTGTATGTTGCTTGCTATCGGGAATGAGATGAAAGAATGAGATGGTGAGAGAATAAGTTTTAAGTTAGAGTGCTCGCCAAGGATTTGGGCCCTTGTGTCTATGTATCCTCATACGTGCAATAATGAAATCAAAGCTCTGTAGTTCGTCTCATAAATAAAACATTTGTTTGGTTGTTTTTACTGAACGATATTAACATTCGTGCACTACTATTCACTTGCTTGTATACTTTGTCATGGGAATGGGAAGTATTTGCTTGTTTGCGGTAAAGTGGATGCGATCGGATCATACTATAGCAGTTAAATATTACTTGCTCACACATGGAGGCTTAAGCGTCGTTCATGGTAGAACGAAAGTAACACGTCCTTTTTGAAAGGTTTGAAGAGTGTGCACTAAGGCAAAAGATGATTTGATTTATTGGGGTTGATTTTATGTACGGAGACAAGCATCAGACCCTTGACTAGATACAATCAATAATACAAGAGCTTGGGAGTTGAGAGGATAATGTTATCCTAACCACTCTTTTTCATCCAAAAATGAGATTTGAATTGTAAAAAGAGTTTGGTAAGTCTAATAATTGGAACTTAGAGGGAGACAAGTATCTGACCCTTGACTAAGTACGGTCAACAATCAAAGTACTTGGGAGTTGAGAGGACAATGGATTCCTAACTACCTTTTTATCCCTCATAGCACCATGATCAACTTGTTTGAATCATTAGATGTTTTAAGGGGGAAGTCAAGTGTTAGGTCCTCAAGCTAGGTACAACCGACAACCCAAGTACTTGAATATTGTGTATAAGCACATACACCCCATTTTTGCATTCCGATTTATTATGAAAGTGTTTTAAAAAAGGAACTTGATGTTAGATCAAGTGTTTGAGTTTATTATGAAAAAGTGTGTGAATAATGGAGGAGAGAGATAAAATGAGGTTGAGAAGAGAATGGAGGTGAGATGTGGATCATGAACAGAGGAGATATGTGGATCATGGATCATAGAATGGATGGGAAATACTTGATGTTAGATCAAGTATTCGCGTTGCGGTGGTGTGTATTTTATTCGGAAAACAACTTGACGTTGAATTAAGTACCTTTTATTTCTTTTGAAATGCTTTATTTATCGTTTTGTTTTTTTATCTTCTTAATTTGTATGCATGATGAATTAACTAAAATAATAAACCTAAGCTATTACATGATCATGGGGTAGGGGACATTTGACCCATAATGGAGGGATGTAAGCAATACAACATAAATATAAATGGAAAGAATTATACAAATTACAAACCATCTGTCATGCCTAAATCATACAAGTGGCATGCCACTTCAAACAATACAAGTTAATTGGATGAATAAATGTGTAATGGGTAGCTTGAATGGCTTAAATCTCAAATTCACATGTCAACACAAAAACAACAAAAGTGGTTAGTATGCATTCACAAAATAGAATTAAAATGCTAATGCAAATGAATGAAATGATATAATGATCATGGTGAGAATAATGGACATGCTAACACATCATATCAAATTGAAATATCATTTTCAATTAGGACCTAATAACCACAATCAAAGAATGAACAATTCAATTAAATGGAATTAAAGTCACACAATACATGAACATGACATGTGAAATTAAATCAATTCTTCATTCTTAACATGAAATATTAATTGAGTTATCATGGCAAAATATTGGTGATCACATAAACCAAAAATCTAATGGTTAACCAATATTATTTTTTAGGCATTTTCTCATGATTTATCAAATGGATTAATCCTAAACATGTTAAAATCCTAATTAAACTCAATTAAAATCCAACAAGTCAAACAAATGAATTCCTAAATTTTCTAATCATATTAATCAATTAGAGTCAAGCTTTAAGAAAAATAAGAAATTAAAATCATGAAGAAATATAAAAAAATGGCAAGAAAAATGAATAAAACAAATAAATAGGATAACAATGGGCCAGGGGTGTATATTATGGAAATAGGGTGCAGAAAGCAGTAATGGGCGCATGGGCCTTTGGGTTTAAGGCACATTCACTTCTAGGTGTGATAGAGGGTATGCTTGGCAATGCAGGATGGTAATCAGTAAATTGAGGTTGAGCCCATGTACATGAGGCCCAACAGAAACAAATCCAATACAAAGATGGTAATTAAACATGGAATCAACAACCAATAATTGAGCACGTGGACTAATTGAATTCAAGTTGATCCAAAATGCACGCAAGGACTAAGCTCAGGTTAAAGCTTCACCTGAACCACCATGGACCACCGTGGGTCACCGTGCGGAAATCGCCTCCGACGGCAGTGGCCAACAAAAACCTAAATCGAGGCCATCAATGAAATCGTCTCATCAAGCCCTAATCGAAACTCCTATCAATTTCATGGAATTCAAACCCTAAGCTAGTAACTGAAACTAATTATCCAAGAACCTTAAGTGCAATAACTTAAACTAAATGCTTCTTCTAGAGAATCAGAGCCCATGGATCTGGGGCTCTGAGTCCTTATGCCCTAATTCACATTCTGGTATCAAGAACGGACGAAAACAAGAGATTTAGAATTTCACCTTGCCGGAGAAGACGATCTGCAAAATCTCAGGTAAGTTCTCTAATTTATCTCTCTACCCCATTGTCCTCGAATACTTTGTCTTCTTTCCCTCTTCTTCTTTCTTGCAAATTGTATTGAGAGGTGTGAGGGTTAAGTGTGTTGAAGGTTATGTTGAGTGAAAGAATTTGATGGTGATGTTGATGATGTGAGAGAATGATGAAGATGATAGGTGATGATGATGAATGTTATGAGGTTGAAGGTTGAATCCTATGATCAATTGATAAGAGTGAGATTATGAGGGTGACTCTTAAAATGGATTTTTGGAGAGTGTTGATGAGTTGGGAAGATAGGAATAGAGAGAGTGATGAATGTGTAAACTGATTGGGATTTGAGAGAATGATTCTAGGGGTCCCGAATGAATTATTGGATCTAGATTTATAGGTGGTTTAGCATTGGGATTGGGGAATTTCAATTAGGATTTTTGTTGGAGATCTTTGTGGATTCGAGGAAAATGGTTGGTTATGATTTGTTGAAGCTTGATGTAGTCAATTTTCAGTTGGCATGTTCTGTTAGGTTAGTTATGTTCAGTTGAGTTAGTTAGTTAGGACAATTGTTCAGTTAACTGGATAGGTTAGTTTTGGTGATGTGTTGATTGCTTAATGTTGATTCATATACTAGTTGTGCTTTAAACTAACTTGTGCAATGTGATAGCGTGAAAATGTATCGTATATTTGACTTGACTTGCATTGCTTTTTACTTGTTTTCTATAGCATTATGCTGTACTTTATGTTTATTTCAGGTATTTATCGAATAAGAAGTGCTTATGCAAGCAAAGAGGGAAAAGAGCAAAAAGGAAAGAAAAATGGAAGAAAATGAAGCAAATGAAGCAAGGTGGCGCCCACCACCAGATGAAAGGTGTGGCGCCCACCACATGAAACAAGGTGGCGCCCAATACCAAATGAAAGGTGTGGCGCCTACCACCAAGCAAGAGAGGCGCCTGCCACCTAGCAAGGTGTGGCACCCCACTACCTAGGGTTGTGGCACCCACCACCAAACCTTTTCCTCCTTATTTTTCTCCACTCTTTTCTCCACGTCTCGTTTATCTCGGTCAACCAACCGCTCCCACTAAGAGATCTTCAAGGCTACATTCAAGGCAAGGAATGGGGAGTATATATTAGGGCTTAGGTCTTCAAAGACCGGACGGTCACTTTAGATAGATTTTTGTTGTTAGCATTTTAAGCAGATATTTACTTGTAAAATGATAGATTTTTCACATCCGAGACTATTACGACTTTAGTTTTAGCAATTGAATTTGATTGTAACTGTGTACTCGATTTATCAAGCGTGCCGACATTATCTGAATTCAAGAACCAACATTAACTCAAGTTTTTCGGTTTATATTCCAGGTCATATTTTAATTGCTATTTTAATTGCCTATGCCTTGTCTTATGTTTAATTATCATAATAGCCTTTTATTCTCGAATCCGTGTCCGGCTAAACCAATCGATATCGGTTTGTAAAGACCGTCAAAACGTCGGGATTCGTAAATAATTGATGTTGACTTTTATAAAATATTATTTCTGGTTATATTTTCTTGTTCTAAATTCGAAATTATTTTCGTACGAGAGTACAAAGCGAACAAAGGTTACAGTCAATAAAAATGAGAGTTTGAGGTTTTAACCGGATAGATGAAATTAGGCATTAATTCTAAATACAGCGATAGCGCTTTAGGATTAATTAGACTTTATTAATTTCCAAAAATTACTTTTAATTCAAATGGGACAGCGAGACCGAAACATTCTAGTTTAAGAGTATAGTCAGAGTCAACAACACGAGAGTGTGAGATAAAGTCTTTTAAATAAATAATTTCTGCTGAAGAGTATTTTGACGTTTAAGATTACACAAACTATTTATCGAATCCCCAAAGTTTGATTTGTTACATACCGATATCCCGCTATTAAATATCTTTATTAAAATTCTATTTTTGTTAGTAGTTATTTCTCATCGTCCCTCAACCCCTAGAGAAATCATCAGCCTTAGATTTACGTAGTAACATTAGGTAATGGTAAGTTATATTATTAGTCATTTGGGTTCGATAATCTTTAAAACTACGCGACACGACTGTGCACTTGTAGTCATGAATCCTATAGACATACTAAGTCGCGATCAAGTTTTTGGCGTCGTTTGTAGGGACTAATTTAGTCAATATCGTAACTCCAGTGTTGCGCAGTATAGACTAAGGCAAACAAAACTATTTCTCTTTTTAATCTGTCGATTATATGCTAAGACTCACAATCAAGGCGAGAAATTAAAGGTACCATTCGACGAACCAGAGCGTTATCTAAGATTAGAACGCCGGATACGAGAATATTGTATCAAATACAATCTTACCGATCCTAATATCCCTATTCCTGAACCAGTTATAGAACCAAAGATGGATGAAGGACCATAGAACCGTCCTCTCAAGTACTATGCCATCCCTTCGCAGGATGAACCACATAACAACATCGCTGACCCTGCCATCAAGGCAAATAATTTTGAGCTAAAACCTTCGTTGTTGTCATTCGTACAGCAAAACCAATTTTGTGGTAGTCCCACGGAGGACCTGAACCTACATTTGTCAGTGTTTTTGCAATATGTAGATACAGTGAAAATGAATGGTGTCAGCCCTAAAGCTATAAGACTACGTCTTTTCCCTTTCTCATTAAGAGATAGAGCTAGAGCCTGGCTCCAGTGTCTACCGTCCAACTCTGTCACTACGTGGAATGAGTTGAAGAAAGTTTTCTTAGTACGATATTTCCCACCTAGTAAGACGTCTATGCTAAGAGCCCAAATAAACGGGTTTAAACAAAAAGACAACGAATCACTTTTTGAAGCTTGGGAGAGATATAAGGACATGATGAGGCTTTGTCCACATCACGATTTAGAAGAATGGTTGATCATCCATACCTTTTACAACGGTCTCTTGTACAACACAAGATTGATAATAGAAGCCTCCGCAGGTGGCACACTGATGGATAAACCCTACAATAAGGCTTATTAACTTATCGAAAGTATGGCCCATAATCACTACCAGTGGGGAAGCGAAAGAACCTCCGTAGAGAAACCTCCAACGAAAGGCGGTATGTACGAAATAAGCAGTCTAGACCATGTCAATGCTAAGGTAGATGCTCTCACTCAAAAGATAGAAAACCTGGCCATAACACCCGCAACCACCGTGGCTACCGTAGCACCGAACTGCGAGATATGCGGAGTTCCTGGGCATGCTGCCTCTGAATGTCAACTTTTGACAGGAATATCCACAGACCAAGTGAATTATGCTCAAGGAAACCCTTACTCAAACACCTATAACCCAGGTTGAAAGAACCATCCGAACTTTTCGTATAAAAACAATAATGCATTGTATGCACCTAACCAAGCACCTGTTGTACCACCAGAATATCATAAAGCTGCCACAAATGCTCTGAATGCTCCTAGGAAGTCAAACCTTGAAATAATGATGGAAAACTTCATAGCTACCCAAGCCCAAACAAATAAGGATTTCCTAAATCAAAACATACATACTAGTGAGCAAATCAAGCAATTAGCAAACAAAGTAGACGCTTTAGCCACCCATAACAAAATGTTAGAAACACAAATTTCGTAAGTGGCTCAACAACAAGCACCTACTGCTGCCCCTGCAGGTACATATCCTGGACAACCACAACCGAACCCGAAAGGTCATGCAAATGCTATTATACTACGAAGTGGGACAAAATTAGACGGACCAACTGACCATAGAATTCAAAGTCCAGCCATGCACCAAGACCCTGCTAAAATAATTGAGAAGGAAGAAGAACTAAAGTAAAATAAAAGCGAAGATGTCGAAGAGAAAGAAGAACCATATGCACCTCCACCACCGTATAAACCTCCTATCCTGTATCCTCAAAGACTTGTTAAATCCAAAAGTGTAGGGCAGTTCAAGAAATTTGTAGAGCTTCTGAAACAATTGAATATCACAATACCCTTTACAGAAGTCATCACTCAAATGCCCTCATACGCTAAGTTTCTTAAGGAGATTTTATCTAACAAGAAGAAGATTGAGGATAACAAAATCGTTACACTTACTGCTGAGTATAGCGCTATAACTCAAAATAATATGACTCCTAAGCTGAAAGACCCAGGGAGTTTCTCCATACCCTGTGTAATCGGAAAGTTTGTCATAGACAAAGAAATATGCGACTTAGGAGCCGGTATTAGCTTAATGCCCTTGTCCATATGCGAAAGGCTTAAAATGGGAGAATTGAGACTAACTAGGATGTCCGTACAACTTGCAAATTGTTCTGTTAAATTTCCCATCGGTATGCTAGAGAACGTTCCAGTGCGCATAGGTCAAATCTATATTCCTACTGATTTCATAATCATGGACATAAAGGAGGATTCCAATATCCCTATCATATTAGGAAGACCATTCTTAGCTATTGCCGAAGCTATTATAGATGTAAAGAAAGGCAAGCTAACCTTTGAAGTCGGTTAGGGAAAAGTCAAATTTATTTTGATGCAATTCTTAAAGGCACCGACTATAAATGATACATGTTGTCTGCTAGATGTCATCGGCGAATGTGTAAGAGAAATGGAGAATGAACAAACTTCGTACTCCGAAATACTGAATATTCCAAGGCCTCATACACTTGAAGATGAAAATTGGTGTCAGGAATACCAAGATGACAGCCTAAGTGAATGTCTAGTACTGACACCCAATCATATGCCTTGCCCAAAGAAACCAACAATAGAACTTAAAACACTACCCAAAAATTTAAGGTACGAATTCCTAGACACTGAACTCGAGCGACTTGTAATAAATAATGTAGACTTAGGGAAGATAGAAATCGAAAAAATCCTACATGTTTTAAGAAAATATACAACTGTTTTAGGCTACAATATCTCAGATCTAAAAGGAATAAGTCCTTCCATATGCATGCATCGTATTATGCTAGAGGAAGATAGTAAGACCTCTAGAGAGCATCAAAGAAGGATAAATCCCGTTCTGAGTGATGTAGTAAAGAGAGAAGTGCAAAATCTGTTCGAAGCATGGATTATTTACCCGATATCCGATAGTCAATGGGTCAACCCAGTACATGTCGTACCAAAGAAGGGAGGCGTCACAATTGTTAATAATGAAAAAGACGAATCTATAGCACAAAGAGTGGTAAGTGGAAGTAGAATGTGAATTGATTATAGAAAATTAAATAAAGCCACTCGAAAGGATCATTTTCCTTTACCTTTTATTGATCAAATGCTTGAACGATTGGCTAAGCATTCTCACTTCTGCTATTTAGACGATTATTCAGGATTCTTTCAAATCCCTATTCATCTTGCGACCAAGAGAAAAACAATCTTCACTTGTCCCTATGGTACATTCGCCTATTGACGAATGTCGTTCGGACTATGTAACACTCCCGCAACATTTCAAAGATGCATGATGTCAATTTTCGCCGATTTTATAGACGATATCATGGAAGTATTTATGGATGATTTCTCTGCTTATGGGTAGAGTTTTGAAGGATGTTTATTGAATCTAGAAATGGAACTTGAAAGATGCGTAAAAGTGAATCTCGTGTTAAACTAGGAAAACTTCCATTTCATGGTCCGATAAGGAATTGTACTTTGACACATAGTGTCTGATAAGGGGATTGAAGTTGACAGCTAAAATAAAAGTTATAGAAAACCTTCAACCTCCGAAAACCGTAAGAGAAATACAAAGTTTCTTAGGACACGCCGATTTCTACCGACGATTCATTAAAGATTTCTCCAAAATCACCAAACCACTAACTGGCCTATTAATGAAATACATTGTATTCATCTTTGACGACAAATGCCTAAAAGTGTTTGAACAATTAAAAACAACTCTCACCACTGCACCTATCATGCAACCACCCGATTGGAGATTACCGTTTGAAATCATGTGCGACACTAGTGATTATGTCGTAGGCGCAGTCTTAGGAAAAAGAAAGGATAAGAAGCTTCATGCAATATGTTATGCAAGTAGAACCTTAGATCCTACGCATATGAACTACACCACCACAGAAAAGGAACTTTTAACTATCGTGTTCGCTTTGGTTAAATTTCGTTTTTACCTAGTAGGAGCAAAGATAATTATCTATACCGATCATGCCGCAATTAGGTACCTATTAAGTAAAAAGGACGCCAAACCAAGACTCCTAAGGTGGATTGTACTTCTACAAGAATTTGATTTAGAAATCAAAGATAAGAGAGGCATTGAAAATGTCGTAGCTAATCACTTGTCGAGGACGGAAGGTATTGAACCTGAACGAGTGCCTATCAATGATGATTTACCTTATGAATGACTGATAGCCCAGTTGGAAAGTAATACAGTTGAATGCTCATTAACTTATAATGATACCGAAAAAAATGAAGTAGTGGAAGCAATTTACACTAAAACCACACTACCATGGTATGTTGACTTCGTCAACTACTTAGCAGTTGGGATGCTTTCACCAGACTTAACTTACCAACAAAAGAAAAAATGCTTCCATGATCTTAAACAGTATTATTGGGATGAGCCTCTGATTTTCAAAAGAGGCGCCAATGGTATCTTCCATCGATGCGTTCCCGAAGATGAGGTAGAAAATATAATTTCTCATTGTCATTCTGCTCCATATGGAGGACATGCAAGCACCTCAAAGACTTGCGCCAAGACCTTACAGGCCGACCACTTTTGGCCCACTCTGTGGAAAGATGTCCACATTGCAATCATAAATTGCAATGGGTGCCAACGCACTGGCAACATCTCTAGACGTGACGAAATTCCATTAAAAGGCATTTTGGAAGTAGAAGTCTTTAACGTGTGGGGAATTGATTTCATGGGACCATTCCCATCTTCTTTTGGTAATAATTACATACTCATTATTGTTGATTACGAATCAAAATGGATCAAGGTTATAGCCTCTCCAACAAATGACACACGAGTGGTAATTAGGCTCTTTAAGCATATAATCTTTCCTAGATTCGGTGTGCCGAGACTTGTCATCAGTGATGGTGGCTCCCATTTCATTTCAAAGATTTTTGAAAAGCTATTACTGAAATATGGAGTCCGACACCACGTAGCAACACCCTATCACCCATAAACGAATGGGAAAGTAGAGGTCTCGAATAGAGAAATTAAGCAAACCTTAGAAAAAACAGTTTCCACCTCTAGGAAAGATTGGTCTTCAAAGTTACACGAAGCTCTGTGGGAATATAAGATAACTTATAAGACTCCGCAGGAACCACACCATTTAAACTAGTTTATGGAAAATCGTTTCATCTGCTAGTAGAATTAGAGCATAAAGCATAATGGACCGTTAAGACCCTTAATCTCAACTATACTGCCGCAGGCGAGAAAAGAATATTAGATATCCATGAACTAGAAGAACTTAGATTAGATGCGTACGAGAATGCCCGGATCTATAAAGAAAGAACTAAAAAATGTCACGACAGTCGTATATCGAGGAAAGAGTTTAATAAGGGTAACGTAGTACTTCTGTTTAACTCCCGACTTAAAAATTTTCCAGGAAAACTTCGTTCTAGGTGGTCTGGTCCCTTTGAAAATACCAAAGTTTTTCCAAATGGAGCGATAGAGATAAATGGCAAATCTAGTGAACCATTTACCGTAAACGGGAAGCGTTTAAAACATTACCATAACATTGACAACAAAGATTTTTTCACTAATCTAAAGCTTGTAGAGCTGCCCACTCATTCACCGAATTAATCTTTAGCTAAAATTTTGTCGAGCTTACAACAGTAAACAAAGCACTTGGTGGGAGATAACCCACACTTTATTTTTAATTATTAATTCTATCTTCTAAATTACTGTTTATTATTTCTCAATTTTTTTCTTTCTTCTCTTTCATAAAGTCACTCGGTATTTTTCTTTATTATTAACCATTACTGACTTAGTGCTATTGTCTACTTAAATTTATCTAGCTACTGACTTTCATGATGCAATAAGTAGACTACATGGATATCATTTTCAAGGGTAGAGGTCAGAGGAGACGTTTTAAAGCTTTAGCTTCGAGAGAGATGACACTAACTATATACCTCGATGGACATACCATGACTAAGTTAGGTATCAGAGATGGTGTTATGTTCCTACTTAGCCAAATAGGCTGGGATAATTTTACTATCAAAAGAAGATTTAGTTCTTACCGTAGGCTAACCCTAGAATTCATGAGCTCCCTTGTTTACTTGCCAATATATGGTATTGGATTTAATAGAGGCCTTATCACCTTTAGGATGTTTGATATTGGGTATTGCTATAATCATAGAGAACTAGCTGAACTCCTAGGATGCCCAAATGGCCCTGATGCCTTTACCATCACCCAAGAAGAACTACTCACAGACCTCAAACTAAACTACTTTTGGGGTAGCATTATCGGAAACAACCATCCTGAGCAGGATCTCATTCATTATGAGAATATCTATAACCCTGGAATTCGTTACTTTCATAAGATCATAGCTCACACCATATTTGGAAAAGAACAAAATATAACCTCCGTGTCCAAAGACGAGCTCTTCATGGTGTATTGTGCATCACAAGCCCGTCTTGTTAATGCCTCTACATTTATGATAGCCAACTTAGACCGTATGACATAAGCAAACCATAGACCAATCTTAATATGGGGCTTAGTAACCATGATCGCCAATGCTATTGGACTGAGACAACCACTTATTAGACTTAACCCTCTAGGTGGAATACAACCCATGAACATTTAATTCTATTTCAACACTAGTATCATTAGAAACCTGGGCCCGAATGTGTTTGAATTTCTTATCAACAACTAAGTTGTGCACCTGTTTACCCTGCTAGACCATAGGATGAGTGTACATGATAGGAACAATTGGCTCTTTGATTTGGACAGACTGCCAGATGCACCACCCTCTCCTCTGGAGACACCCCAAATTTATGACAATTATGATACCTATCTCTCTGGAGCTGACTCGTGCGCCTCTGTTGTACCTATTGTGCATCCTATCGATCACGTTGCTGTCATCAACGTTGACCAGATCGACATTGCCAACCTGAGAGGCGAACTGAGCACTTTGCGCGTGGACCTCCACGTATTTATGGACGTAGTGACAGAGAACTTGGATCACATTTATCAGCACTTTTACGTGTTCACTCCTCTTGCTGGCGGTCGTCGTAATGTCTAATATATTTGAATTCTATCGAATGTCTGACATTAGTTTTAGATTTTATTTTTTTATCCATGTGTAACACCCCAAAATTTGCCCTCCTCATTCATGCATTCATTTAGCATTTCATATTGCATTTTATCATGTCAATCAGAATTAGATCCAAGAAACTTTTTAAAAAAATAAAAAAAATAAAATAAAAAAAAAAACGAAAAAAAAAATAAAATAAAAAAAATAAAAAAAATAAAAAATAAAAAATAAATAAATATAATAATAAAAAAATAAATGAAATATAATAGAAAAAACTTGGACTTGGACCTCTCTCATTTGAGTCCACAAAGCCATGAAAATCAGGTTATAAAAGAGGGAGATCAGACAGAAAAAGGAAGGGAAGCAAAATACTCTGAGGTTTCCTTGAAACAAAACCCTTGACAAAACCTGGAAAGAAACCTGACAGAGAACTCAGAGCAACCCCCAGGCAGCTCTGAAAAATTCAATCTGACTCACACACTTTCATCTCACGCAAACCCTAACATTGCCTTGCAAACCCAGCCGTGCCATTTGATTTCAACCGGTCTCTCCCATCAGACTCTTGCAGAGATGGTTTGCATGGTTTTCCCACTTTATTTGTGGGATACCCCCTGGAGGTTCATTCCGATTACCTGTACTGACTCACCTTTCTTTGATGGCATTAGCTTGGGAGATCCCTGGGTTTCTTACTCCTTTAATTGCTGTTACTTCGGATCTTTATCCGTGTGGTACTTTTACCTCTTTTCTGCATTTTATCGCTTTCTTAGCTGGAAGACCTCGATAGGAGGCATTTGTTTTCTTTTGTTTATTTACTTCTGAGCCCCTTGTTGGCACATTTACTTTATACATGTTTGTTTTGTATGTGTTCGTATCCCTGCAGGTAGCGCGGTTCCTTCGTCAAGGACTGCCTTTTTGCCCTTGAGCATCCCAAACCCTAAAACCCAAAGCAACACGTTAACTCCTTCTACTACAGGCGAGTAAGTCTCCAAAGGTCGAGCATCCGGTAGATTGCGTAGTGACGTCGTTCGTCCAAAACCCAATCCATAACCCCATAGTTAGCTGAACTACGGCTTGCTCTGATTCTCATTCCAGATGAGATACGTAGGCATAAGACGCGATGTCTTAGAGAGCACACATCCCCCAACCCATAGGTCAGCCGACCTACGAAGACTCTGATTCTCATATTCAGATGAGATACGTATGCAGTGGATGCGACATCCGCGCGAGTCATTTTCATTTAACCCTTTTTTTTTGGTAAACATCACAAGATAAACTCACACCCTTTAGACAAGAACTACAAAAGTGGATCCCGTAGAGTACTACAGATGCGTAGGGGTGCTAATACCTTCCCTTCGCATAACCGACTCCCGAACCCAAGATTTGGTTGCGAGACCCCGTCTTGTCCTTTCCTTTTTCAGGTTTACTTCGAGCGTTTCCTTTCCCGCCTTTGGGATGAATAACGCACGGTGGCGACTCTTCTGTCATTTTCTTTCGCCGGTTGTTTTTTCGCGCACTGTATTTTTCAGGTTGCTACAGCTGGCGACTCTGCTGGGGATATATAGAAGTTGACCTCTTGCTGGTCCATCTTCCCTAAGCGAGTCCCTCCTAGCTTTTGTGAATTTCTTGTTTATTGGATGTTCATGCTTTTGTACCTTTATTTGCTTACCTGCTTGCATGCATCTGTTGTATCTGTTGGATCTGTTTGTTTGTTTTTTGGGATGGGGTGTTCTATGAGAGATAAGCCCATTACTCAGGCTTGAGTGTACACACAGGTTTTAGAGTGGATAATCATGAGGCTTGCATGGCGTGTTGCTACGTTAAGTCGTTCGTGAAGAACCACACCCAGACGAGGTTTCTTTTGGATATATTATGTCTTACGGGTGTTCCGTAACGGCAGGATGTTCCTCTAGAAATCGTCGATTCTGGTGACCATTTCCCGAGAACCCAGTCGAGGCCTCTCCTCCGAGACGTGATTATGTTAGCTCTGGTGGGCGCATTCTCGCTGCTCAATCCGAGGATCCCGAGACTGGGAACTTGCTATTAGGATGTCCTGTTGAGGGGAGTCAATGGAGGTCTTTTTGTCCCGTAATAATACCAAACCTTTAGTGGTAAACGTATTATTCGCGACTGAAGGGCTGAAGCTGACGAACTTCTGTTCTTAGAACCTACCAGTGAGGGGTGGGCTAAATTCAGGAAACCTTAACCTCCAACCAACCCGGTTTTTCTGGAGCAGAGTTTTGGTCTTGTATTATATTCCTCAGTGAATTTCTCTCCAGGCAGTGCAACCTGACAGATGTTCAAGCGGATCCATTAATTCTGATTGACATGCCTTTGCATTGCATAACATCATATGCATATTTGCATCCAACATCTCATGCTTATTCATTTGCAGGGTATTCCCTTTCAAAACGGGGGTGCCTTAAAACTGAACAAGCAGTGCATCGCATACCATGCATATTAACCCTTGTCTGTTTTGCAGGTGTCACCGCAGTGTCTAATGTTTGCTCCCGTCAGGCAGTTATTGGTCCCAAGCGAGTCCACAGGTACCCGACAAAGGAAAATCGTCCACAGCTAGCGATGGACCAAGTACAGAAAGAGCTGGCTGATATGCGTGAAAGGATGGATCAGTTCATGACATTAATGACTGGTATGGCAGAAGGCCAGGAAAAGCTGAGGGAATTGGTTGAGCAACCGAGCCCCGATCCGGAGGTGGAGATACCAAATGCTGAGGGAAACCCTGGTAACCCTGGGAACGCTGATAACCCTATGAACACTGGTAACGCGGGTAACGCAAATGCTGATGGAAACCCGGGTAATGTTGGCAACACAGGGAATGTTGGAAATGGTATTGGCGGAAGGTACAATGTGAATCAAGGAATTCGGATTAACGGGCGCCCCGTTACTGAAGATTATCAGTATGATCAATTTTCTTTGCACGACGAGGCCCTCGAGACCACTCGCCAGATGGATGAGCTTGCTGAGAAGCTCAAATCTTTGGAGTCTCAAAATTCCTTAGGCTTTGATGTCACAAATCTTGGTCAGGTTCAGGGAGTAAGGATTCCTCACAAGTTCAAACCCCCTACTTTTGAGAAATACAACGGGGCTTCTTGCCCACGCACTCATCTCCAATCTTATCTGGGAAGGTTGGGAGCTCACACGGAAGATGAAAAGCTGTGGATGTACTATTTTGAAGACAGTCTAACTGGAGCTTCTCGTGAATGGTATTCTCATTTGTCTCGTACTACCATCAAAAGCTGGAAAGACTTGGCAGAGGCTTTTGTCAAGCAATATCAATACAACTTGGACATGGCTCCAAATCGGACCTTGTTGCAAGGTATGTCTCAGACTGCCAAGGAAACCTTTAGAGAGTATGCTCAGCGTTGGAGACAGATTGTTGCGTCCGTCCAACCCCCTATGTCTGAAAGGGAGATGGCGGACATGTTCATGAACACTCTTCAAGGAAATTATATTGAGAGATTGGCTACTTGCCCGTCAATCAGCTTTGCAGAGATAGTAATTGCTGGAGAAATAATCGAGAGTCTGTTGAAGATGGGCCGAATTCAAGACAATAGTGCTTCCAACTCATCAGGTCCCAAGAGACCGTTTGCTGGTAACGGTCAGCGAAGAAAAGAAGGCGAGGCAAGCGTTGTGTATGCCGGCAGAGGCAGGGGTAGAGGACGCCCTAATTATTATCAAGATCAAGTGGCCGCAGTCACTATTCCAACACTTGTTCCTCAACCGCAATATCATCCGCAACAACAACCCAGGTACAACAATCAACAATAAGGAGGTAATCCGGGTCAGCAGAGACACTATCAACAACGTCCAAGGCAGACGGACCGGGTCATCGAGCCAATCCCAATGCCTTATTCAGTATTACTTCCCAAGCTGATTGACATGAATCTGGTTACGTTGAGAACTCTGGCCCCACCAATCGATCCCAATAATTTGCCTAGAGGTTATAATGTCAACGCCAAATGTGCTTTTCACTCCAACGCACCTGGCCATACTACAGATAATTGCAAGGCTCTCCAGTTAAAGGTACAAGATTTGAGAGATGCCCAGGCTATCAATTTTGCTCCGGTGCCTAATGTTATCCAGAACCCGATGCCGGCTCACGGCGGGCAGAGGATTAATGCTGTTGATAGTGGGGAAACTTTGAATTTGGTTTCTGAAGTGACTAAGGTGAAGACTTCGCTATCGGTGGTTAAAGACCGACTTCTGAAAGGACAGATTTTCCCGGGCTGTGGGGAAGAATGCAGAAATTGTCAAGCTGCCGAAAACGGATGTGACAATTTGAGAAGGGGTATTCAGCAACTGATAGATGAAGGTTGTCTTCAGTTCGATCAGGCCCGTCCAGTGAAGAATGATGTATCGACGGTGACGTTTTATTTCACTCCTGAAGAAATATATGTTCCCGAGTGACTCGCTCCAACAACAATATATTTCCCAGAAAATACAGAACCAGCAGCGGTGAACATCGAAAGTTCAGCACCAGTTGCAATTTACTCTGACATCCCTCAACCGACTGTGGTTGGTCCGATCACCATCACAATACCAGGACCCGTTCCGTATGAGAAAGACAGTGCTATCCCGTGGCACTATGGGGCTGATATCTACTGCCAGAGGTAGAGAGTTAACGAAGAAGACATTGACATTGGTAGCTCCGCTGTAGACAATGTTGGAGGGGTTGGTGGCTTCACTCGCAGTGGACGCCTATTTGCACCATCAACATTACGCGCAAATACTGAAGCCGAGGCAGCTGCCAAGGCTAAAGGGAAACAGATGGCCGCCGAAGAGGTTACTACTGAGGAAGATCCTCCTAAGACTGCATTCGAGAAGGAAGTGGATGAAGGTGAGAAAAACAAGAAAGGGGGGGTTTGAATTGTTTGAAAAATAAGCGCTTTTCCAAAATGAAAATCACACAATGATTTTATACTGGTTCGCTTATAACACAAAGCTACTCCAGTCCACCCGGCCAAGGTGATTTCGCCTTCAACAAGGACTTAATCCACTAATCTTGAAAGATTACAAACAACCCCTAAGAGAGAAGAAAATCTCTTAGTCCTCTCAAGTCTACAGACCACACAAAGTCACTTGAGGAAATCAATCAAATAAAAGATACAAGATATGTAATCTAGAGTGCTTCTAGGAAAGCAAGTATTACAGACTTAAGAACAGATTTTTCACTTAATAAGCAAAAGCTTAGTGAAATTCTTTGAGAGCAAAGATGATTTTCTTGAGCGTGAAATAATTCAGTATAGTTTTGGCTAGTTGATTTCTTGCTTGCTGAAAGTTGATTTCTTCTCTATTTATATAGGAGTTGAAGTAGTGTTGAAATAGAGTTGAAGTAGAGTTGAATCTGGTGGATAATGAGATGTAATTACGCCATTCCATAAATAGCTTCTGCAGGAGACTTTTTTCTTTTAGAAGTGACTACTTACCACAAGTAGTATCTTTTCTCTTGGAAGAGGAGATTAACGTCTCTTTCTAATTGAGGAAATCCATTTGCAGAACTTTAACTTGGCTTAAACGTTACTTCATCATGATTAACAAATCTGATTAGAGTCTTCGTGTATCTGGAGAATCTTGGGATCTGGCTTCTGATGTTATTTCTTGAGAGTTCAGATAGCGCTGATAAATTTCAGAGTTTACAGAAGGCATTTGTTCAGAGTCAGAGCTTCTAGACTTTACTTCATGTTCAGATGCTTCTGATACTTTGCAGTTTTGTCCAGAGTCAGAGCTTCTTGAAACGAGATTCCACTTTAGATGCTTCTGATACTTGATAATTTGTATCTGATCTTGTTGTGCATCTGATGACATCATCAGATTTATTTCTTCTTTCTTTAGAACCCTGCACACTTAGAAACTTTTCGTTAGGGTGCCATTTTTGGTTTCATCCTTTGTTATCATCAAAATCAAGGAATCTGTTGTAGAACAATTTTTGTTCTTACAATCTCCCCCTTTTTGATGATGACAAAACAACTTAAAATAGCAGATGAAACATGAATAAAATAAGATCAGATAGACAGAAGCTCCCCCTGAGTTAGTGCTAGGGAGTTCAGAAGTTCTTACCAGAGCTTTTCAAGTAATGAGATTTCTGAAACTTTCTGCAAATTCTTAAATTTAATGTTAGAGTTATTTAATCAGAGCTATTTTTATCAGAGCTATTTCTACAAATGTTGCAGAGTGCTTAAGGTTTTAGACAATTTTCATCAGAGCTATTTAATGATTTCTCCCCCTTTTTGTCAGAATCAAAAAGGTAGATATAAAAAAAATAACAAGATAATAAAGAGAAAAACATTTCATTAATCAGAAGCACAAAGGCACAAAGGCATTCAAAACATCAGATCCAAGAGAATATCAGAGCTAAAGAAGACAGAAGCAAAAACACTAGGCAAGCAAACAAAAGAAATCCTAAGTGCCTAAGGGTTTGGAGGTTGAGGAAGTCTCTGAAGCAACATGGCAAACATGTTCTGGATGTTTTCATTCAAAGCATCTTGCTTGTCCATCCTGGCACGGAGCTCATTCTGATCTTGCTTGATTTCTTTCTGATCTTGCTTGATCTCTTTCAGAGCATGAAGAATCATAGGGATCGCAGAGGAAGACTCCCCCTGAGTCAGAGCCTGCTAAGCTTCAGCTTCAGCAGCAGCTTGGGCTTCTGCATCCGCCTGAGCCTTGGCTTCAGCTTCCTTAATCCTTAGAAGTTCTGCTTCCTTTGCCAGTCTTTCTTCTTCTAACCTTCTTGCTTCTTCTTCAGCTTCCCTAGCCAATCTTTCCTCCTCTAATCTTCTGGCCTCAGCTTCTCTGGCCAATCTCTCTTGGAGCCGTTCCTCAGCATCTCTGATGTAGCCATTTCTGACTTGTTCAGAGATACTCTTCAGCCTATAAGACTCAGAGGTCATCCAACTAATGACTCTGTTCCAGTGTGTCCTAACAGATTTAGGATCATCACTAACTTCAGAGTTTTTAGCCAGAGACTTGACCTTCTGGACTGAAGCTTCTGCAACCTGTATAATGGCCTCCTCAAGGGTAGGTATGGTAAGATCAGGTTCAGGTTCAGGTGAATGAGGTGGAGAGTTTTGAGGGCTGAGATTTAGAGAGGGAGGTTCAGTTTCTGATTCTGGTTGAGGTTCAGATTCTGCTTGAAGTTCAGAATCTGCTTCTGGTTGAAGACTGGGGGATGAAGCATAGAGTGGGTTTAGGTCTAATGGGTCAGAGTCTGGTCCAGGTACAACGGGAATAATTGGTGGAGTGATATTAGAGGTGAAGGGATCAGATGGTTGAGTTTCAGAGGGTATGGTGGTTGTTTGTGGTGGAAGGGAAGTTTGATTTTCAAGGGAGATGGTGGTTGTTTGTTGTGGAAGAGAAGTTTGATTTTCAAGGGAGATGGTGGTTGTTTGTTGTGGAAGAGAAGTTCGGAGGGTTGAGGTTACTTCAGATTGTGTTTGAGTTTGTGGGGCGAATTTTCTAGCATAAATTTCAGCTATTGTTGGGGATTTAGGGTCAGAAGGTTCTGATGATGATGATGAAACACTATTGTATGGGGGTGATTCTGGTGCTGAGGATGATGAAGAGGAAAGGCTGTGGTGATATAGTTGTTTAGGTTCAGAGGGTGGTATGAAATTACGTGCAATTTTAAAACAGGTGGAGGTTGTGAGGTTCTGATGGTTGAAGGAGGAATGTCAGAGGTTGTAAAGATGGGAGGTGTTGGGAGAGGAGTAGAAGAAGCCATTATAGGTACAGAAGTAGCGGGAGGAAAAGACTTACCAGAAGAGGAAATTTGCAGAGGAGCTGGAGATTTGTTTCCAGAGGTTTCTCCAAGTCTGGCTTTCTTTGCCTTTCTTGCTTCATCAGCTATCTTCCTCTCAGAAAGACCTCTCTTGTATCTGACAAGATCTTCTTCTGAATCCAGACAGTCTTCAATTCTGAAGTCAGAAACATCAATACCTTCATCCAGCAGACGCTGAAGGTAGATAGCAATGGCATCTCTGGGTTCATTCTTGAAGAACCTGTCAAGGCCATGAGGCATCTTCCTCTGATCCTTCAAAGATTCCCAAGATGTAATCAGAGTTGGCTTGACTCTAATCTCTTTGATGATTCCCATGCTCTTGAGGTTTCTGGCATTTAAAGCCTTCCCTACATCGATTGCCAGATCATCCATACATCTGGTCTTCTCCAGATCATCTACCAAGCCATGCTCAATGAAGATGTCAGAAAGCAATCTCCCCAGAGGAATATAAGATCTTGGCTTCAAACTGTTTCTGGTGTCTTTGACAGAATCCCTCAGATATTTGAAAAGAAGAACAGGGAGATTGATCTTGATACCCTTCTGAATGCAATATAAAATGCATTTCTGATCAGCATTTATATAATCAGAGGAGTTGGAGGCTGGGCGATGGTGAATGGTTCCCAGAATTATTTTCAACCATACTCGGAGGTTCTGATGCAATTCCTTGTTCTTAGAAGGGTTTCCCTCAGCGTTTGGCTTGAAGATAGTTGGGTTGATAACCTCAGTGATGCGTTTTGACCTAGGAGGAATGTTGTAAATCCTCTTTCCTCCAGTAGTCTCCATGTTCAGCAGGGAGGCAATTGAAGCTTCAGTGATTACAATCTTCACTCCCAGAACAAAAGAAACAATGAACTGGTCATCTGCATCTGCATGTCTCCAGAATTCTTTGACAAGAAGAGGGTAAATGGGACCATAAAGCCTGTTGAAGTAGTTTTCCCAACCTTGCTTGCGAAGATCTTCAGTAAGATCAACACCGTTTCTTTTCAAGTTTTCAAAATCTACCAGCGATTCACACAGTACATCCAAACTTTCAAAGGGGGTTGCAAGATGAATGTGGCGTTCACGGTCCAAAATGTGAGGTTCTTGATAAACGGGGGTTATAGAAACACCGGTGACGGTTGGAGTTGGAACAGAAGATGTTTGAGCGGTGGAACTTGACTCCATTTGCTGTGAGTAGTTGAACAGTTGTTGTTGTTGAGCATCCATTGAGATGAAGAAGATGAAGATTTGAAAGAGTTGCAGAGAAAACTTCGAGAGAGGGTTTAGGGTTTTAGAGTGAGTGAGAGTGATAAGTGTGAAATGTGAGAGAAAGTGTTTATATACTCTAAGTAAACACATGCAAAACGACACCTCAGAAAGCGTTAGGCACAAAGCTCAAAATGGCACGCTTGGGGGGAAAAATGATTACAGCTCATAAATGAATGTCTAATCCCACAGTTTGCACACTGCTCGAGGAAAACTCAAACGTCTGCCTTTTGAATTTCTTGACAGCTGTCTAGAAGTTCTAAAGTTTGACGCTCAGAGTTCCACGTGTTGATGTATCTGATCTTCAGGAATACCAAGAGATTGGTTCTGAAGATGTCTAACTCAGATATCTTCTTAACAATGTAGAAGTATCAGAGTCAGAGGCAGAAGTGTATTTGTTTTTATCAGAGTCTCATTTTACATGTTCAGAGCCAAATTTTACTCAGGGCAATTTTTAATGTTCAGATTTTCTAATATAAAAAGAAATCTATCTTCAGCTAGAGGCTTAGTAAAGATATCTGCCCATTGATGTTCTGTATCAATGAACTTCAATGTTACTATCCCTTTCTGAACATAGTCTCTGATAAAATGATGTTTTATTTCTATGTGTTTGGCTCTGGAATGTAGAATAGGATTCTTACTTAAACAAATAGCAGCAGTATTATCACAAAAGATAGGAATGTTACTCTCAAATATCTGAAGATCTTCTAGCTGATGCTTCATCCAGAGCATCTGAGTTGTGCATAGTGATGCTGAGATGTATTCTGCTTCTGCAGTTGATAGAGCAATAGTTGACTGTCTTTTGCTAGCCCAGGAGATTAGATTGTTTCCCAGAAGCTGGCAATTCCCAGATGTGCTTTTTCGTTCTATTCTATCTCCTGCATAATCTGCATCACAATAACCAGAAAGCCTATACTCTGATGTTTTCTCATACATCAGGCCCAGGTTAGGAGTTCCTTTCAGATACTTAAGAATTCTCTTAACAGCTGTTAAATGAGATTCTCTAGGATCTGATTGGAATCTGGCACAAAGACAGACGCTAAAGAGAATATCAGGACGAGTAGCAGTCAGATAGAGAAGAGAGCCTATCATACCTCGATAGAGCTTCTGACAAACCTTGTTGCTTACCTCTTCCTTTTCCAGAATGCAAGTTGGGTGCATAGGAGTTTTTGCAGAGTTGCATTCAGTCATGTCAAACTTCTTCAGAACGTCTTTAATGTACTTGCTTTGATGAATGTACGTGACTTCTGGAGTTTGATTGATTTGAATTCCCAGAAAGAACTTTAGTTCTTGCATTAGACTCATTTCAAATTCTGCCTGCATTAACTTAGAGAATTCTTGGCAAACAGAGATATTAGCAGAACCAAAAATGATATCATCAACATAAATTTGGCATATCATGAGATCATTATTAAGGTTTTTACAGAAGAGTGTAGAATCAACTTTCCCTCTGATAAAATTTTGTTCCAGAAGAAAATTGCTTAATCGTTCATACCAAGCTCTGGGAGCTTGTTTAAGTCCATATAAGGATTTCTTAAGTTTAAAAACATGTTCTGGAAAGTTTGAATTTTCAAAACCTGGAGGTTGATTGACATACACTTCTTCTGAAATATAACCATTAAGAAATGCACTCTTGACATCCATTTGGTATAATTTGATAGAATGATTAATAGCAAAAGATACAAGAAGACGAATAGATTCTAACCTCGCGACTGGAGCAAAAGTTTCATTATAATCAATACCTTCTTGTTGACTATAACCTTGAGCTACCAGTCGTGCTTTGTTTCTGACAACTTCTCCTTTCTCGTTCAGCTTGTTTCTGAAAACCCATCTGGTTCCAATGACGTGAGTGCCTCTGGGTTTAGGAACAAGATCCCAGACATCATTCTTGGAGAATTGATCTAACTCTTCTTGCATAGCTGCCACCCAATCGTTATCTTGAAGAGCTTCATCACAGGACGTAGGCTCAATCAGAGACACTAGTCCCAGAGGAATATCTTCAGAAGTTCTGAAGGTAGATCTGGTTCTAACAGGTTCATCTTTGTTTCCCAAAATCAAATCTTCAGATACGTTAATACGACTTTTAACTTTCCTTGGAATTTCTGGAGATTTAATTTCTTCAGAGTCTGGAGTGACAGTTGCTTCTGGAGTTTTCTCAGATTCTACCAGAGTGATCTCTAAATCTGCAAACTTTTCAACTAGCTTTGACTTTTCAGGGTCAAGCTTATCATCAAATCTAACATGAATTGATTCCTCCACAATTTTGGTTTCTGTGTTGTATACTCTGTAGCCTTTAGAGCGTTCTGAGTATCCTAACATAATACCTTTCTGTGCTTTGGAATCAAACTTGTTCAGATGTTCTTTAGTATTTAATATAAAACAAATGCATCCAAAAGGATGAAAATATGAAATGTTGGGTTTTCTTCCCTTACACAGTTCATAGGGAGTCTTTTCCAGAATAGGTCTAATAGAGATTCTATTCTGAATATAACACGCTGTATTTACAGCTTCTGCCCAAAAGTGCTTTGCTACATTTGTTTCATTGATCATGGTTCTGGCCATTTCTTGGAGTGTCCTATTCTTCCTCTCTACAACTCCATTTTGTTGTGGAGTTCTAGGGCAGGAGAAATCATGGGATATTCCATTAGAATCAAATAATTCTTCAAAATCTTTATTTTCAAATTCTCCACCATGATCACTTCTGACTCTAACAATTTTAGAGTCAAATTCTTTTTGCACTTTAGAACAGAAACTGGTGAATACAGAGTGAGACTCACTCTTGTGCTTTAGGAATTTTACCCATGTCCAGCGGCTGTAATCATCAACGATTACTAGTCCATACTTCTTTCCATTGACTGATGCTGTTTTCACAGGACCAAATAAGTCAATGTGAAGAAGCTCCAGAGGCTTAGAGGTAGAAACAACATTTTTCTTTTTAAAAGATGTTTTTGAAAACTTTCCTTTCTGACAAGCTTCACACAGAGCATCTGAAGAGAACTTCAGTTTAGGTAAGCCTCTGACTAACTCAAGTTTAGTTAGCTGAGAAAGCTTTCTCATGCTAATGTGGCCTAAGCGTCTATGCCATACCCATTGCTCTTCGTGAACTGACATTAAACATTTAACATTTTGATCTTTTAAATCAGAAAGATTTATTTTATAAATGTTGTTTTTCCTCTTGCCTGTGAAAAGGACAGAGCCATCGTTCTGACTAATGGCTTTACACGTTTTTTGATTAAAGATTACATCATAACCGTTATCACTTAATTGACTTATGGATAACAAGTTATGCATTAATCCTTCTACATAAAGAACATCAGATATAGAGGGAAGAGTACCATTACCAATAGTTCCGGAGCCTCTGATCCTTCCTTTCTGATCTCCTCCGAAGCCTACAAATCCAGCGTCTTTAAGTTCCAGGCTTTGGAACATAGACTTTCTTCCCGTCATATGTCGCGAGCATCCAGAGTCCAGGTACCATGACTGGTGTCTGAACTTTGCTGCATAGGATATCTGCAACATAGATAATCTTATCTTTCGGTACCCAGAATCTCTTGGGTCCTTTTAGATTAGTTTTCCCAGAGTTTCTCATAACTTTGGGTCTTCTAGCATTTTTAAACTTGTTTTCTTGTGTGTGTGTGTAGTGATATGAAAAAGGAGATTTAAGCTGGTTACTGGTAGAGGTTTTATTTTCCTCAGAATCATATCCAATTCCCCTTTTATTATTCTGACTTACTCCATAAATCATGGATGCCATAATACTCCTATCTATTCCATTCTTCAGAAATTTTTGAAAAGCTTCTTCATATTTATAAATAGTTTCGTTTGAAGTTTGTGGTGCTTGAGACAACGCTTTTTCTAATTCTAAGCTTTTTGTTCTAGCTCCATCTCTTTCTAACGTTAAAGATCTGATTGTATCTTCTCGTGCTAGAATTGTTGTCTCAAGTTTACTACATACTTCAGATTTTGCTTTAAGAAGGCCTTTAATGTCTTTAACTTTTTGTTTTAATTTCTGAAGAGAGGTAAGAGTTTCTGATAAACATGATTCTAAGTCAGATCTAGAAAGTTCAGAAAATACCTCTTCAGATTCTTCATCTGAGCTGCTGGATGTGGTAGCCATAAGAGCTACGTTGGCCTGTTCATCAGAGTCAGATTCTGATGATTCGGATTCACTATCGTCCCAGGTGGCCATTAATCCCTTCTTTGTTCTGAAAGTATTTTTCTTGAAGCTTTCTTTCTTAGAGTTATCTCTCTTCAGCTTGGGGCATTCATTTTTGTAATGACCTGTTTCTTTACATTCAAAACAGGTAATATCTTTGTTAGGTTTACCTTTTGAAGTTGACTCTGATCGATCCCCTCTGGGTCTTGATCTTCTGAAGTTGTTGTTGTTCCTCCTTTTCCAGAGTTGCTTAACTCTTCTGGTTAGTAGGGACAGTTCTTCTTCATCATCAGAGTCTTCAGATTCAGAGTCATCAGTGTCTGCAGTTTCTGCTTGAAGGGCTTTGGTTCTGTCTGACTTCCGTCTTTCAGGTCTGGACTTCAGCGCCACTGACTTGTTCCTTTTCTGAGGCTCATCCTCCTCTAGTTCTATCTCATGGCTTCTGAGAGAACTAACAAGTTCTTCAAGGCTGATATTGTTCAGATCCTTTGATAACTTCAGAGCAGTAACCATTGGTCTCCATTTCTTTGGCAGACTTCTGACAATCTTCTTAACATGATCTGCAGTCGTGTATCCTTTGTCTAGCACTTTAAGACCTGCAATGAGAGTTTGGAATCTGGAGAACATAGCTTCTATAGCTTCGTCATCTTCCATCTTGAAGGCTTCATATTTCTGGATCAGCGCCAGAGCCTTCGTCTCCTTGACTTGGGAGTTTCCTTCATGGGTCATCTTCAGAGAGTCAAGTATATCTTTAGCCGTCTCTCTGTTGGTGATCTTTTCGTATTCGTTGTATGATATAGCATTTAGAAGTATTGTTCTGGCCTTGTGGTGATTTTTGAAATCACGTTTCTGATCTTCTGACATTTTGCTTCTGGGAACTTCAGCTCCATTTGAGACTGGAGGTTTGTATCCATCTGTGACAATGTCCCAGAGGTCAGCATCATAACCCAGAAAGAAACTTTCGATTCTGTCTTTCCAGTAATCAAATTTTTCTCCATCAAAAACAGGAGGTTTAGCATTGTAAGAATCTCTTTCATTTGAGTGAGCCATTTGTTTTTCTCGCACTGGATCTCTCTACACGGTTAAGTGTTTGATTTGAAAATCAATAACAGAGCCGGAGCTCTGATACCAATTGAAGGTGAGAAAAACAAGAAAGGGGGGGTTTGAATTGTTTGAAAAATAAGCGCTTTTCCAAAATGAAAATCACACAATGATTTTATACTGGTTCGCTTATAACACAAAGCTACTCCAGTCCACCCGGCCAAGGTGATTTCGCCTTCAACAAGGACTTAATCCACTAATCTTGAAAGATTACAAACAACCCCTAAGAGAGAAGAAAATCTCTTAGTCCTCTCAAGTCTACAGACCACACAAAGTCACTTGAGGAAATCAATCAAATAAAAGATACAAGATATGTAATCTAGAGTGCTTCTAGGAAAGCAAGTATTACAGACTTAAGAACAGATTTTTCACTTAATAAGCAAAAGCTTAGTGAAATTCTTTGAGAGCAAAGATGATTTTCTTGAGCGTGAAATAATTCAGTATAGTTTTGGCTAGTTGATTTCTTGCTTGCTGAAAGTTGATTTCTTCTCTATTTATATAGGAGTTGAAGTAGTGTTGAAATAGAGTTGAAGTAGAGTTGAATCTGGTGGATAATGAGATGTAATTACGCCATTCCATAAATAGCTTCTGCAGGAGACTTTTTTCTTTTAGAAGTGACTACTTACCACAAGTAGTATCTTTTCTCTTGGAAGAGGAGATTAACGTCTCTTTCTAATTGAGGAAATCCATTTGCAGAACTTTAACTTGGCTTAAACGTTACTTCATCATGATTAACAAATCTGATTAGAGTCTTCGTGTATCTGGAGAATCTTGGGATCTGGCTTCTGATGTTATTTCTTGAGAGTTCAGATAGCGCTGATAAATTTCAGAGTTTACAGAAGGCATTTGTTCAGAGTCAGAGCTTCTAGACTTTACTTCATGTTCAGATGCTTCTGATACTTTGCAGTTTTGTCCAGAGTCAGAGCTTCTTGAAACGAGATTCCACTTTAGATGCTTCTGATACTTGATAATTTGTATCTGATCTTGTTGTGCATCTGATGACATCATCAGATTTATTTCTTCTTTCTTTAGAACCCTGCACACTTAGAAACTTTTCGTTAGGGTGCCATTTTTGGTTTCATCCTTTGTTATCATCAAAATCAAGGAATCTGTTGTAGAACAATTTTTGTTCTTACAGTGGATGAGTTTATGAGGATTATCAAGAAAAGTGACTACAAGGTAGTCGACCAGATAAATCAGACACCCTCAAAGATCTCCATTCTCTCACTATTGCTGTGCTCTGAGGCGCACAGAGCAGCCTTGTTGAAAGTACTGAATATGGCCTATGTTCCACCGGAGATAACTGTTAACCAGCTGGAATCGGTAGTTTCCAATGTAAACGCTAGCCGGGGGCTAGGTTTCACCGATAATGACCTGACATCTGAGGGCATGAATCACAACAAAGCCTTGCATATCACAATGGAGTGCAAAGGGGTGATGCTTTCCCATGTTTTGGTTGATACAGGCTCTTCTCTGAATGTTCTTCCAAAGAAAGCCTTAATGAAGTTGGATTGCGATGACACCATCCTGAGGCCAAGTAACTTAGTTGTGAGGGCTTTTGATGGCTCTAAGAGAGTTGTCTTTGGCGAAGTTGAGTTGCCAGTTAAGATTGGACCGCAGGTGTTCAAGAGCACCTTTTATGTGATGGATATCCAGCCTGCCTACAGTTGTCTGCTAGGTCGGCCTTGGATTCATGTTGCCGGTGCTGTTACTTCTACCCTCCACCAGAAGCTCAAATATGAACTAGAAGGTCAGGTCGTCACTGTCTGTGGTGAAGAGGATATTTTTGTTAGCCACCTGTCTACATTTAAGTATGTAGAGATGGACGGCGAGATGCACGAGATGCTGTGTCAGGGCTTCGAAGCCATAAACATCAATGAGGTCGCGCCCGAAGTTGTCTTTTCACCTGAGTTTGAGAAGGTCGGGACTTCTATCTCTTCATACAAGCAAGCTGTCGAAGTGGTTAAAGCTGGTGATGCCCAAGGCTGGGGCAAATTTGTGGAGCCAGTCATCAAAGAAGACAAGTTTGGATTGGGGTATGCTCTGGGATCTCAGAAGAATGAAACCGGTACTCTCTCCAGCGGGGGTTTGGTTTCTTCCCACATCGTCAATGTTGCAGATGAAAACAAGGCTGACAGCGACTGTGACTTAGATAGATGGATTCGCCCGTGTGTCCCAGGAGAAAAGCTCGACAATTGGTCGTCCGAAAAAGTCGTCCGGGTTACTCTACTGAAGGAGTAATTTTTATTGTTTTCCTTTTATCACATGCATAATAAAGTCTTACACTTTGCCCGAGGTGTAACGGCTCATTTGTAGGGCCATCCATTTAGTTACATTTCGCAATTATTTTTATCATCAATAAAGGACGGCTTTTGCAAACAATTTTGTGTTCTCTTTCTTTCAGTTTTTTTTTTTTACAAAAAAAAATGGCAATGTTTCTTTTTTCGTTTTTTCTTTCTTTCCAAAAAAAAATCTCTCATTCTAAGGTAAAGCATGATCCTCCATCATGCAGAGCGGACCACCCGGATATCACTACTAACGACACTGCTATGGCCAAGTATGACTTCGATAATCCTATCTATTAAGCCGAAGAAGGGGTTGAGGAAGATTGTGAATTGCCTGAAGGGCAAGTCTACAGGCCGAGAGGAAAGACCGTTGATCATGTACTTGACTGTGTTAGAAAGGTCAATGGGTTGTGTGCTCGGTCAGCATGACGAGTCAGGTCGAAAAGAGCATGCAATATACTACCTTAGCAAAAGTTTACCGACTGTGAACAAAGATACTCATTGCTCGAGAAAACTTGCCGCACTTTGGCATGGGCTGCTCGCCGACTAAGACAGTATATGTTGACTCACACGACTCTATTGATATCAAAAATGGATCCAATCAAGTATATTTTTGAAAAGCCAACACTTACCGAAAAAGTTACTAGGTGACAAATGATACTGACAGAGTATGACATCCAATACACTTCACAAAGAGCCATCAAGGGAAGTGTCTTGTCAGACTATCTTGTAGAGCAACCGATTGATGATTACCAACCTATGAGGTTTGACTTTCCTGATGAGGACATCATGTTTCTCAAATCGAAAGATTGAGAGGAACCACTCCCGGAGGAGGGGCCTGACCCTGAATCCAAATGGGTTATGATGTTTGATGGGGCGGTCCACGTCAATGGTCGCGGAGTTGGTGTAGTGTTGATCACACCGGAAGGGGGTTCATATGCCATTTGGTGCCAGAATAACTTTTCCCTGCACCAACAATGAAGTCGAATACGAACCTTGTATCCTAAGACTTGAGGAAGCCGTCAATATACAGATTAAAACCCTGGATGTATACAGGGATTCAGCTTTGGTCATCAATCAAACCAACGGGAAATGGTATACACCTCAGCCTCATCTGGCTCCTTACAGAGACTACACGAGAAAATTGTTGACTTTCTTTTAAAGAAAACCAATTTGCTGATGCTTTGTTTACCTTGTCTTCGATGATTAAGGTGCTATGCTGGAAGTACGTACCCAGAATTGACGTATCTCGGTCAGAGACGAATGAAGGAAGCATTTGGTCAGAAAGTGCGCCCTCGGGGGTATCAAGTCGGTGAATTGGTACTCAAAAGATTTCTTCCTCCCAACACAGATCACAGGGGCAAATGGACACCAAACTATGGGGGTCTGTACGTGGTTAAAAGGATTTTCTATGGCGGAGCTTTGATGGTAACAACCATGGATGGCGAAGGATTCCCGTCCCCTATTAACTCAGACGCAGTTAAAAAAAAATATACTTCGCATAAAATAGACCCGCTGGACGATAAAAAGAACAGTCCAGGCAAAAAAGGGCATCCCGACGAACCAAAAAAAAAAGAATAAAGAGGTTCGGGCAAAAATTAGGGATATAAAAAAAGAGTACACCCGGTGAGTCGAAAACCCAAAAGGGCGGCTCAGGCAAAAATGGGTATCCCGGTGGATTGAAAACCCGAAAAGGGGGCGATCCAGGCAAAAGTTAGGGAATAAGCGAATGACTGTGATCTGAGTTCATCAGTGTTATATCACCGTTTCATTCAATCCGGTAATCTTCGAAGGTTAAAGATCGACTAATCATCCACTTCAGAAAGCAAGATGAGCAGAGCGTCTTGAGGACATACGAGCCATAGCATAGTCGAAACTCGGTGGGACCCCGTATCCCCATTGCCATTAGGATAGTTCTCTTTTTATAGCGATCACCTCTTTTCAGGGATCAGCTTCCTGATACCCTCGCCTATTCCTGGCACAAATTTTCTCCCCAGTAAGAGTCGAATAATTCAGTTAAAGAGCCTCTTTATTTTTCATTTATCAGTTTGTTTGCAAAAATGTCCGAATTTTTGATAAAACATATTGCATATGAACATAATGGTGGCTTTTGCAGATGATTTGCACAGGAAAACATTTAAAATTGCTTTGAATGTGCTTAATCCCGAACGGTGAATTCAAACCGAGTAATTCCCCCGAGGCATACATGTATTTTTGGTTGCAGGTCACAGGAACCGGATGCCAAGTCATGAATCCTCATCCCCAAGCAGTTGACAAAGTCTCTCCTCAGGAGAGCATGTTCCCCAGCAGAGTTGACAGTATCCAGACTATATATCCCCAGCGGAGTTGACAGTGTCAGACTGTATCTTCCTAGCAACAGCGGAGTGGTTGCATAACCAACAGATGAGAGGGTGGTGTTCCCAGTGTTCATCTCATTCCCCAGCAGATTATTTTTAACAGATTTGTTAATCCCCAGCTTGAGGGCGATTAGCAAGTTCATATCCCCAGTAAAGGTCATTTCCTACGACATTTCCCCAGGAAGTGTTTTCCCCACAGACTCTCCTCACAGAGCCTCGCCGAACAAAGTTTCCATAGTTGATACTCCCCCCGCAAGGTCAACTTTTCAAGCAGCCAATTTATTTTTGGTGGCTCATTGGTCCCGACAGACGGATCATTCCCCACAGAGCATTCAAGGATTGATACAGCGATCTGTTCCCTACCAGAGTTTGCTTCCCCAAGCAGATTTCTTTTTACACCATGCATAACATTTGCATTTGCATGCATATCATATCAAGCATACACATAAGCTGATAAACAGGTTCTTCCAAGCAGACTGAAGAATTACTTTACAACCAAGGTCATGAGATCCAGCCAGAGGATTAAGCGTGAGCGATCTAGCCTGAGGGTCATTTTGAAGATTCAGCCTGAGAATCGTTTTCCAGTGATCCAGCCTGAGGGTCATTTCGAAGATTCAGCCTGAGAATCGTTTTCCAGTGATCCGGCCTGAGGTTCATTTTGAAGATTCAGCCTGAGAATCGTGTTCCAGTGATCCAGCCTGAGGGTCATTTCGAAGATTCAGCCTGAGAATCGTATTCCAGTGATCCAGCCTGAGGGTCATTTCGAAGATTCAGCCTGAGAATCGTGTTCCAGTAAGCCAGCCTAAGGCTCAATTTGAAGATTCCCCAGTGAAGTCGCCTACAAGCTTTATTTCCCCAGCAAGCCCAATTAAGGAGTCGTTACAACATGTTCTAGCCCGAAGAATATGTACGAAGCCCAAAAGTGGAATATTCTCGAAGCTGCATATCTAATATGAAGGTTGGGTGTAGATTTCAAAAGAGGGTCAACCAGCGCATGCCTCAGATGCGGGATCCTAATGATGGGAATTTATCATCAAAACAATCCAGATCTAGCCAGAAGATCGAAGTAGATTCAGCCAGAGAATCGAAACAAAGAAGATCTAGCCAGAAGATCAAAAATCGCAACAATTCAGATCTAGCCAGAAGATCGAAGTAGATTCAGCCAGAGAATCAAAGGAAATAGATTCAGCCAGAGAATCGAAACGAAGGAGATCTAGCCAGAAGATCGAAGAAGATCTAGCCAGAAGATCAAAATCGTATCCAGCCCGAGGATCAAAATTAATATCCAACCAGAGGACTAAATTGAGTATAGGTTCAGCCAGAGGATCGAAACTCCAGATTAAGCCAGAAGACTGATTCAGATCCAGCCAAAGGATCGGAAGAAAAATAAACAGCGCGTTGTATTTCCGCGTTTTTGTGGTGTTCTCGGAGCGCAAATTTTCGGTCTGTCTTTGGAATTCAATCACAGCTCACCCCGTTTGTCTGATAAGCTGTTCGCTTTCATCCTACTCGGGTTAGCTGATGATTGAATAGGGGCAGCTGTAACACCCCAAAATTTACCCTCCTCATTCATGCATTCATTTAGCATTTCATATTGCATTTCATCATGTCAATCAGAATTAGATCCAAGAAACTTTTTTTTAAAAAATAAATAAATAAATAAATAAAATAAAGTAAAATAAAACGAAAAAAAATAAAAAATAAAAAATAAAAAATAAAATAAAATAAAAATAAATAAATAAATAAAAATAATAATAAAAAAATAAATGAAATATAATAGAAAAAACTTGGACTTGGACCTCTCTCATTTGAGCCCACAAAGCCATGAAAATCAGGTTATAAAAGAGGGAGATCAGACAGAAAAAGGAAGGGAAGCAAAATACTCTGAGATTTCCTTGAAACAAAACCCTTGACAAAACCTGGAAAGAAACCTGACAGAGAACTCAGAGCAACCCCCAGGCAGCTCTGAAAAATTCAATCTGACTCACACACTTTCATTTCACGCAAACCCTAACATTGCCTTGCAAACCCAGCCGTGCCATTTGATTTCAACCGGTCTCTCCCATCAGACTCTTGCAGAGATGGTTTGCATGGTTTTCCCACTTTATTTGTGGGATACCCCCTGGAGGTTCATTCCGATTACCTGTACTGACTCACCTTTCTTTGATGGCATTAGCTTGGGAGATCCCTGGGTTTCTTACTCCTTTAATTGTTGTTACTTCGGATCTTTATCCGTGTGGTACTTTTACCTCTTTTCCGCATTTTATCGCTTTCTTAGCTGGAAGACCTCGATAGGAGGCATTTGTTTTCTTTTGTTTATTTACTTCTGAGCCCCTTGTTGGCACATTTACTTTATACATGTTTGTTTTGTATGTGTTTGTATCCCTGCAGGTAGCGCGGTTCCTTCGTCAATGACTGCCTTTTTGCCCTTGAGCATCCCAAACCCTAAAACCCAAAGCAACACGTTAACTCCTTCTACTACAGGCGAGTAAGTCTCCAAAGGTCGAGCATCCGGTAGATTGCGTAGTGACGTCGTTCGTCCAAAACCCAATCCATAACCCCATAGTTAGCCGAACTACGGCTTGCTCTGATTCTCATTCCAGATGAGATACGTAGGCATAAGACGCGATGTCTTAGCGAGCACACATCCCCCCAACCCATAGGTCAGCCGAGCTACGAAGACTCTGATTCTCATATTCAAATGAGATACGTATGCAGTGGATGCAACATCCGCGTGAGTCACTTTCATTTAACCCTTTTTTTTTGGTAAACAGCACAAGATAAACTACACCCTTTAGACAAGAACTACAAAAGTGGATCCCGTAGAGTACTACGGATGCGTAGGGGTGCTAATACCTTCCCTTCGCATAACCGACTCCCGAACCCAAGATTTGGTTGCGAGACCCCGTCTTGTCCTTTCCTTTTTCAGGTTTACTTCGAGCGTTTCCTTTCCCGCCTTTGGGATGAATAACGCACGGTGGCGACTCTTCTGTCATTTTCTTTCGCCAGTTGTTTTTTCGCGCACTGTATTTTTCAGGTTGCTACACCATGTTTGGACTTTCTTGTTATTTTTACAATTTAAGAATTTTTAATTGTTTCACTTTTATCTAGCAAATGAATTATGTTATTTCTTTCTATATACCTCATTCTTTTCTTTTCAATTTTCTGTTTTAATTTAATTCTACCATACCTTATTTAATTCTCACTTTTATGTTTCTTGTTTTTATTTCACCTAACTATTCAACAGCTATTAGATGGTGGTCCAATGAATGTACATGAAAAACTATGGTCAAAAAGAAAATGCATGGTCAAACACAACACAACATGTGGCGCCTGCCACACACACAAGTCATGGCGCCCGTCACCTACACCATTGTGGCCCCGCCACACTCACAAAAGTGGCGCCTGCCACACTTCACATGGTTCCTCACGCCGTGCCATCAAATCTTTGTCCCATGCATGGCAGACAAGTTTTAAATTTTCTTCAACCACTTTTAATCTCTTTTGACCAATACATTTTTCACTATTCATTAAAATTTATTCCATTCAAAACTTTCCAACTACCATTTACCTCTATATAAACTCTTGCAATATAACCTCACAAAATACATCTCCATCTCACATTTCATAAACAAAATTCTCCTTCTTCTTCCCACTCGAGTTGTGTAAATTTCGGTCATGGCACAAAGGCACAGATACAAAATATTTTTCAGAGCCGGCGAACCGGGTGAATTGCAGGAAGAAATCTACACGGCTCTAATCACCAGAGAAATAGAGTCAACAAGGTACACTGATGAACCTTGTTTAATAGCCTTAGGAATTCTTGATAGTATTAATCATATGCTCAATACTTTAAGTTTAAACTATTTCTTATCTTTTAAAGACCCGATATATGTGCAACTAACACTAGAATTCCTTAGTTCGCTTATTTTTAGCCCCGCCCCCAACACAGGTTGTTCTAGTGGGACTGTCCAGTTTTGTCTGTTCAATGTAGAGTACACTTTTACTTTTGCCCAACTAGCGAACCTGCTGCAATTCCCCCACGGGACTGACGTAGCATGTGAGGTCCCGGGTACCGATGGTTGGCAGCATGCCTTTCAACCATTCTGGAGGGCAATAACAGGTACAATAACACACAGTTTTGAGGGAAATAGGGCCACATTAATTCACAATCCGGCCATACGCTATTTCCGCCAACTATTGGCTTGCATTATTTTTTGCCGATCCAATTCTAACAAGGTGAACAAGAAAGAATTCTTCTATTTGTTCGACACATTTATGCCACAAAAGGTCAATACAGTCCCTTTCATGTTTTCTCACATGTAGGCCATAGTCAACGCGAGAAGAGGACCAATTGTTTTTGCAGGTTTAATAACCTCAATAGCCCGAGTCCTAGGACTCGAAGAAAAACTCTCCTGCCTAACACCACCCCCGCCTCGTGGCATTGATATTGACATGACAAGGAGCATGAAATTGGTAAAACAAAGGCAAGACGGTAAATTTCACCTAATGGTTGCTAATAGTGTTTTCCCGGATTTCATTCTCCCCAACCCAAATTGCACATATGTGCGCAATCAGAACAACTATTGTTATATTCATGATCCGGTGCCTAACCCAGTCCTCGTGCATATTCTTGAGAATGTAGCTGCTGGCGGGGACATCAATGTGGATTATGTTCAAGAGTTGGCTGCTCCTGCAGATACATTATCCGGTCATAGGCCCAAAAGAAGAAATATGGCACCTGCCACTCTTGATGACATATATGCTGAACAGCTGCGACGTAGCGAATTAGACGCTCAACGCGACCAACAAATTCAAAACATGGAAGCTCAGAAAACCGAAATGATGCAAATCCTTCGCCAGATGCAGCATGACCAACATGATTATGCTTTCAGGAATGAACATAACATGTCACGTTTGATCGATGAAATGGCAGCTTTGACAGTGCGTGTGGAAGATCTACAAGACCATGCCTCTTATGTGGGTACACCACCTCACCAACCTGGAAATGGTAGACATGGACGAACACGTGGCAGAGGCCCCCAGTAGCAGATTTTCCAGGTTCTACCTTCCTTTCCTATCTTATGTCGTTGTGTTGGGGACAATGCTCGGTTTAAGTATGGGGGAGGAAGCTTTACCGCTTTTATTTATCGCTTTCTAGGTAGATTTAACTATTGTTATTTCCTTTGTTAACTTGTTAAGTGTTAGTTGAGTCGAATATCATTGCACTGTTGAGTCTTTATGCGTGGTTTCCATTATTTATTGATTCTCCCATTCTCTTAAGCCATACCAAACTTTTGCGAAAGTCTTGACTTAGAAATACAGTACATATTTTTAAAATTCTAAACTATAAATAAAACTTAGCTTGGATTGTAGAGATTTGGAAAAACTTTACAAGATTGGTATCGTTTTAACACCTTAAATCTCCCAAGTATAAGATCGATTTGAGTACTTGTCATGTCGTAGCCTTAAATTCTATCCTTTAATATTCCTTAAGTAGTTTATCTAGTAGTCAGCAACATCCTAAGCACACAATACGCAAGAAGTCGATGCAAATAAGTGTATGATCTCAGGCTTAAAAGAGAAAAAGAATTACAAAATTAATGAAAAGTGTTGTTCCTTCTAAGTTAGGTGACCTTCACCCGGTCATTTAACCCAATGGTACAACCATCTTTAGCTGTTATTTGAGCCAAAGTGCGAGAAAAAAATAAAATAAAAAATAATAATGAGATCATAGTCACTAACAGATTAACTTGCCATGAGTGTGAAAGGATAACGGGCTTTATGTGATTGCACTAGAATGAAAAAGGATAAAAAGAAGGATTAGTAAGGTAGGTTTAGGCATGATGACATGATTCAAATTCGTTTATATAAGAGGGAGACTTATGATTGCATGATTGAGAGCCTATGTTCCAATGATACCCTTAGTGTGGAAGTTAGTACCTATTGATGCAATTTCTGACCGAAGTAGAGTTTGTAGGCTAGAATGAGTATCCGAATGCAACTGTGTTTTTCACGAGTCTCGATACACTATGCCGTAAAATTTTACAAAATTCTTTTATTCACGTGTGCAACATTTGTTTGAGGTCAAGCAAAGGTTTAAGTATGGGGGAGTTTGATAACGCGAAAATGTATCATATATTTGACTTGACTTACATTGCTTTTTACTTGTTTTCCATAGCATTATGTCGTACTTTATGTTTATTTCAGGTATTTATCGAATAAGAAGTGCTTATGCAAGCAAAGCGGGAAAAGAGCAAAATGGAAAGAAAAGGGGGAAAAATGAAGCAAATGAAAGAAGGTGGCGCCCACCACCAGATGAAAGGTGTGGCGCCCACCACATGAAACAAGGTGGCGCCCACCACCAAATGAAAGGTGTGGCGCCCCACTACCTAGGGTTGTGGCCCCACCACCAAACCTTTTCCTCCTTATTTTTCTCCACGCTTTTCTCCACGTCCCCTTTATCTCGGTCAACCAACCGCTTCCACTAAGAGATCTTCAAGGCTACTTTCAAGGAAAGGAGTGGGGAGTATATATTAGGGCTTCGGTCTTCAAAGACCGGATGGTCACTTTTAGCCAGATTTTTGTTGTTAGCATTTTAAGCAGATATTTACTTGTAAAGTGATAAATTCTCCATATCGGGGACTATTACGACTTTAGTTATAGCGATTGAATTTGATTGTAACTGTGTACCCGATTCATCAAGCGTGCCGACATTATTTGAATTCAATAACCAGCGTTAATTCCAATTTTCCGGTCTATATTCCAGGTTCTATTTTAATTTATATTTTAATTGCTTATGCCTTGTCTTATGTTTAATCATCATAATAACATGTTTGTTCTCGAATCCATGTCCGGCTAAAACAATCGATATCAGTATGTAAAGATCGTCGAAACGACGAGATTCGTAAATAATTGTTGTTGACTTTTATAAAATATTGTTTTTTGGTTACAGTTTCTTGTTCTAAATTCTAAACTGTTTTCGTACGAGAGTACAAAGCGAACAAAGGTTACGGTCAATAAAAACGAGAGTTTGAGGTTTTAACCGGATAGCTGAAACTAGGCATTAATTCTAAATACAACAAGAGCGCTTTAGGATTAATTAGACTTTATTTATTTCCAAAATTTACTTTTAATTCAAATGAGACAGTGAGAGTGAAGCATTCTGGTTTAAGAGTATAGTCAGAGTCAACAACACGAGAGTGTGAGATAAAGTCTTTTAAATAAATAATTTCTACTGAAGAGTATTTTGACGTTTAAGATTACACCAACTATTTACCGAATCCTCGAAGTTTGATTTATTTCATACCGATATCCCGCTATTAAATATTTTTATTAAAATTATGTTTTCGTTAGTAGTTATTTCTCATCGTCCCTCAACCCCTAGAGAAATCATCAACCTTAGATTTACGTAGTAACATTAGGTAATAGTAAGTTCGATTATTAGTCCTTTGGGTTTGATAATCTTTAAAACTATGTGATACAACTGTGCACTTGCAGTCACGAATCCTATAGACATACTAAGTCGCGATCACAATGCAGAGTTGCAAGTCCATGGTATGATTCAATGGTTTATTTGGTCTTTGGTTTGGTTTTTGCAGGATCACATTGGTAAAGCTTTGTTTCATGAAGCATTTGGCATGATTATAAAGGTGAGCTCAGGTTGTGCAACTGGCAATGGGCCAATGTTTGTATAGGCTTCTTCTTAAGCTTGGCATGTTTGTTCTAAAAATTTGGTCCATGGCTTCTTGGTTTTCTTGCAGGTTCATTTTGCAGTAGGTCTGCATATGATGCTAGCTATTTCCTCGGCTCAATTGGAATGATTGTTGTAGGTGATTTGTTGCAGATACTATGGACTGGTATGGATACAAGGCTATTGACATTTCTTTGAATAGTTTGTACTGCTAAATGTTTTGGTTTGATGGCAGTGTGGTAGGAGATTGTGTTGATTTTCTAATGCATTGCAAATGAGCTGCAGAATTTGATTCATGGCCCTGAAGCAAGGTTTGTATTGTAGGTCTGCTTGGACTAGTATGCTTGGATGATTTCTGCATTGAATGTGTTGCTATGTTGCAGGTTGGTGTGTTTGGACTAGCTGGATCAGACATTTCCATGGTTGTATTTGAAGCATGGTAAGCCATTATGATTTGTATGTTTCACTGTAGGATCACTTGGCTTGGTTGGGATGTTCTTGTGAGTTGAGTTACCTGCTACAAGTTGTTGTGTTACTGCATGTTTTCTTTGATGTTGCTGGAGCTTGGTCAAGTCAAGGTGAATGGTTCTTAACATGAGTATTGGTCTAGGTTGCACCAGGATTTTGACCCCTTAATGGCTAGGTTCCATCCTGATTATGCAGTGATGAGCTTGGGTGGAAATAGTTATGTTAGTGTATAACTTATGTGCAAGTTTGTTATGGTTGGCTGCACAATAGCAGACTCACTGTTGCAATGTCTAGTGTTTGCTGCAGAATGGTTGATCACTGCATGTTATGATTTATCCTTGGCAAGGTTGGATTGTTGTGGTAAGTTAGTTCAATTGGGGAATTTTTTGTTAGCTGAATGGTTAAGTCAGTTGGTTTTCAGAATGGTGGATCACTGCTTTATTATTTTTCCCTACTATTTATTTTAGCTGCCACATGATGTTTTGATAGGTTATGCCACTGACTTGCAATTGGCCTCACTGCAGAATTTGTGACTAGTTTGTATGCCATGATGCATTGTGGTTCTGGCATGGTTGTGATGGTCTTAATGCAGGGTTATTTTGCAACAATGTTTTGAGAATGGCATTATGCAAGATGCAGGTGTGTCCTTGGTTCATCATCTGTGCAAGATGTTTGCAATGGCTCTGCAACACGTTCTGCAATGTGTGTATTGTCTCATTCTGACCTGGCTTATGGTATGCATGTGGCTTCATGGTTTTCTTTATAACTTGTAGGTCTAGGACATGTTTCTCATTATGCCTTCATGTTCTGATTTGTGATTTCATACAACATGGTTTCTTGGTCATGACATTGTTGTATGGACATGAGGTGGATGGTTGGATAAAATCTACATAATGACACCAAGATTGGGATTTTGAAACAACATGTAAAATTGGTCCATCAAGAATCAACATGGAAACCTTAGAGATGGAATTAGGATTTGGGTTAGGGATTGGAATTTTAGGGTTTTCTAGGATTTAGTTGACTTTGGTCAAAGTTGACCAAAGTCAACACTTCCAATTTTTTGTAATTTTTCATATTTTGGACACTTTGATTTGTAATGAATGAGATTGACATATTATGAATGGTATTTGAATGGAATTGATTGATTTTGAAATTATACATGAACATGATACTTGAATGAACTTAAATTTGTCATGATGAACTTGAATATGGATGGCTTAGCATGTATTGAAATTGGCCTAGAATAAAAAAAATGAAATACCCTAACAAATCCTGAATGAACCGATCAAAAGACATAAGTGATTGTGAATGGACCAAAAATCAAATCAATGGAAATGATGGATGGTACAAAGCATAGATGGAATTATGATAGCATGGACACATGGACAATGATGAACCCATGGACACAAAAATGAACAAAACAAAGATGTACCATGAAATATGGCTTAAGTAAAGATTCATGAACCAATGGACAATGACATGATAATGGCAAGAGATGGACTTGAAATACAATGACCATATGAAATAGAAAAACATAGACTAGGTACTTGAAATGGCCATATGAAATAGGCCTAAGAAAGACATGAACTTGGACTAGGCATGAAGAATGATCATATGAACTCCTAGGGATGAATTGACTCCAGTGGAAGTAATGATTCCATGGAAATGTGCTTGAACCAATGAACATATGCAAGCAAGAGATGAACATGTGATCCATGAGATGAATGTCAATCCAACCAAGGAAACCTCCATAATAGATCATGATCAAGAGTTCCTGGAATGGATCTTGACCAAGAAAGTAAAGCATACACCATGGAATGATGATGGGCCAATGAAATGAGGTTAGGAGCACACACAAGGAGTAGTGGCCATAGTTAGGGCTTGGGGACACCATGATGAAATGAGGATCCCAAGATTAGGGTTTCGCTTCACCATGAAGCCAAGACTGAATCACCAATGATAGGAACAAATATACAAGCTTCAAAAGCTACCTCCAATCAGGGTTTGATTGATTGAGCCACCTTTAGTTGTAGAGATACCCTAGCTTCCATTAGGTGCAAGCACAAAGCCTTGAATCCATGATATATGTCCTCTTGTATTGGACCAATGACCATGCAGGTGAAATGAATGACATGAAGATATGCTTATGACTAGGGTTAGTGATCTAGATGAACTTTATGAATGGTAGGGTGAATTTTGGGGTATGACAGTTGCCTCTATTGAATTTTCTCAAACCTGGATGTATGGATAGTAATAGCTTTCGGACATTCGAGGTAGGAGGGGATTAAATACTAAAATATCGAAAAAATTTGCCCACCAAGAACAAATGAAATATGAAGATAGGTCACAAAGGAATTCTTCACAGAGATATAGGATAAACAAACTAGCTTTTGTGCAGGGCAGCTGCTGGGGATTGGAAGGTTATTATTTGTGAAAATGGATAGTTATGAAAGGTTAGAGATGCATGACGTATGCAGGATGCTGATGCAATATGATTATCCTCCTTTTTCAATAAGCTCTATGTATCTTTTTTTAACAAGCTTTTTTATTTTTTCAAACCTCTCTGGAAAGCTCTGAGAATATTTTTGTTGTTGGGGAGAAGAGAGTGAAAGATGTTTGAAAAATGGTTTGCCAAGTGGAACTGGACTTTGATGTGACGACTAGGGAAGAAAGGATATGGATTAACCCATCATACACTGGGTTCTCATAGGGGACTCATATTTTTTTTTGTTTATTTATAACTGGAAAGAAAAAGGGGAGGGAGGCCAAACACAATTCAACTTTACAGAGGGATGCATTCCGAAGTTGACCTTACCAAAGAGAGAAGAAAAGGATAAAGGGCAGGGCTCCGAAGTTAACCTTATCAGAAAGAGAAGAAAATGATAAAGGGCGAGCCTCCGAAGTTAATCTTATCGGATAGAGAAGAAAGGGGTCCCGAAGTTACCTTATCGAGAAGAGAAGAGATGATGATCTCAGTGAGGACGAAGATCCGAAGTTAACCTTATCGGAAAAAGAAGAAACGAATCCCGAAGTTAATCCTATCGGGGAAAGAAGAGATGGATCCTGAAGTTAACCTTATCAGGAAGAAAAGAGATGGAAAATGGTTTCCAAAGTTAACCTTATCGGAAAGAGAAGAAAGAGGTCCCGACGTTAACTTTATCAGGAAGAGAAGAGAAGGATACGAGATTCCGAAGTTAACCTTATCAGGAAGAGGAGAAAAGGATCCTGAAGTTAACCTTATCAGGAAGAGAAGAGATGGGAAAGGGTTTCTGAAGTTAACCTTATCGGAAAGAGAAGAAACGGAAAAGGGGTTCCAAAGTTAACCTTATCGGAAAGAGAAGAAAGGGATCCTGAAGTTAACCTTATCAGGAAGAAAAGAGGCGACATCATTGGGGAAACATTCCAAAGTTAACCTTATCAGGAAGAGAAGACGCGACATCGTTGGGGAAACATTCCAAAGTTAACCTTATTGGAACAGGAGAAGGGGGGGGGGGTTCCAAAGTTAACCTTATCGGGAAAAGAAGAGATGAGAAAAGGGTTTCCGAAATTAACCTTATCGGAAAGAGAAGAAAAGGATCCTGAAGTTAACCTTATCAGGAAGAGAAGAGGCGACATCACTGGGGATGCATTCCAAAGTTACCCTTATTGGAACAGGAGAAGAAAAAAGGGGGGAGGGGTCCCGAAGTTAACCTTATCGGGAAAGGAAGAGATATGAAAGGGTTTCCGAAATTAATCTTATTAGAAAGAGAAGAAAAGGATCCTGGAGTTAACCTTATCAGGAAGAGAAGAGGCGACATCACTGGGGATGCATTCCAAAGTTACCCTTATTGGAACAGGAGAAGAAAAAAGGGGGGAGGGGGTCCTGAAGTTAACCTTATCGGGAAAAGAAGAGATATGAAAGGGTTTCCGAAATTAACCTTATCGGAAAGAGAAGAAAAGGATCTTGAAGTTAATCTTATCAGGAAGAGAAGAGGCGACATCAGTAGGGATGCATTCCAAAGTTACCCTTATTAGAACAGGATAATAAAGGGGGGGCGAAGTTAACATTATCGAGAAGAGAAGAGAAGAAAAATGGGTTCTGAAGTTAACCTTATTAGGAAGAAAAGATGGAAAAGGGGCTCCGAAGTTAACCTTATCGGAAAGGGCAGAAAAATGTCCTGAAGTTAATCTTATCTGGAAGAGAAGAGGCGACATCACTGGGGATGTTGTTCCAAAGTTAACCTTATTGGAACAGGAGAAGAAAGAAAGGGGTCCCGAAGTTAACCTTATCGGGAAGAGAAGAGATGACGACACCACTGAGGATGTTGTTCCAAATTTAACCTTATTGGAATATGTAGTTCATTTGTAAAACTTGTATGGTTTTCAAATGATAATAGTAATGAAATAAACGTGCATGTTTTGATTAAATCTATTTGTGTTCACTCATATTTTACTTATCAGTATCAAACTGTTTGTCAAATAAAATCAAAGGAGAATGATGCAATTAAAAATACGCTAGATCGTTATCTGTATGCTTTTGAATAAGACTGTGTTGATGATGTAAGGTATTGTTGGAATCCCTAAACACCGGAGATATAATGAAGATAATCCCTAGTCAACCCCTTTGGGCCTTGTAGTAGGAGTTTCTTTCTTTAACATATAAAGCCCTCATGTTTAACCAGGGGCAGGGTAGTCTTCAGTTAGTTTGAAATTGAATTCAAATTTCAAAAGGAGAATATCCCATAAAGTGATCAATCATATCATATCCCTCCAAAGAGGATGGAATCAAAAATCCAGAATGGTTAACCCTTACCCACAAAAGGAGTGAGATAGTCATGAACCTTGTGATAAACCAAATAAGCAGTGTCACAGGATTTTCTCCAAAAGAAAAGATGAAAATAATCAAAAGCAAATGAAAAATCCGCTAAGTCAAAGACTTGAAAACAAGATTGACTTAGGCAAAAATTCGGGCATCCCGGTGGGCTGCAGACCCAAGGGATCAACTTAGGAAAAAATCAGGGAAAACAAAAGACAAAAAATCAGAGGATCAATATCAAAATCCTCAATAAGAGCAAATCTCTGTGACCGCAAACAAAAGTAAAAGGTGAAAGACTGTCGCTCCAAACTCCCGCTGGGTTCCTTAACCATTTTTTATAATACCCAAGATCCTTTTTTGAAAGATGGGCACTTGTTTTAAGCTAACTGAATATAGGATTGGAGAACATCACGGAGAATGGGCGGGTTAAAATAGGTTTTGAGCCTTATATCCTTTCTTTCTGAAACCGTGAACCAGACCACATTACAACCCTCAAAAGACCTAATTGAAGAAAGCTTTATTCCAAAGCATACTATGGTAATATTGCGTTAAGCTGACTCCTAAAGATTTGCTTGTCATTCGTATTGATACTGACTTGACATTCTAATCAGTGATTCATTCACTAGATGTCATAATCTTAGTGAACACACTTGAGTTTCAAAACTTGCATGAGCATCACATTACAATTATCATTTTCAAAATGAGCATTTTACATTCGCACAATCATTTGACATCAAGGAAGCTTACAAGGGGAAAGTTGATCAAATTCCTGATATCCCATAGCTCAGATCTCTTCAGGAGTCCGTCAATCTGGGGCAACCATGTCGAGATTCTACAAATCTCTCTGAATCATCCGAATAGAGGCAAAGTTTACTTTGAAGTTCATATTGGGGCAGGCCACCTCAAGAGCATGAGAGGTCGTTACTCCTAAGATGGTTAATCAAGAAATGTAGTTTTGAGACGCTGGGGCAAGCCAGGTTGAAATATTCAGATGATAAGACTACTCTACCATTTGTAAATGGGGCAGTCGGTACAGCTATCCAGTAAATTGGGGCAGAGGCAGGCTACATAGGTACAAGCTCTCTCCATGTTTCAGATAAAGTCCAAAGGTATAACTACAACCATTCAGCTTGAAGTAGGTGTCAGAGGATTACATATGGACGACCATTATCCTAGCCCAAAATTCCCACCGTCCTCTAGGAGAACATCTGGCTTAAATATGGAATAAATCATTATCATGCATAAACCACGTCGTTTCACTCATGCATAACATTCATAAAGCATAACATGAAACCGTGCAAACAAGAAAAACCAAAAATATGGTCTTATTGACTCAACCAGAAGCCTAACCTTCACTTGGCAAACCACAAAAATCTCATCACATTCTTAACAGGCAAGTTTTTGGATATGTTAGTATTTAATCCTCTTCTACCTTGAATACCCGAAAAGCTATCACAATTCGACCATTCCGGTTCAAGAAGATTAAATAGGGGCAACTGTCATACCCCAAAATTTGCCCTCCATTTTTATTTTTTCACCTAACCCATGGCTTGAGATTCATATATACTCATTCATATGCATCCTTCATTCATGCCTAACATTTACTGACAAGTATCATAGATTAAAAGTTTGCGGTTGATAAAATCAGGATTTTGACTTGAAGATTATGGTATTGTACATCATGTGGGTTAAGACCCTAATTCTTGACCTTAAAGGATCTTGTGGCTTGGCTTATGCGCATCGACTTGGCTTCTGAACCCTAATTGGGGGCCCAAGGTTTGAGATGTGATTTGTGGAGCTTTATGTTGAAACCCTAATCAGGGGTAATCAGTGTTCAAATACCTTTCTTGGTAGACTTTTGGATTGGTGATTAATTAAGACCTTGGTTGATAGATGCTTGAGGCCTTGGAGTTAGGATTTTGGAGTTCAATCCATATAGAACCCTAGCTTGTTAATGCATAAGGGTTATAGGCCTCATTGCCTAGTGTACACTTAAAACCTTGATTAGATATGCCTGAAACTGTTGGTTTGATTTGAGGATTGTGAAACCCTAGCTCATGGGAGAGGTTGTTTGGTCATCATGATCTGTATCATGTCATTCATTAGGTTCACCAGAGGATTATGGTTTCACAGTACTGATTGTTCAAGTCCTCGTATGGATCTTCCAAGGCCCATGCATTGGTTTAAAAGGTCATGGTGCATTCAGGCTTTTCATGCTTCATTCATGATTAATCTATTGATAAAGGTTTTATAGTGCCTACAAGACCTTTGATTTAAGTTGATTTCAAACTACATTTTGAAGGGAAAATATGTCACTTAGAATACAAATTTCATTTTACTATACACATTCACACTCAAATTCATATTCACTTTAAAATCCAAGCATCGCATTACAAAATCCTCACAAAAATCCAATTCTATACAAAAAAGTATATTTTTGACCCGAGTTAACTTTTGGTCAACTATTGACTTTTTGGTCAACAGTTGACCAAAGTCAATTGACCAAAATTTTCCATCCCACCAAATTCCTTCCAATTTACATTTAATAATTCTATTCAATTCAAAAGATTGCCATGTTCAATCAAAAAACTAAATTACATCTCTAACTTACCACCATAAACAATATATTCACTTTCAAAATTCATTCACAAGTAAATTCCAAATTGCACCATTTCAAATTACCACAACACAAATACAACCATTCAATACACATTTCAATCCCAATTCCGTATCCTCTTTCATACATGCTCACGTAGGCACGACATAAATTCTGAAACCTTTGTAGTTGAATAAATATTACATCCCAAATCAAAATAGCATTGGCTCATTACATCAGTATGGAAGGTTATACACAAGTACGGAAGGCTACACATCGAAAACTATGCTAATACAATGCACATTTCTACCAGCTAATGGACTCGCCATTTGAAAGGTCAATTAGTAGGATCTTGGTCATCCTTCATGCCGCATTCACCCAACCGAAAGTCATTTCCAAATCCACTCCACAATGGTAGCACGCCAAACTCTCCCAGTTCAACATAAAACCCAACCTGATGGGGACTTTGCATTTCATATGGTAATGATTCTAGTCAAGATGTTGGCACAAGTAGGCTACATATAACCTGTTAAAAGAAAGAAAACAAGAACCCATTTCAGAATCCACAAATCCTCCATTAGTTTCCAATTGAGTTAACAATAACCTACAGCAACCAATTCAAACTATCATTTATCTGCAGCAAGCAAGTCAGGCCAAACCAATTCATCATAATCAACTAACAACACACACATATAACTTCAAAAACCAAAATAGAATTCTGTAACTAACTGAACCGTTCGTAACTAACATAACAATCAATCCACAACTCTAACAGAATTCCTGACAAACCATAACAGATTTTTTAACCACTAACCAACTCTAACAGACTGGGCACAAGGCTAACAGAATGGAAAATAAATCGAGAGGGAGAAGCAATGCAAAAGGATAAAAAGCATTCACCATAAAAAGAGAGATAACTCAATACCTTGGGGGGGATTTTTTTCACGATTAGATCCAACTGTTGAACCTTCATTCGCCTTCTGTAGAATCGGTGCGAAGCTCTCAAAACCACCTTCCAAAAAACCTTCTTCTTCTTCAACCTCTACATCCTTAACCAAGCCGACAGAACCACCTATTCTACCATATCAAGGCCCTGCAAAATCGATTTTCAATCGACAACACGCCTTCACCTTCAATTTCCTTTCCCATATTTTCCAATCTCTTCTCAAGTCACCTGCTGCGAACAGGACGAGGCAAAACCTGCAACCAGATTTCATAACCTCGAGCCTTCACACAATTATAATTCTTGCATGACGACATGAATTCACCGACCATAGAAATGGAGGAATAACTCATAGAACCGCACACAATGTCTCTGCATGCAACATAACCCAAACGGAATTAGAGAAGAAGATGACCGAAAGCGTATACAGAAACGATTGAGCTACGAAGTGTCACCTGAAGAAGCATCGGGATTTTGAAGCCAGAAAGGATCGAAACTTTTCAACACACGCATGAAAGGACCATTCTTGAAGAATAACACAATGATTCACGATTCCATTTTCATGCCCCATCACGAGGCATAGGCTTCCTCGTTATCAATAACAGTGAAGGCGACGCGAGATGAAGAAACAGAACTGATGTGGCGGTTCGCGGAAGACCGGGGCCGAGAAATCATTCGTCGTGTTCGGAATAAACCACATTCTCCTTGCCCGTGTTGAAGTAGAGGGAGTCTCGTACGGTTGGGTCAAGAATTGGACCGGTTCTTGGGAAGCATAGACCCATGTTCTTTCTTGGCAAGGACTGGGCCTTTGGGCCCCAACAAAAATCCCTTTTGGTTCCATACACCCCCCTCAGATGGATCGTACCCCCCATGGCCCATGATTATCCTTTTCAAGCTTAATTAAGGTGTGTTAATCTTAGTTAAATTCTTGAATTAGCCTTGTCTTTGAATCCTCTTGTTATTGTTAAAATTGGGATTTTCTTGTTTTTAGGTAATTAGGAATTAAGTTAGTAATTAGGTTTAGTTACGAATTAAGGTGGTTTGGCAATTTGGTTTAGGTTTAATCATGTTGATTTTGATCTTTAGATCGTTTTTAGATTTAATCTCATTATAGATTAACCTGGCCATGAGTAGAGTAATTGGTCATTGGAGTTAGATTCTTGATTTTGTGGATTTTTTATTTAGGTTAATTGGGAAGTATTAATCCTTTAGTTAACTAGGTTTAAGCTTAGTTAGATCCTTTAGAATCAAATTTAATCAAGATTGTTTGGGATATAGATTCAATTTTTAGTTGATTTTGCTTGGTTAGAGATTTAACTTCAATATTTTATGATATGACCATTTTACCCCTTATGGGTTATTTTGTCATTTTCACCATATAATTGTATGTTCCCTTAGGATTATTTTAATATAGAATTTTAATCAGGAGTTTTGGCTAACTATGCATGATCCCTTAGGGTAGTTTCTAACAATTTCACCTTTAGATTAGGTTCAACCTAGTTTTCCAATTAAATCTAACCATTATATTAGGTTCTAACCTAGTTCTCAAAATTAAATCAAACCTCCGATTCAAATTGATCAAAAGCAATTTTGATCGATCAAATCCTTTGAACTTGTATAATCCCACAGTCTAAATTGAGTGACCAAAAGACCCTTGATAACTTAATAAGACTTTTCCTCTAAGTTGTGGAACTCGAAGTCTCAAGTTAGACTCTCAAGGCATCCTCAGTCATACCAAGCAGTGGATAATACAAGCACATCAAAGGTGGAAACTTCAAGAGCTTGTCAAATCAAAGTTAGAATCGTGTGGTATGAGCCTTAAATAATGGAGAAGGAATGGGAATGGAGAATTTCTACCCCCATTATGAATATCTTTGGGTATGGGAGGAATGATCCAATGCTCATCGTATTCACCTTTATTCATATAATTTAGCACAATTCTAATCATACGATTGGCAAGTCTCTTTCTCTTAACAAAGCAATGCAACAAGCAAGGACTACATCAACAACTTATCAATCATGAATCGAGTTGTATGATACAAGCCTTAAGCAATAAAGAAGGAGAAGGACTAGAGAATTCCTACCCCAATTCTGGATATCTTTGGGTATGGGACGAATGACTCATCGCTCATCGTATTTGTAAGAGCAAATCTAGTTTCTACAATATATCTCTAAAATTTTGATGATAACAAAGGATGAAACAAAAATGGTACCCTAACATTTTTTATCTAAGTGTGAAGGATTCTAATCAAATTAGTCAGATAGACATCCTTCAGATACATATACAAGTTCTGAGATACCACTTAGAAGATAAGCAAGAAGAAGCTTTGATTCTGATTAGAGAAAGCGCAAACTCAATAAGCGATACTCTGAAGTATGCACTCTAGGGTCTGAAGCCCTGCGCTCTGAAGAAATCAATCAAAAGAAACTCTGAAGACAGACAACAACAAACATCTATCTGAAGAAACACTTGCTGAATAGAGACTCTGATGTTCGAACCCTCTGATTCAGAATACTTAGCTATGAAGAAATTCACTTATAGAAAGAATCTATTTCAGGAAGAGTTTTATGGCGCCCCAAAAACTGTTTGATAAGAACACAGAGTTTAATGACTTTAATCATCCATCATTTCCAAAGATTCTAACATTCAAAAACTCAACGGTCTTCTCATCACCCCTATATAAAGGATGGAATGTATCACTAAGAACAGACCCTGAACCACACGAGAATACAACACTACTATTATATTCATTATTCATTCTCTTTCTCACACGAGTTGCTACTCTAAAGTATGAACAATCCTTTTGCTTTTACCTTGTGTAATCTTTGCTTACCTAGAAGCACTAAACATTACTGTAATTCTATTTACTTGTTGAAACTCTCCTCAAGTGACTTGTGAAGTCTGTATACTTAAGAGGACTAAGAGATCTTTATTCTCTTAGACGATCTTTTGTGTAATCTTTCAAGATTAGTGGATTAAGTCCTTTTTGAAGGTGAAATCACCTTGGCCGGGTGGACTGGAATAACTTTGAATTTCAAGCGAACCAGTATAAAGTTCAGTGTTGATATTACTTGTTTCAGCGTGTGCTTCATTTCCAAAAAGTTTTTATTATCGTTAAAACAATTCAAACCCCTCTTTCTTGTTTTTCTCTACCTTCAGTATTCACCTCTATTCGTAGACTTTAGTGCAATTCGAATCGAACGATTGATAAGGTCTTCATCAATACCAGAAACAACAAAGATTCTCCTTCACCATTTTGAAAGTTAAGATGAGAATTACATGTCACGAGCCTTAAGTAGTAAAGAAGGAATGAGACTGGAGAATTCCTACCCCCATTATGGATATCTTTGGGTATGGGACGAATGACCCAGCGTTTATCATATTTGTAAGACCCCAATTTTGACCCTAAGATCCCTCATGCTATCTCATCATATGCATTAGCATTGGGATCACACCTTGGCATCCTCCTTACCCCTCATTTATTGGGTTTGTATTAGGAGAGATCACCAAGCACATTTGATTGTATCGTACTTAATTTTTCTTTGTTTACTAACCAAAATAACAAAAATATGTCAATGTATAGTTTGTTGCTTTTGTAGGTAGTGTACATACTCACCTATGCTCTATCAAGCTCATATCTAGGGTTTGAGACCCTCAATGCAAGGAGCTCAATCAATAAATGGTTTACTATGGATCTAATTATCATATATGGATCCCCATGATCTTCACATGTTATTTGGATCAAGAAATCATCAAGAGTTTGGAGTTGGTTTGTCTTGGAAACCCTAATTCATATGGGTATCTTGTGTGACTTCTTCAACAAGTTTCTTCAACAATTGATCAAATATTTCAAGGTATACTTCACATTACATCATATTATGCATATATGATCCTCCATGAGTCCCAAAAGTCAAGAGATTGTCAAGCTAGCAAGTTGGTTCATGGTGGTTGACCAGAGAAGGTCAACTGGTCAAAACTGGGGTTCCCTAGACCCTATCGTCTACAATTTTTGTCATATGAAAATGATCCCAAGCTAGAATTTACTCTAAATCACATTCCAAACAACTTTCATGTTGAAGTCAAGAGCTAGGTTTGCTTGGAAAGTCATTTGTTATGGTAAAAGATTATGGGTCATTTTGTCTGAACCCTAGTTTGGAGATCAACTTCCCAAGACCATAACTTGCTCAGCTTTTATGAGATGAAAGCAATTCAAATTTCATGATCAAATTCAATATGTCTACTTCAACTTTTATGTTTTTAGGAAGTGCAAATTCAACTTTCAAATGCATGTACCAAGAGGAAACATTATAGGTCATTTTGGGCCAATACCATTAAACAAGTGATTTTCCTCAACTTCTAAAATACATAACTCCTTCATGCCAAATCCAAATGAGGTTAAATTTGTTACCAAATTTAAGAGATTTTAAAGAGCTACAACTTTGATGAAGTAACGTTTCTCATTTGAAGTCCATAGAAAAAGTTATTCAAGGTGGAAGAAGTGAGCATGTGACTTGGGACTTAGAAAATTTTCAAATATGTTTGATTTCCCAAACTTCCACCATAAAATTCATCCTGATACAAGCTTCAAATGAAAAAGTATTCAACATGAAAGTTATTCCCCTTGATCTCACCTCTCCAAAAAGTCCAAAATCATCTTATTTGGACATCATTTCATGGGCCTCATGCACGCCCATGCACCCATGCAAGGGAGAATTTGAAAATTTGCCAAATTTGAAAGTGTGCAAATATCATTCACATTGGCTATAAATAGGAGGCTTGATGATCAGAAATGGGATCCCTCTTACCTAAGCTTCGACCCGCTTCTTCCCCAAACACCATTGAAAGGATAACCTTGAAGGTTTCTTGAGAAACCGAGTTTCAATTCTCCCTCTGTTTTAGGATTGAAACTCCAAGAGTCCAAGCTTTCTAACCATTCAAATCATCTTCTGCAAGCTTCTAGCTTCAAGCCAAGCCAAATTGGAAGCAAGATCAAGCTAATTTGAAGATCCTCGAAGGTGAGATTTCATAAACTTTTCTTCTTCGATTCTCCCTCATTTCTCATCCATTTTGACTGATTGTTGGTTTGCTGAAGTTTTACCAATGTAGGCAACAAGATTGAGTTGCTTTGAGGTTAAATCGAAGCAACTCAGTTCATGATCCTCAAAATTCAAATCCCTGTATCTTTTCATATACTTGGAATTGGACAAAATTGAGGCCTGATTCGAGCTCCTGAGCATTTTTTCTTTAAATCCATGTCTTGCTTTTTCATTTTGATGATGGTTGATGGTGGACCAGTCCGATGAGGTCCACTGGAGAAGAAGACCATAATATCCTTTGAAAATGTTTTAATCTCGTGCGTTGCTTTTGATTACCATGTGTGTGGTTCAGTTGACCAGGGAACATGTGGAACGCGTGCTTGTCACCATCTGATCTGCCACCTCAATTAATGAGGGAGAACAAATGGCTCTCATTTTTTTAAATTTTTGTTTATTTCATTTAATTGCTTATTTTTAATTAATTCATATTAATTTCATTATTAATCCAAAAAATATGGTACTTCCACTAGAAATTTTCAAATATTTTCCTCTTTCATTTTCTGAATTAAAATTATTTTTTGGATTAATATTGATATTTTTCACGATTTAATTGTTTTTGTGCATATTTTAAATTGTTTAAAAATACTTCTGACTTTTCAAAATTAATAAAATTTTCTCTCCAAGGTCCTTTGACCTTGTTTGACCTATGATAAATCTCTTGGCCATTCATTTGGTGTTTTGAAGAGGTTTTAGGTTTTTGATCAAACATAATTTAATTTAAATGCATTTTAATTTTATTTTTAATTGTTTAATTGTGTGAAAATTATGTTGAACCATTTTTTTATGGACTTGTGAAGTTTGACTATGTGTTTGGGCCTTGGTCAAGGTTGATTTAACTTTTGTTAGATTAAAATCATTGAATTTAGGAGATTGATGAAATGTACATTTCATCTCCCAAAATAAATGAATGATTTTAATTTGATAAAATTCCTCCCATGACCAATTTGTGTTTGTCTCATTTCCCCTCCCTCTTTATTTTCAATCTCATTCTATCCTATCCCTTTCATTGACCAATGACATCTCAATATCCTAAGGCTAATTGGTTCATCAATAATTTCATGTTAGATGAACCAATACAAGTATGGATGAGATTAGGTCCATCCTTTGATCATTTTCTTTTTGTGTGTGGTATATTTTAGAATTATGGTTCATTGTACCATATATCTAACATGCATTAACACCAAAATTTCTATTGCCCGGCCTCAGATAGTTGTGACTTCTACATAAGTCCAATTACGATTGCTTAACATAACGCTAAATTTTGACCAAAAGGCATAGCATTCTAGTAAGTGAGATTGTAAGTCCCCCCCCTGTCATGGTATTGCGTAGAAACTTGGACTTTTTCCTTCCTTTATAAGATGTCTTGGTTCAAGGTGTGGCGGTAAATTCATGACCATCAAGCTATGGATAAGCTAAACGTCAATTAAACCAGAGTCGCCACCGCGCTTTTATTGTTTCCAAGGGAAAAGGGAAAAGTACGAACAAAACCCAAAGATAAGAAGTTTTCAAATCAAAACTAATAAAATGCTAGATTACAGGTAAGGAGGTTGGTTACACAGAGGGAAGGTGTTAGCACCCAAAGTGTCCTAGGTACTCATAGGGAGCCCTTTCTTGTGTGCGTATGTGTTTTTATATAAAATGATGTTTGTAATAAAATGGAGTGGAGGGATGAGAAAACAATTCATTAATTATATTTTTGTGTTTGACAAGACCTTCGGACTTGTGTCTACGTACCAACATAAAAATGAAGGATCAAAACCTCGTAGTTCATGGTAATAATTTCAAAGTGAATGCATTGCTTTTAGCAAAAGTTTAAGTTAAAAAAGGCACAAAAGGCCTAAAAGGTTTGGATGAGTGTTATTTCTTTTTGTATTTTGAAATTTTAAGTCAATTATAGTTAAGTTCATTTACAAATTTGATTAAGAAAAGAGTTTGAAAGTGCAATGGCGTAAGGCCAAAGTTTCTAATTTGCAATATGGTCTAAGTTTAGAAAAAAAACAAAAGCAAAGAAGATTTTAAAAAGAGGGAGAGATTTGAAATTAAAGAAGTGGGGAGTTGATGAAGAGACTAATCCTAAGCAAAAATTTAAAAGTTAAGGGTTGAAAAGATCTGACCAATGGGATACAATCCAATAGACAAGAATGTCATATAGAAACCCAAATTTCCCTTGGACTTTAGAATCAAGCAATATCAATACACACAATAACAAGGTGAAGAGCAAGGCATCAAATAAAGATAGCCACATCCAAGCTTATCAACTCCATGACCTTCTTCATAATCTCCCATGTATCAGATGAAATCAGAGATAGGCATTAAACACGAGTTCAAAGTAACAACTTCAATAAGACCATGTAGCAGATGAACTCAAATGGGATCTCAACACTTGCTTTAGATGAAAATTCACTTCACAAGCAGATGGTTTCATGGAAGTTGGCATTGGCCAAGTCCTTTTGTATAGGGAGTGTTGCCTAATTCTAAGTCCAATGTCTCAGATCAAATCCAACAGTTCACACAAATGTCTTTTAAGGTTTTTATTGTTTTTATGTATATTAAGGTCAAAAGACCACAAACACAAACAAGTATATACAATCACAATATAATCACAAGATATGGATCAAATGAGCAAAGTGAAAATGGCACTAAAGTAAATAAGTTAAATGGTATGAATAATGGCATATGAATAAAGACTTGAATTTAAAGTGCATAAAAGTAAATGGCTTGAAATTAAATGTTAGTTGTTAGTTGATTAGAAGTTAGTATTGCTTTTGCTTTTGTTGTTTAAGTCATTCTTTGGAGAACACTCAACCCACTATTCACAAGCATGGATCCTTGAACCAAGACATCTTCCAAAGGAAGAAAAAAAGGCCAAGTTTCCACACAATACCATTAAAGAGGGGAGACTTACAATCTCACTTACTAGAATGCTATGCCTTTTTGTGTCAAAAACTTAGCGTTATGTTAAGCAATTGTAATTGGACTTATGTAGAAGTCACAACTATTTGAGGTCGGGAAATAGAAATTTTTAGTGTTAATGCATGTTAGAGATATTGTATTATAAACCATACTCCTAAAACATACTACACTTAAAAGAAAAATGCAAAAGGGGTGGACCTAATCTCATCCACACTTATGTTGATTTTGTAATCGACTAGCCTTAGGATATTGAGATATCATAGGTCTATGAGATGAATGAGAATAGAATGGGATTAAGATGGAGAGGGAAGGGAAATGGAATCAACACAAATTGGTCAAAGGAGGACTTTTATCAAATTAAAATCATTCATTCATTTTGGGAGATGAAATGTACATTTCATCAAATCCCCTAAATCCAATGATTTTAACTCAACAAAGTCAAATCAACCTTGACCAAGGCCCAACAACACAAGTCAAACTCAACAAGTCAATATCAAAAGCTCAACACAATTTATTTGGCAATTAAACAATTAAAATTAATTAAAAAATGCATTAAATTAAATTATGGTTGGTCAAAATCCTAAAACCTCATCAAAACACCAAATAAATGGCCATGAGATTTATCATAGGTCAAACAAGGTCAAAGGACCTTGGAGAAAAAAATTCATAATTTTTGGAAACTTAAAACTATTTTTTAACAATTAAAAGTATTCACAAAAACAATTAAATCATGAAAAGTATTAATAATAATCCAAAAAATAATTTTAATTCAGAAAATGAAAGAGGAATTTATTTAAGAATTTTTGGTGAAAGTCTCATATTTTTTGGATCAATATTAAAATTATTATGAATTAATGAAAATAAGTCAATTAAATCAAAAATCATAAAATAGAAAAAAACGTGGACCACTTGATATGCCTCATTAATTGAGGTGGCAGATCAAGTGGATGAGAATGCACGTCCCATTATGGATCTTGGTAAATGTGTCATACGCGTGGTAATCAGTTTGTACACTCAAGATTAAAACAAAATGGATGGATCCTATGGTTCTGAGACATGCCAACGCATCGCCAGAGCTGTAACTCCGGTCTTCTTCTCCGGTGGACCTCACCGGACTGGTCCACCTTCAACCATCACCAAAATAAAAAAAGAGGACATGAATTTAAAGTAAAAATGCTCAGGATCTCGGATTTGGCCTCAATTTCTCCTAACTCCAAGTATATTGAAAGATACAGTGAGTTGAAATTTGAGGATCATGATCTGAGTTGCTTCGATTTGACCTCAAAGCAACTCAATCTTCTTGCCTACATTGGTAGGACTTCAGACAATCAAAAATCAAGAAGAATTATGGATAACTGAGTGAGAATCGAAGAGATGAAAAATTGAGAAATTCACCTTCACTGCAGGTCTGGATGAACACGATCTTGCTTCCAATTGCACTTGGCCTTGCTCTAGACACTTGATGGAATGGAATTGAATAAAAAAGGAAGTAGGACTCTTGGAGATTTGAATCTCAAAACAGTGGAGATTCAAACTCGATTTATAATAGAAATCCTCAAGGTTATCCTTTGAATGAGAGGGTTTGGAGCTAGGGATTCAAAGTTGGAGTGCAAGGGTCCTCAATTCTGAACGCAAGGGTCTCTATTTATAGCCAAGGCATTGCTAATTGCACACTTCATTCAAGTTTTCAAAAATAGTAACTTTGTTTGCATGGATGCATGGGCATATGATAGGCCCATGTAACCATTCCTTCAGGTCCAAAATTGTGTACAAACATTGCTGAAGTCATGTGGAAAGGCCATGCATTTGTGTATGGAAGATTCAAGTTCACTTATGCCAAATGGTGATACAAGTTCAAGCCATGCGCAAGTCACTCATACCTTGTCCAAATGGGATGAATTTAGACTTTTTAGAAAGGTTATATCAAGAGGAACAACTTTCATGTTGAACACTTTTTCATTTGAAGCATGGATCATGATGAATTTTGAGGTGGAAGTTAGGAAAATCAAACATATCAAAAATGTTTCTATGTGTCAAGCCATATGTTCACTTCTTCCACCTTGGCTAACTTTTTTTATGAGCTTCAAATGAGAAAGTTCCTTCACCAAAGTTGTATGTGTCTCAAATTCCTTCAAAATGGTTACAAATTTGACCTCATTTGGATTTAGCATGAAGGAGTTATGCATTTTTGAAGTTGAGGAAAATCACTTGTTCAATGGCATTGGTCCAAAATGACCTATAATGTCGCCTCTTATCATATGCATTTAAAAGTTGAATTTGCTCTTCCTCCAAACATCAAAGTTGAAGTAGACATCTTTAATTTGATTGTGCAACTTGAATATCTTTCATACCATAAAAATTGAGCAAGTTATGGTCTTGGGAAGTTGACCTCCAAATTAGGGTTTAGACAAAATGACCTATAATCTTTCACCATAAAAAATGACTTTCCAATCAAAACTAGCTTTAGACCTAAATATGAAAGTTGTTTTGAATGTCATTTAGAGTAACTTTTATATTGGAATCGTTTTCATATGACAAATATTGTAGGAGATAGGGTCTAGGGAACTCCAATTTTGATCAGTTGTCTTCCTCTAGTCAACCACCATGAACCAACTTGCTAGCTTGACATTATCTTGACTTTTGGGACTCAAGGAGGATCATATATGCATAAGATGATAAAATTTGAAGTATCCCTTGAAATATTTGATCAATTGGTGAAGAATCTTGTTGAAGAAGTCACATAAGATACCTAGATGAATTAGGGTTTCCAAGGCAAACCAACTCCAAACTCCTGATGAACTCTTGATCAAAATAACATGTGAAGATCATGAGGATCCATATATGATTCTTAGATCCATAGTAACCCAATTATTGATTGAACTCCTTGCACTGAGGGTCTTAAACCCTAAATGTGAGCTTGATAGATCAAAGGTGAGCATGTGCCCTACCTACAAAAGAGTTAAACTATACAATGACATATTTTTGGTATTTTGGCTAGTAAATGATAAAATAAAAAGCATGATACAATCAAATGATGCTTGGTGACCTCTCCCAGTGAAAACCCAATAAATAGGGGGTAAGGAGGATGCTAAGATGTGATCCCAATGCCAATGCATATGATGAGATATCATGAGGGATCTTAGGGTCAAAATTGGGGTCTTACAGCTGCCCCTTTTTAAGTATGTTCTAACTGAGGAGATGAAGGTTAAAATCTTCATATCGACTCAGTCGAATGAACTTAAATAACAATATATAGAAACAAATTTTGGTCCCTAAGAGACCTCATGATGCATATGATATGAATGTTACAAAAATAAATCATTGTGGGGAAAATGCTACCACGAAGGAAAAGAATCCGGAGAGACTGAAAGTCCGCAGGAGTGTAATGTATTCCATAAGGAAAACTCACTGGGGAGACCGAGACTCTGAGGGGAATAAAGGGTTGTGCGTAGGCTAGGCTACGACTTAAAAACAATTGGGGGACTCGAGGGATTCCATGAAAATTAATCAATGGAAAGACTCAGCCAGGGAATAAAAGGAACACCTACATGGGAAACGGGTAGATCAGAATAAAGCTGAAATACTCAAACCAAATAGGAAACAACAATTTCACTAAGGAAATGCACACTCAAACTCGACTGGGGAAGAAAATATCTTCAACACAGGAGGAGTAGAAATCTATTATCCATTACCGGTTACTGGGTAAGGAGATAACAAAAATCTGACAGGGAGGACATCTGTTACCGGTTAGGGTAAACATATCAAGGATGACTCGCTGAAGGCAACCATGAGGTGTATTCATTACCGACTACCAGGTAAGAATAAACTGTTGGGGAAAATGCCAAAATAGGATTTACAACTACCAGTTACTGGGCAGAAGACCAAAGAGAAAGAATATCCATCACTGGTTAAAGTGAACATATCAAGGATATACTCAAAGGAAAGAAAATCCGTCATTGGTTAGGATGAACATATCAAGGTTAAACTTGCTTGGGGACACTAGGAAGGATATCCATCACCGGTTAAGATGAACATATCAAGGATAAATTGCCTGAAAAAGTAGGAATTACATCTATCGAATACTAGATAGAATACCGAAAAGAGAATATCCGTCATCGCTTAGGATGAACATATCAAGGATAGACTCAGAGGGGAGAAATAGGAATTACATCTATCAGTTACTAGATAGAACACCACAAAAAGAATATCCGTCATCGGTTAGGATGAGCATATCAAGGATAAACTATGTAAAAGGGGAACAAGCAGGATTTACAACTACCGGTTACTGGGTAGAAGATCGTGAAGAGAAGGAAATCCATCACCGGTTAGGATGAACATGTCAAGGATTAAGTCTCTGGGGAACAAAATAGGGATTACAACTACCTTTTACTGGGTAGAATACCAAAAAATGAATATCTGTCATCGGTTAAGATGAACATATCAAGGATATACTCAAGCAAGGGAAGAAAATATCTATCATCTATTAGGATGAACATATCAAGGATAAACTTCCTGGGGAAATGTGAAAATGAATCCGTTGGGGAGAAAAAATTACTCTTGTCAGGTATTGGACAAAAGTGAAACATGAGAAGAATATTACCAGTTACTGGGTAATATACTCTTAGGGGACCAAAAGCATATATCTAGGTAAGACTTAGAAAGAAACGGTCAATCAAGTACTCAACCCAATGAGGATATAACTCAAGGGGAGTGGTTCCATCTAGATACTCTACTGGGGAGGAAACTGAAATAACAATCATCCACGAGGAAATAACTCAGTGGGGAAAGAGAAAGGTTAAAGTCTTTCTGCTTAATGGGCTGACACTCTACAATTGAAAGAGGGCAGACAAACCAAATCTGTATGGGGGAAAAGTATACCACCATAGTAGAGGACCAAAATGAACAATGAATCACAAAGTGTAATAATGCAACAATGAAATTATATAAGTGTATATGAATATGTATATATATGACGATTATGCTGACAAAACGATCACAAAGGATACAAATATCACTGGTTTGAATCATCGATACAAACCCTAGCCAATCCTCACAGGAAGGAAACAACTGTTGGAGAGAATCAAACATCTCGAAGGCTCTATCCGGGCTGGGGAAAGCACAAGGAGAGGATCTGCTGAGGAAATAACTATAAACTCTACAGGGAATTTTAGGTCAACACCATATCAAATGGGAGACAACCCTGCAGGGGAACACACAATAGCTTCTCAAAACCAGGAGTAATTCTGACGACTTGCAGGGAAGCAAAATTCTGCCTAAACCATGCAAACTGCTGAAATAACGCGCCTACAACTCAAGGGGAGGCCAACAAACTCGGCTGAGGAAACCAACAAAACTCGGTTGCTGAAAAGATACGGGGAATGAAATAGGGATCACGCCAACTACTTGGGGAGAACCAATAATGCTCCACATTTAGGGCTTATCGCTTTTCAAACTACTGTTGATATTCCTTTAAATGATATCGATTATTTTTAAAGTAACTGCTTCTATATATTTAAGAAAATATGATTTTAATTTAAAAATTTAATTTCAAAAATGATCATAATAAAATTTAAATCTATTTGACTGAATTAAACAAGAGTAGAAACAATTGGATAAAAAGCTCAACTTTATTTAATGGAATGGTAGTCTGTAAATGACAAGACTCCATAGATCTTTTACAAAAGTTGAAAATATGGTAATTTACATGGAAAATGGCTACATTGAATACAATGATCACTAATCCTTCTACCAACTTTTGATATCCACTGTGCTCTTGGTGTCTCTACTGGAGAATGATGAATCAGAATCGACCGACTTGCTCAAGAATGTCTTCAAAACTGAAGATCAGCAGGATGCAGTTACTTGCCATAATCCCTATTTTTGCATAAATTGCCCCAAGGTGGGGTACTCAATTTATCGGGATAATTCTTTTCTATTTTATGTCGCTTACTTTTTCCTGGATCGCCCTTTTGGGTTTCAATCCACCGAGATGCTCATTTTTGCCTAAGCCACCCTTTCAGGTTTTCAACTTAGTGAGTTGTTCTTTTCTTTTTTTAGGCGAAGTATTTCTTGACTGCATCTGCGTTCATAGAACGAGTGAACTCTTCACCATCCATAGTTGTAAGAATTAAAGCACCGCTTGAAAAGGCTCTCTTAACAACATATGGGCCTTCATAATTAGGAGTCCATTTGCCCCTAGAATCTGGTTTGAAAGATAGAATTTTCTTGAGCACAAGGTCACCTTCTCTGAACACACGAGGTCTGACCTTCTTATCAAAAGCTTTCTTCATCCTCTACTGATATAACTGACCATGACACATGGCAGTTAATATCTTCTCTTCAATCAAATTCAGCTGGTCAAACCTAGTTTGACACCATTCAGCCTCAGTCAACTTGGCTTCCATCAGCACGTACAGTGATGGGATCTCAACCTCTACTGGGAGCACAACTTCCATGCCATAAACAAGTGAGAAAGGGGTTGCCCCTGTTGAAGTGAGGACGGGTGTATGATACCCATGCAAAGAAAATGAGAGCATCTCATGCCAATCCTTGTATGTCACAACCATCTTCTGAATAATCTTATTGATGTTCTTGTTTGCAGCTTCAACAACACCATTCATTTTAGGTCTGTAGGGAGAAGAATTATGGTGTGCAATCTTGAAGTCTTTACAAAGATCTTCCACCATATTATTATTCAAGTTATACCCATTATCAATAATGATCTTACTTGGCACACCATAACGGCATATGATCTGATTCTTGATAAACCTCACAACAACCTGCTTGGTTACATTCACATATGATGCTGCTTCAACCCACTTTGTGAAGTAGTCAATTTCCACCAAAATGAAATGATGTCCATTTGAAGCTCTGGGCTCAATCATGCCAATCAAGTCAATTCCCCACATGGAGAAGGGCCATGGAGAGGAAATGACGTTCACTAGTGTCGGAGGAACATGGATCTTATCCACATAAATTTGACACTTATGGCACTTCTTCACAAACTTGCAATAGTCAGATTCCATTTTCAGCCAATAGTAACCTTCTCTCAACATCTTCTTTGTCATAGCATGTCCGTTGGAATGAGTACCAAAGGAACCTTCATGGACCTCAGTCATCAACAGGTATGCTTTGTGTCTATTCACGCATCTGAGCAGAATAATATCAAAGTTTCTCTTGTACAATACATCACCATTTAGGTAGAAGTTACCGGCTAATCTCCTCAAAGTTTTCTTATCTTTCAAAGATGCCCTAGGTGGGTAAATCTGACTTTGGAGGAAACATTTGATATCAAAATACCACGGCTTTTCATCTTTGGCTTCTTCAACATCAAACACATGAGCTGGCCTATAAAGACAGATCACATTCAGATTGGAAACCTCATTCCAATACTTCACCATAATCATAGAAGCCAGCGTTGCAAGAGCATCTCCCATCCAGTTGTCATCTCGAAGAAGGGCCAGAACATATGGCAAGAGCATATGATGAAATTCAACCTTTATGAAGAAAGTCGAAATCCTCCTCGCATAATCTCTATATGGTATTAAACCGGGTTGATTCGTCTCCCATTCACCTTTGATCTGATTCACAACCAAAGTTGAATCTCCATAGACGTCTAAATACTTGATTCTGAGATCAATGGCCTCTTCAAGCCCCATAATGCAAGCTTCAAACTCAGCCATATTGTTTGTACACTTGAAAGTCAATCTGGATGTAAACGGAAAATGAGTGCCTTGAGGAGTAATAATCACTGCCTCAATGCCATTACCATACTAATTAACAGCTCCATCAAATACCATGCCCCAACGGGAACCCGGTTCTGGCCCTTCTTCAAGCAATGGTTGATCACAATCTTTCATTTTCAAGTACAAGATCTCTTCATCAGGAAAGTCATACTGCGCTGACTGTTAATCTTCAATCGGTTGGTGAGCCAAATGGTCAGCCAAGACACTACCTTTAATCTCTTTTTGAGATCGGTATTCAATATCATACTCTGATAACAACATCTTCCAATGGGAAATCCTACCAGTTAAAGCAGGCTTCTCAAAAATATACTTGATTGGATCTATTTTGGATATCAACCAAGTAGTATGATTCAACATATACTGACGCAAACGCTTAGCAGCCCAAGCCAATGCACAACAAGTTTTCTCTAGCATAGAATATCGAGTCTCACAGTCGGTGAACTTCTTACTGAGGTAGTAAATCACATATTCTTTCTTTCCAGTCTCATCTTGCTGACCAAGAACACAACCCATACTCTCATTAAGAACAGTCAAATACATGATCAAAGGTCTTCCCTCAACAGGTGGAGACAGAATTGGAGGCTCAAGCAAATATTCCTTGATACTGTCAAAAGCTCTCTGGCAATCTTCGGTCCAATCACAAGACTGATCTTTCCGAAGAATCTTGAATATAGGCGCACACGTGGCAGTCATGTGCGATATGAATCTTGAGATATAATTCAAGCGGTCGAGAAAACCTCTGACTTGCTTCTCAGTTTTGGGCGCAGACATCTCTTGTATTGCTTTGACCTTGGAAGGATCAACTTAAATACCCTTCTCGCTGACAATAAAGCCCAACAACTTACTAGAACGAACACCAAATGTACACTTATTGAGATTCAATCGGAGTTTATACCTCCTCAAATGCTGGAATAACTTCAACAAATGCTCAACATGTTCCTCTTCATCAATGGATTTGGTAATCATATCATCAACATAAACTTCAATCTCTTTATGCATCATATCATGAAATAGAGTAGCCATTACTCTCTGGTAAGTTGCACCAGCATTCTTTAAATCAAAAGGCATCACTCTTAACAGAATGTTCCCCAGGGTGTAATGAATGTGGTCTTCTCCATATCCTCAGGTGCCATCTTGATCTGATTATATCCGGAAAATCTGTCTATAAACGAAAAGACTTTGAATTTAGCTGTATTGTCTACCAACATATCAATGTGCGGTAGAGGGAAATCATCTTTCAGACTAGCTTTATTCAAATCTCTATAATCAACACACATGCGGGCTTTTCCATCCTTCTCCGGAACATGCATAATATTGGCCACCCATTGCGGATACTCAGCGGTAACAAGGAAACCATCATCAATCTTCTTCTGCGCTTCTTCTTTGATCTTCACTACCATATCAGGATGAGTTCTCCTCAATTTATGCTTGACTGGCGGACATTCTGGTTTCAATGACAATCTATGTTCCACAATCTCAGAATCCAAACCAAACATGTCTTGATAGGACCAAGCAAACACATTTGAATACTCTCAGAGAAGATCAATCAACCCCTTCTTAACTTCTGGACATAGTCGAGACCCAATCTTGACTTCCTTTACATCATCTTCGGAACCCAAGTTGACCAACTCAATCTGCTCTTCAAATGGCTGAATGGCTTTTTCCTCATGCTCAAGTAGACGAGACAATTCAACAGATACTTCTTCATCACTTCCTTCCTCGACTTCAAACACAGGGAGTTCAAAGTTTGACGAAGGAGTAGGATCATTATATTCAATAGGTTTAGAAACCAACCTGCATAATGATTTGATATTTTGATTTTAGATAAGTGATTTGGTGACTAAATATTATGCAGATGGACAATTATTTATTTATTTATGTTTTTTGTGATTACCATTTTCAGAAAAACCAAAAAGTAAAAATAAAACATCATAGATGTGGATGAATAATATTGAATTTTATTAATGATCAAATTTGAAAATGCCAAACAATGTTCACTTCTCCCTTAGGCATAGGAGAAGGATTTTCAAAACCAATAAAAGAAATTACTTAGAAAGATGCATAGTAAGAGGAACATCGACAACAGTCCGATTGTTGCAAGCTTTTCCATGCGTCACAAAATTAATGCAGTCTTCATCTTCATCCCCCTCGATCACAGCAGCTAAGTGTTATTCATTACCATGAATGAACCCTCCTCTACGGAAACTGGGTTGCACATCTTCAGCTCTAATCTCAGATGAACCTTGTTGGAAACCCAAACCGGCTCTGCTCTTGTTTTCGGCGACATTTATCATCTGGCCCCAGTGATCAGAATTACCGTCTTCAACAATCTTCTGCGCATCTTTGAAGGAGGACATAGGTGCCCCAACTCTCTTTTCCTCAGCAATAGATAGATCTTAGGAAATAGTTCCAATCTCATCCTCAGCTTCTACATAAGATAAAGACGACAGGTGGCTTACCAACAAAGCCTTCTCCCCATCGATGATAACAAGCTTTCCATTCTTAACAAACTTCAACTTCTGATGTAGTGTTGATGTAATAGCTCCTGCCTCATGTATCCATGGCCTTCCTAACAAGCAGCTATAGGCCGAGTGGATATCCATTACTTGGAAAGTAATTTGGAAATCACTCGAACCTATCTTCACAGGAAGGTCCACCTCACCAATTACAGTCTTGCGAGAACCATCAAATGCCTTGACGATCACGCCACTATGTCTCATCAGATACATTATACTGGTACGGGACAACTCTATCAGATGCATATGGGACGGGTCTCACTAACCGTATTACCAACGGTGATACCGACCTATTGCTGATACTGTTATTGCTGCTACTGTCAAACTGAATTATTACTCTCTCTGGAGTCTTGAATACTGGCACTATAATATTCACATCGTCACCCAAGTGACGGGACTGAAGAATCTAGATCATACCTTCATCCATCAACCTCTGAATGTCTCTCTTCACAACCACACAACCTCAGGGGTTAACACTAAAAATTGCACAACCATCATGATCATGCTCACAATCACTCACCAAAAAGATATCCTTGTGCATCCTCACCAAGGACCTTCTAATGAAACATACATCATATACCTCAAACTCCCCATGACAACCCTTTACCATGTTAACAGAAGGATTACCATGAGCAGGTAGTGGGTTAACTTTGGCATTAGGCGCACGGTCCTCAAAGGACACCATCCCACTTTTAACCAACTTCTGGACTTTGTATTTAAAGGGGTAACAGTTCTCAATATCATGGCCAGAAGCCCCTTGGTGAAAGACATAATGAAGCTCTGGCTTGTACCACCATGGAAGTGGTTCTGGAATCTGTGGAGGATTTCTTGGTAGTAGAAGGTTCTTGAGAACCAAAGATGTATATAATTCAGCATAAGACATAGGAATCAGGTCAAAAGAGACCTTCTTCCTCTCGAAGTTTTGTTGTTGTTGATGATTGTTGGTATTGTTGTTGTTGTAGTTTTTTGAAATTTGCGGTGGCTGTTATTGACGTTGTTGTCGAACGAGCATTGATTGGTTAATGGAAAAACTGGAATAATAGATGATACTTGATGATGATGTTGACGGGGTTGTGGATTCCTTCTGACATGAGGCCTCCTCTGCCTCCCAACCGATACTGCATTAGTCTCGCCTTCTTTCTTTCGGGCAAACCCACTACCATACTTCTTTCTAAACGGAACCTCCTATTTAGACAACCGTCCCTCTCAGACTCCTTCGTCTAGTCTCATCCCCATGTTTACCATTTCGGTAAAATCACTAGGGGCATTGGCAATCATCCGCTCATAGTAAAATAAGCTCAGGGTCTTGAGAAAAATCTTGGTCATCTCCTTTTCTTCCAAAGGAGGGGTAATCTGAGCGGCAAGCTCTCTCCATCGATGAGCGTACTCTTTGAACGTCTCCTTAAACTTTTGAGACAATGATCTCAACTGGTCCCTATCCGATGCCATATCCACATCATACTTGTACTTCTTCACAAAAGCCTCACCCAAATCATTGAACGTGTAGACACTCGCACTATCCAAACCCATGTACCACCTCAGCGCGGCACCAGTCAGACTGTCTTGGAAATAATGAATCAGTAACTGATCATTATCAGTTTGCGTCGACATCTTTCTAGCATACATGACGAGATGACTGAGTGAACAAGTATTCCCTTTATACTTTTCAAAGTCAGGGACTTTGAACTTCATCGGGATCTTAACATTAGGAACCAAGCAAAGTTCCACAACACTCTGATCGCTGTACTCGCAAGTGCACGAATCGCGTCAGAGTATTATAAAAGAATATCGATCCCACAGAGACCAAATCATCAATCTATCGATTACTATCATTACGATGTTTCTCTAAGGCGGTATAAAAGAGATATTGATGTTGTAAAATAACGGTAAATAAAGAAAATAAATATAATGCAGGTAAAGACATGTTCGAATGTATTTCACGTCGGTTAAGTGATGTTTCGATTGTCTAAATAGAACTACTTATGAGGCAATATTTTTTACTCTTGAAAAGAATCCATTTAACAGGAACTGTCGCTTTCGCGTATTCAAAAACGAGTTTACCCTTAAATTAAGGCCTTTTATTGTCACTTATAAAAGGTGGGCATAACGCTAAAGTAGTAAACTTATTTTTAAGAAATAAGACTCATAAACTTAGTTGAAAATTGATTTTGATTCGGAAAGTTTTACCCAAGGAGTTTCCTGATTTTAAATCTATCAACGCGTCCGAAAACAGTTTCAAAAATCATTTTTCCTTAAAGTGATAAAAATTCCTAGTTAACTAAGCCAGGGTGCTTTCGCACTCCTTGAATAGTTAAAAATGACCAAGTTTGTTTCAGAAAACTCAAGTTAAAAACCAAAACAGCCTTTAAAGCATTTCTACAGATTCAATATGTGAAACATCTCTTTAACCGCGATCCTTACATTCTAACCTTCGAAAGATTTAGGCAGACATGGTAATACAAGCAAACACAACGATATTGATCATGATGAAAAGTTATTTTAGAATGTAAGGTGTAAAGAACAAGTAAAGCGTGGACATAAATTAAATGAAGTAAAGCGTGGACAGAAATTAAATAAAGTAAAGCGCAGACAAAAATTAAATAATGTAAAGCGTGGGCAGAAATTAAATAAAGTAAAGCATGGTCAGAAATTAAATAAAGTAAAGCGTGGACAGAAATTAAATAAAGTAAAGCAAGACAAGTAAAATAAATAAAAGCGATAAAATAAGAATCTGCTCCAAACGGAGGCTTTCAATCTGGTACAAGGAAAATAAACCTTCGACTTTGAAGATAAAGACGACAGCAAATCGAAGTGCCCCAACTTAATCTCACTAAGGTGCGATAACTCCCCGATGTGACGGATTACCGCTTTACAGATGATAAATATAATCTTAGAATAAACTAAGTTGGATGATTTGGAAATTAAAATGGAACGACCTATTTATAGAGGAGTTCAGCAGTTTGTAAAGACCATGGTGCCCCTCAACTTCTCCTTAGTGGGAACGTGAATTGCAAAGGTGGCGCCCGCCACCCTTTCATGGCGCCCGCCATGTGTGAAAATGGGAAATATCATGGGAACGTGGTGGTTACCTCCTGGTTGAGGGCTGATGACTCATGGCTTCTCCTATAGCGGCCGCCATGTGCAACGCCATGTGTACAATATTTGTCAAAAAACCCTAATTTTTGGTCTTTTTTCTTCGTTTCTTCTAAAAGGGTCCCGAAAGAGATAAATATCTGAAAACAACATAAAAGAGAGCATAACCCAAGCAAAATGATAATAAAGACCTAATAAACATGTGAAATCCGAGTCAAAAACGCGGTGTGATTTAGTGTGATCACACTCTTACCAAATAAATCTTTTCCCTCAAGGTCTTTAACTCCTTTCGCAGCTCAAGGAATTAGTCTTTCATTTCATCCATCTTTTCATAAACATTCGAACCCTTAGACGACTCAGAATGATAGATGGTGTCCTCAACACGAGGCAGAGTGTGAACGATCAGTGGTGGCACAGACATGACCGGGCTAGATGCCGATATAGAAGCAAAAGTAGGCGCAAAGCCCTCAAGCACAAAGTTGGGCGGCATTCCCCACGGGAATTCGGAAGGCATGACGGGAGCGAACTGAGTGGCAGGCATGGTTGAAGAAACAACCTCAAAAATGACCGTCCTCTAAGGATGAAAAGTTGCAGGCGTTAGAGAAGATTGACTTTGAGCAGCTAGGACTGACTCCATCATGGCAGTCAGGCGGGCGATCTCGTCTTTTAAGTCTCTATTCTCTTTCTCTATGCATTCTATGATTCTCGGATGATTGGAGCGGGTATTGTATCGAAGAGTCAGCTTGGCTGAAACGTAGAAGAATAACCAATAAGACATCTGGCGAAAGAGAAACCTGCTATGCAAATGATGCATGAAATGTGATGCTTGTTTATTTTTATTTTCAAGGAACATGTTGTTTTATTTGCAAATATATAATAATAACAATTGCACAATTTGATTGACCATAAAATCTCTTTTATTTATATAATTGGAAGGATTACACTGAATACAATTTCAGAAACCAAAATACAAATATAAGAGAAAATGAAACTAATCATCCTAAGGATCCCTAACAACAATGTCAGATGATTGAGCCGCAGGCGCGTACTTCCTTCGGATGCGTTGGATCTCAGACTCAAAAGAAGTCTTCATCTGAGTCTTCTCGAGGACAAGCTGATCAATAATCTTCTTCCAAGCAACGGAAGGCTGAGGCATATTAGAGGAAGATTGTAAGACCCTAATTTTGACCCTAAGGTCCCTCATGGCATCATGTTATTGCACAAGTGCATTGCCTCAAGGATCATAGCATGTTTGGCTCCTTAACCCTAGGGTGGGGACTTGTTTGAGTGATTTAAGACCACCAAGCATGCTTGTATTGTATGTCATTGCCTTTTTGTTTGATTACTAACCAAAATCACAAAAAAATGTCACTAACTCTTTTTGTTTTGAAGCTCAAGTGATCATGTGCTCCACAATGCTCCCAGGAGGCTCCTAAGCCCAATGCAATGGCTAGATGAAGATGAGAAAAGCATGACAATGGTCCACAAAGTTCCTAATCATCATATATGTATCCCAAGTATCTCCATTTTCCAATTTGATCAAGATACCCCAAAGGGCTTGAAGATTGTTTCCCAAGGAAACCCTAATTTCACAATGCTTTGATTGTGCCTTGCCCATGAAGCAACCTCAACCTATGATCAAATTTAATCAAGGTAAGTTCTTTCATTCATCATTTTATGCATGTGTGAGCCTATTTGATTCCCTTCAATCATTCATTCATCAAGATTGGAAGTTTGGCCTTGAGAAGTTGACCAGTCAAGTCATCTAACTAAGCTGGGCACCATTGAGATATAACTTTTAATGTGTTTGTCAAATGAAGATGACCCCAAGATAAAAACTGTTCCTAAGAACCATATGAACAACTTTCATGTTCATGAAAAATATATTTGAAACTTGTAAGGTCATCATTCATTTCAAAACATTATAGGTCATTTTGATTGAAACCCTAATTTTGGTCAACTTACCAAGGGCATAACTTCCTTAATTTTATGATTTTGAGGTGAGACCAAATGAATTGGAAAGCTTGAGATGTCTATTTCAAATTTTATGTTGAAAAAAATTTCATAATACTAAAATAAATACATGTGATAATACAAAACATTATAGGTCATATTGGACCTAATTCATTGAATTTGAAAAACGTACCTAATTTCAAGTGCCCATAACTTTGTCATAGAAACTCCAAATGATGCAAAATTTGAGTTTAAATTGATCATATTAAAAATATCTACAACTTTGATGTCGGAGGTTTTTCCATTTGAAGCTTGCATCATAAAAACAGAGGGGTTTGATTAAGCTTGTTTTTGGTAAACTTTTTCAAAATGACTTGAATATGTTTTATACTTGGATTTTCACAGTTTTGATCAATTTGCACATGCCAAATGATTTTTTTCCCAACATGACTTTTGTTCCTTATATCAAGATCTTTCCAACCATTACTCACAATAGTCCTCGGGGTCTACCATTTGGGAGTTTTGAAATTCTTTTCATTTATGTGCATTTTGGTATTTTTATGTTATAACTTGAATTGCAAGCATTTCCCACTTTATGTGCACGACCAAATGCCTTTCATGTGAACTCAACAATCTTCTGCAGTCATTCATGGGCCTTTCACTCGTCCACAAAGGCCCATGCAATCAAAGTTCAAATGGCCATGCACATGAACAAAGCGTGTGATCTGATACCTTCAGCTATAAATAACCACTTCCTCTCATTCACTTGGTAACCTTTTGGAGATCTGAATTGCTGCAGCACTGAAACCATAGCCATACCAAAGGAATTGTTCAAAAAAATTTCTCACTTTCGAGCTTGAAATTCAGCATCATTAGCTGATCTTCAAAGCCTAATTCCTTAGCCTTTCACTTCCCATACATCCATAGATCAAAGAGGAGCAAGGAACTTGGAGGATTCGTGGCCAGGAGTGCTTTAATTCAGAGGTATACATTTAAACTTTTTGATCTAGAACTCTCAATTTAATGTAGCATTCTTGTGTTTGTGTGGTTTTTTGAAGTCCTCACACTTGAGGCAAGCCATTGGTGCTTTCAATTCATCATTTCATGAGCTTACAGTTGGAACACCATGATCTTCTTCTTCATGTTTCTCTCAATATATGAAGAGTGAGGAAGATACAATGGTACAGTGATGATCTCCATCAAACAAGCTTCATTTCCATGTCCTTGTTTTCCATTTTCATTAAAGCTTTTTTCTCTGTAACTGGTGGCCGGAAGTGGTTGTCTTGCCGGAGAAGATGGTGGTTTCCACCACCATCACCACGTGTTCTAATTAGGACCATTGGATCTAGTTGCCACGATCTAATATTGATCCTCCATTGTGTTTACTTATTTTAATTCATGTTGTGGCGCGCTTGACTTGTACATACCGTGTTCCTTATGATCTGGACCATTCATCCTTGCCACGTCAATTAATGAGCTCCATCACGCGGCTGTGGTTTTTTCCATTTATTTCATTTTCTTTTATTTTCAGTTAATTCATTTGATTTTCAAAAATTCATAAAAAAATCATTTGAAGTCATAAAAATATGAGACCAATTCCAAAAAATTTCTTGAAAAATCTAATTTCATATTATGATTTTTAATTATTTTTGTGACTTAATTTGATATTTTTCATGGATTATTTGATTTTTAATAGTTTTAATTCATTTTAAAATACTTTCTGACTTTTGAAAAATCCAAAAATATTTTCAGAGCATCTATGGATCATGATAAGTCAATGAAAAATGGTCTCATCAATTTCTTATTTGATTTGAGATTATTTGAGATTTTAATTCATATTATGCTATTTTTAATTGTTTTTAATTACTTTCTGGTTTCAAAACTTGATGAGAAAATTAGTCAAAGCTTGTTTGACTATGTTGAACCCATGAGAATTTAATTGGACTCATCGAAGTTGTTTTGAATTGAATTTGAGGTTTGACCTTATTTGTTTATTTTTTTATTTGCATTTTACTTTAATTCAAAAAATACCAAAAAAATACTATTGACTCTTTGACTTGTTATTTTCATTTCTCTTCTGTTTGGTGTTGATTGATGGTGATTTGATTCACATTTGATCAATTGGATTTGATTGTGGTTTTCTTTTTCCCTCCCTTTCATCTTCATCCATTTCTTTCCATCAATGGCCAATGAGTTAAAGTCTTATGGTTGGTCTTGACAAATGAGAAGTTTAACCTTCTTTGATCCAAACCAAACTCAACTTGATACATGATCAAGTGAGTTGTTTGGTGTCCAAGATAGGTTGCTTCTTGGTCAAGCAAAAAAATAAAAGTCAATACAAGGCCCTTCCCCTTTTGTTTGGCATGGCAAGTTTATGGAGCTTGGCTTACTAGTCATGATCTCTAACTTATGTTCTTTGCCTATATTTTTATTGACCGGCCTCAGATAGGTGTGATTACTACATTAGTCCACTTATGATTGCTTAACATAGCGTTACATTATCTTATGACAAGCTAACATAACTTTACTAACTACTAACTTTAATTTGAGCATTTAATTTCTTGTCATTTAGATTTAATGTTATTTATTTCTTGCTCATTATTCATATTGATTTTTATTTTGCTCACTTGAGCACATATTTTATGTTTATGTCATTTTTCTTTTGCTCATTTGAGCCCATTATTGTATATAAATATATTGTTATCTTGTGTTTGCTTTGTGTTTGTTTTTGTGTGAACCAAATGCAAAAAGAGAAAGGACTTAGAATTAAGACTTACCTATGCTTAAAGGAGTTCAAGAGCAACTAGGCCTCATGCCTTTAGAATGCAAATTTTTTGAAGAGCAACTAGGCCTCGTGCCTTTAGAATGCTAAAGTTCAAAGTTGATCTTAAAGGACTTCTCATCCAAACTCATTCTTTGTCCATTCCCCTTATTGTGTTGTGAACTTTTTTTATGTTTGCTCTTGTGTGATAGGGATCCCATCTTGAGATTATGAAAAGAGGATCATTGTCATGAATAGCCAAGTTAAGATCCAAGCCAAATGGAGATCCTAGGAGCTTGAATTCAAATTGTTTGATTGCTTGTTTGTGTGTGCTAAGTCCAAAGGAAAGGAGCCTCTTGAGTCATCTTTATGACTTCAAGAAAAGGAAATCCAAGGGTTTTATCTCTCCCCTCTTATCTTTGTATGCTTTAGGAATAGCCCTTCTCTTCTTCTCTCCACTCTAACCCAGCCAAAAATCTTTTTCTTCAAACTTTGATTTTGTTTCAAATTAGAAACCTAGGCCTTAAGACTTTGACTTTTCAAAACTATTTTCATAAATACTCATTGTAAATAAACTTAATCCAACTTTGACCTCATTTTTGTAAATAAACTTAACTTGTAAATACAACCTATCTCAAGTTGTTTTGTGGTTCCAATGGTCACTTGTTAAAACCCTTTTCAAAAACATTAGTCATAGGCTTGAGTTACCATAGTGGTTGATGTAAATATCACCTCATCCTTAGTGTTGGATTATAAGTCTTCCATGCTTATTATAGGGTTAACCCCTCACTAGCATGTTGAAGCCTTTCTCACATGGTGGATTGTTGGTCTATGTTGACTTTTCTCCCTTTGATAACAAAAGACCTTAAGGATTTTGGTCAAAGCAATTCACCAATATTTGAGATTTTTTACCCCGAACTACAAGGTTTTGATCCTCCTTTATGATGGTACGTAGGCAATGGGTTCATCCATTCAAACAACAAATTTGTAAATATAATTTATTTTCTTCTCATCCCTCCAATCTCTCCAATCTTTTGCACAAATCTTTTCACAAATACCAACCTACAACACATATTTACAAAAAGGGTTCCCTTAGAGTACTAAGGATGTTTTGGGTGTGTAAAACCTTCCCATTTCATAACCAACCCCCTTACCTAGATCCCTAACATTTTTATTAGTTTTTGATTTGAAAAAACTGCTTACTTGACTTTTGTTCGCTTTTTAGCCTTTCCTTTGGACAAATAAAAGTGCGGTGGTGACTCGAATTGTATGTTGACTTTTGGTTTAGTCAATAAACCTAAAGGTAACGAAAACTCCGCTACAGAAAAGTGGCGACTCTGCTGGGGAGTTGTCTCTCTAATGGGTTTAGCCTACTTTTTGCTTGTATGTGTTCAATGTTTATATTTATTTTGTTGCATATTTTTGTGCAAATTTGGGATGAATGTATTGTTTGTAATGTATGAATTGCTTGATATGTTAATTTCTTGTATGTTTGGTGGTTTCTTGTGAGATGAGTTCTATACCCGAACTCGAGTGCACTTATGATAGGAGAATGGCATAGTCTCGTTGACTTGTGTGAGTTATTCCTTAACAAGTTAACTTACAAGTCCATTCACTTGGTGGAGGTTTTATTGGGATCACTAATGTCACACGAGTAGTCGTGGTTAGGCATTACTCTTTCCAATAGAAACCCTAGAAGCCAAGGACCTTAGATACCTAGCCCATCTTGGCCTATTGTAGGACATAGTGCGAAGGTCGTTCAAGTGTAAGACTTGAGGCGATTGTTATGTGATACTACACTCATAAGAGTCCCTCTTGAGAATATTTTTGGAGGACGAGTAGTCGTTTTATCCGATAATATCCGAAAGATAAGATGATGACTATGGGAACCTTTTTAGAACATGATTGTCAGGTTTAACCATAGTACACTCCCGTTGGGTGGTTCTTAACCGAGACTCCATGCTCGTGACTTACAACAAACCCGTGATTCGCGGTCGATACGTTCTTGTATATCCTCAATATCAATGGAACTTGGGTGTTGATAAGGTGTAAACCATAATCCACCAAAATGGATGATTGATATTGACGATGACTTGAGCCATCCCATGACCTTTTTATGGTGTGACTTGCTTGATCCTTGAGTGTGTTTGTCGCATCCATGCATTCATGCATTCATTCGCATTCATGTCATCAACAATAAATATTTTTCAAGGAACTTAAGAGGTCTATTTGCAAATTTTCAGACATGGATAAGCAAAGAAGGAATACGAAGAAGTACAGTTTCAGACAACCCGACTTGAAAGAGTTAAGGAGTTTGGCATCTTACGTATTAGAGCCTTTGGAGTTCAAAGCTCGCCATGGGAAGCTTTTGTCTATTCTTTCTACCAAGGTGGATGAGGGTTTGATGAGTGTGTTGGTGCAGTTCTACGATCCTTTGTATCGGTGTTTCACTTTTTCGGATTTCCAGCTTTTGCCTATGTTAGAGGAGTATGCTTATCATGTGGGTATACCTATTCTGGACCAGTTGTCGTTCAATGGTTTGGAGAAGATTCCGTCCTCTCAAGAGATTGCCGACATGCTTCATATGGATGTATCTGACATTGTTTCCAATATGACTACCAAAGGTGGAATTCAAGGTCTCCCATTTGATTTTTTGACCGCCAAAGCTACCTTGTTTGGAAAGGCCATGAGTAAGGAAGATTTTGAAGCCATATTTGTACTCCTCATCTATGGGCTAGTGTTATTTCCCAACACCGACAACTTTGTGGACATGAACGCTATTAGGATTTTCTTTTCTCTTAATCCCGTTCCGACTCTGTTGGATGACACTTATTTCTCTTTGCATATGAGGAATGCAAAGGGTGGTGGTTCCATTGTATGATGTCTGCCTCTGTTGTACAAGTGGTTTATTTCGCACTTGCCTCAGACGCTTGCCTTAAAGGAGAACAATGGATGTCTACGGTGGTCCACAAGACTTATGTCTATCACTAATGATGATATCTCTTGGTATGATCGTGTTTATGATGGCATTCAGATTATTGATTATTGTGGTGAATTCTCCAATGTACCTCTTCTTGGTACATGTGGTGGAATTAACTACAACCCTGCTTTGGCTCGCCGCCGTCTTGGGTTCCCTTTAAAGGATAAACCTAACAACATTTCATTGGAAGGCTTGATCTTTCAAGAGGGTAAAGATCCCCAAAACTTGAAGGATATGATGATCTGCGCCTGGCGCAAGGTTCATAGGAAAGGGAGGAATGAGCTTGGTCCGAAGAATTGTGTTGCTTTGGAACCTTACACCTCTTGGGTAAGGAAGAGAGCTCTTGAGTACCGCATGCTGTACGAATATCCGAGACCTACCCCTATGGTTGTGGTTGGACCTTCAACCCTCCCTAATCAAGGAGTAGAGGAGTTGAGAGACGAAGACCGTTCGCGTGCTTGGGTTCGTGAGCGTGAGGAGCTTCTTCAGCAGCTCAAGGATAAGGATGCAGTGATAGAGTTTCTAGAGCACCAGGTTATTGATGAGCCCGATGATGTGGTTACTTCTCTCCTTCCTCACTCATCTAGGTTTTAGAAGAGGAAGTATGATCAGCTCGCCAAGGAGAAGGCCAACATAGAAGCAGCTTATGAGAGGGAGGTGAAGAGGCTTCGTGCAACTTATCTTCCGATCTCGAAAGCTTTGGACGACTATTTCTAGGGCTCCGTAGGATGTTTATTCTCCTTTTTTCCCTTGTATTGTATTTGGTTACCGAGACTGTACTACTTCTTTGGTGTAAAAAGTTTCCAAATATTATTGCTATGAGTATTCCATATATGTTCAATATTTTCAAAACATTTGCAAATAAATCTTTATAAAGTTCCTCTGATAAAAAAACAAATCATATGCACAAGCATTGCATGCATCATATGCATAAGAAGGTTTTGGTTCTAAGCTCTGATACAGTGGTCTAACTCTTTGCTCTTCATTTATTTTGAAGATAAGATGACGCACCGGTACAATACTCGAGCAAATCATCAGAAGATCATGTAACACCTCGAACAAGAGAATATGGATCTGAAGGAAGAGATTGCTAGACTGACTGCCATGATGGAGTTAGTCCTTGCTGCACAAAGTCAAGCTTCACCAACTCCTACAACTCCTCCCGCGAGGACAGTCATCTCTAAAGTGGTTACTTCAACAGTGCCTGTTGCCACCGGCCACTTCGCTCAGAATATGCCAGCTAGAATCCCTTGGGGGAATGCCATCTAACTTCGTGCTAGAGGGTTTCGCTCCCACTCTTGCTTCTTTGTCGGCATCTAGCCCGGTCCTGTCTGTACCGCCACCTGTAGTGCATACCTTACCTCGTGTGGAAGACACAATTTATCATTCCTAGCCATTTGAGGGCCCGAACGTATACGAGAAAATGGATGAGATGAAAGATCAATTCCTTGAGCTGCGCAAGGAACTGAAAACTTTGAGAGGTAAGGACCTTTTTGGGAAGAGTGTTGCTGATTTGTGCTTCGTGCCCAACGTAAAAATCCCAGTTAAATTCAAAGTGCCTGACTTTGAGAAGTACAAGGGAAACACATGTCCGCTCAGCCATCTTGTGATGTATGCTTTCAAGATGTCGACTCAAACAGATAACGATCAACTGCTGATTCACTATTTTCAGGACAGCCTGAAAGGTGTTGCGCTCCGTTGGTATATGGGGCTGGAGAGTGCAAGCATCCACACTTTCAATGATCTTGGAGAGGCGTTCGTGAAACAATATAAATATAATGTGGATATGGCTCCAGCCAGGGATCAGCTGAGGGCAATATCCCAGAAGGACAAGGAGACCTTCAAGGAATACGCCCTGAGGTGGCGAGAATTGGCAGCTCAGATAGTGCCACCCTTAGAGGAGAAGGAGATGACAAAGATCTTCTTGAAGACTTTGACCTCTTTCTACTATGAGCGCATGATTGCTAGTGCTCCTTCGGGCTTTACCGAAATGGTAAATATGGGGATGAGGCTAGAAGAGGGAGTCTGTGAAGGACGGTTGTCCCGTGATGACAATTCGGCAAAGAAGTATGGAGGATTTTCCAGGAAGAAGGAATGGGGAGACTCATGTTGTTTCTTCTCATAGCAAGAGAAGGCCCTCTGTGAGGAGGAAAGAGGTACGACCCACTGTCAACCAACACCAGGTGGCTCATATAGCGCCTGCTTTCAGAGAAGCTCAACAACCACAACAACAACATCGTCAACAACAACAGGCTTACCAACCTCGCAACAATAACAACACCAGCACCAGCAACTATGAGAGGAAGAGGGTGACGTTTGACCCGATTCCTATGACCTATGCTGAATTATATCCTTCCTTAATTGATAGGAAGTTGATAACTCCACGAGATTCTCCTGTTGTGCCAGCCAATCCCCAATGGTGGTACAAGCCCGAACTTCACTGTGTGTATCATTCCGGTGCTCCCGTACATGACGTGGAGAATTATTTTCCTTTGAAGACCAAGGTGCAAGACCTTGTGAGGAGTGGGATACTGTTCTTTGAGGACGTAGGCCCAAATGTAAAGAAGAACCCATTTCCCGAGCATGGGAAGGAAGCTGTCAATTTGGTTCAGAGGTGCCCTGGCAAATACAAAGTCCTTTATGTGAATGACATAAGGCAATCCTTGGTAGAGATGCATAGGCTATTGTGTGAGCACCGTCATTATGAGCATGATCATGATAGGGGCCAGGTGTGCACTATCAATGAGAGAGGATGCCATCAAGTGAGAAGGGACATCCAAGAGATGCTAGACCAAGGAATGATTGAGATACTTCAGAATCGTAATGAGGAGGAAGTTGATGTTATCACTCCAGTGTTCAAAATTCCTGATCCTGTTGTCATTAAGTATGATGGCAGCAAGAAGAAGGTGGTGTCAACTCTTGTGATCAAGCCAGCGGGCCCTGTCCCGTACGTATAAGATAAAGCGGTCCCGTACCGTTATAATGTTGTTATGCTAGAAGATGGGAAGGAGGTTTCGTTGCCCTCAACCTCTGTGGTAAGCATTTCCGACGTTAGTGGAGTGACCCGTAGTGGTCGTGTTTTCTCGGCTCAGCCGAAATCCCACGAAGACGTTAGGAAGAAAGATGGTGTCAATCATGCCGGTCCCGTGGGGACTTCTTCTTCGAATCAGTCTGTTCCTGTTGTGAAGGGTGTTGACCCTATTGTTGATAAATCTGTTAAAGCTCCTGTCCTGGTTGGCCAGTCCGGCATGTTAAAAGAGGATGGTGATGAGATGCTGAGAGGAGTGAGTACAATATTGTGGAGTAGTTGCTTCAAACTCCATCAAAGATATCTCTCTTATCTTTGTTGATGAATTCAGAGCCACACCGTGAAGCGTTGCAAAGGGTGTTGGACGTGGCATACGTGGATCACGATGTCACAATTGAGCAGTTTTATAGCATTGTTGCAAATATAATTGCCTGCAACAACTTGAGCTTCTGTGATGACGATCTTCTCGAGGAGGGAAAAGACCATAATTTGGCTTTACATATCTCCATGAACTGTAAAGACGATGCCCTATCCAATGTGTTGGTGGACACAAAGTAATCACTTAATGTATTTCCAAAATCCACTCTCGCCAAACTTTCATATCAGGGGCCTCCCATGAGGCAGAGTGGAGTGGTAGTAAAAGCTTTTGATGGATCGCGTAAAATTGTGATCGGTGAATTAGAACTCCCGATCAACATTGGACCTAGTGATTTCCATATCACTTTTCAGGTCATGGATATACATCCGTCATACAGTTGTTTGCTTGTTAGACCATGGATTCACGAGGTAGGCGTCGTGACATCCACCCTGCACCAAAAGTTGAAGTTCGTGAAGAACAAAAAATTGGTGGTGATAGGGGGAGAGGAGGCTCTCTTGGTTAGCCATTTATCTTCCTTTTCCTATATTGATGCTGAGGATAAGGTTGGAACGTCGTTCCAAGGCTTATATATTGTTGAGCCTTCTAGAAAAGGACTTTCTTCATTTGTCTCCTATAATGACGCGAAGTTGGCCATTGAGTGTGGTGCAACTACTGGTTTGGGTAAAATGATCAAGTTGGAAGATAATAAGTCTCGGGCTGGTATATGCTACTCTTCTGGTGTTTCCAATGATCTTGGGCTGTTTCAGAGTGGAGGTTTCATCCACACCGTTGAAGATCAGGAAGCCACTGTCATCGTTGAAGAAGATGAAGAGGAAGACCTTGGCAACTTTGTCATACCTGGAGGAATCTGCAATAATTGGGTCGCTGTTGATGTTCCAACAGTTATCCATAAGTCAACATAATGTGTTCGTTTTGTTTAAAAACCCTTCTCCCATGCCAAAAGGAGAAGTGAAGACATTGTTGGCATAATTGATTAATACAATGATATTCATTCAATAATCGCATGTTAAATGTTTGTTTTCTCAAATTTATTTTTTCCTTTTTGCTTTTTGCATGAAACTGGTGATCACCATAAAACCCAAAAAAAAGAGAATAAAATCAATTTTTTTCATCTGCATAATGATTTTCCTTGTTTGAGTTCTAAAATCTCTTTTATACTCAAAATCATTATGCAGGTTAATCAAACCCATTGAACATAATGATCCAACACCATCTCCCACCTTTGAGTTCCTTGTATTTGAGGCAGAAGAAGATGATATTGAAGAGACTCCTGATGAGATTACCCGTCTTCTTGAGCACGAGGAGAAGATCATTCAACCACATCTTGAGAATCTGGAAACAGTCAACTCGGGGTCTGAAGATTGCATTCGTGAAGTGAAGATTGGGGCACTCCTTGAAGAGTCTGTTAAGAAGGGGTTGATTGAGTTGCTACAAGAATATGTCGATGTCTTTGCCTGGTCATATAAAGACATGCCTGGTCTAGATACTGATATTGTGCAACATTTCTTACCGTTGAAGCCTAAGTGTGTGCATGTGAAGAAGAAGCTCAGAAGAACTCATCCTGATATGGCAGTGAAGATAAAAGAAGAAGTTCAGAAGCAAATTGATGCGGGATTTCTGGTGACTTCTACATATCCTCAGTGGGTGGCCAATATTGTGCATGTGCCTAAGAAAGATGGAAAAGTCCGAATGTGTATGGACTATAGAGACTTGAATAAAGCTAGTCCGAAAGATGATTTCCCTCTACCACATATTGATATGTTGGTAGATAATACAACTACATTCAATGTCTTCTCATTTATGGACGAATTTTCCGGATACAATCAGATTAAGATGGCACCCGAGGATATGGAGAAGACAACATTCATCACACCTTGGGGAACATTCTATTATCGAGTGATGCCCTTCGGTTTGAAGAACGCCGGAGCCGCGTATCAACGTGCTATGACTACCTTGTTTCATGATATGATGCACAAGGAGATCGAGGTGTATGTTAATGATACGATTGCGAAGTCGAAAACGGAAGTTGAACATGTAGAACACTTGTTGAAGCTTTTCCAAGCGGTTGAGGAAGTACAAATTCCGTTTGAATCCGAACAAGTGTACATTTGGAGTCCGTTCCAGCAAGTTATTGGGCTTTATTGTCATCGAGAGAGGTATTGAGGTTGATCCTGCCAAGGTCAAAGCAATACAAGAGATGCCTGTGCCCAAAACTGAGAAGCAAGTCCGAGGATTTCTTGGCCGCTTGAATTACATTTCGAGATTTATATCCCACATGACTGCCACATGTGCGCCTATATTCAAGCTCCTCCGGAAAGATCAGCGTCATGATTGGACCGAGGATTGCCAAAAGGCCTTCGATAGTATCAAAGAGTATTTGTCTGAGCCTCTGACTTTGTCTCCGCCTGTTGAAGGAAGACCATTGATTATGTACTTGACTGTGCTTGATGATTCCATGGGGTGCATCCTTGGTCAGCAAGATGAATCAGGAAAGAAAGAATATGCAATATACTACTTGAGTAAGAAGTTCACTTACTGTGAGTCTCGGTACTCAATGCTTGAGAAGACATGATGTGCTTTGGCTTGGGCTGATAACCGCTTACGCCCGTATATGTTGAATCATATGACTTGGTTGATATCTAAAATGGATCGGATCAAGTATATCTTTGAGAAGCCTGCTTTAACTGGGAGGATTGCCCGTTGGCAGATGTTGTTATCTGAGTATGATATTGAGTATCGAGCTTAAAAAGCTATTAAAGGTAGTTTCCTGGCTGACCATTTGGCGCATCAACCAATTGAAGATTATCAGTATGTGCAATACGACTTCCCTGATGAGGAGATTCTGTATTTAAAAATGAAAGATTGTGATGAGCCTACGCTCGATGAAGGGCCAGAGCCTGGTTCCCGATGGGGTATGGTGTTCGACGGTGCTGTCAATCAGTATGGAAATGGTATTGGGGCAGTGATTATTACTCCTCAAGGCACACATTTTCCTTTTACAGCAAGGCTAACTTTCAAATGCACGAATAATATGGCGGAGTATGAGGCTTGTATTATGGGTTTGGAAGAATGTATTGATCTTAGGATCAAACATCTGGATGTTTATGGTGATTTGGCCCTTGTTGTTAATCAAATTAAGGGTGAATGGGAGACGAATCAACCTGGCCTCATCCCATATAGAGATTATGCGAGGAGGATTTCAACTTTCTTTACTAAAGTTGACTTTCATCATATTCCTTGAGATGAGAATCAGATGGCAGATGCTCTCGCTACACTTGCTTCAATGATTGCTGTCAATTATTGGAATGAAGCCCCAAATATTACTGTGATGCGCTTGGATAGACCATCTCACGTGTTTGCAGTTAAGGAGGTGAAAGATGATAAGTCGTGGTATTATGATATCAAGTTTTTTCTCTAGAGTTAGACTTACCCGCCTGGGGCCTCTGTTAAAGATAAGAAGACTCTGAGGAGATTATCTGGCAGAGTCTACCTTAATGGTGATGTGCTTTACAAGAGGAATTTCGACATGGTTTTGCTCAGATGCGTGGATAGACACAAAGAAGACCTGTTGATGACTGAAGTCCATGAGGGTTCATTTGGTACTCATTCCAATGGACATGCTATGGCAAAAAAGATGCTGAAAGCAGGCTACTATTGGCTGACAATGGAGTCTGACTGCTGCAAATATGTGAAGAGATGCCACAAGTGTCAGATTTATGCGAATAAGATTCATGTTCCCCCGACACTTCTGAATGTTATTTCCTCACCATGGCCTTTCTCCATGTGGGGAATTGACATGATTGGCATGATTGAACCTAAGGCGTTGAACGGTCACCATTTTATTCTCGTAGCCATTGATTACTTCACCAAGTGGGTTGAAGCGGCATCGTATGCAAGTGTGACCAGGCAGGTGGTTGTGAGGTTTATCAAGAACCAACTCATATGCCGATATGGTGTGCCAGACAAGATCATTACTGATAATGGATCTAACTTGAACAATAAGATGATGAAAGAGTTATGTAGCGAGTTCAAGATTGCACATCATAATTCTTCTCCTTATAGACCCAAGATGAATGGGGTTGTTGAAGATGCTAACAAGAATATCAAGAAGATTATTCAGAAGATGGTTGTTACGTACAAAGATTGTCATGAGATGCTGCCATTTACTTTGCACGGTTATCGTGCATCTGTCCGCACTTCAACATGGGCAACCCCTTTCTCTCTTATATATGGCATGGAGGCTATGCTCCCTGTAGAGGTTGAGATCCCATCAATGAGAGTCTTGATGGAAGCCAAGTTGACTGAGGCTGAATGGGTTTAGAGTTGTTATGACCAACTGAATTTGATTGAAGAGAAGAGATTATCTGCTATGAGCCATGGTCAGTTGTATCAATAAAGGATGAAGAAAGCCTTTGATAAGAAGGTCAAGCCTCGTGTGTTCCGAGAAGGAGACCTCGTGCTCAAGAAAGTCTTGTCTTTCGCGCCCGATTCCAGGGGCAAGTGGACTCCAAACTACGAATGTCCATATGTTGTTAAGAGAGCCTTTTCAGGCGGTGCTTTGTTGCTCACAACTATGGATGGGGAGGATTTCACTCATCCTGTGAATTCAGATGCAGTCAAGAAATACTTCTCCTAAAAATAAAAACAAAATATCTCGCTAAGTTGAAAACCCGAAAGGGCAGCTTAGGCAAAAATGAGCGTCTCGGTGGATTGAAAACCCGAAAGGGCGATCCAGGCAAAAGTTAGAGACATAAAAAATGAATATATATCCCGCTAGATTGAGTACCTCACCCTAGGGAAATCTAGGAAAAGATTAGGGATTTGGCAAGTAACTGTATCCTGACAAGACTTTGTTCTACAACTGTCATCTGTCAAAGATTCTCGCTCAGTCATCATCAACTGAAGTTTCGAATACAATGGATTCAGAGTTGGTGGAGAAACAATCATTATGTTCAGTGTAACCCTTTTCCATGTATATCACCAATTTCAAATTTGTAAAGATCCATGGAGTCTCGCCATTTGCGGACTACCATTCTCTTAAATAAATTTGAGCCTTCATCCAATTCTTTACACTCTTATTTGTTTCTGTGTAACAAATGTTTGCATATTTTAATTGATAAATATCATTGTTTTAAACAAATAAAGTTTTCATAAATAAATTGTTTTAAACAAAATGAACATTCACAATGATTGAAAGGATAAGTGGGATATCCTCAGTGCTTTCCCTAGGATAGTATGATCACCAAAGGGTAGGACATTTGTTCATATTCTGGCATTCTTATATCCTCTTCATCAGTATTCAGGTTGTCTCCCCAGCGAGCGCAGGAAGAATGATACAACATCAGCTTCACAGAGAGTCTGATTTGAGAAGTTCTCTTTGATGGCAGTAGATTGATCTATCTTATTGGATTGTTTTCTCCTAGCAGAATTTGTGGATGTTCATCCAACGCATTCCCGGATAGTTTGTTTGTGCATATGTGTTTGTTTCCCCCCGCGAAGTCTTAGTAATCCATGATTGGATGTATGGTTGATCCGTGGGTGATCCCTTCTGTTCCAGTTCTTGCCTTGATCTTTTAGAGATGTGTATCCCTCTATATCTGGCACTAGCATTTGTGTTTTATCAATTGTATGGTTGTCATCCCTTGTGTGGACTGACCTAAAATCCCTTATAGATTGATAAAAGTTGATATGCTATCTACTCACGAGGAAGTTTGTCTTTCCCCAGCATGAGTAGAAGTCCCTAGCGGAGTGAGCATGTGTTCCCTGCAGAGCTATCATTCCAGATAATTGTCTCCCCAGCAGGAAGTTTCCTATAGCAATTGATGAAGGGCTTGTCTCCTTTTTCATCCCCAGCATGTCGTTTGTTGACGAAGGATTCATTTCCGATTTCCTCATCCAGGGTAGTTCTGTCGATAACATTTGCAGCTCGTCCCTAGTAGGGTTTCCAGATCAGGTTTTGATATTTATATATCCTCCGAGTCTGGAGATTTCTTCTAGCATTGAGGGTTGGTGGTGAAGATGTTTATTTCCTTCCTCAGTGGAGCAAATTGCTATTTTTTACCTTTTGCAGAGTTTCCGCTCCAGCAGATAGAAGGGAGTGTTTTAATTGATGTGCATCTGGTTGGTGGTTGTTCCCCATGGAGTTTCATATCGTTCATTGATAAGCTTCCTGATCGGTCACCATTTCCATTGAATTCCCACTTGTAACCCAACATATTTTCATCACTTTGGTAAGATTTGTGTTTGTTTATAGTTATTTCATAGTCATTTATCATGTTTTGTTAGTTTGTTATCGCATTTCATTTTATTACATGTTTATGTCGAAAAGGTCTCTTTTATGCTTCGATTTGGTAGTGTTATTGTTACAGGTCGTTGCACAGGTTTAAAAGAACTAATAGTGGAGTTGTGGATGCTTAGAAAGGCAAAAATATGAAGATACAGCAGGTCAACACGGGCCCCCGTGTGCCACAACACGGCCCGTGTTGTTTGTCAGGAAAAGAAAGCTTGGAGAGGAAAAACAGAGAGTTAACACGGGCACCCGGGTGAATCCACACGGCCCGTGTTGATGCCTCTGTAGCTTGCTCTGAAAATAATCATGTTGGAGAGCAAACACGGGCACCCGTGTGAATCCACACGGCCCGTGTTGATGGGCGCGACTAAGAAGCTTCAATTTTTGTCATGTGGATCTATTCTGCTCATTAATGGTAGTTTGGACTTTTTGCTTGGGGAAAATCCATCTGAAACTATTAGAAGACTTGGGAGAGAAAGGAGAAGGGACTTTTTGACGTACGAAAGAAACAATTGCACTGAAGAGATAGCTACTACGGAGGATTCGAAGACGGCGATATTCAAGGGCATCGACCATTGAAGATCAAAATCTCCTAATTCTTTGTAATGTTTAATTTTCACATTATGATTTCTTTGAATACTATGAGAGGCTAAACCCCCTATGTTAGGGGGGTGATCCTGATTTGATCGTATGTTATGAATTTGAACAAATGATTTCCTTATTACCATGTTACATATTTCAATTCAATCGTGTGATGTTATTATGCTCTTGTATCGGACAAATACAATTTGATCTACGACTATCAATAACAGGATTGTGATTGTTAGGGTTTTCACAAATTGGGTTTATAATTGCTTCATCTAGGACTAGTAACTTTTGTAAATCACCGCAAACCTCGATATTGGTTATGATTAAAACCAAGGATTTATTGAATGGACATTTGATAAAAACTGGTAGTTTAATAGTTTCTTCTTTAAGGACTTAAGGAAGAACATTCTGAGGTTAGGTAATTGACTGTTTCATGTGTATTAAGGAAATCTTGACTGAATTCATAACTGGTTAAACCAACCACTCACCCTAGCATGTTTTATCTTAATCAATTATATTTTACTGTCTTTTGTGTTTATTGCTAAAATTCCAAAAACAACCAAACCATTATCTTTTTGTTCTGATAGAATCAAAGTAAAATAAGTATTTCCTACGCAATCCCTAAGATCGATACTGGGAAATAAAACTCCTTATTACTACATCGGTAAAAATAATACACTTGCTATTTTTCCGATCAAGTTTTTGGCGCCGTTGTCGGGGATTGCCAAAATACCTATTTTAATTTTTATTTTATCGAAATTTTATTGCTCGTCAACCAAAATTTTATCTGTGACAATCTTGTTATCCAATTCTAATTTTTGTCTAACTTGTTTATGCGAGGTAAGGCCTCAGCGGATTTTTATTTTGACGCAGATCCAGAAAGAACTCTTCGCGCTAGACTGAGACAAGCTAAGAGAGAAAAACTGGAATTAGCAGAGAAAGCAGAGGAGGAAGTTGTTTCAGTGCACTCAGCGAATTCAGATTCAGACGCGGAAACAGTTCCTGAAATCATGGCTGCAAACCCACCACCACCACCACCACCAGAGAGACTTCTCGGTGACTATGGTGGAACCAACACTCCGGATGGTCGTATGACAATTGTCAACCAACCGGTTAATGTGGAACAATTCCAGCTGCATCCCAGCATAATTAATCAACTCGAAAGGCGGTCCTTTTCTGGAAGAGTGAATGAAGATGCCAACAAGCATCTGCAAAGGTTTTTAACTATGAGCACAACACTGAAAATGCATGGACATAACGAAGAAGCAATAAGACTTCGTATGTTCCCATTCACTTTAGCAGATGAAGCCGAAGAGTGGTTCTATTCCTTACCTGCTGGTAGTATCACTACATGGGAGCAGATGGAAACAACATTCTTGCAGGAATACTTTCCCGCATCTGTGTCACTGCGAAAAAGATATGAGATCCTAAACTTCAAGCATAAGGAGGGTGAGTCACTAGGAGATGCCTATAAGAGATTCAAGAGAATCCTAGTGGCTTGTCCTACTCACAACATGGATGAAACTGAGCAGATGCAAATGTTTGTTAATGGTCTTCAAATTCAAACGAGACAAATCCTTGATTCAGCAGCTGGTGGCTCAGCTAACTTTGCAATAGCCACCGGCATGAAGAAGATAATTGAAGTTATTGCCTCGAATGAGAATTTGGAGTTATATGATAGGGTATCAAGCAAATCTGCAGTTATTGACTTGGAGCTCGAAACAAACAAACAGGTAAAAATTGAAGAAGCAGTTGCTGCGGAGGTAGAGAAAAGGTTGAAAGCACTAAACATAGGTGCTCAGAAAGTGGCTCAAGTGCAATAGGCACCAAACGATGTGTGTGACATTTGTAATGGACCACACGATACTGTTCATTGCTTTGCAACACCGCAGCAGATAGAAGATATCAAGTTTTTAAAGCAAAACAATCCCTACTCCAACACATACAATCCGGGGTGGAAGAATCATCCCAACTTTGCATGGAAGGATCAGAAAGGGAATGTGCAACAGCAGGCACAGGGTTAATATCAAAACCAATATCAGCAACAGCAACAACAAGTCCCTAAGAAGGCAGATTGGGAGATTGCAATTGAAAAGATGGCAGCTCAAACCATCCAGTTCCAAGAGGAGACTCGAAATAATCAGAAGAACACTATAGCATCCATAAAAAATCTTGAAATTCAGATGGGTCAAATTGCTCAACAGTTAGCTTCCAATTCCCAGGTACCTGGCACGCTTCCCAGTGGGACAGTTGTTAATCCACGTGATCAAAGTCACATTAAAGCAGTGGTGACCAGAAAAGGAAGAGCTAATGAACAACAAGTTGACGAACAGGTCGAAGAAGATGGGTTGTTAGAAGTTGACTTGGAGATTAGAGAAGAGCCAAAACAAACTGAAGAAGTGGTGGTGAAGCCGGCAAGCCAGCAAGAGAAACAAAAACCAAAGATCATTCTTCCTTTCCCTACGAGAACAAAGAAGAAAGATCTCCATGATTTATTTTTGAGAAATTCTTAGAATTATTCAAGAAGCTCGAGATCAACATACCTTTTGCTGAAGCTCTGGAACAGATGCCGATCTATGCCAAATTCATGAAAGACATCATATCGAAGAAAAGGTCGATTGAAGCCGAGCCAGTTATGCTAACTAAAACTTGTAGTGCTATTTTGCAGGGTCTAAAAATTCCGGTGAAGAAAAAAGATAGAGGTGCAGTAACTATCCCTTGTACCATTGGAGACAGATCATTCAAAAAGGCTCTGATCAATTTGGGAGCAAGTGTGAGTCTAATGCCCCTTTCGATTTACAAAAAACTAGAGTTAGGAGAAGTGCAAGACACTCGCATGACACTGCAGTTTGCTGATCATTCTATGAAGAGACCCTATGGTATAGCAACAGATGTTCTGGTGAAGATTGATAAATTTGTCTTCCCGGTGGATTTTGTGATACTCGAGATGCCCGAAGATGAGGAAATCCCTCTCATTTTGGGAAGACCTTTTCTTGAAACTGGAAGATGCATGATAGATATTGAGGAAGGAACCATGACCCTCAAAGTCTATGATGAAAAGCTCAAAATCGATGTGAGGGATACTATGAAATTCAAGGATGACGAAAGTGCGGGTAAAAGTATTGAAGTCCTGGATACAATGTTTGCTCAATCTATGCAGATTACAACACCAAAGCTCCCTTTAGAAAGAGTCTTAAGCTTATCTATCATTGAGGATACTGATGGAATTGATGAGAAAGAATCTGAAGTGGTGTCTACGTTAAAGGCACAACCTCCTTGGGTTCATTCTCGACCACAACGGTGGGAAGAGCTTCGACCTAAAATATCTCTGGAAGAAAAGCAAGATATAAAAAAGGGGATGGAGTTGAAACAATTACCAGAACATCTCAAATATTTCTTTCTTGATAATGAAGAGAAATGTCCAACAATCATCAATTCAGGTTTGAGAGAGATCCAAGAAGAAGAGCTAATCAAAGTACTCAAGAAATACAAGAGTGCTATTGGGTGGGCGATGGACGATTTGAAAGGAATTAGTCCAACACTGTGTATGCACAAGATTTTGATGGAGGATGATCAGAAACCGGTCGTTCAACCTCAAAGGAGACTGAACCCAACTATGAAAGAAGTCGTTCGCAAGGAGGTTGTTAAACTTTTAGATGCGGGGTTGATTTACCCAATATTTGACAGTTCGTGGGTGAGCCCAGTTCATGTGGTACCGAATAAGGGAGGGACAACTGTGATAAAAAATGAGTTGATCCCCACCCGTACTGTAACAGGTTGGAGAGTTTGCATTGACTACAGAAGACTGAACACTGCAACTAGGAAGGACCATTTTCCCTTACCTTTTATTGATCAGATGTTGGAAAGATTGGCAGGTCATGATTTTTATTGTTTTCTGGATGGGTACTCAGGGTACAACCAAATTGCGGTGGCACCTGAGGATCAAGAGAAAACGGCGTTCACATGTCCGTATGGAATCTTTGCTTATAGAAGAATGCAATTTGGTTTATATAACGTGTAGCACCTCAAATTTGCACCTCCCATTTTGTATATACATTCTCATTTTTAGGTCATTAACATTGCATTGTTCATTGCATAGTCCATCAAGTCATCAGGCAAGACTGGTCAGGAGATTCCACTATGTAAGGAAACCAGTGCATTTTCCATGGAATCAAAGCCCTAGGGTTGACATCATGAGTTCACATGATTCAAGGATCATTTTGAAGAGGTTTGGCCAAGTATTGAAAGCTCAAAACTCATCAGTCCATGTGCAATTCATCTGAAACCCTAAAAAGTCAACAGAAGTCAACTGTCAGTTCAACTATGGATTTGGAGGTGGGAGATGGTTAGAGATGCCTCATTCATGTGTAAAAAAAGTCTCATATGACATTTCAAACATCAACATTGAAGGATTTGAAGTCAGATCAAAACTTTCCCAAAATAGCAGGTGACCTATAATTTGAACTTTCCAAAAATGGAAAGGTTTTAGACCAACTTCAACTCAAGATTACATCATCAAGAAAGCTTCAAATGAAATTTTGTCCAACATGAAAGTTGAAGCTCTTTCTCTCCCATTTCCAAAAAGTCCAAGATCATGAATTTCTCATGTGTGGTTGAGGAGATATGGTGCAATCATGACAAAGTGTGGTTTGAACTTCAAATAGGCATAACTTTCAAACCAAAACTCCAAATTGGATGGCTCTTTTTGCATCATTCTTCTTTTGACTTCTAGTTTCCAAATCTTGCATTACATGCCATGCATTATCATCATATGAACATTTGCCATTTCATTTGATTTTTGGAGGGAAATTTTAAAGTTTAAATTTGGTGCATTGTTTGAACATTCCATCATTGCCATTGGCTCCAAAACAGGTTTTTAAGTGAAATTCAATTAAAATCCCGTGCACTGTTCACCATGCATTTTCATGCATAGGGTGAAAATCCCAAATGACACTTACACCTCATTTTGCTAATTACACTTACCAAATGGCTTAAGCATGATTAAAAGAGTGATTAGTGGGACATATAAAAGGCAAACCCTAACTGTTTCAGCATTGACAACAACCATTTTTTCAGATCTAGATCAAAAATTCACAAATTCTCTCTCAAAACTTTTTGAAATTTCTTCACATCTAATCCATTTCCAGTGCTTGATTCATGCTTCTGGAGAGTTCTTGAGCAAATTTGGATGTGGAACCAAAGGAAATCGTGGCACATTGAGGCATACATCAAGTTTGAGCAACAATGGTGAATCAAGATTCTGGCAAATTCGTGTGCAATTAAGTCTCAATTTCTCTTCCAATCACTTGCACAAGTATTATAGAGGAGTATTGAAGCCATTACAAAGCCTGAATCCCTCCAATTCCAGATCTGGTCTTCAAGAGGTCATGAATCGCATCTTATAATTTTGATTTTTCTTGCTATAATGTTGTAGATCTAAGTACACTGATGATGCTGAGCTTCGAATTATAAAAATCCATGCACTATTGAGTGAACTAGGTTGATTTAAAGTTTTGTGTGTGAATGTTCATGTGCTCGATTCTCTCTTAATGTGTGGAATTAGGTTTAGTTGTTTATGGATTTGTGATGTATGTTGAAAGATCTTCACATTGATGTATTCAATTTCAATTTCTGGAACAAAAGTTCTTGATGAAATCCCACTGTTCATGAACACGATTGAAGAAGATGAGTTTTATTTTTGGCAACGCTTTTGGATCTTTCTGAAACATTTTCCAGCGCCTGCATGTGTTTTCTTAGGGATAGCTTCCCATTGGTCCAGTCAAATTGCCATGCACGCGTCTGATTGGTCAGTATGGTTGACCGCGCGTTTGACCCGTCAGCACATAAGTGAAACGCCGCGTTTCACTTAAGCTTGGCGCCAACATTTCAAATTAGCACATGCTTCGATTCCGCGCCATGACAATATTTCAAATGTTCACTTATTTTCTCCATTTCCCTCCTATTTCATATACATGCTTCACATGCATTTTTTTATTTTTCATCATCTTACAAAATTCATATCTAATTGAATAATGATCCAAAAATTATGAGCTTTTTTGCATTGCATTCCTGATTTTGTCTATTGTTTTTTGATCATTTTTCCATAAATTGTGCATGGCTGGATAATTTTTTGTGCTAGGAGACTTGAACATGTGTGCATTCTTGACCTTGCCTTGCCATATCATTTGTGAAATGCTGGTTTTTGATCCAATGCTCATGAAATTTTACATGCTATAACTAGACTCATTGCTTGACATTTTGGTGTTGATTTGGTATTTTTATCAATTACAATTGCTGTTTTATGATCATGTTAAGTTAGGTGTGACAATTTGTGTCACACCTTGTGATGTTCAACTTGAATGATGTGTTTGACATGCCAAATGATCTCCAATTGCCTTGATTTTTTGTATGATGCATGATATGAATGTTGTGATTGCTCATGACTTTTGTTGGAATTTTTGGGATCATTTCTGATTTAATAGAGATTTTTCATTCTGGTTGGTCACATTTGAGCTTCCAAATTGCCTTGAACTTCATTTGATTGCGAAATGCTTGTTCCTTATCCAATGCTTGTGAAATTTTGCACACTATTTATAGACATGTTGAGTGTTGTTTTGGCTTTGGTTTGAGGTCTTTACCATAATCCATCCCTGTTTTATGCCTATGCTAACTTGGTGTGACAATTGGTGTCACACATGTGCTTGTCTTGTGCTTGTCTTGACTTATGCTATGTGATTTCCATGCCTAATGATGTCCAATGCTTCTAATTTTTTGTGTGATGATCATGTTGTATGTCCTGTTTACTCATGAATTTATCCAAGATTATTTGAATCATTTTTTATTTAATGTGCATTTATTGCTTCTGATGTCACAATGTGGTCACAATTTGCATACCTTGCCATGTTTGGTTCATGAAATGCTTTTGGTATATGATATTGATATGGGACCTTTTGGATTGTGTTCTTGGTTAAATGAAGTTGATTCATGTTAAATTTCATGTTCTGTTTTGAATGTTTGACCCTCTTTTGACCCTAGGCTTTGACCTAGTGGTTTGGACTCACTGTTTGGATTGTGGATTTCAGGTTAAGAAGCACATTACCATGGTTGAAGTGGTTCACTCATTTGGATTGATTAATTGGTTGATGTTGGCTAACCTTATGTTGTTTTGTAGGTTGATGCCAAGTCATCTGTGTTGTGCCTATTGACTTGTGGCTTGCACATTGTTGCCTAATGCCTTACATGTCTGATTGTGTGATTGACTGTTGTCTGCTTGATTGTTTGACTTGTGTACTGATCGGGTTAGATTTTTTCAGGTACCTAAGTTGCTTTGAGTTCTTTTGAACTTGCTTTTGCTTTGCTTGGTTGCTTAACCACTGAGGTATAACTCTCTGACTTCATGTAGTCTGGAAGACCTGTCCTGTTATGTGGGCAGGCACCTGTCTGAAGCCCTCCTTAAGAGGCAATGCTTGTGTTTGTTTATCTTTGTGCCAAGCAGGAAAAGTCCTCTTATGAGGCAATTGGCAGATAAAAGAGATGTGTAATCCATCTCCTGCTATTCAGTGTGTCATCCACTTTGCTCACACCATGTGTTGATGCATTGTGGATATTAACCCAAGATCTTTGTTGTGTCAGTCATGTGTGGAGAAGAGTTCCTACATTCTGAACTCCCACACTTTCATTTGTCTGAAGCTCTCCCAGGCCAGGGATAAGAGTTGTGAGGTCCTACCCTCACTTCCTATTTCATCTGCTTCACCCTAACTCTCAATGTTAGGGTTAAGAGCTAACTACACCCGATTCCAGTTGGCTTGTGTTTCACAGCCTAACCTTGATTGAGCCCAATTGTGTGTATATAGTGTGTGTGCTTACTTTATTGTGCTTTTATGTATTTTCCTGTGCTGTTTAGGATAGCTTGCTCCCTGTGCAAGTTAGATAGAAACCTAAACCTAGGACCATGGTGAATTTACATGATAACTATTAGGCTCGAGTCAGTCTCCCTTCTAGTTTGTCATTTCCTAGTCTCTGGTTAGGTTAGAAGTCCTTTTTCCCTGCGTAGGGGAACTACGTCGCCCTGATCCTCATACCAGATGAGGTACGTAGGCAGGAGATGAGATGATCTCTCTGGGCGCCCTTTTTCTTTTTCAACCCCTTTGTGTTGTGTAGGAGTCTGACATAAGTCCAGCGATTGGCAGTCGGTTTCCTGTGTGTTTGTTTGTCGTGTGCTTGGAGTCTGATGTAAGTCCAGCGATTGGCAGTTGGTTTCCTGTGTGTGTTTGTTGGTTCGGAGTCTGATGTAAGTCCAGCGATTGGCATTCAGTTTCAATGTTTGCCTGTTTGTGTGGAGTCTGACGTAAGTCCAGCGATTGGCAGTCGGTTTCCTGTTTGTGTTTTGTTTGGCGTGCGTTAGCCGAGCTACGAGTGCTCTGATTCTTCTTCTGTCAGAGAAGATACGTATGCATAGGGTGCGACATCCTAGCGAGCACGTTTCCCCCTGTCCCGAACTACGTCGACCCTGATGTCTGTGCTTGACAGACTACGTAGGCCCAGGATGCGATATCCTGCCGAGTTAGTTTCTCTTGTTTTCTGTGTTTCCTTCCAACCTTGTGTGCAGTTTGTGGGCAGTTTTCTAGCAACCTTATCCTTTCTTTTGTGCGTGGATCCCGTCGAGTACGACGAATGCGTAGGGGTGTTAATACCTTCCCTTCGCATAACCGACTCCCGATCCCATCTCTCTCTGGTCGCGAGACCATGTCTTTTCCAGGTTTACTTTGAGCGTTTCCTTTCCCTCCTTTGGGATAAATAACGCATGGTGGCGGCTCTGTTGTTTCGTTTTCCCGCCGGTTTTTCGCGTAATGCGACATAACGCACCAGCAACATTTCAGAGGTGCATGACATCCATATTTTCCGATATGCTTGAGAAGCATATGGAGGTATTTATGGATGATTGTTCGGTTTTCGGATCTTCTTTTGAAAATTGTTTGTATAATCTGTCACTTGTGCTGGAGAGATGTCAACAAACCAATCTGATCCTGAATTGGGAGAAGTGTCATTTCATGGTGAGAGAAGGGATAGTGTTAGGCCATAAAATCTCCCATAAAGGAATTGAAGTTGACAAGGCAAAAGTGGAGGTGATAGCCAACCTCCCTCATCTAGTGAATGACAAGGCAAAAGTGGGACATGCGGGATTTTACCGTAGGTTCATCAAAGACTTCTCCAAGATCGCAAAACCGTTGACTAGTCTGCTTGTGAAGGATACTCCGTTTCTGTTTGACAAAAAGTGAAACGAGGCGTTCGACACTCTGAAGAATAAATTGGTGTCTGCCCATATAGTGATCTCGCCTGACTGGTCTCTACCCTTTGAGATAATGTGCGATGCGAGTGATATAGCAGTAGGGGCAGTCTTGGGGAAAAGAAGAGACAAACTCCTCCACGTCATTTACTATGCCAGCCATGTGTTGAATCCAGCTCAGATGAATTATGCAACCACAGAGAAGGAGCTACTAGCTGTGGTTTATGCCTTTGACAAATTCCGGCAATACTTGTTGGGAACAAAGGTAATTGTTTACACTGACCATGCTGCTTTGAAATATCTTTTTTCTAAACAGGACTCGAAGCCAAGGCTGCTCAGGTGGATTTTGCTGTTGCAAGAATTGGATCTAGAAATTCGAGACAAAAAGGGGTGTGAAAACACCGTTGCCGACCACCTATCTCGAATGTCCCCGATTGAAGAGACTGAAGAAGAACATCCAATAAAGGACGAGTTTATTGATGAACGAATCCTCGCGGTGGTGGGTGTTCCATGGTTTGCTGATTACGCAAACTATCTGGTGGGTGGCATAATTCTTGAATACTTTGATTATAACAAAAAGAAAAATTTTCTTCATGATTGCAGGTTCTATTTGTGGGACGAACCATTCTTGTATAAGAAAGGGGTAGACGGACTGATTCGTCGATGTGTCCCGGAAGAAGAACAAAATGAAGTCTTAAAAGCGTGTCATGATTCAGATTATGGGGGACATTTTAGTGGAGATAGGACAGCCGCAAAAGTCCTCTAATCAGGGTTGTACTGGCCTACTTTGTTTAAAGATGCCCAAGTCATTGTGAAGGAATGTAACAGATGCCAAAGGACAGGGAATATTTCTAGGAGGAATCAGATGCCCCAAAAGGGCATGCTTGAAGTGGAATTATTTAATGTTTGGGGGATAGACTTTATGGGGCCATTCCCACCCTCATCCGGGAAGAATTATATCCTGGTGGTTGTGGACTATGTCTCAAAATGGGTGGAAGTTGTTGCCCTCCCTACTAATGATGCGAGAGTGGTGGTAAACTTTCTCAAGCAAAACATCTTCTCAAGGTTTGGTGTGCCAATGACACTTATTAGTGATGAAGGGACACATTTCTTGAATAAGCTCATGGAGAACTTATTGAAGAAGTATAATGTGAAGCACAAGATTGCCACTCCGTATCATCCTCAAATGAGTGGGCAAGTTGAAGTGTCCAATATACAAATTAAACAGATTTTGGAAAAGACAGTTAGTGCTTCAAGAAAAGATTGGGCGATCAAATTAGATGACACACTATGGGCGTACCGAACCGCCTTCAAGACCCCAATCGGCATGTCTCCGTATCAACTGATTTATGGTAAGGCTTGTCATCTTCCTCTGGAATTAGAGCACAAAGCCTTTTTGGCATCCAAGTTCTTAAATTGTGATCTTGCAAAAGCCGGTGAATCCCGAATTCTTCAACTTCACGAGTTAGAAGAATTTCGTAATCAGGCCTATGAGAATGCAAAGATGTACAAGGAACAAACACGGAAGTGGCATGATCAGAGAATCATCAAGAAAGATTTATGGGAAGGACAACTGGTATTGTTGTTTAATTCGAGGCTCAAGTTGTTTCCCGGTAAATTGAAATCAAGATGGTCCGGGCCATTTGTCGTGCACAAGGTATCTCCCCATGGAGCGATAGTGATCAAGAACCAAAACAATGGGGATATATTCAAGGTGAATGGCCAGAGGTTGAAGCCCTATTACATAGGCCAAGGGTCTGGATTGATTGACCATGTGCGTCTCACCTAATGAGGTGGACGACCGTCGAGCCATGCGACGTTAAACGAAGTACTTCGTGGGAGACAACCCACGCGTTTGATTTCTAATTTTTTTTTGTGCCTTTTCCTTTGTGTGTGTGAAACGTTGTTGCAGGTGAGGAGAAGAACTCGAGCGTAAAGTCAAAAAAACCTCTTAACGGAAGGATACCATACCTCTGTAGCAAAAAAAATTCAAAAATTGAGGAAAACAAGTCATTTACACGGCCACCCGTGTGTAGGAACACGGCCCGTATTGATTGCAATAACCAGAGCAGTGGGCGTGTGTAAGAGGAAGAAAACAGGTCATTTACACGGCCACCCGTTTTGTCACACACGGCCCGTGTTGTTGGCCCTGAACCAAATGCAGAAAATAATTAAAACAGTGCATTAACACGGGCGCCCGTGTGTAGGAACACGGCCCGTGTTATTTTATACGGGTTAGATTTTGAAATTTTTTGGAATTTTGTTGCTTTTAATGGTGGGACCCACTTGGCTTTTATCTCATCTCCACCACTTATTCCCCATTATTCTGATTGTGCAAGCTTCTCACTCCTTCTTCTTCCATTGTTAACCTAGCCTCCACCACCTAGAGCTCCATTTATCACCTTGCTCCACTCCTTAAAACCCCATCTCCCCTTCACGAAAATCGTTCCACTCTCCGTCCTCTACGCAGTGACGGTGGCCGTTTTCACTAATCTGTTATTTGGGTTTTGAGAATTTTTTGCAGGTACCCATTATGCCCCCAAAGCGAGTAAGCAAAGGAAAGGATGTGGCCACATCTTCCCGGCCAAAGCAACATGCGAGACGCACTCCGAATCCACATGGCATTTTGTTTGAACAACCGGATCACCAAGATAGGTATGTGATTCTTGCTCAACGTAAGCTCATTCCAACATGTTATATGTGTGATGCTACACTTGATGAGTTAGGCTTAAAGAAAGAGGTGCATCGCATGTTTCACAACATTGGTATGTTAGAATTTATGAAATTCGAAGCACCGACTTTTGCACGTATCACACTTGAATTCTTAAGTACGGTTGAGTTTAAGATGAGACGCAGGTGGACCGGCTCCGAAATGGAATTTTATGGTCATATGACTTTCCGATTGTTCGATGAGGACCACAAATTATCTGTTGAGGAACTTGGGGGTATTCTGAGACTCCCAGTATCTGGACCTGGAGCACCTCCAGACACTTTTTCAGCAATTGATTTCTGGAGGGCTATTACAGGTAAAAGTGGTTACAACCCGAGTTCGAGCAAAGCTTCGGGGATTCATAACCCTTGTTTCCGGTATGCACAAAAGGGGTTAGCTTACACCTTGTTTGGACGGGGTGATAGCACCGGAGTAGCCGCAAAGAGAGAGCTATTTTTCCTTCACTGCATGGCCAACAATGAGCGAGTCAATGCAGCGGCCTTTGCGGCCAATCATTTGAAGCAAGTTGGCCACGGGGGTACAGGTGATATTTCTGTGGGTGGCATGATCACTCAGATTGTGGACCACTTTGGGTATGGTCAACTCTTGTTGGAAGAAGCAGCAGTGGTGGGTAAGACAAAGATCGACATGAACACTCTCGTCAATCAGCAAATGATTGCAATCATGCCGACTTATTACTCTCTTGTGATTCATAATGTGGAAGTGCTTGCATTACCGGCACCTGGTTCCATTAGCATTGCAAATGTTGCTAACTGGTTGTATACAGGTTCAACCCCATCTGTAGGGGACGATGCTCAATATGACCAGGATTTTTCAGGTGATGAAATGGAAGAAGATGAGAGGCCAGCAGCGCAATGTATGCCACCCCCACAGGATTCAAACCTACATGGTGAAGAATCCTCTTTTATGTCTCAGGACCAGTGGGGTTGGAACCAAACTGAGATGGGAATCCTCCGCACCGAGCAAACCAGACAAGGTGCGGAATTGGCCAGACAGGGTGTGGAATTGTTCCGACAAGGGACAGTCATGGACATGCAAGCCATGATGCAACGTCTGATGTTGCATTTCCCGCACGATCCTCCACCTCCTCCACAACAGTAATCGCTGTAAGTCCCCATTGTATTTGGATATAAACATTGAGGTCAATGTTTAGTTCAAGTGTGGGGGGGGGGGGGGGTTTCCTTTCATGTTTTAATTCGTTTTCAATTTGTTTATGTTCTTGGGCTTTTGTTTTTGTTGTCGTCGTATTGTTTTTGTTTGTTTTTGTTGTTTACTTGTGTGTACAGAGTGATGAGAAATGGTTGGACGAATTCGGGATCAATGGTAGTGGATGAAAGACACCCCTCATACTTATTCTGATAAGGCACCCCGGAAGTTGATGCAACCATGAGAAAGTAAAGTCGGACACAATTTGGTGACACTGGACCAAGAGAGCGGTATGGTAGAACCGAATCAGAAAAGAAACCACATAACACGAGGAGGCTTCAGAGCTTGCAAGGCTAACCAACATGGTGAGAATACAAAAGCCAAACACTAAACATCAGCATGAGAGTTCAGCCAGGTATGACTCTACCACTCTGATTTTGCGTATGTTCTTTTGACACTCCACAGCATGACAACACACACTGAGGCAAGTTGTTTGTTTAGCCAGAGCCTTTCTAGCCATCCTTATCTGTATGTTTTCCCTTCGTGAACCCCGTTGAGCCTTATCCATCTTGTTCATAATAAACCCCTTGTTAACCCCGAATCTTTCATTTCTTCCATCACTCGGCATGATTGTTGTGAGTTACAAGATGTGCATAAAGCTAAGTTTGGGGTGGTAATCGTGAAAGATAGGGCAAGTGCAAAATAAGAGTTCCCTAAGTAATACAAAAAGAAGAGATTTGTGTATGTCCAAAAAGAAAGAGAAAAAAAAAACAAAAGAGAAAAATGCACTTGCCAAGACTTAAGACTATAACACCTATAAAATGCTCACAAAGAGTTGAGTGGAAAAGAGTCAAAAAGTGAATTTAACCCCCAGAGTATAAGTGATGCACGAAAAAAAAGAGAAAGAAAAATTACACAACATGAATGCCGAGTTCAAAACCATTTGTTATCCATTTCTGTGTTTATCCCACCGTACCCAAGCCCCGTTACAACCTAAAAGACCTCGTAAAGTGTGTGGAATCTGTTGTTGTCGTGAAATTAGAATGTATTCAAATTTAAGAGTTTGGTATTTCTTAATGTGCTATGAGTGTAAACACCCTAACCATGAGAGATGTTGTGAGTGTGTGAAAAAGCTTGCAGGTAACGAGGCTTCTGATGTGGAAATATGGTAAACTGTCTGAGTCGGAGATACTGGAAACTTGATTGGAAAGGAGGAACACAAATTGTGAAGGACAAGGTTGCATTGTGGAAAATGAATTCGTGGGTGACCTTTGTTTGAACACAATACATCACTTGAGGACAAGCAATGAGACAAGTTTGAGGTTGTGATCGGTCACCATTTCCATTGAATTCCCACCTGTAATCCAACATATTTTCATCACTTTGGTAAGATTTGTGTTTGTTTATAGTTATTTCATAGTCATTTATCATGTTTTGTTAGTTTGTTATCGCATTTCATTTTATTACATGTTTATGTCGAAAAGGTCTCTTTTATGCTTCGATTTGGTAGTGTTGTTGTTACAGGTCATTGCACAGGTTTAAAAGAACTAATAGTGGAGTTGTGGATGCTCAGAAAGGCAAAAATATGAAGATACAACAGGTCAACACGGGCCCCCGTGTGCAACAACACGGTCCGTGTTGTTTGTCAGGAAAAGAAAGCTTGGAGAGGAAAAACAGAGAGTTAACACGGGCACCCGTGTGAATCCACACGGCCCGTGTTGATGCCTCTATAGCTTGCTCTGAAAATAATCATGTTGGAGAGCAAACACGGGCACCCGTGTGAATCCACACGGCCCGTGTTGATGGGCGCGACTAAGAAGCTTCAATTTTTGTCATGTGGATCTTTTCTGCTCATTAAGGGTAGTTTGGACTTTTTGCTTTTGGGGAAAATCCATCTGAAACTATTAGAAGACTTGGGAGAGAAAGGAGAAGGGACTTTTTGACGTACGAAAGAAAACATTGCACTGAAGAGATAGCTACTACGGAGGATTCGAAGACGGCGAGATTCAAGGGCATCGACCATTGAAGATCAAAATCTCCTAATTCTTTGTAATGTTTAATTTTCACATTATGATTTCTTTGAATACTATGAGAGGCTAAACCCCCTATGTTAGGGGGGTGGTCCTGATTTGATCGTATGTTATGAATTTGAACAAATGATTTCCTTATTACCATGTTACATATTTCAATTCAATTGTGTAATATTATTATGCTCTTGTATCAGACAAATACAATTTGATCTACGACTATCAATAACAGGATTGTGATTGTTAGGGTTTTCACACAATTGGGTTTATAATTGCTTTATCTAGGACTAGTAACTTTTGTAAATCACCGCAAACATCGATATTGGTTATGATTAAAACCAAGGATTTATTGAATGGACATTTGATAAAAACGGGTAGTTTAATAGTTTCTTCTTTAAGGACTTAAGGAAGAACATTCTAAGGTTAGGTAATTAACTGTTTCATGTGTATTAAGGAAATCTTGACTGAATTCATAACTGGTTAAATCAACCACTCACCCTAGCTTGTTTTATCTTAATCAATTATATTTTACTGTCCTTTGTGTTTATTGCTAAAATTCCAAAAACAACCAAACCATTATCTTTTTGTTCTGATAGAATCAAAGTAAAATAAGTATTTCCTACGCAATCCCTGAGATCGATACTGGGAAATAAAACTCCTTATTACTACATCGGTAAAAATAGTACACTTGCTATTTTTCCGATCACTTCCCCAGTAGAGTTTCTTCTCCGGTGGATCTTATTGTTATTCAACCACCTATCCCCATCATAGTTTGAGTTCTCTGTTTGATCGTCTTCTTTCGCTACTCCTGAATACATCTTCTTTGTATCCTCAGCGAGTGTAGCCTTGGGATAGGGTTTGATACCCCTGTTGATTTATTTTCCTCCTTCTCGGGTTGCTCCTAAACTGAGTTCCCCAGTAGGCTTTGCCCTTCTTGTTGAGATGTCGTGTCGGGTGTTCATTCGTGATTTTCGGACTTGTTTGTGTTAGATACGTCTGTTTGTCAGCATTAATCATGCATATACATGCATAATCATAACATTCAGATATTCATGATTGCATTCTTTTCCATATATCTTTACTTGTTATCCACTGTTTTTGGTGAAATTTTCTTCCCCAAGCAGATGTTTGTGTCCGATCTCTCCATATAGAGTCAGCCTCATAAGTAGAAAGTGTCTATCTTTCCTTCTTTATTCCCTGTAATACCCCAAAATTTACCCTTCATTTTTCCTGGAAGCATGAGATTATGTTTTACACTTCATTAGCATCATATTAGGTCATACTCATTGCATACTGCATTAGTGACATAGAGATCAGATTTTGATCGATCACTCCTTAACAGAAGGAGCCCACACAAAGAAAGATTGATAATTGGACTTCGTTTTCTAAGTATACAAGTCTCAAGGGTCTCAGGGGGGTCCAAGTATCTTATTATGGTCCTCAGTTCATCAGTGAAGGATTCAAAGCTATCAGAGTGTTCATCTGGATTTAATCAGAAATTAGGGTTTCATGGCTACCTGCAACAGGCAATGTTTGGTTGGAAGTAGAGGAGCTCATCCATGTCATGATTAGAGAGGCATTTGGGCCTAGGAAGATTCACAATTATCTCAGAAAGATCCATTGGCAATCAGTGCAATCAGTTCCTGATCATTTTGCCCTAAAACTAGGGTTTGGTATAAAATCAGTTTATTTCTGATTCTTTGGGTGAAAATATTTTCCATGGCCCTCCATATGTCCACAAGGGTCTACATACAAAAAATCAGCTCTTTATTAGGGCTATAAATGCTTCAATTGATCAATGGAATCGGGAATTAGACAATTTGGGAAAAGTCAACTCTGGGGCCAGAAAAGTCAACTCCTGACATTTTGAGAGTGGAATCTCAAAATCCATGCCTAGGGTATCCTACATGTGAAATTTGATCAAGGTTGGATCATGGATTCATCATTTAATCAGGAATTGGAAAAGTTACTTAATTTGGAAATGGTTGACTTTCTATTTAGGGCAAGTTTTCATGATCGTTGCACTCACTTTAAGCCCATTTTGCATCAAGATAAAAGCTCCATTTGAAAATTTCTCCAATATGAAAGTTGTTCCTCTTGTTCCAAGATTTCTAGAGATATAAAGTTTGCTCCATTTGGATTAGAATTGAGAAAGTTATGCTTAGTCAAAGTGAGACATTTTTTTAGGACACTTAGAAAAACTTCTAAGTCAAAAATCTTCAAAATTTGTCAAGACTTCTTGGCCAGCTTTCTTGCACTTCAAGGCATTATTTGAAAATACTTTCTTCACGAAAATTGTACCTTGCCATGTCCTCTTTCACATCCTTTTGGAATCATCTTATTTGGATCCATGGTTTGAGAGATACATTCATTTAAAGTGGGCACCATGACTTGATTTTCTAGGCAGATTTTGGGCCTGGCTGGCCCGATCAGATTTTCTATGCATGCTGCACAAACCAGTCACGTTTTTCTACTTCTTTTGGCCATGAATTGGACATCCATTCACTTAAGTTTGGCCCAAAATAACAACATTTTACACCTCACTTCACACTTTTATTCTTATGGATAAATCACTTATTAAAAAGCCCATGAGAACACCTAATCCACCCTATTTAAGAAGCTGAAACCCTAACCCTAAAGGAGCATTGGAGCATTGTTTTATTTTAATTAATTTCTGTACCAATTTTCGTTATTTTTAAAATATTTTTGGGGGATGAGGATATTCTGACCCCATCTTATTTAGTTTAATTTTTCATAATTTTCTTGATTAATTTACTATTTATTCTTGATTTATTTCTAACCTAGTCTCATTAATTGACTTTTGGTTTGACCTCTGTTTTATTTTAATTAATTTATGTACCAATTTTCATTATTTTTAAAATCTTTTTGGGGGATGATGATTTCCTGACCCCACCTTATTTATTTTAGTTTTTCATAATTTTCTTGATTATTTTACTATTTATTCTTGATTTATTTCTAACCTAGTCTCATTAATTGACTTTTGGTTTGACCTCTGTTTTATTTTAATTAATTTATGTACCAATTTTCATTATTTTTAAAAAAAATTTGGGGGATGATGATGTCCTGACGCCACCTCATTTAGTTTAATTTTTCATAATTTTCTTGATTAATTTGCTATTTATTTGTTATTTTTTAAATTGACTTGAATTTTCAGTTGACTTCTTTATGATCGATGTTTGACTTAGGGATTGCTTATGGAAATTGAAGAGATCTTTTGATCCTCCCTTGTTCATCTCATATGCCATGTACTGTAGGCCTTTTACCTTGATTTTAGTGGACCCTTCGTGTGCATACTTTCATCTGTTTGATTCATCTGTTATCTTTTATACTTGTTTCTCTCATTCATGCTTTCTATTGCTTGATTATTTAACATGTTCATACTCCCATGCATTGTTTAAATGCTCCATTATTTGATTCTTTGGTTTGATTATATATTGTTTATTTATCTGATCTGATTGATAACTGTTGCCTACTTGTATGATGTATGAGGCATATATTCTTATTGTTTGTTTGCCATGAACAATCCCCATTCATAACAAATGTACCCCTCTTCCATAAAGTGTATAATATTTATTTCTTTATTTCTTTAGTCACCTGTTAATTCAAGAATTAAAACGAATATCCGATAACCATTTCAAAATAAGATCAAAAGCTCCATCCAACATCGAGTAATCATTTTCAAAACTTAACAGAACCAACACGCATTCATCCATCCTCTTGTAAGTCGATTTCCTCAGGCATCACCATCTACCTATAAGTCGATTTCCTCCGGCATCGCCATCTACCCTTATTCGTAACTCCTCTCCGCGCTCCGTCCGTCGACTCTTGTTCCGTTTAGGTAGCACCCATTAGGTAGAACCCTTTGTATGATAACATAGGTAGAATTCCCTTATTCTTTGCACGCTAACATTAGGTAAATGTTCCCCTTTGTAAATCCTAACACATAGGTCCATATTGCATGACAACTCTAGAGCAGAGCTTCCCCACTTTTAGACCTTCCGTGCGTCTCCGATCTTGTGGCATGTCAGTCCATTCTATTGCAAAGAGGTAACTGCCTAAGACTCGATTCAGCGAGCTGGGACACCTACTGCTAGGACCCTGCTTTGACACAACTGGTGTCCTCTTTTGTAAGTCCATGTTCAGATGGTAATCCTTAACCCCTAGTTAGCCGAACTACGTTTTGCTCTGATTCTCATTCCAGATGAGATATGTAGGCATAAGACGCGACGTCTTACCGAGCACACCTCTCTTCAACCCATAGGTAGCCGAGCTACGAAGACTCTGATTCTCATACTCAGATGAGATACGTAGGCAGTGGATGCGACATCCTTGCGAGTCATTTTCTTTTAACCTTCCTTTTAGTAAATAGTACTTTAGATATACCTACACCCTTTAGACTAGAACAACACTTATGAAAAGGGCTCCCTAGGAGTACCTAGGATGTTTTGGGTGCTTAAAACCTTCCCATTGCATAACCAACCCCCTTACCCAGATCTCTGACATTTTTACTAGTTTTTGATTCGATAAAACTTTTAGGTTTTTGTTCGCTTTCTAACCATTCCTTTGGATAAATAGAAGTGCGGTGGCGACTCGACTTGTATGGTTTACCTTGGATTTAGTCAATATCTCTAATGGTAACGAATACCCCGCTACAGAAAAGTGGCGACTCTGCTGGGAACTATCATTTGCCTAGTGGGTTTTGCCTACTTTTTATATTTGTTGTATTGTATGGTATATTGCTTTGTGACATATTTTTGTGCATTTTGGGATTACTGTATTGTATGTAATGATTGAATTGTTTGAATATTAATTCCTTGTATGCTTGGTGATCTTCGTGAGATGAGTTCTATACCCGAACTCGAGTGCACTTAGGATAGGAGAATGGCATAGTCTTGTTGACTTGTGTGGAGTTATTCCTTAGCAAGTTGACTTGCAAGCCCATTCACTTGGTGGAGGTTATGTTGGGATCAATAATGTCATACGAGTAGTCGTGGTTAGGCATTACTCTTTCCAATATATGCCTTAGAAGCCAAGGACCTTAGTTTACCACGCCCATCTTGGCCTATTTTTAGGACGTAGTGCGAAGATCGTTCAAGTGTAAGATTTGATACGATTGTTACGTGATACTACACTCATAAGAGTCTCTCTTGAGGATATTTTTGGAATACGAGTAGTTGTTTATCCGATAATATCCGAAAGATGGGATGATGACTATGGGAACCTCTTGTAGAACATGATTGTCAGGTTTAACCATAGTACACTCCCTTTGGGTGGTTCTTAACCAAGACTCCATGCTCGCGACTCGCAACAAACCCTTGATTCGTGGTTCATCCGTTCTTGTGTATCCTTAATATCAATGGACCTTGGGTGTTGATAAGGTGTAAACCATAATCCACCAAAATGGATGATTGATATTAAGGATGACTTGATCCATCCCATGACCTTTGTGTGGTGTGATTTGCTTGATCCTTGAGTGTGATTGTTGCATCCATGCATTCATGCATTCATACACATCCATATCATCAACAATGAGAAAACTTTCAAGGAACTTAAGAGGTCTATTTGCAAATTTTCAGACATGGATAAGCAAAGAAGGAATACGAAGAAGTACAGTTTCAGACAACCCGACTTGAAAGAGTTAAGGAGTTTGACATCCTATGTATTAGATCCCTTGGAATTCAAGGCTCGCCATGGGAAGCTTCTGTCTATTCTGGCTACTCAAGTGGATGAAGGTCTAATGCGTGTGTTGGTGCAGTTCTATGATCCCTTGTACCGTTGCTTCACTTTTCCGGATTTCCAGCTTTTGCCCACGCTTGAGGAGTATGCCTATCTTGTGGGCATACCTATCCTAGACCAGTTGTTGTTCAGTGGCTTGGAGAGAGTTCCTTCTTCTCAAGAGATTGCTGATCTGTTGCGTATAGATGAATCTATTATTGGTGCTCATATGACTACCAAAGGTGGAATTCAAGGTCTCCCGTCTGATTTCCTCATTGATCAAGCTACTATGTTTGGGAAGGCCATGAGTGAGGACGCCTTTGAGGCCATATTTGTACTTCTCATCTATGGGCTAGTGTTATTCCCCAACATCGACAAGTTTGTGGATGTGAACGCCATTAGGATTTTCTCTACTCTTAATCTCGTTCCTACTCTGTTGGGTGACACTTATTTCTCTTTGCATATGACGAATGCAAAGGACGGTGGTACCATTGTGTGTTGTTTGCCTCTGTTGTACAAGTGGTTTATTTCGCACTTGCCTCAGACGCTCGCCTTCAAGGAGAACAAAGGATGTCTATGGTGGTCCACGAGACTTATGTCTCTCACTAATGATAATATCTTTTGGTACAACCGTGTATATGATGGTGTGCAGATTATCGACTCTTGTGGTGAATTCTCCAATGTACCTCTTCTTGGTACATGCGGTGGAATTAACTACAACCCTATTTTGGCACGTCGTCAGCTTGGGTTCCCCCTAAAGGATAAACCCAATAACATTCTGTTAGAGGGTGTGTTCTTTCAGGAGGGTAAAGATCCCCAAGGCTTGAAGGGCAGGATGGTCCGCGCTTGGCACAAGATCCATAAGAAAGGAAGGAGCTAGGTCCGAAGAACTGTATCGCTTTGGAACCCTATACCTCTTGGGTTAGGAGGAGAGCTTCCGAGTACCTCATGCCTTATGAGTCTCCAAGACCCACACCTTTGGTTGTGGCTGGGCCTTCAACCCTCCCTAGCCAAGGAGTAGAGGAGTTGAGAGACGAAGACCGTTCGCGTGCTTGGATCCGTGAACGAGAGGAGTTGCTTCAGCAGATCAGAAAGAAGGATGCTTTGATAGAGTTCCTTCAGCACCAGGTTATTGATGATCCTGATGACGCATTGACTTCTCTACTTCCTCAGTCTTCCAAGTTTTGGAAGAGGAAGTATGATCGACTCGCCAAAGAGAAGGCAGATATGGAGGCAGCCTATGAGAGGGAGGTGAAGAGGCTTCGTGCAGCTTATCTTCCGGTCTCGAGGGCTTTGGACGATTGCTTATAGGGATCCATAAGATGTTCATTTTCCTTCTCTCTTGTATTGTATTTGGTTACCAAGACTGTACTTCTTTGGCGTACAAACATTTCCAAATATTAATGGACGTGATATTTCCGTATGTGATAAACGTTTAATATTTCCAAAATTTGCAAATAAGACTCTAAAGTTCCTCTGATAAAAAAATTAAATCATAAGCATTGCATGCATCATGTTTATCTATTCCTAGGGGTTTATATCTTCTTCTTGATTCTAGTCGGGGTTTTCTTACACTGTTTATCTAATGTGAGACTGGAATCAAGGGGTAGAATACCCTTTGAAATTGATAAACATGTCATTGCATTTGTATATTCATTAGCATGTCCTGCATAACAGGTACCGCCGCAGTGTTCTCATCTTGTTTGGTATTCCATTATTAGGATAGCTGACTCAGGCATTCACCGATACGGTACCCGAAGGAGTCAACAGAGAGCAATGGAAGGTTTACAAGCAGAGCTCGCTCAGATGAGGATTCACATGAATCAGTTCATGGAAGTGGTCCAAGGAGTGGCTCAGGGACAGCAGGAGATTAGATTGTTGGTACAGGGGAATCCCCCTACTACTCAACCGGAGGTTGTGGCTGATCCTCCCGCTGGAGAGGCTAATGGAGCCAATGGACGGGGACCTATCCCAATCCCACAAGGCAACCTTGGTCAACAACCCATCCATGATGATCAGGAGGATCAATTCCCCCTGCTTCAGGAGGACTTTGGCATGGGCCATGGTATGAACCCTATGTTTCGGAGACTGGAAGAGAGGTTGAAAGCTGTGGAAGGGAAGAATGCTCTTGGTGTGGATGTTGCTGACTTGGGGCTGGTCCCAGGCGTGAGAGTTCCGCCAAAATTCAAAGTCCCCATGTTTGATAAGTACAATGGCAACTCTTGCCCGAAGACTCATGTACAAGCTTACTTTCACAAGATGATCGCGTATTCTGATGATGAGAAGCTGCTCATGTACTTCTTCCAGGACAGCCTAGCTGGGGCATCCTTGGAGTGGTATATGAGGCTGGACAGAGCCCATATTCACTGCTGGAGAGACTTGGCTGAGGCCTTTGTGAAGCAATATCAGTACAATGCGAATATGGCACCTAACAGGACTCAGCTCCATAATCTGTCTCTCAAGAGCAACGAGTGCTTCAAAGAGTATGCTCAACCCTGGAGAGAGTTGCCTTCCCGTGTTCAGCCTCCGATGTTGGAAAAAGAGATGGCTAACATGTTTATGAACACACTTCCTGGATCTTATTTGGAGCGTCTGGTGGGTTGCAACGCCTCGAATTTTGCTGATGTGGTCTCTACCGGTGAGAGGGTGGAGAACTACTTGAAGATATGTAAGATCCAAAATGGGGTTGGATCATCTTCGGGGTCAAAGAAGTCGTTCTTAGGAGGACAGAAGTGAAGAGAATGGGATGCAAATGCCATATCTTCTTATCAGAACAGGGGTAACCGGAGGAATAACTTTCAGAATTACCATCAACAGTCTTATGTTGCAGCAGTGACCATTCCGGCTGCAGCACCAGTGCAACAACAACAACCTCAACGTCAATAAAATCAATACCAACAACAACAGTGTAACAGACCTGCTTATCAACAGAGACAGAGGATGATGGATAGGCGTTTCGACACTCTTCCGATGTCATATGCTCAATTGCTTCCCAACCTTTAACATTTGCAACTTGTGCAATTACGCACTTTGGCTCCTCCCGTTGGTAGGCTTCCAGTGGGTTATGACGCCAATGCTAGGTGTAATTTCCACTCTGGGGCACCTGGCCACACTATTGAGAACTGCAAAGCTTTTAAGCACGTAGTTCAGGACCTTATTAATTCAAAGGCCATTAACTTTGCGCCGGCTCCTAATGTTGTTAACAATCCTATGCCGCAACATGGTGGAGCGAATGTTAACATGGTCGAAGGAGAAGTCAAATTAGTCAAGGAGGTGTTGAAGTTGAAGACTCCGCTGTTAGAAATCAAAGAATACTTGCTAAAGGCAGATGTTTTCCCCGGCCGTGGGAGCGGTTGTTTGGGTTGTGTTGCACAGAGTGGGGGTTGTGTGAAGCTGCAGCAAGGTATCCAGGCCTTGCTTGACGATGGTATCCTCCAAGCTGAAGACTTATCTGCCCAAAGGTCTGTTGAAGGGGTTGTTGAAGGGGTTGTTGAGAATGCAGATGTTGATCCTCTCTTTCCTGAAGATGCTGAAGAATTTACAAATGTTGTTCCTGCTGATTTTGTAATTCCCAATGATGTAATTAATTTTTCTGATGCTGTTGCTGATATTCCAAACATGGTGTTTGATTCTGATGTACTTGCTGAACTTGATTCCGATGTTTCGGATGTTTGTACTTCAATAAATAAGATTTCTGAGTATGACTGTGACGTTGCCACTATCATAATTTTCTACCCGACCGCTCAGATCAGTGCGCCAATAGCGCAACCGGTACCACCAGTGTGACCGCATCAATCCACTATGACCATCACGACCCCTGGTCCTTTACCTTTCACCAGCGAAAGGGCCATTCCTTGGCATTACGGGGGGAGTGTGTACACGCATAATCATGGAGTGAAGCAGCCACTGAAAGTAGAAGAGGTGCAGGATCAGAAGTCTGAACCTGGAATTGAGATAAAAGATCCCGCAGTGGACAATGTTGGTGGAATCGGGCGATTCACCAGAAGTGGTAGACTGTTCTCACCACCGGTTACCCAACCTGATAGTGCTGACGCCGCGGCGAAGGCCAAAGGCAAGCAAGTTGTGAATGAGGGTACCTCTGCACCAAAGGCTGGCTCTGAGCCTGCTTTTGCGAAGGATGTGGACGAACTTTTGAGAATTATAAAGAAAAGCGATTACAAGGTAGTCGATCAGTTGATTCAGACGCCATCCAAGATATCTATTCTCTCACTCCTGCTGTGTTTGGAGGCACACAAGGAGGCACTCCTGAAGGTCCTTAATGCTGCATATGTGCCTCAGGAGATCTTAGTTAACCAACTAGAAGGGATCGTTGCAAATGTTCAAACAAGCAACGAGTTGGGTTTTACTGATTCTGACTTGACGCCAGCTGGACGCGATCATAACAAGGCTTTGCACATCTCAATGGAGTGTAAAGACACTGTGCTATCCCATGTTCTTGTGGATACAGGTTCCTCTCTCAATGTGCTACCCGAGAGAGCCCTGTCAAGGTTAGATGTAGAAGGTTTGATCTTGAAGCCTTTCGATCTTGTGGTAAGAGCCTTTGATGGTTCTAAGAGGTCGGTGTTCAGAGAGGTAGAATAGCCAATTCAGATTGGATCACAAACCTTTAACACTGTATTCTATGTGATGGATATCAGTCCTTCGTATAGCTGCTTGTTGGGTCGTCCTTGGATCCATAATGCTGGGGCAGTCTCCTCGACCTTGCATCAGAAGATCAAGTTCCCGGTCAACGGAAGAATTATCGTTGTCTGTAGTGAGGAGGATATTCTGGTCAGTAACCTGTCTACATTCAAGTATGTAGAGGTAGAAGGTGAGATTCATGAGACCCTGTGTCAGGCCTTTGAGGCAGTTCAAGTCAAGGATGCAGCTCTGGTGGAAGAGGTTGAAGCAGGTGCATCTTTGTCATCCTTCAAGCAGGCACATGCCTTGGTAAATTCAGGTGTTGCTCCCAGTTGGGGACGTCTGGTGGATTTACCTGTAAAGGAAGACAAGTTTGGGATTGGGTATCATCCGACATTGACTTCTACAACTTCAACGCCTCAGACACGTCAGGGGCCGATTACTTTCTCCAGTGCTGGCATCATTCAGTACGGCCAGGTCTCTGCAATTAACAAAGAAGATGGGGATAGTGATTGCGACATTGACAACTGGGTGCGTCCAAGGGTCCCGGGTGAAGTTCTCTGCTACTGGTCTTCTGAAGAGATTATCCAAGTCACTCTTCTTAAAGAATAATTTTCTTTGTTTATTCATGCATATCCAAGTCTTACGTTCCGCCCAGGGCGTGATGACTCATTGTAGGGCTCATCTATGTGGATACCTGCATTTTTTATCATAAATAAAGGACGTCTTTTTGCATTCAAATATTTTGTTCACTGTCTTTCTATTTTTGCAATTTTTAAAAATAAATAAATATATATATATATATATACATTTGGCAATGTTTTGTTTAGTTTCCACTTCTTGTTCACACTCATAAGCATATACCATCACTCATGCAGATGCACGTCACCGGATCCTATTGATAACAGTTCTGCTATGGCTCGCTTCGACTTTGAAAATCCAATCTTTCAAGCTGAAGAAGAGGGTGATGAAGACTGTGAACTCCCTGAAGAACTTGCCAGGTTGTTAAAACAGGAAGAAAGGGTCATTCAACCGCATCAAGAGTCTACTGAAGTGATTAATCTCGGCACCGAGGACGTCAAGAGAGTGATCAAGATATGGGTTACTTTGGAAGATAATGTGAAGAAGGGGCTGATTGAATTGCTGCAAGAGTATGTTGACATCTTCGCTTGGTCTTATCAGGACATGCCAGGGCTTGACACAGACATTGTGGTACACCGTTTGCCTCTCAAAGAGGATTGTCCTCCGGTCAAGCAGAAGCTCAGAAGAACAAGACCAGAGATGGCTGTAAAGATAAAGGAAGAAGTGCAAAAACAGTTGGATGCAGGGTTTCTAGCGGTTATAAATTATCCGCCATGGGTTGCAAATATCGTTCCAGTACCTAAAAAGGATGGAAAGGTACGGATGTGTGTTGACTACCGGGATCTGAACAGAGCTAGTCCTAAAGATGATTTCCCATTACTTCACATCGACGTTTTGGTGGATAACACGACTCAGTTCTCGGTATTCTCCTTCATGGATGGCTTTTCTGGCTATAATCAAATTAAGATGGCACCAGAAGACATGGAGAAGACAACTTTCATAACCCCATGGGGCACCTTCTGCTACAAGATGATGCTGTTTGGTCTGAAAAATGTCGGGGCAACATATCAACGAGCTATGGTAACTCTTTTCCATGATATGATTCATCATGAAATCGAGGTTTATGTTGATGATATGATTGCCAAATCTCAGACGGAAGAAGAACATCTGGTGAATTTTCAGAAACTGTTTGA